>NC_083570.1:46543897-47188897 GCF_027579695.1 Neoarius graeffei
GTGCCTGCATCCTGACAGCTAGGTGCTGCCCTTTCTTGGCCAGGGCTCACTTAGAAAAGAGACTTCTGTCTCAATGTGATTTTACCCTGGTTAAATAAAGGATAAATAAAAATAAATAAATAATTTTAAGGATTCGTGATTTGACTTGGACTTGAGCACTGATGACTCGAACTTGGACTCGGACTCATACATTAACTGCCTTTGGACTCATAAATTGGAGACAAGGACTCAGATTTTTTTCTTTAATTTTTGTAACGTCATATTAATTTGGCATGAGATATTTATATCTACATTAACCTTTATACTAATTTTGTGCAAAAGAATGCACATTCACCTGTTCATACATCATGTTCAGGAACAAACTAATGTTAAAGGTGCTAAAATGCCTGGAGAGAATGCCCCTAGGATTGTCTGCTTTGCTTATACAGGCTTCTTGTGTAATGGGGAAAAAATGCACTGCTATGTGTGCCATATGTAGAAAAACTATCAAGGAGACGATGGGGACAACCTCGAACTTCAATCATCATTTGGCAAAATCCCACCCAGAAAAGTAAGTGACACGCTATGTTCATTGCTCTGTTGATAGCGGGGCTTGCTTGCTGAGCGATGAACTAGCTAGTCTAACCCTCTTTCATGTTATTTGCCCTGCTGATAGCGGGGCTTGCTGAGTGATGAACAAGCTTTTTATCTGTAGCCTATTAACTAAAATGGGGTGGTCAAGCAGTAACGTTAGTCCAGCACAGTAGCAGAGCACCATCTAGGTTGAATCTGCACCTAGGTGACTCTGTGATAGCCATAAAGGATGATATCAATATTCTGGGTGTGACTGTTGACAGTAAACTCACCTGGTCAAAACATATAACAACCATTGCCTCCAGAGCAGGAACAAAAAACTAGGACCATTAAGTAAGTTTGCAAAATGTTTTAACACCAAGGGAAGAGCCACAGTGTACAATGTACAAGTCCGCAGCATCATGGAACATGCATGTCTATGTTGGATAAATGCTGCCCCAACTATCCTGAAGCAACTTGATGCCATCCAAAAAAAAAGCATTAAAAATCATAGAAGTTGACAAAGTCACAGCCAGAACCAAGTATTCCATTTCTAGCCTAGCTCATAGGCACAATGTTCCTGCAGTATCAGTAATATTCAAAATGCACATTGGACATTGCCCAACAGACCTACAATCCATGCTTCCAAGCAAACCAAATAAACAATGTGTCACCTGAACATCAACATCCCTTCCAATCCATGCCCTTGCCATTCCAGATGCCAGGACTCACACATTGGACAGGAGCGTTATCCACCAAGCAGTCCAAGTCTGGAACACTCTGCCAGATAGTGTGGTTGGTAACATCACCCTGGCAGGCCTGGCATCATTCAAAACTCAGGCCCACTGATTTCTTCTGGCTGTCTAAGCATCTAATTAGTCCTTTAGTTTTGGAAACTACTTGGCTAATGTTCACTCTAGTGCTATATATACAAACAAACAAACAAACAAACCATAAAGGCAGCAACAGCCACCATCAAATGGTGGGGTTGGAGTCTTGTTCTCGGACTTGACTCAGATCAATAGTGGACTCGACTTGAAATTTTCTTTAATGACTTGGACTTGAACACTGGGGACACGAGACTGGACTTGGACTCGAGGTTTAGTGACTCGACTACAACACTGCCCTAAAGCAGCATTGCAGAATTCTCAGTGTTTTCACATACACATAAGCAAAGTTCACTTACAATAGAGAATAGTTGATGTTTAGAAATTCCTCTTTAAACCATAGACCCATAACATATGGGCCCATACCAAGATTCTAGGAACAATGCAGAGTGTAGAAATTTATAGAAGTGTCTAAGTAATATTACACAAGCAAGAGTGCTGTTGTACTGAATATGAGAAAGGCTGTGATTCGCTGTAGACACAAGGCCGCAGGTAATTGGGTAAATCGCAGCCAGTCTGATACAACTGAAGATTAGAAAATAAAATATACAAATATTTAGTTTATTTTTGCTCCGTCTATAAAAATAGTTCTTGAAGAAGCCACAGCTGTATAGAGCATTGTGTGTTGCTGTGGTAACGCACAGTCTGACTGACAACCCATAGTAAGTGTAGTAACAGTTTAGGTGTAAAGACTATTGCTAGAGTTGGAAATATTATGTAGTGAACACAAATGAGCAGAATGATACAGACAGTTAAATGTCCCAGTGTGATTATACTAAATATCAGCACTCTTGGTACGCTGCTTGTCCAATCAAATGAGTGAACTAGAATTAACGAAAGTAATCTAAGACATGGTAATGTTATGTGGCAGAAGTAGTGTGTCATTACCAGCATGAAGTGGATTATTTTTGTATACCTGCAACTTCTGGAGTGTGTTATTTCGCTTATACGTCAGTGATTTGACAGTAATTTATTAATAAATGATAAGTCACACAGTTTAAAGGTTTATAGTTAAGATTTAATGTTGTGGCTCTTCCATGAGACAAGTTAGTTATTGTTATGACTCATGTTATATTATATGGACATGAGTATTTTCCTGGGAAATACTCCACTCGTATTTTTCAAACGAACTACATCCATATGGCAACCGTGACATATTTCTTTATGTCACTCGTGAGGATATCGATGAATTGTTTTGATAAATTTGGTTACTTTTTGTTTGTGAATGTGTCTATATAGTAAAAAGAAAATCACACATTGGCTTGAAGATATGAAATTTATTTTCTTGTGTTGAAAAACTTGCATTTTTCATACAAAATAGATCATGGAACTGAGTGATATATTTAAATAATATTGGCTGATGTTGAGTGGTATATCAGATATATTCCATTCAGCTAATCGGATATACTATGAAAAAAAGCCAGCCAATATTATTATTATTATTATTATTATTATTATTATTATACATACACATTTGATGGAACAATTATAGATTTTACAGAAAGTTAAGAACAGGGGGGTAACTTACTAATATCCAATGCTGATTCTAATTGAATGTAATTCAATGTTCTGTCAATCCAATGTACATTTACACAGTCAAAGTTCTAACAAAAAAAATAGTCCAAGTCCAAAAAGCTTGAACAACAATCCAACTTATTTACATGCAATATACAGGTTGATAGAGAAGAAGAAGAAATCTTTATTCGTCACATGCACACTTCAAGCACAGTGAAATTCATCCTCTGCATTTAACCCATTTGAAGCAGTGAACACCTGCACACACTCAGAGCAGTGGGCAGCCACACCAGAGCGCCCGGGGAGCAGTCAGGGATCAGGTACCTTGCTCAAGGGCACCTCAGCCCAAGGCCACCCTACGTTAACCTAACTGCATGTCTTTGGATTGTGGGGGAAACCGGAGCACCTGGAGGAAACCCACGCAGACACAGGGAGAACATGCAAACTCCACACAGAAAGGCCCTTGCCGGCCGCTGGGTTCAAACCCGGAACCTTCTTGCTGTGAGGCGACCATGCTAACCACTACACCACTGTGCCGCCCCTTGACAGTTCAACTTTGTGGCATCAGGGGGCGTGGCCAAGCGTAGGTTTGTAAATGAAGGTCAGGGAAAGTGAGTGGCAAAGTCAATACACCTGTTGTCAATTAACGTTGTGTCTGTGTGTTTTGCAGTGAGGAAGGATAGTAAAAAAGGAGGGAGAGAGCGACGAGAGATGATCTCTCCTGACCAGAACACGCGTGTGTCTGTGTGTGTTAACAAGCTTAGTGAAACTGAAAAGCAGCAAAATGCAAGAAATAAATTTGTGTGTGAACATCATCTCTCGCCTGTCATGTTTCAGTATTCCAGCCCCATCAGGGACTTACTACAGTGGTGCCGAAAGCCGGGATACTGAAGGGAACCACACGTGGACTCCTCCCCATTTAAGGACCTGATCCATGCCCTAGCTACTGCCCAACAGAACCAGCACCAAGTGCTGATCGCCCTCCGAAAGAAGCAGGAACAACATTTCAAAGCATTGCTGCTGGCCCAGCAGGAAGATCGCCAGACATTCCGGCACCTGCTCGCGTTGGTGGGGTCCTCAACTACCACCACAGCAGACCCTCCCTGATGTGGGTGGAATACTGAAGCATGGCAGGTGGGAGATGATGTTCACACACAACTTTATTTCTTGTATTTTCCTGCTTTTCAGCTTCACTAAACTTGTTTACAAACACACACGTTCTGGCTGGGAGAGATCCTCTCTCGTCACACTCTCCCTCCTTTTCTACTTTCCATCCTCACTGCAAAACACACAGACACGTTAATTGACAACAGGTGTACTAACTTTGCCACTCACCTTCCCTGACCCCGCCCTCCATTCACAAACCGATGCTTGGCCACGGCTCCACTGGCACAAACTTTAAAGTTACTTTTAGTAGTAGTTAATTGTTACATTGCAGTTGTTCAAAACAAAAAGGGCTTTGCTGAAACTGTATGGTACGAGTATGAGTTGTCAAGGTGCTAGAGGTGTTGTTCACAGAGCTGCGCATGCACAGCAGAAAACTTTCTCATTGAATATTCACATCAGCTCCGATGTGTGATGTCATGTTGTAGCAGTTCATGTAGGTGGGTGGAGCACAGAAGGGCGGCAGGACAGAACTGATTTCACAAAACTCTCTTTTATTCAGCTTTTCAGTTTTTATCTCTATTCCCACACACTCAGACACACGCACACACATCAGCCGTCTGGTTGTGGAGAGAGCCCCCTCTGCTCTCGCTCTCTCTCCTTAAATAGGGCGCAGTCACTGGGAAGACACACAAACACATTAATTAATGACAGGTGTAGTGATTCTGCCACTTACCTTCCCTGACTCTGCCCTCCTGTCACAGACCGATGCTAGACCACGCCCCCGCTGCCACATACCCCCACCGCCCGACTCAGGCCGGGCAGCTGTCCGGACCGCAGCCGACTCCCCCCCCCCCTTGACAGGAGAGGAAGTCCGCCACGACCATCTGCGCCCCCGGCCTGTGGATCACCTTGAAGTTAAAGCGTTGGAGTGCCAGATACCAAGGGGTGATCCGCGCGTTGGCATCCTTCATGCGGTGGAGCCACTGGAGGGGCGCGTGGTCCGAACAGAGGGTGAAAGGGCGTCCCAGCAGGTAGTACTGGAGGGCGAGGACCGCCCACTTGATCGCCAGGCACTCCTTCTCGATGGTACTGTAGCGCCCCTCACACACCGACAGCTTCCGACTAATGTATAAGACTGGGGGATCCTCCCCCTCCACCCGCTGGGACAAAACGGCCCCCAGCCCTCTGTCCGACGCATCCGTCTGCAACATAAAGGGGAGAGAAAAGTCAGGGGAGTGTAAAAGTGGCCCCCCACACAGTGCAGCCTTTACCTTAGAAAAAGCCCGCTGGCATTGCTCCGTCCACTGGACCGGATCTGGTGCCCCCTTTTTAGTCAGATCAGTCAGCGGGCTGGTGACGTCCGAATAATTAGGTATAAACCTACGATAATAGCCAGCCAGCCCCAGGAACTGTCTCACCCCCTTTTTGGTCTTGGGCCTCGGGCAGGCCGCAATCGCTGCGGTCTTGTTAATCTGGGGACGCACCTGCCCATTGCCCAAGTGGAAGCCCAGATACTGTACTTCCACCCGCCCAATCGCACACTTCTTTGGGTTGGCTGTGAGACCCGCCCGCCTCAGCGACCTAAGGACGGCCCTCAGGTGTTGTAGGTGCCGCGGCCAGTCATTACTATAAATAATGATATCGTCTAGGTACGTGGCCGCATAGGTGGCGTGGGGGCGGAGGACCCTGTCCATCAGCCGCTGAAACATAGCGGGAGCCCCAAACAGCCCAAAAGGAAGTGTGACGAATTGGTGTAAGCCGAACGGTGTGGAAAAGGACGTTTTTTCCTAGGATAATGGAGTCAAGGGGATCTGCCAATAACCCTTTGTTAAATCCAGTGTCGAGTAAAAACGAGCCGTGCCTAGCCGATCGAGCAACTCATCAATACGAGGCATTGGGTACGCATCGAATTTAGACACCGCGTTGACTTTTCTATAGTCTACACAGAACCGGACCGACCCGTCGGCCTTGGGTACCAAGGACACCGGGCTGCTCCAGTCACTGTGGGACTCCTCGACGATGCCCATTTCGAGCATGGCCTCGAGTTCTTCCCGAACCATCTTTTTCTTGTGTTCGGGTAACCTGTAAGGGCGGCTACGCACTACCACCCCTGGGGGCATCTCAATGTGGCGCTCTATGAGGTTAGTGCGGCCGGGCAGGGGCGAGAACACATCCGAAAACTCGGTCTGCAACTGGGCAACCTCCGCGAGTTGGGTCGGGGAGAGGTGGTCTCCACAGGGGACCGGAGAGGGACGTGATGCTAATGTTCCTTTTTGAACCTCCGGCCCCAGCTCCGCCTTCTCCGGAACCACCAACACCAACGCCACGGGGACCTCCTCGTTCCAGAGTTTGAGTAGGTTGAGGTGGTAAATCTGTAGCGCCCCACCCCTGTCCGTTCGCTTCACCTCATAGTCGACATCCCCGACTCGCCGTGTGACTTCAAAGGGTCCTTGCCACTTGGCGACTAATTTAGAGCTCGATGTGGGCAACAGTACGAGTACTTTCTCTCCCGGTGCGAACTCTCTAAGGTGCGTACCCTTGTCGTACAGGCGGGTTTGCCGTTCTTGGGCCTGCCGCAAATTCTCCTGGGTTAGGTGTGTGAGTGTGTGGAGTTTTGCGTGCAGGTCAATAACGTATTGAATTTCATTTTTGCTTGGTGAAGGTCCCTCCTCCCAATTTTCTCGCAGCACACCTAAAATGCCGCGCGGCTTACACCCATATAATAATTCAAATGGGGAGAACCCCGTGGAGGCTTGGGGGACCTCTCGCACTGCAAAGAGCAAGGGTTCGAGCCATTTATCCCAGTTACGCTCGTCCTCACTTACAAATTTTTAAATTATGTTTTTAAGGGTGCGATTAAACCGTTCCACTAAACCGTCCGTTTGTGGGTGATACACGCTGGTGCAGATCGGCTTAATACCTAATAACCCATCCAGTTTGTTCAGTGTTCGTGACATAAACGAGGTGCCTTGATCAGTCAGAATTTCTTTCAGGATTCCAACTCAGGAGATGACGCAGAAGAGTGCCTCCGCAATACTGCGTGCTGAGATATTGTGAAGAGGCACTGCTTCCGGGTATCGCATTGCATAGTCCACTAGAACTAATATAAAGCGGTACCCTCGTGTTGACCGATCTAATGGCCCGACGAGATCCATCCCAATTCTTTCGAACGGGGTCTCGATTAATGGTAGAGGGCGCAAAGGGGCTTTTGGAATGGCCACTGGATTTACGAACTGGCATTCGCGGCATGCCGTACACTACCTACGGACATCGCCGCGAATCCCCGGCCAATAGAATCGGGCCATTATTCGGGCTAGTGTTTTATCCTGCCCTAAGTGTCCAGCCATGGGATTAAAGTTAGCCGCCTGGAATACCAATTCTCGGCGGCTCTTCGGAATTAAAAGCTGTGTGACTCGCTCTTTAGTTTGAGTGTCCTGCGTCACTCGGTATAACCTATCCTTCATAATCGCGAAGTAAGGGAAGGACGGGGTGGCGTTCGGCTGGAGCGTTTGACCATCGATTACTCTCACTTGGTCAAATGCATGCTGCAGAGTCTCGTCTTGCAATTGCTCTAATGGGAAATCTGCGAGGGATTCCCCAATAGAGAGAGGAGGAGCCGGCGTCTCCTCACCCTGACGTGGAGATGACATAGACGGCTCTGTGACAGCTGCTCCCGCCAAAGCGACACCAGGACCTCCCCCTGTCAAATGTCAGGACCCACTCTTTACTAAGTGTGTCATTAAATCCCGAAATCCCAGCCAATCAGTCCCCAAAATTACAGAGTGGGTAAGGCGAGGATTAACCGCCGCCTTCACTATAAATTTTTCTCCTCGGAAAAAAATGTGGACTGACACTAAAGGGTAGTTGTGAACATCCCCGTACACACACAACACCTTCACCAATTGTGCTCCCCCCAATGCTTCGTCTTGCATCAGGCTTTGGTGGATTGAGGTCTGATTACAGCCAGAATCCACCAACGCCTGATATGTATCCCCTTGGATACTCACCGGTATGGGATACGCTCCGGCCCGATCGAGGGCAGCTCCTGGCGCGTTGGGGATCCGAACCACCTCCATTACCGAGCACTGCTGTTGGAGGTGGCCCGGTTCCCCGCAGCGCCAGCAAACCGGCCCGGGCTTCCTCTCTGCGCTAGTGCTCTGGGGCTCACTCACCTGAGGGGGGGGAGAGACAGACACAGAAGGGAGACACGGAAGGGCACCGCGGGTGCGGTGGGCCGGCTGAGGTGGCGGAATGGGGCGAGGAGAGGACACAGTAGGAGGAGAGAGAGAGAGAGAGGAGAGAAGAGAAGGGGTCGTCTGCTGTCCTGCCGTCGGGACAGCAGCCAGATGATCCTCCGCCAGCTCGATTGCCTGATCCAGCGACGCCGGGCGGTGGCACTGGACCCACTCTGCGGTTCCCGCTGGTAAACGCGCAACGAACTGTTCCAGTACCACCTGGTCGATGAGTCCCTCGGCGTCGCAGCTGTCGGCCCTCAACCACTGCCAGCAGGCGTCCCGGAGTTGCTGGCCAAACGCGAACGGCCGACGGACTTCCTCCAAGCGCAGAGTGCGGAAACGCTGATGTTGTTGCTCCGGGGTGCGTCCTACCCGCTGGAGGACAGCCCGGCGAAGGTCCGCGTAGGCCAGCCGGCGGTCGGCGGGGAACTGTAGCGCGGCCAGCTGTGCCTCTCCCGTTAGCAGGGGGAGGAGGCGCTCTGCGCGCTGTTCCACCGGCCACCCCGAGGTCTCTGCTACCTGCTCAAAGAGCGTGAAGAATGCCTCAGGGTCGTCCTGCGGGCCCATCTTCGTGAGGGTGAGAGGGGAAGGGCCCACGGCGGTGGAGATGGTGGACCCCGCCGATGCGAGGAGGTGCCGGAACACCCGACGATCTTCCTGTTGCGCCAGCACCAGGGCCTCGAACCGTTGTTATTGCTCCTTTTGGAGGGTGAGCAGCGCCTGGTGCTGGCTCTGTTGGGCCATGGCAAGGGCGTGGATCAGGTCGGCGAAGGTGGAGGACTCCATGGGGCTGTTCTCTTCTGTGCTCGTCCCAGGTTTCGGCACCACTGTAGCAGTTCGTGTAGGTGGGTGGAGCACAGAAGGACGGCAGGACAGAACTGATTTCACAAAACTCTCTTTTATTCAGGTTTTCAGCTTTTATCTCTATTCCCACACACTCAGACACACGCACACACATCAGCCATCTGGTTGTGAAGAGAGCCCCCTCTGCTCTCGCTCTCTCTCCTTAAATAGGGCGCGGTCACTGGGAAGACACACAAATACATTAATTAACGACAGGTGTAGTGATTCTGCCACTTACCTTCCCTGACTCCGCCCTCCTGTCACAGACCGATGCTAGACCACGCCCCCGCTGCCACACATGTCTTGACAACCGTGCAATTTCATAAACCATATTCAAAGCTCATTCTCCATTGGGTAGAGTGACGTAATACATGTAGGTTAAGCAATATGCTAACAATACTGCATGCTATCGAACTAAATGAATGAAACCTGCTAGAAGGGAATAGAATACATATATGTTATTTACCAGCTGGGAGGTACGTATTGTGAAATACTGTGACCTCGGCCTTGAATACTGACCTCGGCCCAGAGGGCCTCGGTCAGTACTTTTAAGACCTTGGTCATGGTATTTCACCATACGGACCGACCTTAAGCTGGTAAATAATATATTTATTTTTTTCTTTACCAAATTCTAACAGAAAATGAGAGCGCCCGAAAGGGAAAACCGAGCCGAGCTGAGGTGAGCCGCCATTTTGAATCCTCATTCATGTCTGTAATGCAAATTGCTTCCTCCTCGGTATACAAGTGCACTTCCATGGCAGGGGAAAAAAACTACATTTTGCTGCCTATGTAGTCCCCTATTTATACAAAATTGAGTCATTCAGGATTCAGCCATGTTTTTGCTTGGTGTTAGCAACAGTTACATGTTTTTAGCTTTCTCCTGAAATGTTTTATTTTATTTCTTCTTCCTCAGGGTAGTAAAACTTGCTTTCGCTGTGAAGACTGTTGTTATCGCTATCCATGCTGTAAAATTAATGCTATTATGCTGAGAAATGCTCACAAAAATTTATAAGATTTTTGATAAAAATCTTATAAATAAATCTTATAAAAAAGATAAATGTTGACAAAAATTGCTACCATGTTTGTTGTTGTTGTGAATGAGCGAGTCACCAGAGGTCCGTAACCAGAGTCCGTACCATAGGATACGGACCTGCTCACCAGCCAATCAGAGCGCAGGATTTGATGGAAACCGAACCGCGAAAAAAATAAATGTTTTTATTCCATGGAAAAAGTGTCCTGTATGTATAACAATTCCCGATATTTCACTTTGGTGACGTCACTCCCAATGTTTTCCTGCTGACTCGTTGTCAAAATGGCGAACTGGTTCAAAATTAAATTCTTTTGATTACCTTGTGTATTTTTTGTGGATGTGTCCATATAATATAAAGAACATTACACAATGGTGCGAAGATATTAAGTTCATCTTCTTGTGTTGAAAAATATTTCACCACTCAAAGATAAACTTCATATCTGCGTGCCCCCATGTAATATCCTCTCTCCGTCTCTCTCTCTCTCATTTTATATATATATATATATATATATATATATATATATATATATATATATATATATATATATATATAAAACATGTCATTTTATCGAGAAATCAAAAAGCATAAATTCCTCTCTCCTGGGAAACTTTACAAATCACTCTTACAAAAGCTTCTTGCTACAAAGCACTGAAGACTCCTTCTCCATCCATTATCCGTAACCGCTTGTCCTGTGGGCAAGTTGGAGCCTATTCCACCTGACTTTGGGTGAGAGGTGGGGTACACCCTGGACAAGTTGTCAAATCATCACAGGGTCGACACATGGAGACAAACAACCATTCACGCTCACACCTACGGTCAGTTTAGAGCCACCAGTTAACCTAACCTGCATGTCTTTGGACTGTGGGGGAAACCGGAGCACCCGGAGGAAACCCGGGTAGAACACGCAAACTCTACACAGAAAGGCCCCTGTCGGCCACTGGGCTTGAACCCAGAACCTTCTTGCTCTGAGGTGACAGTGTTAACCACTACACCACCGTGCTTCTATAAATTTTAAATAACAACATCAATGACATAACATTTTTCTTTGTTAAACCACAACACTTAAAAAATGAGTTAATTATTAGTTTTAGATTATGTGGAGTGAGTTGTTTCTAGGGGGTGGCACGGTGGTGTAGTGGTTAGCGCTGTCGCCTCACAGCAAGAAGGTCCGGGTTCGAGCCCCGTGGCCGGCGAGGGCCTTTCTGTGTGGAGTTTGCATGTTCTCCCCGTGTCTGCGTGGGTTTCCTCCGGGTGCTCCGGTTTCCCCCACAGTCCAAAGACATGCAGGTTAGGTTAACTGGTGACTCTAAATTGACCGTAGGTGTGAATGTGAGTGTGAATGGTTGTCTGTGTCTATGTGTCAGCCCTGTGATGACCTGGCGACTTGTCCAGGGTGTACCCCGCCTTTCGCCCGTAGTCAGCTGGGATAGGCTCCAGCTTGCCTGCGACCCTGTAGAAGGATAAAGCGGCTAGAGATAATGAGATGAGATGAGATGAGTTGTTTCTAGGGGTGGCACGGTGGTGTAGTGGTTCGCACTGTCGCCTCACAGCAAGAAGGTCTGGGTTCGAGCACCGTGGCCGACGAGGGCCTTTCTGTGCGGAGTTTGCATGTTCTCCCCGTGTCCGCGTGGGTTTCCTCCGGGTGCTCCGGTTTCTCCCACAGTCCAAAGACATGCAGGTTAGGTTAACTGGTGACTCTAAATTGACCGTAGGTGTGAATGTGAGTGTGAATGGTTGTCTGTGTCTATGTGTCAGCCCTGTGATGATCTGGCGACTTGTCCAGGGTGTACCCTGCCTTTCGCCCATAGTCATCTGGGATAGGCTCCAGCTTGCCTGCGACCCTGTAGAACAGGATAAAGCGGCTAGAGATAATGAGATGAGATGAGTTGTTTAACCGGACAAGCGCATTGATGTATTTATATAAATATGAGAATTAAAATGCTCATACCCAAAAAATTACAAAAGATTTTTTTATCTCAAGCGAAGGATTGTCGATGATCTGGCAACATATTCCCAGGAACCAATTATCCTAGTTTTTACAGCTAACTCCATTGGAATGGACCAATAGGAAGAAGGATTGTAGGGATGTGCAGCTGGAGCTACTGCAGCAGTGGCCGCTTCTTGTGGCCATGAAGAACAGTTATATTATGTTGGCCCGAGGAGGGAGAGGCAACAGCTGGGGATCCATAGCAACCGCAGATAAACATGAGTTACTATATCAGGTAAAAAGCTAATTCATTTTGGGATGAACAATTACTTTCAATACTTTGAGAGAAAAAAAGAGAATTATTATTATTATTTTTTAAGCTCAGTATGAAATGTAACTCCTAAGGCTGAGTTGTTTATTTCGTAACTTTTTTTTTTTCCTGTCCTGATGCCTAGCGTTAGCCTTCTGTGCTTACAGTACCATAACGACACATAGCCAGCAAACAGATTGGGATTTTTATTTTTAAATTTTTGTCGGTTAAGACACACACAGAGAGATCTGTTACACATCTTTATAAATGTGGTGCATGTGTGTGTTTATTTGATTTGGGTGTAAATACCTGGGAAACAGCTCACAAATAACCCGCATCTGTAATAATGAGAGTTAGCTTGAGTGCTTAGCTTCATACTGAACACCAGTTAGCTCACTGCGCCCAGTCAGTTGCTTTCCCTGAATTTATTCTTTCTAAGGAGGATAAACTGTTTACAAACTGTCATTTAATAGCACTAATTTGCTAGATTAAAGAAAAAAAAATTTGTTCGTTTTATAACTCAGACCTTACTTTAGACATTAACCCTTTCAAGCATACATTATTTATAAGCATATACAACATTTTTAGATATTATTATTATTATTATTATGATTATTAGTATTATTAATAATCAAATGACATGAGATATTAATGAGATATTAAAGTAAACAGATTGTCAATGTGTCGAAAGCCCATAGATAACTAAAACATTTTAACTGCAATAAAACATTTTTCCAACGTTTTTGTAAACAAAAATTCTCTCTCTGTGTGTGTAGATATTAGATTAGATTAGATTAGATATAACTTTATTGATCCCTTTGGGAGGGTTCCCTCAGGGAAATTAAAATTCCAGCAGCATCATTACAGGATAAACAGAGAATAGAAAATAGAGAAAACTTCTAGATAAATTAAATTAAGTATTTACATATACAAATATAAAAAAGCGGTGGCTACAATTATCAACCCCTTAACGAGCTTTTGGTCATTGCAAAAGTAGAAGAGACTTTCAGTACATAAATTGTGCATGAATAATTACTCAAACTTCCACTGGAAAAAAAATGAGTTGATTCCCAATTACTTTGAGTATCAGATCACGTGACACTGTTCCACAATTATTGACACCTTTGTCCACACTGTTCCACAGTTATCAACATCCATCTAGAGCCCTGCACTCCCGCGGGAGTCCCGCAGGACCCGACGCAAAGCAGTGCGGCGCAGGACAAATTTTGAAAGCTCATTGCGGGCGTGGGCGGGAGGGGGAGTGCACAATGCGGGCGCGGGCGGGAGAGGTGATAAGCTGCAGTCCTGCTAACTAAAAACGTGTTTAAAATAAAATTTATAAATTATTAATTTATGTCTATCGTATATAATTTGTGCTGGATATTTTATTTGGCATTAATAAAAACATTTTAAGATGCCTAAATTTGCGGATGTGGTCTAATCTCGCGTACCTTTCCGATTCCTTTCCTCTCTTCCGTGTTTGAGATCTCCGATCATGGCAGAAGAGCAGAGCTCCTCTAGTGAAGCTCACAGTGATTCAGAAGTAAGTGCTGCTTTAAAAAGAGGTACATTTACCGCTAAAAAGTCAAGAGTATTAGTCCTAAATATTAAAAAGTATTAAAAAGTATTAACTAGTATTAAAAAGGACTGTGTATCGCACAGATTGTTCAATTTAAAGCTAGAAATAGACAGTGTATAATCTGAGGAGCTGGTTGTGGTTGCGCAGCACTTCATATGAGAGGAGAATGAAATCGCGGTTGGAATCATAACGCCACAGACTCGGAAGTGAGAGTGCGAGTGCGCAAAGCGAAAGCTGTCAATCAAAGCAAGAGCTGTTAATCAAAGCGAGAGCTGTCAATCATGAGCGCATGCAGCGCTCACTTGGAATGTGTCAGCAGAATGTCAGAGTCTAAACAATAAACTTACAATAAATGAAGGATCGGTCAGTGGAGAGCTCAGCTAAGCTCAGCATGTTTAATTCCCCAAGCCAATGACAAGAACTTTCGTGAGAAATAACGCGAACGTCTGCATCATGCAGGATTTGCAGGCGGGAGCGGGACAAAATATGGCAGGCGCGGGCGGGACTGAAAACCATAATTCTTTCCGGGAGCGGGACTGCACAATGCGGGAGCGGGCGGGAGCGGGACTGAAAATTCTGTCCCGCGCAGACCTCTACATCCATCCATTATCTGTAGCCGCTTATCCTGTTCTACAGGGTCACAGCCAAGCTGGAGCCTATCCCAGCTGACTATGAGCGAGAGGCAGGGTACACCCTGGAAAAGTCGCCAGAACATCACAGGGCTGGCACAGAGACAAACAACCATTCACACTCACACCTGTGGTCAATTTAGGCCAAGTTTACATTAGACCGTATCTGTCTCGTTTTCTTCGCGGATGCACTGTCCGTTTACATTAAAACGCCTGGAAACGGGAATCTGCCAGGGTCCACGTATTCAATCCAGATCGTGTCTGGTCCAGTGCTGTGTAAACATTGAGAATACGCGGATACGCTGTGCTGAGCTCTAGCTGGCGTCGTCATTGGACAACGTCACTGTGACATCCACCTTCCTGATTCGCTGGCGTTGGTCATGTGACGCGACTGCTGAAAAACGGCACGGACTTCCGCCTTGTATCACCTTTCATTAAAGAGTATAAAAGTATGAAAATACTGCAAATACTGATGCAAATACTGCCCATTGTGTAGTTATGATTGTCTTTAGGCTTGCCATCCTTCCACTTGCAAGTGGTAAGTGATATGCGCTGGGATCACACACACAGCGGCTCAGTCCCAAATCACTGCTTGTGCACTTCACTCGCGCGCTCTGTGAGCTGCGCAGGGCCGGAGTGCGCACTCTCCAGAGGCCACTCGCTGTTCAGGGCGGAGTGATTTGGAGCGCAGGATGCCTGCGGAGCCGAGCGTATCCGTGTATTGGTGTTGCTGTGTGCACGCGAATCGTGTATTGGTGTTGCTGTGTGCACGCTAATCGTTTTAAAAACGTTAATCTGATGATCCGCTGATACGGTCTAATGTAAACCCCACCTTAGAGCCACCAATTAGCCTAACCTGCATGTCTTTGGACTGTGGGGGAAACCAGACAGTCTACACAGAAGGGCCCTTGCCGGCCACTGGGCTTGAACCCAGAACCTTCTTGCTGTGAAGCGACGGTGCTAACCCACTACACCACCGTGCCGCCCCAATTATTGGCATCCAGATGACTGTAGTAATTAGTTAACAAAACATATTTTTTATTTAAAATTTCTTTTACATAGACTTGTATTTAGTACAAAATATCTTTTATATAAATATATATAAAATGCTTTCTACCCACTTTCTAAATATTTTCGTAGATCACATTTTGTTAATCATTCGTTGTTTGTATTAATTTCTAGTTTTGTAGTTTACCAATAAATGTCAACAGGAAATTGACATTGTAACCACATGAAAATCCAGGTCAAAGGTCGCATGTCATTCCTCGAACCAAAATATAAAATGTTTCTTGATCTTGTAATATGTGGTAGATATTTTACAACAAAGTGCAAAAAAAAAATCTGAATGGAATAGAAAAATCCGAATATTTCAAGCATGTAATTTTTTATATGCTCGGAATTTAATTCGGCTCAAATTCTATTAATTGCAGTCGGATTCCAAATACTCTATAAACATTCCATTCTGTGTTAGATCAGGAAAAAAAATATTATAAATCACAGCACTTTAATTTTTTCAAAGTACTTCATCTGCTTCAACAATGTTACACAAAGATCGATCCATAACAGTTGTAAATGTCACTTAATTCCACAGGGTGTCGATAATGGTGGACACTGGTGAAAGGGATCTCTATTATCAACACCTCACTTGACTTCTCAAACACGCATTTAGACTACGTTCAGACTGCACCCTGAAACGACCCATATCCGATTTTTTTGCCCATATGCGACCTATATCCGATTTGTTATTGACAATTTGAACGACACAGATCCGATTTTTTTCACATGCGACCCAGGCCGCTTGGATATGTGGTCCTAAATCCGATGCATATCCGATATTTTCACATGCGACTGTAGTCTGACCGGACAGGTCGCATTCATGCGACCTACACGTCATCAACAAGAGACAAACGTCACTATTCTGCGTTGGCTAATCCCGCCTCTTTGGTGGAAAACAACATTTGTACAGTTTTCAGAATTTAAATAGACTTTTATAGAATTGATCAAGCTAATGGTGGATTTGGTAGGGACCTGGATGTTGATCTGTTAGCCTGATTAAATAAAACAGTTTCTATAACTGATTTATAACTTAAACCATCCTGTACCACATCGCCAGGTCTCGCCTCATCTCCATAGCAAACTGCACTGGTGTTTATGCACCTTGAGCCAGCGCTGAGAGAAGTTGCAGAATTCAGCTGGCTATAAATATTTATAAAAATGTAGAAAAAGTTTATTAATATGACGAAATAAATATGTGCAAATTATTAAGCCTGAATTAAGAGTTTGGTAATACAGTGGCCGTATTCCAAATGACTGCCTACTGAAGCTCGAGTGCACTATATAGAGTTTAAAAATCCATTACTTCCTAGTAACATGTAGTGCACTTATATAGAAATTAGAGAGACATTTAGGAGTCAACCCTCGTTATCAGGCTACACGTTTTCATTTCAGTTCAGAAACAAAAACACACACGAGACCTCACACTTTAACACTAACCAGATAATTAAACAAACAAACAAAAAAAGAAAATCATTAAACTTGAAGAGTGCGCTTTTTTTTTGTTTACGTATTAGGTAGATGTGCTTATTACGTGTCAGTTTGCGCATGCGGGACACTTTTGGGTCGTTTTCTGTTCATATTGGAGATCGCATACAAGTCTCAAATAATTGGTAATGTGAACGGCCTAACAAAAAAATCGGATTTCACAACAAATCGGATATGGGTCGTTTCAGGTTGCAGTCTGAACGTAGTGATAGATACGAAATGGCGACTGTCAAATGAAAGAGTAAGAAACAAAGTAGGTTTCGACAAGGAGATCATGAAATATCGGTGAATTTGATCAGTAAAAACACGTCCATGATCTTTCCACCATGCTTACCTGCGATGATAACGTCCGGGTTTTCCTCAAATTGCTGATCGTGCTGAAAAAAAATTCCATCTCAGGTAATGAGCTGCGTCATCAGACGACAAGATCAAAGGGTGAGGGGGTCTTCTGGTTGATTAATTAACCAATAATAACTGTTGTAACTAAAACCTTTGTAAAATTGTTTTTTATTGGTAAATCTGAAAAGGTGCTGATAATTATGGACTGTCGATAATTGTAGCTGCCGCTCTATATTAAATAATATTTTTAAACATAAAAAAAATCTAAGGTGTTCAGTGGAGTCTTCAGATAAGATAAGAAGACCTTTGTTATCCCACAGTGGGGAAATTTCCTGTTTGCAGTAGCACCAAAAATATTTTTACTGTTATTTATTAGCGGTGTGTGTGTTTTTATTTATTTATTTACTTTTAAACCGAGAATGTTAGTAAAGATATCCTGGATTCATGCTGTAGTGATAAAGACAAATGATCTAGAGTGCAACGAAAACAAGAATAATGATTTATGTTTAAATAAAGTGATTTTGGCAAGTAATTTGTAGGTGATTTGCATCTTATATTTTTCAGAAACGTACATTAAAACAAGCTTTAAATGCTGTAAGTCTATAAACATGGACACTGTGTATGGAAAAAAAAGTTAAAGCAAGATACTACATGTTCAAATAGGGTCATTTGAAAAAAAAAAAACCCAAGATCTCACAATCAACTATCTTCACCAGCTGATCCTGATATTATTACAGGTATTTTTTTTCCCTTTTGGATCTCATTTCCTGATTTAATGTACAACCCCGATTCCAAAAAAGTTGGGACAAAGTACAAATTGTAAATAAAAACGGAATGCAATGATGTGGAAGTTTCAAAATTCCATATTTTATTCAGAATAGAACATAGATGACATATCAAATGTTTAAACTGAGAAAATGTATCATTTAAAGAGAAAAATTAGGTGATTTTAAATTTCATGACAACACCACATCTCAAAAAAGTTGGGACAAGGCCATGTTTAGCACTGTGAGACATCCCCTTTTCTCTTTACAACAGTCTGTAAACATCTGGGGACTGAGGAGACAAGTTGCTCAAGTTTAGGGATAGGAATGTTAACCCATTCTTGTCTAATGTAGGATTCTAGTTGCTCAACTGTCTTAGGTCTTTTTTGTCGTATCTTCCGTTTTATGATGCGCCAAATGTTTTCTATGGGTGAAAGATCTGGACTGCAGGCTGGCCAGTTCAGTACCCGGACCCTTCTTCTATGCAGCCATGATGCTGTAATTGATGCAGTATGTGGTTTGGCATTGTCATGTTGGAAGATGCAAGGTCTTCCCTGAAAGAGACGTCGTCTGGATGGGAGCATATGTTGCTCTAGAACCTGGATATACCTTTCAGCATTGATGGTGTCTTTCCAGATGTATAAGCTGCCCATGCCACATGCACTAATGCAACCCCATACCATCAGAGATGCAGGCTTCTGAACTGAGCGCTGATAACAACTTGGGTCGTCCTTCTCCTCTTTAGTCCGAATGACACGGCGTCCCTGATTTCCATAAAGAACTTCAAATTTTGATTCGTCTGACTGCAGAACAGTTTTCCACTTTGCCACAGTCCATTTTAAATGAGCCTTGGCCCAGAGAAGACGTCTGCGCTTCTGGATCATGTTTAGATATGGCTTCTTCTTTGAACTACAGAGTTTTAGCTGGCAATGGCGGATGGCACGATGAATTGTGTTCACAGATAATGTTCTCTGGAAATATTCCTGAGCCCATTTTGTGATTTCCAATACAGAAGCATGCCTGTATGCAGGGCTCTACACTAACTTTTTTTTTTTTTCAGGAGCACATGTGCTCCTAAGTTAAAAATTTTAGGAGCACAGGGAAAAAAATGGGGGCACAAGCACAAGTAGGTTTTCATTTTAAAGGTTTATTGCAGCGCAAACCTTAGACACACCAACACATAAAATGCAAAATTAAATTAAGAATGAATGAATGAACGAATGAATGAATGAACAAACAAATGAATAACAAACAACTGAATGAATGAACAAACAGTAGCTAAACAGAGAGCAGAGCTCAGCAGAGCTAACAACATCATCAAGGACAGCTCCCACCCTGGCTCTGAGTTCTTTGACTTGCTGCCCTCAGGCAGGCGTTACAGGTGCATCAAAGCAAGGACCAACAGACTCAAAAAGAGTTTTTTCCCCACAGGCCATAACCACCTTGAACAATTAGCCTTTTTCACATTACGTCACTTGCAGAGGAACTCGTATTTGTTTTCAGCCTTTTGAATGGAAGAAGAGGTATACGGTGGCAACATATGTTAACAAAACTGACCATTCCAGTCACCTGTCTGCCTTGTTTTGGAAAGGAAGTTTACTGACTTTCTATGGTTGCTACTTGTTAGCCAGCAGATTAGCATGCCGCCTCTTCTTCCATTCAAAAGGCTGAAAACGGATGTGAGGTTCTTCTGCAAGTGACGTAATGTGAAAAAGGCTCATTACATGCACTGGCTGATGCCACTTCTGGCAGGTGCAACAATGCACCAACACAAGGACAATATTCTCACACTTACCTGATACAGTGCAATACTTATTACAGTGCAACCTCACAGAGCAACTTTTTAGTTTTTATAGCTTTCGTATATTTTATATTTATATTTCTACACTTTTACATCCATACCCAATACAATACCAAATACAGTGCAATATCCTGAGTTTTGTAGCTGAACTGAGTTTCTATAACTAATGTGCAATTAACATCTGCAACTCAACATGCCCAGTTGTGTGTGTATATATATTCTTTGTTTTTCTGCTGTGTTGTGACATGCACCATTTGTATATACTGTATATTATTTGTTTTTCTACTGTATTGTATGTTCCCATCTAAATGTTTGCACTGGGGTGTGTGCTTTCCATCTCATTAGCCTATATAATTTTCCCGCACCTTCTCCCGTCGTTCTAGCTTTCTTCACTACACTTTCTTCCTCGTCCGTTCTTTTATTCTTGTTTCCACCATCATTGCTTTTAAAAAACGCCGTTATTCTCTGCATAGCGAATATATTTCTCAGCTCGGTCCGAACCAGCTCTCAGTTATCTCTCAGTTGAATGATCTGATGAATCCCTAAAAAGCACTTTTCCCACCTAATGCCACACCCACAACATACAACCGTGGGAAAGAGGGGCAATCACAGAAAGATGAGTAGAAAACGGGAAATGTTACGGGGGATATTTATTGTGATAGTAGGCTATTGTAGTGTCAGCACAAAAGCACCAGACTCAACTTTAACTGGAAGTGTTATTCAGTAGCCTAAACTTATTCAAGCTACAGACCGAGAAGAATAAAAATGCTGAAATCTCATGTCCCGGTAAAACGCACTAGCATGGCAGAACGGCAAAAAAATGTAACTTTTCACCCCGGCTACCGTGGGAACCACCGCAGTGCAAGACAGAGGCAAGGCACGCAACTACAGACAGGAAGCAAGGCGCAGGCAGAACACGTACACAACACTGAACACACACGCAACAATACAGGCCGTTACTCGTTACACTGCCATGGTGCTACAAGCCTGTGTCTCTCTGAGAGGGAGCAGCCCCTCCCTCCTGTGTGTGTGTGTGTGTGTGTGTGTGTGTGTGTGTGTGAGCGAGCAGCCCCTCCCTCATCCACGCGCTGAGCGCAGAGACACAGAGAGGCACACAGAAAGTGAAGGATTTTCTCAGAGTGCTCCCTCCAAACAACGGGGATTTACACGAAAACGGAAGGAGATATTCACAAAATTCTTTCACATTGAGCACTACAAGGCTCTGATAAACACACTGATGTAATTTTCTTGTCTCTAGTGTAAAAAATGATATTAGGTAGTGTATCCAGCGCTGGATTTACATACTTTGCAGTTTAACGTTTGATACATTTTAGAATGTTAAACTCGTCGCGTCTGTGCTCAGTGCTTTCCTAAATTGTCGGCCGCAAGAAGCCCTCGCACGAATGCGTGCTTTTTTTTCGTCGTTCGCATGCCAAAAAATTCGCTCGCAAATGCGAATGAAATGTACGCACTGTAGAGCCCTGCCTGTATGTGATGCAGTGCCGTCTAAGGGCCCGAAGATCACGGGCACCCAGTATGGTTTTCCGGCCTTGACCCTTATGCACAGAGATTCTTCCAGATTCTCTGAATCTTTTGATGATATTATGCACTGTAGATGATGATATGTTCAAACTCTTTGCAATTTAACATTGTCGAACTCCTTTCTGATATTGCTCCACTATTTGTCGGTGCAGAATTAGGGGGATTGGTGATCCTCTTCCCATCTTTACTTCTGAGAGCCGCTGCCACTCCAAGATGCTCTTTTTATACCCAGTCATGTTAATGACCTATTGCCAATTGACCTACAGTAATGAGTTGCAATTTGGTCTTCCAGCTGTTCCTTTTTTGTACCTTTAACTTTTCCAGCCTCTTATTGCCCGTCCCAACTTTTTTGAGATGTGTTGCCGTCATGAAATTTCAAATGAGCCAATATTTGGCATGAAATTTCAAAATGTCTCACTTTCGACATTTGATATGTTGTCTATGTTCTATTGTGAACACAATATCAGTTTTTGAGATTTGTAAATTATTGCATTCCATTTGTGTTTACAATTTGTACTTTGTCCCAACTTTTTTGGAATCGGGGTTGTAAATGTGGTTTTATTAAATTAAATATGCATGACAATGCATAATTAATAAAACAAAACATATCTAGTTTTTGGATGACGTTAGGATTAAAACGTAAAAAGATGCTCTTCAGGGAAAGATTTTCACAGAAAAGTTTGTTGGAGTGTAATTTCTTTATTGTTTAATCAGGAGAATATTGTGGGTAATTATAAAAGTGGTGTCATGGTGGTGTAGTGGTTTGCACTGTCGCCTCACATCAAGAAGGTTCTGGGTTCGAACCCAGCGGCCGACGAGGGCCTTTCTGTGTGGAGTTTGCATGTTCTCCACGTGGGTTTCCTCCGGGTGCTCCGGTTTCCCCCACAGTCCAAAGACATGCATGTTAGGCTAATTGGTGGCTCTAAATTGACCGTAGGTGTGAATGTGAGTGTGAATGGTTGTTTGTCTCTGTGTCAGCCCTGCGATGATCTGGCGACTTGTCCAGGGTGTACCCCGCCTTTCGCCCGTAGTCAGCTGGGATAGGCTCCAGCTTGCCTGCAACCCTGCACAGGATAAGCAGCTACAGATAATGGATGGACGGAGTTATAAAAGTGATTTAATGTCTAGAAATCTAGCAGTTAGGCTGTAAACATTTTGATCGTCAACTTTCATTAAAGCAGGTCATCTAGCAACTCAAATTCCTGTTTGAGTTTATAGAAAACAAATATTTTGACAAGAAGAAGAGTTTAAAATTAAGTGTAAGTGGTATGTATAGAGGTTTATAAAGGAAGTGGATATGTATATAACACTTTTATATTGGCATATATGTCTGGAAACAGGCTTTTTAGGGAGATAGGACATGACATGATTGTGCCTAAGTGGCAAAGTTGCTAAACTTCAGGTAATTTGTTGTTCATGAGTAGGGGGAACAGTGAAATCAACATTTTTCCTTTTGAGGATGGATATTTTTATCACGTTATAAATGTAATTTCTTCAGAAATCTAAAATAAATGTTTGACGTGACCAAAATGGCAATTTCTACCTTTAATGTCTTGCCTTAATCCTTGTTTAAGCATCACTGTGGCTTAAACGTAACATTTTGTGATGACCAGAGGCTATAAATACATGTAATTTTTAGAACGGTGAACGTCATTAGAAATCGGAACTTTTTTCTCATAGTGTTCTACTCAGGATTAAAATAAAGCCCTAACTTTTGGGTGGCCGCAAGCATGTGAGGGGGAGCGTATGAGAGGAGGGTTACCCCCGTCTCATGGGAAGAGGCGTTCCCTGGAAAATTTTGAAAAAAGGGAGCCCATTTGGTGACATCTGGTGAGTTTTAGGAGCATTTTATGGTGGTACTGACACGGTCACTTTTTACTGTTAACATAGTTGAAAAGGTTGCTACAACAAGTGGAGGTCTGTGATGCTGTGGTTTGCAGCATGGGGTTCACATGAGTAATAAATAAAGTCACAACAATGTAGTGTATAATAATGCTGTTTTATTATCTGAACCACTGCCAGACCACCACTAACCAAAAGTTTAAATGAGTTTTGTTGCAGTTCAAAAATAAATAAATAATACCCCCTGCAGACTGCATTCACTGGACAAATGCAACAATCTTGAGTCGCATCTTTATACTTAGGCCTACTTACAACTTTAAAGTGCTGATGACACGTTTTTGACATCTTTGGTGATGTTTTATAACATAAAAAGTAATTCCCGATGATCCATATATTAATTCACGAAGGCGCCTATTTTACAAGTTATGATAAACGCAGCTATTTGGTCAAATTTGACAGGGCTGCAGCACCCAGGAGACGAAAGAGGAGGAGGAGCTATATGACGTCAGCGAAAGAACCTTCCTCCGAACTTACCAGTTTGTTATTGATGCGACAGCTGTTCAGTTTGTCATTATTATACATTATTTTTTATATATTATATTATATATATAGTTATTATGCCTTCGTGTTGTGTTGCCGGCTTTTGCTCCAAAACCCACAAGGATGGGGTAAGTTTATTCAAGTTTCCCAGAGATCCCGAGCTGCATGCGAAGTGGGTGAAGCAAGTCAGGCGCACTCGTGACAAGTGGGAGCCCTCACCAACATCCGTCCTGTGCTCTGAACACTTCGATTTGGATTGTTTTGACACCCTTCCCAGCTTAAAAGAATCTCTTGGGTGTTCAGTTCAGCACAAACGTGTGCTGCTACCATCAGCAGTGCCTACACTGTTGCCAGATACTGCTGAAGTTTTCCAGCCCAAAATATGTTCAAAACCCACCAAAATGCACTTGAAACCGCCCAACTGGGAGGGAAAAATCCCAATCTGGCAACTGCCAGTATTCCGGAGGGGGTCTACTAGTAGCTATGCCGGATCCAAAGACAGTCCCCCTGTCAGAACATGTGTTGTGAAACGACATAAGATAAAGGTATGTAGAGCTATAGATTCTACATGATAATCATAAATATAATGATAAAGTCGGCGTGATATCAGTCATGTATTTGCTTGTGAAAGCTTGCGGCTTTCATGTAACTGCCGCCTAGCAACGAGAGGCAAAGGGTAAAGAGGGTAGACTATCATAGATTCTATTCGGAAGAGATCAACACAATTCTAGACTCCCAGAAGAGGAAGAGCTAGCACTAGAGAGTTCACCGGCGTTTTCATGCGCCATTTCCATTGAGTAGAACCAGAGTAGAACAGCCAGTGAACCGCAGCGTGTTCTTCCGCTGACGTCACAGCATGGCCACGAGCCACGGACCCAATTTTCTTGCGCTGTGCAATTAAAAGTTGGATATTCGCGTAACAACAGCTTCTTTTCACGTAATTATAACAGAAATCTAACATGTTTGCCATGTTGTATAGTTTATTTAAGAAATTTGCATAGAGTCATGTTCGTGTCATCAGCACTTTAAACTTTGGTTTCAGTGTCACTTCTTTCCTCTTCTCTTTCTGGCTCTTCTGTCCTACTCTCATTTAGCTGTCGAAAATATGACTCTATGGGGCACTGAGCGCCAGTCACACGTCTTTTCAGCATGATTGAAATGTGGAGATGTGTACCCACCACACAAAAACCATAAACCACGATCTTGCCATGCACTGATTGTGCGTCGTGATCCCAGTACAGCAGCAAAGTGATTGAGGGCATTTGTTGTGATTGGGGATTTCCCAGGGGTATTTCCAGTCTGCCTGTGTGCATCATGGCAGCAAACTGGCCCAAAACACTGATTTTCCTTCAAAATATGCCCCAAACATTGCAAGGTAGGAATCTGATGTGATTTTTCAGTGAGTGTCAGAGCAAAAAAAAAAAGCATGTCGGCAAATTTAAAGCATGTCAGCATGAACTTAAAGTGTGTCGGCCCCGACATGCAAAAGCACTCTGGAGAAAACACTGCTTATATCAGTTCAAGTCCAGTGGAAAAGCTTTGGACGCTTTGGTAGCTGTTTGATATTGCGGTTTAGACTTCTTGGACAGTTTTTGGAGAATTGGTTGAGGGACAAGGCTATGAATGCCATTATCACTGAACTCGCATCTGAACGACTGTTTTGTGCTTAAAGATCCTGTGCTGGAAGGTAAATTGGAGGAGGCGATGATAGCCAGCCAGAGCAGTGATCATGGAACTATATGCAGCTGTGGAGTGATTTATGAGCAAAATATTGGACACAGGAAGTACGCACAGAACTGGGGAAAATCATGATGCAGAGCAGAACAATAATTCCAGATGAACAGGTGCTATAGAGTTCACATCTCACCAAACCTCCCTCACCTTTGTCTCCAAGAGTGCTTTGTGTTCAAGGAAGTGCAGCTGCACGGGTCAAAAAAACCAGCTGTTGTTTATTGTCCCATTGTTTTCAGCCTTCAGTGTTACGGTGACTCGATGGATTTGGTAGGAGCTTTACTTCATGTTTCAGGACTCTGAGGAACTAAAGTGAACTCGGGTAGAATCCAGAGATCCCACTTTGCACTCAGAACCATTGAGGCACCATTTGGAAGAACTGTTGACTACAGAGAGAAGTTTCTTTCTTTTTTTTCTTTTTGCACTCTAGTGATCCTTGTTTGGCTGTTTCACTCTCTATAGGTGTGTATGTACATGGAGTCCTGGGGTAAGAGCCTATTTTACAGGTGCTACTATGTTATTTAATTTCTGTCCAGGTCAGCCATGTTGCTGTTTTTATCTGTCCTCCTCTGACAAAATGACAGACAGAATCACATTTTGTTTTCCACCAAACTCGGTGCACATCGGGTCATTTTAGTTCCGTCTGGATGCACATGTCCATGATGGTCATGATATGCAGCCTCACGTTGGGATCAAAAAGAATGTTTGACTGCTGCTATTTCCCATATTTATTCTAGCAGTGTATGCATCAGTGACCCTCCCCAAGATATTAAACACCTCTCGAATCGGCAACCGAAAAACAGATACCATATAAAGATGACTGCACACACTACCTGGGAAAGTATTTGTAAGACTTTGAGCAGGGGGGCACAGAAGTACGGCAGGCCAGAACTGAGTTGTCAAAAACTCTTTTATTGTGTTACTTTTCAGTCACACACACAATTTCCCAGTCACCCAGACACGCGCGCGCACACATTAGTCGTCTGGTTCGGGAGAGAGCTCCCTTCCTTCTCTCTCTCCCTCCTTATATAGGGCGCGGTCACTGGGGAAGACACACAAACACAGGTTAATTGACATCAGGTGTAGTGATTCTGCCACTTACCTTCACTGACGCCGCCCTCCGGTTACAGACCGACGCTTGACCACACCCCCGCTGCCACAGTATTAAAGAAAGTACATTCAGAAAAGCAAGATTCTGCAGGCTGATTAAGGGGGCCATTATAACAACAGCTATGGGTATAAAGCATTACGTTATGTATATATCATCAACTTTTAGCTTTCTATAAATAATGACTAGCTGTATCACTAACAGTTCCTTAAAGCGAGATGGCCTTTCGAGTTCATAAAATCGGTGAAATTTAGTTCTCTCTGAAATTTGGTCATTGTGATATACAGGTAGTCGTCGACTTACGACTGCGTTTGGTTACGACTGACCGGTCGTAAACCGTTCTGGTCATAAGTCGGCCTATGTTAAATGAACGTAAGTATATTGTGATGTGTAATGATATTGTAATCATCTTAAAGTCTTATTTTATCAGCATTTTCTTATTTCATTACCTTGGCTCGTTATTTGGTTTAAGTCAAACACTGCATACTCAGGGGTGAAAGTAACTTTTATTTCTTGCTGGTATATTATTTTGAGTCATAGTGCGCGCACGCAGCGCGCACCGAAAAATACACCTAATTATTTATTATTGTCTACTTATCAAGCATTCACTAGGACTTCTTATCACTCAGTAGTACTAGTATAGTACTTTATCACACTATCACTCTTTCATCCACCTGTATCAGTTTTTGATTGTAAATAAATTGCAAACACATCATTTCAACAACACAATTGTTTTAATTACATTTTTTTTAGCTGAACAGTTGAAAACTAGCTTTTCATTTTGGACATTGGACACAGAACAGTGTAACAGAACAGAAAAGTGAAAGTTACTTTGATTACCAGCTGTGCACGTTATAGCACAAGATCTGGTTAAGCTGTACGCGCGCTGTAGCTCGCTCGTTGTTTGTCCAGCGAAACACTGCACACATAAGAGAAGAGGCTGGATGCAGTGTTGCCAGATTGGGAGGTTTTAAGTGCATTTTGGTGGGTTTTGAACATATTTTGGGCTGGAAACCGTCAGCAGTATCTGGCAACACTAGCTGGATGCTGGGTGCTGCCGGGAGCTGGGGCGGAAACTGTCGTACGCTCAGCTAGGAAACACTTGCCAGTCATAACCAGACGGTCGTAAAGTCGATCGGTCGTAAGTCGCATAGGTCGTAAGTCGATGACTACCTGCATGTTTATTTCTGCAATATCTCAAAAAACAACAACAGCAATAAAACAACAGGCTATTCTATGGCTGGGAAGTTATTTAAGTTGAGGGGATTCCTGAGCAAATAATGTGCATGAAATTGCTCGCGTCGCGCAGTCAAACAGACAGAGGAAGTCCAGTGTGCACATGCGCAGGCTTACCTGCTTCTTCTTCTTTTGCGTTTTTACATCAGCTGGCATCCACAGTGTTGCATTACTGACATCTACAGGTTTACCTTGACTGTGCACTGACAGTTACATCATTCTGTCGCTAAAAGAACAGCTGATCACACCGAGGTGCTCGCTGACCTGGTGTAATTAGGTGTCAGGGAAAATTCTTTTTACGACCTACACTTGAAAAATCTGAAGGGCAGTCTGTCTTTAAACATTTAATGTTAAATGCTTAAAGTACTGCAAATGATTTCATTGTTTATATTCATACAAGCACGCGATGGAAACATCTGGGTTCGTAGAAAACACTAGAAACTCACTGCTCCTGTGGTAATTTTATTGCTGTCTGGATGTGAGAGTTTTATTACTGAAGGAGTCGTGTCAAAAATGTATTACAGACATCCCCCTGATATAAACTAATCCAATCCGAATGAGGCTAGAGACATTTCTTTCTGCTGCCACAATTCAACTAACTATGCTTCTTTTAAATTCATTATTATATTTGTATCTGTCTGTGACTTTTATGTAATCCTATGCCTTCTTTTTAGACATGATTTTAATCATAATTTTCAGACACTGCCAGAACTTTGTCTTCAGACATCTTTGGTTTGGTTGCAGTAGGACTAAGACCATCGATTTTAACCCTTGACCAAAGATTTCCTTTTATGATGTACAGTTGTGCCTCCAACAGCAAATTGAGACTGTAAAGCCAGCAGAATCGTCCAACTATTTGCAAGAAAAGGATTCATGCCATCAGAAGACCTCAAAACATGCATATTTATAAGAGAAAAACATACCAACGGACATTAAAAAACTGGAAAAGAGAGTGTGCATGTATGAAAATAATAATATTGGCTGGCTTTTTTCATGGTATATCAGATATATTCCATTCAGCCAGTATGATATTGAATGAGTCAAAGACGAGTTCAGTATCATGCTAGCTGAATGGAATCCAGCCATTGTTTATTATTATTATTATTATTATTATTATTATTATTATACATTCTTTTTGGGTGTTCGACGTGTCTTTCTCTTTCAAAATTCTCTCAAAATCTTACGTATTTAATGAAGCAAACCAGGTGGCTGTGTTTGTTTTCAAATTGTCAACCATGCAATATTGTAAACCACATTCAGCGCTCATTCTCCACTGGGTAGTGTGATGTAATACATATAGGATAAGCAATATGCTAACAGTATTGCATGCTATCAACCAAATGAATGGAACCTGCTAGAAGGGAATAGAATACATGGTCCATCATAAAAGTGTCCTGTATGTATAATATTGTACGTGATTGTGTCCTCTGCTGTCTAAACAATACAATTACAGCAAGGAAAACTAAGAGATTACCCAGCCTTTCAATAATTGCAATCCATTTTTTATTTCATTGATTCGAATTATCATAAATTTGTATCGTGATTTATTGTTGCATGGTATATCATTACATGCCTAGTAAACAGAGCTATAAAAACTCAAAGCAGTGCTTTTATCCAAGGCAACTTACAACTGAGGCAGATTACAGTTGTAGCTGTTACAGGAGCTGATTTTTATAGGATTGTAGAACTATATATGAGCTACTTTTATAATGTTTTTGTTAAGGGTGGTGGAGGTGAAGTTTGGATCCAGAAGCAGAAAAACAAAGAGCTAGAGACCAGAGGTTTAAACTGTGACACGTGGAACGTGGGGTGGATGCGTCGCATGGTGAGTGGTAGTGTCAGTCTGACGGAACATGGATTGATTTACCTTACTGATGAGGAAGGGTCCTAGGTACCTGGGAGCCAGCTTGCGGGAGACGGTTCTGAGTGGAAGGTGGCGTGTGGAGAGCATGACTCATTGCCCCATCCGGTAGGTGGGCGCCTTAGAGCGGCATTTGTCGGCCTGCCTCTTGGATGCTAGGGCGGAGCGAATGAGTCTTCTCTGGGCCAATGCCCACGTTCTCCTGCAGCGGCATATGAAGATCTGGGCTGAGGGTATGGCGACCTCCTCCTCTTGGTTGGGGAAGCGTGGTGGTTGGTAACCTAGGGAGCACTGGAAGGGTGAGAGACCTGTGGCAGATGAAGGAAGAGTGTTATGAGCGTATTCGACCCATGGTAAGTACTTACTCCAAGAACCGGCATCCCTGGACGCCATACACCTGAGTGCCACCTCCAAATCTTGATTCGCCCGTTCTGCCTGGCCATTGGTTTGGGGATGGAAACCTGAGGAGAGACTACAGGAAGCCCCAGTGAGTTTGCAGAAGGCCCTCCAGAACTGCGCAGTGAACTGAGGACCCTGGTCGGAGACGATGCCAGTGGGGAGTCCGTGTATGCGGAAAATATGGAGGATGAGTAATTCGGCGGTTTCTTTAGCTGTGGGAAGCTTGGGCAGAGGGATGAAATGGACTGACTTGGAGAACCGGTTGATAACTGTGAGGATGCACATGTTGCCGCCTGAGTTGGGGAATCCTGTGACGAAGTCCAAGGTGATGTGAGACCAGGGTCGATGAGGAGTCGGGAGAGGTCTTAGCAAGCCAGCAGGGGGTCAATTGGCTGTCTTCTTCTGGGAACATGTGTCGCAGGCTGCCACGAACTCCTGGATGTCTTCCTTGATGGATGGCCACCAAAAGCATTGTTGGATAAATGCCAGGGTTCGAGCAGCTCCTGGGTGACAGGTCAACTTGGAGCCATGACCCCACTGCAGCACCTGGGTTCACACAGAACAGGGAACAAACAGATGGTTAAGTGGTGTGTTGCTTGAGTTACCTTCACCTGGGTCCTGCTCCAGGGCCTTCTGCACTAACGTCTCTACCTCAAGTAGGGCGGCTCCCACCAGACAACGTGGAGGGAGGATGGTTTCGGGTGTTCTAGACTCCTCCTGGTGGGAAGAGAATATCCTGGACAGGGCATTCTTGGAGCCTGGGTGGTAGGAGAGCATGAAACGGAAACAGGAGAAGAAAAGAGACCATTGGGCTTGCCATGAATTATGACATTTGGCGGACTTGAGGTATTCTAAATTCTTGTGGTCAGTTCAGACAAGGAAGGGGAGATCCGACCCCTCGAGCCAGTGCCTCCACTCCTCCAAGGCGAGGTTTTAAAAAAAAAAGAAAAGAAACCTTTTTATTATTCGTCACATGCACACTTCAAGCACAATGAAATTCGTCCTCTGCATTTAACCCATCTGAAACAGTGAACACACACACACTCAGAGCAGTGGGCAGCCACACCAAAGCACCCGGGGAGCAATCAGAGGTCAGGTACCTTGCTCAAGGGCACCTCAGCCCAAGGCTGCCCCACATCAACGTAACTGCATGTCTTTGGATTGTGAGGGAAACCAGAGCACCCGGAGGAAACCCACGCAGACAACATGCGAACTCCACACAGAAAGGCCCTCGCCAGCCACTGGGTTCGAACCCGGAACCTTCTTGCTGTGAGTTGACTGTGCTAACCACTAGACCACCGTGCTGCCCTAAGAGAGGCCAACAGCTTGACAGCCAACAGCTTTCCGTCGCCAATGTTGTAGTTTTGTTCAGCAGGGGACAGCCGGCGAGAGAAGAAGGAGCAGGGGTGGACCTGGTCATCACTGGCCCTCTGGGAGAGGATGGCTCCGACCCCTGACTCGGAAGCGTTGACCTCCACAATGAACTCTTTGGCCGGATCGGGTATGGTAAGAATGGGTGCTGTGGTGAACTTGTGCTTGAGCATGGAGAAGGCTTTCTCTGCTTCCTCCCCCCACTTGAATGGGCTCTTGATCAAGGTCAATGCCATGAGACGTCCGGCCACCGTGCTGAAGTCGTGGATGAAGCGCCTGTAGAAATTGGCGAACCCCAGGAAATGCTGGAGCCCTTGTCGTGAGGATGGGGTGGGCCAATCAGCGACTGCCTTGAGCTTGAGGGGGTCCATCTGGATCCTCGCTGGGGAGATGATGAATCCCAGAAACGAGACAGAGTTCTGGTGAAATTCGCTCTTCTCCGCCTTGACGAACAGTTGACCCCGATGTTCCTCCAGGGAGCAGGAGAAGATCAGGGTGTCATCCAGGTACACGAAAATGAAGACGTTTAGGAAGTCCCTTAAGACGTCATTAATGAGTGCCTGGAAGACTGCAGGCGCGTTGGTCAGGCTGAAAGGGACCACGAGGTACTCGTAGTGACCAGTGGTGGTGTTAAAGGCCATCTTCCACTCGTCCCCCTCCCTGATCCTGACGAGATGGTATGCATTGTGTAGCTCTAACTTAGTAAATACCTTGGCTCCCTGGAGTAGTTCAAAGGCCGTGGTCATGAGCAGTAGTGGGTAGCGGTTTTTGACCGTGATGGCGTTGAGACCACGATAGTCAATGCAGGGGCGGAGCAACTTGTCCTTCTTTTCCACAAAGAAGAATCCCGCCCCTACTGGGGAGGAGGAAGTGCGGATGATCCCAGCTGCCAAAGATTTGGAGATGTAGTTCTCCATGGCTTGCCTTTCGACAGGAGAGAGAAAGTAGAGTTGTCCCTTGGGTGGCACTGTCCCGGGTAGGAGATCAATTCCACAGTCATAGGGTCTGTGAGGAGGGAGGGTCACTGCTTGGGTCTTGCTGAAGACGAGCTTAAGGTCCAGATATTCCGGAGGCACGTGAGAGAGGTCAGGGAACTCGCTGGCTGAAGGCTGCGGTGGTTTGGTGGGAGGCAAAGCGGAGTTCAGACAGGAAGCTAGGCAGGACTGGCTCCAGCCTAGGATGGTGTTGTCAACCCAGTTAAGGTGGGGGTTGTGCTGTGTTAACCATGGTAATCTTAGGATGAGGGGTACATGGGGGTTGTTCATGACATGAAGCTGGATGGTTTCTGAATGGTTACCGGAAATCCTCAGGGTGAGCAGGGCGGTAAGGTGGGTGATGGTGGTCAAGCCGGTGCCATTGAGTGTCAGGACAGTGAGAGGGATGTCGAGAGCGAGTAGCGGGATTCCTAGACGCTTGGCGGTGGCAGAGCAGATCAGGTTCCTGTCCGCCCCTGAGTCAACGAGGGCCTGAAGGTGGTGATGCTGGTTGTCACGGATAATGATGACAGGGAGTAACAGACGATTAGCGGGGAACTGGTTCTGAGCGTTGCCCACCCGGGCCCCTCGATTCAACTGGTGGGCTTGTCCTTTTAGTAGGCAGGCTCGGCAGATGTGTCCCAACTGACTGCAGTAGAAGCAGGCCCCCGTACTCCATCGGCGATGTCGTTCCTCCACTGACACCCGACCCCGGTCTACCTGCATGGGTTCGACGGACACGGTGGGAGGTGGAGAGGATGTGAAGCTGGGGTGGTTCTTCTCTCTCCTCCATTGCTGGACCCGGGTGTCGATGCGGTTGGCGAGGTCCATGAGGCTGGAGAGGTTCGACAGCAGTTCCCGCGATACCAATTCATCCTTAATGGCATCAGACAGGCTGTGCAGGAATGCATCGATCTGGGCGCTCTCGTTCCAACCGCACAATGTCGCCAATGTCTGGAACTCGATGGCATAGTCCGAGGTAGACCAGGACCTCTGCCGCAGCTCCATGAGCCCTCTAGCTGCTTCCTGGCCAGACATAGAACGGTCAAAAGTTTGCCTCGTCTCCTCGAGGAAATCCTTGAAATTGGAACAAAAGGACGCATCGGCGTCCCAGACCGCTGTTCCCCACTCTCTGGCCTTGCCGGTGAGGAGCGTGATGGCTTATGCTACCCGGGAGCATTCTGTGGGGAAGGCCAGAGGTTGCAGCTCTAAGTTCAAAGAGCATTGAGACAGAAATGATCTGCAAGTAGCTGGTTCTCCATTGTAGGGCTGAGGCGCTGGAAGTCTCGGTTCGCGGTGGCAGGAGCTGAAGTAGGAGGCGGCTGAGCAGGGGTAGGCATGGCTTGAAGGTGCTGAATCTGCATGGTGAGGAGGTTGAGTGAGTCAGACAGGATGGCGAGGTTCTGGGTAATTTGCTGTAGGTCTTGTTGGTGGGTCCCAAGGAGAATCCCTTGTTGCTGGACGGCCGTTCTCAGATGGGCGAGTTCCGCTGGATCCATGTTGGCCAGAACATACTGTTAAGGGTGGTGGAGGTGAAGTTAGGATCCAGAAGCAGAAAAACGCACAACAGACAGTAATCCAATAAATAAGGTGATTTAATCCAGGGGAAAAAAGGGCGTGGCAAAAAGGTAGCAAAATAGGACAAAAACACAAATGGCAAAAATAGTCCGGGTAACAAGAGACAAAAACCTGCCAAAAACATGAGACAGGTAAGGACAAAAACACTAAAGCAAAAAACCATGAACAAGAAAAAACCCTTGGTGCAAAAACCATAAACTAGAAAAATAGCTAGAGGGGAAATGTTATGCTCCACCCCGGACATCCACTCTGCAGATCTCCCACACCAGCACCGATCCGGATCCGGGACGGGAATTCAAGCTCACTTTTAACCAGGGCTTTGAACCGGTTCAAGGAACGAAAACGAAAACCGGGAACTTTTTCTATTTCACATGGAACAGAAACGAAACCAGAAACTTTATTATTTTTTATGTTCCGGAACAGAAACGCTTATTAAAAATAATGGTAACCGGTTAATACCGGTTTTTATTTCGTTCCTCAAAGTTTCTGTAGCCTACAAATAGTCATTCTTCTCCTGCGCAAGTTTCTATGACCCGCTGGGGTTCACTTCCTGTGTGACGTTTGCTGATTGAATGGAGAGAGCGGGAAGGTGGACTACTAGTGAGTAATTGCATTACTGAGTGTCTCTGAGCAAAGAAGAGCCTGAACGATGCAACCTCCCTATTGGCTGTTTGTAAAAATGTATCAGTTGTTGCCCCTCCCACGGGAATTATCGCGGGCTCGAGAGACGAGACCTGACGGGTTAGTTTGTTGGTAGCAGAACAAAATGTCTGGACACAAATCGGGTTTTCAGAAAAGGAAAGAAAATAAACAGAGGGTCGAAAATACAAAAAAGGAGGCAGAAAATGCAAAACGAGTTTTAAGGTAGGACAAATGGTTAGTTTTTAAGGCAGCCCGCCGTGCTGCAGGCTTTCAGTTGTGTCATTGAATGGTTACTTTTCTGAGGCAGCCCGCCGTGGCTGCCTGCAGGCTTATTTATTATAGCCCATTTAGTTAAAATAGTTGATATAAAATGTTTATAGTTATAGTTATGTGATGGTTGTCCTGATTTAGACTGTTTTTTTTGGGGGGGGGGGTTGCGCGATGTTGCACCCGGGTCCAGATTAGGGCAGAACCGGCCCTGGCTACATTTCAGGTGTAGTTTGTTTTATGTATGTATGTACTTGCATAGATGTGTACTTGGTCTTCCAATATGGCGCCTAACAAAATCTCGCGGCGCGGTGACGTCATGCGGTAGCCCTCTATAGGGCCTGACTAGCCTTTGGTAACACACTAAACGAATTATCTTTCATTTTTGGCACTTTTTCTGTTTGTGTAGATGGGAAGACATACTGAGAATCCAAATCGCCAACATTTGAAATAATTGTTTTGAATTATTTCTTGTCTTATTTAATGAAGGTTGTAATAGAATTAGCCTACATTTGGCTTAAGCTGGATGAGACAGAGACATAATTTTATAGCCATTTGTTAAACAGCTGACAGGGAACGTAATGAACCGTTCCGGGAACGAAATTTTTTTGTTCTAACCGGTTCGGGTACATCTATTTAATGGTGGAACCCAAAACCGGAAACGTTAAAATTCCGTTTCTGTTCAGAACGAACCAATAGGAAAAAAATTCCGGTTCAAAGCCCTGCTTTTAACTCACTTTCTGGTTTTCACCCCTGCTTATTTAAAGGCCATTCTCAGACCCTGACTTTGCCAGAACGTCTCGTTTTGCTATTCCAGCCGTTTCTGTGCCTTTATTGCATTTCATGGTTTTTGCTCAAGCTATTTTTCTAGTTCATGGTTTTTGCACTTAGGGTTTTCTTCTTGTTTATGTTTTTTTTTTTTGCTCTAGCATGTTTGTCCTTGTCCGCCTTGTGTTTTTGTCAAGTTTTTGTCTCTTTTTACCTGGACTATTTTGCCATTTGTTTTTGTCCCGTTTGTTTACCTTTTTGCCATGCCCTTTTCCCTGGATTAAATCACCTTATTTATTGGATTACTGTCTGTGTTTTGCTTGTGGATCCTTATCTCACCATACCTCCACCACCCCTAACAGAAAAACCATGAAAAGCATGAATGGCACAGAAACGTCTAGAGAAAACAAACTAGACGTTCTGGCAAAGTCAGAGTCTGAGAACGGCCTTCAGGTGGGATGGAATTCCCGTCCCGGATCTGGATCGGCGCTGGCGTGGGAGATCCGTAATCTCCGACGTGGATGTCCGGGGCGGAGCATGACAGTTTTCATGTCTTTCACTCATATTTCACTGTATTTAAGTTCTTTTGGTCGAATTATAGGGAAAATTAAATTGTTTATACATCAAATATATAGAGTACTGGTTCACGTCTCTAACTGGTGCACATCCATAACCTCAGAACAAGAAATAGTTTCAGATCTATACTTTTCATGTTCATTTATCTCTCCTGCTTATCGAAAGAGTTTCTAGAAAATGTGTAGTCTCCCACAAAAGATTTTCAGTTTGATATCACATCCATAATGCTGCTAAATTGCTGTGTAAATCAATACATTTAGGGTTTTTATTTTTTTAAAGAATGTTCTGCATTGCCCTCAAAAGGATAAAGACAACACATGCAAATTGACTCCTGAGCTGGTCTCTGTGGTGAGACATTTTGTTAGCTGACGTGAGCGCAAATGTCACATCCGTGACACTGGAATTGCTCCTAACAAAGTGAAGGAAAGTTATATACTGAAGTCTCTTACACTACAAATATTAGAAGAAAATAATTTTAATCTCACATTTTACACTTTTAAAGAGTAAGTACAAAATATTCATATCAAATCAGCTGCTTTCTGTCAGTTGATAATTATTTAAAAACATAAAACAGGGCTGGACATGAACTTTTTTAATCCACTTGTCCAGTCAGACAGGCAGCAAGATTTTTCACTTGTCCTGACCAGAATCTTTTTTTTACTATATATTTACTATTTCAATGAAATTAAAGTGATTAATAAAGTTTACCAAAAAGCAGGTATAGTTAAGATAATCATTATGTTTTAATGATTTATAATTTTTCAATAAAACTCAAACTTTCACAATAAGCAAAATCTATCCAGTGGCCCATTATGGTGCATTTGTTATAACCCATTTACCTGATCTGCATTTTTAAGAGTTGGGATTGTCGTCTTTTTCACTTTCTTTCGATGAAATGAAACCAAAAAAAAAAAACAAGTTGGACATGATAAAGGTGACAGAAACTTGCTGAGAATGAAAACAAACCGTAAGTGAGTTTGGCACTGTCGTCAAATTCCCCCGAAATATTGTTACAACATTTGTGATGATTAATGTGTACCATACAAAAGAAAAATACAACAAAAATCCTAATGAAATGAAGATTCACCACAGTTATTTATTTTACTGAGGTATTTGATCACCATTTCTCCGATTTTCATGAATTTAAAGTCTAATAATCTATAATTAAATATTATGCCATGGTTATTTTTACCCACACACCTACTGTACTTGGCTTCCCCAGAATTTCATAAACAATAACATGCTGGATCACTGAGGGGATTGAACTAGTTTTGTTGGAACCAGGCTTGCAGTACTTGAGTCCAGGACTCGGACTCAAGTCCGACTCGTGCCCTAATTTTAAGGACTCGTGATTTGACTCAGACTTGGACTTGGACTCGTGCATTAACTGCATTCAGACTCGTAAATTGGAGACTAGGACTCAGATTTTTTCTTTATTTTTTGTAACATGCCATAATAATTTGGCATGAAATATTTATATCTACATTAATTTTTATACTAATTTTGTGCAAGAGAATGCACATTCACCTGTTCATATGTCATGTTCAGGAACAAACTAGCGTTATTGGCACTAAAATGCCTGGAGAGAATGCCCCAGGATTGTCCGCTTTGCTTATACTGAGTGCAGCGGGAAAAAATGTACTGCTGTGTGTTCCATATGTGGAAGAACTATCGAGGAGACAATGGGGACAACCTCGAACTTCAACTGTCATTTGGTCAGACTCCACCCACAGAAGGAAGTGAATATATTATGTTCATTGCCCTGTTGATAGTGAGTCTTGCTGAGCGATGAACTAGCTAGTGTTAACCCTTTCTCATGTTATTTGCCCTGCTGATAGTGGGTGGGGCTTGCTGAGCGATGAACAAGCTTTTTATCTGTAGCCTATTAACTAAAATGGGGCAGTTAAGCAGTAATGTTAGTCCAACACAGTAGCAGAGACAGTTTCACATAAAGGCAGCAACAGCCACCGTCAAATGGTGTGGTTGGAGTCTTGTTCTTGGTCTCGACTCAAAATTTTCTTTAATGACTTGGACTTGACTCGGACTTGAACACTGGGGACTTGAGACTTGAGGTTTAGGCTACATCCACACGACAACGGCAACGAGATTTTTTTTTTTTAAATATCGCGTCCACATGGGCAACAGATCGGTAAAATATCAGGTTCATATGGCAACGCAATGCTTGCTGAAAATGATGCAATACACATGCCACACCACTACGTGCGCTGTAAGACGGTCCCATCGGAGACACCAGAACAATAGAAGTAGATCCATGCGCATAACTGCGCATGCGCACAGTGACTATCCCTGTCACTGTCACACGCACACACTTTCTCACTCCCTATCCTATGGATATAGTCCTTTTAAATCACGTGCTCGTTTTTTGAATGGAGACGCAGAAAGAGGAATGAATGGGGGTAGATGGAAGCTGGTACGCCAACATTCTGATATCCTCCTGAATTCTTTAATGGTCCGGAATAAATTGAATGCTACACATTGATGGATTACTTTGTTCTTCTACGCCCTTTTTGAGGAATGTATTGTCGGACTTAAACCAACATCTGAAGAGGTGAGATCGCTCCTTTTTTTTCCCTATTTTTGCTGGCGGGATTGACTCTGCCCTAAGGGCTATTCTCTCACTCTCTCTCTCTCACTTTGCACCATTACACAATAAATATTCACAGTGAAAATATTTTGTAAGCACGTTTCATGAACCAAGTTATAGGATTTGTTGACAACTCGCATCGAGTTTGTTACACTTCTACCCGGCGTGAAGCACTCACAGTCATGTGGTTGTGACGTCATCGTAAACAAATCCGTTCTACTCATCCAGACGACTTCGTAATGGCTCCGTTGCCAGATTTTTTCACTCTGGAACCCGTTCTCAAAAGATTTCGTTTTGGGGCACCCAAAACGCCGGTGCCGTGTGGACGCCAGGCCGAAACGATAAACAATTTTATCAGATTCACCTGAATCCGTTGCTGTGTGGACAGGGCCTTAGTGACTCGACTACAACACTGGTTAGAACTTTATTGATAACTCTTGAATAATTACTATAAAAATGGTGATTTTCAACAAATATTCAACTTGTCCCATCGGTTAGGTAGATGTGGATTTGACTTGTCAGGAACAAATATTTGGTTGTCCCAGACAGTCAGACTACCGTTAAGGTCGAGCCCTGTTAAAAAAAAAAAAAACAGAGATCCTGATATCTCACAATATTGTGAGGAATATCATGAATCATTTATTGTGGTATCATTGTTACATGTGGTATTGGAAATGCATTCATCCCCCTTGGTGTTTGTCCCATTTTGTTGCATTAGCACCATTTGATTTACACAACATGCCTACCACTTTAAATGGGCAAATTGTTTTTTTATTGTGACACACAATAATTAAGATGAAAAAAATAGAAATCTCGAGTGTGCATAGGTCAATACTTTGTAGAGCCACCTTTTGTTGCAATTACAGCTGCAAGTCTCTTGAGGTATGTCTCTATTAGCTTAGCACATCTAGGAATGTGGGATTTTTGCCCATTCCTCAAGGCAAAACTGTGCCAACTCCTTCAATTTAAATGGGTTGTGTTGGTGTACAGCAACCTTCAAGTTATGCCACAGATTCTCACTTAGATTGAGGTCTGGGCTTTTATTAGGCCATTCCAAGACATTTAAATGTTTCCCTTTAAACCACTCCAGTGTAACTTTAGCAGTATGTTTAGGGTCATTGTCCTGCTGGAGCGTGAACCTTCGTCCCAGTCTCAAACCTCTGACTGACGCAAACAGGTTTTCCTCCAGAATTGCCCTGTGTTTAGTGACATCCATCTTTCCTTCAGTTCTGACCAGCTTTCCTGTCCCTGCAGATGAAAAATATCCCCACAGCATGATGCTGCCACCACCATGCTTCACTGTAGGAATGGTGTTCTCAGGGTTTGTGCTACACATGGCATTTCCCATTATGGCCAAAAAGATCAATTTTAGTCTCATCTGACGAGAGAATCTTCGTCCATGTGTTTGGGGAGTGTGTTACATGCTGTTGGGTAAACTCCAAGCGTTTTTTCTTAAGCAATGGCTTTTTTCTGGCCACTCTTCCATTAAGCCCCACTCTGTGAAATGTACAACTTAAAGTGTCTCTATGGACAGATACTCCCATCTCTGCTGTGGATCTTTGCAGCTCCTTCAGTGTTATCTTTGGTGTCTTTGTTGCATCTCTGATTAATGCCCTCCTTGCCCGGTCTGTGAGTTTTGGTGGGCGGCCTTCTCTTGTCAGGTTTGTAGTGTGACTGAAGTCTGAAGTTCTTGTACTAGGACCACATGCAGCTAGAAGTAAGTTTTCTGATTACACAGTAACTCTGGATTGCCTTTCTGTTTCTTCACGTGCAGCAGTAAAAGACCTCGGAATGATTATTGACCCCAGTCTTTCATTCAAAACTCACATTGATAACATCATCTGGATAGCTTTCTTTCATCTCAGAAATATTGTTAAGATAAGAAATTTAATGTTACTACATGACGTGGAAAAACTCGTTCATGCTTTCGTTACCTCCAGGTTGGATTATTGTAATGCCTTTGTGACAATTCGTATGGGTGGGTGGAGCACAGAAGGACGGCAGGCCAGAACTGAGTTCACAAAACTTTTTATTTTCACTTTTCAGTGCAAACTTTGACTCTCCCAGCCACACACGCACACGCACACACAAGTCGTCTGGTTGGGGAGACAGCTCCCTCTGCTCTCGCTCTCTCTCCTTAAATAGGGTGCGGTCACTGGGGAAGACACACAAACACATTAATTAACATCAGGTGCAGTGATTCTGCCACATACCTTCCCTGACTCCGCCCTCCGGTCACAGACTGACGCTTGACCACGCCCCCGTTGCCACATGCCCCCGTTGCCACATGCCCCCACCGCCTGACTCAGGCCGGGTGGCCGTGGAATACCAATTCCCGGCGGCTCTTCGGAATCAAAAGCTGCATGACTCGCTCTTTAGTCTGAGTGTCCTGCATCACTCGGTATAATCTATCCTTCATAATTGCGAAGTAGGGGAAGGACGGGGTGGCGTTTGGCTGGAGCGTTTGACCATAGATTACTCTCACTTGGTCAAACGCATGCTGCAGAGTCTCACCTCGCGACTGCTCTAATGGAAAATCCGCGAGGGATTCCCCAATAGAGAGAGGAGGAGCCGGCGGCTCTTCACTCTGACGTGGAGCTGACGTAGACGGCTCTGTGACAGCTGCTCCCGCCAACGCGACACCGGGACCTCCCCCTACTAAACTATGGCAGGACCCACTCTTCACTCGATGACTCATTAATTCCCCAAATCCCGGCCAATCAGTCCCCAAAATTATTGAGTGGGTAAGGCGAGGATTACCAGCCGCCTTTACTATAAATTTTTCCCCTCGAAAAAAATGTGGACTGACACTAAAGGGTAGTTGTGAACATCCCCGTGCACACACAACACCTTCACCAATTGTGCTCCCCCCAATGCCTCGTCTTGCACCAGGTTTTGGTGGATTGAGGTCTGATTACAACCAGAATCCACCAATGCCTGATATGTATCCCCTTGGATATGCACCGGTATGCGATATGCTCCGGCCCGATCTAGGGCGGCTCCTGGCGCGTCGGGGATCCAAACCACTGCGCCCACCTCCATTACCGAGTACTGCTGTTGGAGGTGGCCCGGCTCCCCGCAGCGCCAGCAAATCGGCCCGGGCTTCCTCTCTGTACTAGTGCTCTGGGGCTCACTCACCTGAGGGGGGGGGGAGACAGACACAGAAGGGAGAAATGGGAGGGCACCGCGGGTGCGGCGGGCCAGCTGGGGTGGCGCTGGTCCCCTCCTCCGCGGTGGGGGAATGGGGCGAGGAGGAGGGGGAGAGAGAGAGAGGAGAGAAGAGGTTGTCTGCTGTCCTGCCATCGGGACAGCCACCAAATGGTCCTCCGCCAGCTCGATTGCCTGATCCTGCGATGCCGGGCGGTGGCACTGGACCCACTCTGCGGCTCCTGCTGGTAAACACGCGATGAACTGCTCCAGTACCACCTGGTCGATGATTTCCTCGGCATCGTGGTTGTCGGCCCTCAGCCACTGCCAGCAGGCGTCCCGGAGTTGCTGGCCAAATGCGAACGGCCGGCCGACTTCCTCCAAGTGCAAAGCGCGGAAGCGCTGACGTTGTTGCTCGGGGGTGCACCCCACACGCTGGAGGACGGCCCGGCAAAGGTCCACGTAGGCCAGCCGGCGGTCGGCGGGGAGCTGTAGCGCGGCCAGCTGCGCCTCTCCTGTTAGCAGGGGGAGGAGGCGCGCCGCGCGCTGTTCCACCAGCCACCCCGAGGTCTCTGCTACCTGCTCAAAGAGCGTGAGGAAGGCCTCGGGGTCGTCCTGCGGGCCCATCTTCGTGAGGGTGAGGGGGGGAAGGGCCTGCGGCAGTGGAGTTGGTGGACCCGCCGACGCGAGGAGGTGCCGGAACGCCCAACGATCTTCCTGTTGCGCCAGCACCAGGGCCTCGAACCGTTGTTCTTGCTCCTTTCGGAGGGCGAGCAGCGCCTGGTGCTGGCTCTGTTGGGCCGTGGTGAGGGCATGGATCAGGTCTGCGAAGGCGGAGGACTCCATGGGGCTGTTCTCTTCTGTGCTCGGTCCCGGGTTTCGGCACCACTGTGACAGTTCGTATGGGTGGGTGGAGCACAGAAGGACGGCAGGCCAGAACTTAATTCACAAAACTTTTTTTATTTTCACTTTTCAGTGCAAACTTTGACTCTCCCAGCCACACATGCATGCACACACTCAAATCGTCTGGTTGGGGAGAGAGCTCCCTCTGCTCTCGCTCTCTCTCCTTAAATAGGGCGCGGTCACTGGGGAAGACACACAAACACATTAATTAACATCAGGTGCAGGGATTCTGCCACTTACCTTCCCTGACTCTGCCCTCCGGTCACAGACCGACGCTTGACCATGCCCCCGCTGCCACAGCCTTACTGTCTGGATGTTCCAATAAGTGCATAAACAAGCTCCAGTTAGTTCAAAATGCAGCAGCAAGAGTCCTTACTAGAACTAGAAAATATGACCACATCACCCCTGTCTTATCCACACTGCATTGGCTCCCAATCAAATTTCGTATTGATTATAAAATACTACTATTGACCCTTAAAGCACTGAATGGTCTCACACCACAGTACCTGAGTGAACTTCTGCTCCTCTATGACCCGTCACGCCTACTTAGATCAAAAGGTGCAGGCTATCTGCTGGTACCTCGTATAGTGAAGGCTACATCAGGGGGCAGAGCCTTTTCTTACAAAGCCCCACAGTTATGGAACAGCCTTCCAAGTAATGTTTGGGAATCAGACACAGTCTCAGCGTTTAAGTCTAGGCTGAAAACATATCTGTTTAGTCAAGCCTTTTGTTAATGGTGCTTATGAGGTAAAGGTGTAGATCTGGAGGGTCCTCAGACATAGTGTTGGTAAACTGGGATGTATGGATGCTGTCAGTCCCCACTTGCTTGCTCACTCGAGTTTGTTGACGGTGTAGTGGCTGGCTGCTTTATGTCCTGGGGCTCCCTCATGCCTGTGTTACCTTCTGGCTCTCCCCTTTTAGTTATGCTGTCATAGTTAGTTGCCGGAGTCCCTGCTTGTACTCAGTGCAATATGTATACTGTTCCTACTTATTCAGGTGACATTGGGCATACCTAACGACCTGTGTTTTCTCTCTCTCTCTCGCTCCCTCCCCCCGAAATCTGTCCCTCTGAGTTACATGTTGGTCCTGGGATCGAGATGCTGACCTCTTCTGCTCCTTGGACCTGCCTGATCTGTCCTGGTGCCCTGTGTCTGGTTGGAGTCTCATCGCATCGCTCCTGTGGAGGACGGCCCCATGTGGACAGTTGAAAGTCACACCTGGAGGACGCTCTGGACTCTTACAGTAATGCTTTTATGGCTGAGGACTACAGTTGACTTGCTAACTTTAGGACTGCAGTTGTCATGAACAGTTTTGCACTCAAGTTTCCATCAATGAAGAGTTTATAACATCAACGAAATTGACTTCATGTTAAAACTGTTAATGTTATAGTCATATTGTCTGTTGTTGCCCAAATGAGGATGGGTTCCCTTTTGAGTCTGGTTCCTCTCGAGGTTTCTTCCTCATGTCGTCTGAGAGAGTTTTTTTCTTGCCACCGTCGCCACAGGCTTGCTCATTGGGGATAGATTAGGGATAAAATTAGCTCATGTTTTAAGTCGTTCAATTTCTGTAAAGCTGCTTTGTGACAATGCTTATTGTTAAAAGCGCTATACAAATAAACTTGACTTGACTCGTGGTGACATATTCTTTCCATTTTGCTCGAATGGATTTAATGGTGCTCTCTGGGATATTCAAAGTTTGGGATTTTTTTTATAACCCAACCGTGATCTATACTTCTCCACAACTGTATCTCTGACCTGTTTGGAGGCTCCTTGGTTCTCATGTTGCTTGCTTCGTAGTGTTGCAGAGTCAGGGTCCTTCCAGAACAGGTTGATTTATACAGACATCATGTGACAGATCATGTGACACTTTGATTGCACACAGGTGGATATTAATCAACTAATTATGTGACTTATAAAGTAAATTGATTGGACCAGCTCTTAATTAGGGGTTTCATACGAAAGGGGGTGAATACCTATGCACACTCCAGATTTCTGTTTTTTTTTCCATCTTAATTGTTGTTTGTGTCACAATAAAACAACAATTTGCACCTTTAAAATGGTAGGCATGTTGTATAAATCAAATGGTGCTAACCCTCCAAAAATCCATTTCAGTTCCATCTTGTAATGCGACAAAACAGGACAAACCAAAGGAGGATGAGTACTTTTGCAAGACACTGTATATCATCATATTGCTTTGCTCTAGATGGAACGTATTTTCTACGTGCATTGGTGCACATGTTTTCTGTCAACACATTATTCACATCGAAGCCAATGGCAACAGATGTGTTTTTGTTGGATACCAAAAAGTCCTTGAATGCAGCCTTAGAGGCTCACTGAAAGTGTGTGTACAGTATGTCTGTGCTTGCGTGTGTGTGTGTGTGTGTGTGTGTTTGTTTGTGGTAATCCAAACAGATAATGCTCAAACAGTTAATGCTTTGGAGTCCTTCAGATTCTGTGCAATACAGAGAAACATTTTTCTGTTTCTCTTTATCACTTTCATTTCCTATTGATGAACTAATGTTTTTTATATATATATATATATATATATATATATATATATATATATATATATATATATATATGGGTGTGTGTGTGTATATCAGGGCTCGAAATTTGCGGTGGTCTGGTCGCCCGAGGCGACTTAATTTGTCATTTGGTGGGTAATTCCTGTCACTTGCCAGCCTGGCTGGCTAGTTGAAAATAAAAAATATATATCAAGCGAAGATTCAACTAAAGCCGCCACATATTAAGCATGTACCGTGTCTGTGTTAATTGATGTGTTTATTGGCAGGACGGAAACTACCGAAGAATTCCGAATCATATTGTGTACGAGTCAGGCTGTCGGTTTTTTCACTACTGCGCATGCATATAACGCATCTCGTTGCATATCGTGGTAATCACGTGTACTATTGGACCAGGTGGGTGGAGCACAGAAGCACAGCAGGCCAGAACTGAGTTCTCAATGAACTATTTATTGCTAGCTTTTCAGCCTTTTATCACTCCCCCCCCCCCCCCCCCCCCCGCACTACACACACGTGTTCTGGTTGGGGAGAGAGAGCTCCCTTTCTCTGCTCTCCTCTCCTTTTAAAGGGCGCGGTCACTGGGGGAGACACAAACACAGGTTAATCCCCATCAGGTGCAATGATTCCACCACTTACCTTCCCTGACTCCGCCCTCCATTCACAGACCGACACTTGGCCACCCCCCACTGCCACATCACGTTATCAAATTCAGTAGATGTGGCCACATTATCGCCCATTTAAACACGTGTTTTCGTTGTTGTTTACATCTACATCTGCCAAAGCTACGTTGCGATGTGGAATTTTCTGAAAGGTGTACAGAAACCGCCAGAGACGGGGACAAAGCGACCTCGGTCTGAAGAGGAGAAACGACAAAGGACTTATAAGCAAACGTGGGAGCAGGGTAGGCCTCGGCTGCGATACGATTTTTATGGAATAATTAATTTTTTTCAAATTGATTCCTAATCAATATGAAGCTCCTAATGCATTCTCTCTCATAAATGGTTAAATACAGAAAGCATGTTGGACATATTTTGGGTGTTATAGTCATGATAGTAAGTATATTTGTTTTCAATACTCATACATCAAGTTGCCAAGTTTTCCAATATATTATTATTTGTTGATATATTATGGTGCTCTGTGTTGTTCTCATTTATGTATTTAACAACAGTATCAAGGGGCAGCACGGTGGTGTAGTGGTTAGCGCTGTCGCCTCACAGCAAGAAGGTCCGGGTTCGAGCCCCGTGGCCAGCGAGGGCCTTTCTGTGTGGAGTTTGCATGTTCTCCCCGTGTCCGTGTGGGTTTCCTCCGGGTGCTCCGGTTTCCCCCACAGTCCAAAGACATGCAGGTTAGGTTAACTGGTGACTCTAAATTGACCGTAGGTGTGAATGTGAGTGTGAATGGTTGTCTGTGTCTATTGCTGCTTTTCCACTACCAACGCGGCTGAGTCGGGCTGAGCCGTGCCGTGCTGAGTCGACCTGAGCGGGGCTGTTGGAGTTGCATTTCGACTACAACCGCGCTGAACCGTGCTGGCTGGAAGTGGGTGGACACATAGGGTGGAGTTAGCGAAAGTGGGTGGACGTCACGTGATGTCGTTAGGCGGCGCAAACAGTGACATCAGTGACCTTTTAAGCGGGAGTCTCACGACCCGGATAATAAACAATAAACATGGAGGACATGGAGTCGTTAGTGTTGCTGGTCTTGGTGCTGTGGCTTGTTGTCACCGACAACGCCAACAGATACTGGCAAGAGCGTATATATGAGGCGAGGCGCATAAGGCTTCATAATTCTCGTAATTCTTCTTCTTCCGGGTTTACGGTGTTTATAGATCCCAGCGTGCTCGCGGGGCGTGTGAGGACACTCCTCCTCACCAATCAGTGCACAGGGGAGTGTCTCCTCACGCCTCTAGCCTCACTCAGCTCGGTTTGGCTCGCTTCAGCCCCACTCCAAAACGGTGCGAGTTTTGGGGGCTAAGCAGGGCTGAAGCGAGCTGAGTCGTGCTGCTCTGAGATAGTCGAAATGCGAGCCGTGTCGGGCTGAAGCGAGCTGAAGTGAGCTGAAAAAGGGTAGTGGAAAAGGGCCATTTGTGTCAGCCCTGTGATGACCTGGCGACTTGTCCAGGGTGTACCCCGCCTTTCGCCCGTAGTCAGCTGGGATAGGCTCCAGCTTGCCTGCGACCCTGTAGAAGGATAAAGCGGCTAAAGATAATGAGATGAGAGATGAGACAACAGTATCAAAATATTTGGGTCTTGAAATAAATGCACATTAGTCATGAACAATGGTAATGACTCTTTTTTGCGTTATTTTTGACAGAAGTAAAATTCATACATGAACAAATTTTGGCTAGTTGATTTTCTGTTTGTCTAGTTACTTTGAAAGGTAACTAGTCCAGCTGGCTGGTGGAAAAAAAAAAGAATTTTGCGATATATATATATATATATATATATATATATATATATATATATATATATATATATATATATGTGTGTGTGTGTGTGTATGTGTATATATATATAATATATATATATATATATATATATATATATATATATATATATATATGTATGTGTATGTATATAAAAAATATGTGTGTGTGTGTGTAGGACCTGTACTCTGTTGGGATTTCTACTGGAACCATTTTTTTTTCTTGTCTTGTTTTGCTCAGCGGATATTTGCTAATTACACCCAAAGGTGTCTAGCTGATAGAGAAGAGCGACTGATATACACAGTTGTCTGCAGAAAGCCATTCCCAAAGGTGGGTGGGTGTCTCCCAGCAACGTTGTGATGCTCTCTCAGGTGGTTTCTTTGTTTGGAAACCATCTCTCCTTGACGCACTCTGGAGAAGAGCATGAATGAAATTAATGCTATTAGATGCTGATGATCTTGATAATGAGAATAACAATGGCACTTTGGTAAAACATTCTATTTCAGTGTTGGATATGGCATTAATCTAATTATTATGGTGTGTTGGAAATCTGCTAGAGAATACCAAAGAGTTTGGATTAATATTTTATCAGACTTCAGATGCATGTAGATGATGGCGATTGCCATGAGCAGATTAGCTTGAACAAGAAGATTGAGGTTTTTTTTTCTAGCAGTAATGTTTCCATGTGCTGTTTGCTCATTGGAGGCCTGGGTGTCCAAAGGATGTTTCAAAGGTGTTGTTGCTATAGTGATCGCCAGGGCTCAGGGGAGGGGGAAGATGATGAAGCAGGGAGGAGGGGACGACCTGAGAGCAGGTGAGGCTGTTTGATCTAGTCGCCTCAATACTATACTCACTCACAAGCTCAGTCACACGTGCCATGGATTCAGTGAAAACATCCTCTCAGCCCGTCTACAGCCGCTGGTCATACAGGTACACGCGTACAACCTCCGCAGAGCAACTTAGTTTTTACTTAGTTAGGAAAGAAGCCTCTCTGTCTCCTGTGTCTCTTTCTTTAATCATGTCGACTTGAGAAATATTTCTGATTGTTGTCAGGTTTTACGGGGTGTCAGATGGTTTCTGTGCTTTAATTACAATGAGATTTTCAGGGTGGGGCGTATGTTTGATATGTGTTCACTTGAGCATTGATGATGAGCTATCACTTCCCTACAATCTCGAAGTGTGAGATCACCACAAAACAATCGTCACGGCAACGGTGATCATTTGATACAGCACTAGAGATAAGAGATATAATGCTATGACATCGGTATTGTGATAAATTATGTCATGATACACCTGTCTGAGATATTGCAGGCATTGGTTGAACATTGGAAAAAAATAATAGCAATAACAAGCTGTTTTGAAGAATCTGACACCAAAGAAGGTAAATGTTTAAGATATTGAATTTTTAATATTCAAGATTCTGCACTATGTTTAGGCCCTTATTTAAACATAAGCAAATATGTGATATTGTCCATGTTAACTGCTTTAGCTTGAGTGCACACCAAGCTGTATATATGTTTGTCACAAGTCCCTGATGTGGGTGGAGCACAGAAGCACGGCAGGCGGGAGTTGATGTTCTCACACACACTTTATTTTCCTTATTTTCTTTGCTTTTCAGCTTTACTCACTTGCTACTCACACACAGCCACACATGCAACACACACACGTGTTCTGGTCGGCGGAGCGTCCTTCTCTCTGCTCTCTTCCTCCTTTTCTATCCTCTGTCACTGCAACAACACAGACACACAACATTAATTAACCACAGGTGCATTGACTTTGCCACTCACCTTCCCTGGCCCCGCCCTCCATTCACAAACTGCCACTTGGCCTCGCCCCCGCTGCCACATACCTCCACCTGCCCAACTCAAGTTTGGGAGCCGTCCGGCTTGCAGTGGACTCCCCCAACGGGACAGGAAGTCCGCCACTACCATCTGCGCCCCCGGCCTGTGGACCACCTTGAATTTAAATGGCTGGAGGGCTAGATACCAACGGTTGATCCATGCGTTGACATCTTTCATGCGGTGGAGCCACTGGAGGGGCGCTTGGTCTGAACAGAGGGTGAAAGGGCCAAGCACTCTTTCTTGATGGTGCTGTACTTACTCTCATGCATCAAGAGTTTGTGGCTGATGTACAACACGGGGCGTTCCTAGGTCTCCACCGTCTGGGACAAAACAGCCCCCACCCCTCTGTCCGACGCGTCCGCTTGCAAAATAAAGGGGAGAGAGAAGTCAGGGGAGTGTAAGAGTGGCCCCCCACACAGTGCAGCCTTTACTCTGGTGAAAGCATGTTGGCACTGTTCTGTCCACTGAACCAGCTCTGGTGTTCCCTTTTTAGTGAGATCAGTCAGTGGGCTGGTGACGTCAGAATAATTAGGTATTAATCTACGATAGTAGCCAGCCAGCCCCAGGAAGTGTCTCACCCCCTTTTTGGTCTTAGGCCTTGGGCAGGCCGCAATCGCTGCTGTCTTGTCAGTTTGAGGATGCACACGCCCATGACCCAAGTGGAAACCCAGATACCATACTTCCACCTGCCCAATTACACACTTTTTCAGGTTGGCTGTGACACCCTCCCACCTCAGTGACTCTAGGACGGTCCTTAGGTGTTCTATGTGCCGCGGCCAGTCCCTACTGTATACGTTTGTCATCTAAGTAGGCTGCCGCATAGGTGGTGTGGGGGCGGAGGATCTTGTCCATGAGACGCTGAAACATAGTGGGAGCCCCAAACAACCCCAAAGAAAGCATGACAAACTGGTGTAATCCAAATGGTGTAGAAAAAGCCGTTTTCTCTTGGGATAAAGGAGTCAAGGGGATCTGTCAGTATTCCCCCTTCGTCAAATCCAGTGTCGAATAAAAGCAAGCTGCACCTAACTGATCAAGCAACTCATCAATGCGAAGCACTGGGTACGCATCGAATTTAGACACTGCATTGACCTTTCTATAGTCCACACAGAACCGGACCAACCTGTCGGTCTTGGGAACCAGGACCACCAGGCTGCTCCAGTCACTGTGTGACTCCTTGATTATGCCCATGCTGAACATAGCCTTGAATTCGTCCCGAACCACCTTTTTTTTGTGTTTGGGTAAGCGGTAAGGGCGGCTACGCACCACCACCCCGGGGGCATTTCAGTGTGGTGTTCTATGACATGGGTGTGGCCGGGAAGGGGCGAGAACATGTCAGAAAATTCCTCCTGCAACTTGGCCACCTCTGCAAGTTGGGCCGGTGAGAGGTGGTTTCTACAAGGGACTGGAGCGGTTTGGGATGTGGTTTTGGTTGTTTTTACCTCCGGCCCCAGCTCCGCCTTCTCTGGAACTACCGACGCCAATACCACAGGGACTCTCTCATTCCAATGCTTTAATAGGTGGAGGTGGTATATTTGTAGAGCCCCGCCCCTATCCATTCACCTCACCTCATAGCCAACATCCGCGACTCGCTGTGTGGCCTTGAAGGGCCCTTGTCACTTGGTCATTTGGAACTCGACATGGGCAATAACACGAGTACTTTGTCTCCTGGAGTGAACTCTCTAAGGCACGTGCCCCTGTCATACAGCCAGGCTTGACGTTCTTATGCCTGCTGCAAATTCTCCTGGGTTAAGTGCTTGAGGGTGTGGAGCTTTGCGTGCAGGTCGAGAATGTATTGAATTTCATTCTTACTAGGTGAAGGTCCCTCCCGATTTTCCTGTAGCACGTCCAAGATGCCACGCGGCTTTTGCCCATATAATAATTCAAACGGGGAAACTCCCGTAGAGGCTTGTGGGACCTCTCGTACTGCAAATAACAGGGGCTCAAGCCATCTGTCCCAATGACTTGTGTCTTCACTTACAAACTTCCAAATTCAATTTTTAAGTGTTTGATTAAACCTCTCTACCAAACCATCCATTTGTGGGTGATAAATGCTGGTGCGGATAGATTTAATTCCCAACAACACATACAGCTCACGCAGGGTGCGTGACATTAATGAAGTGCCTTGGTCTGTCAGGATTTCTTTTGGAATCCCGACCCGGGAGATAATACAGAAGAGTGCTTCTGCAATACTGCGTGCTGAGATATTGCGGAGAGGCACTGTTTCCGGATATCGCGTTGCATAGTCCACTAGAACTAAAATAAAGTGATATCCTCATGCTGACCAATCTAATGGCCCGACGAGATCCATACCAATTCTCTCGACGGGGGTCTCGATTAGAGGGAGAGGGCGCAAAGGCGCTTTTGAAGTGGCTGCGGAATTTACTAATTGGCAATCACAGCATGCCGCACACCACTGACGAATGTTCCCGCAAATCCCTGGCCAATAGAACTGGGCCATTATTCAGGCTAGTGTTTTATCCTGCCCTGTGTCCAACCATGGGATTAAAGTGAGCTGCATGGAACACGATTTCCCTACGGCTCTTAGGGATTAACAACTGGGTTATTTGATCACCAGTTTGAGTGTTCTGCATCACGCGATACAGTGTGTCTTTAATAATCACAAAGTACGGGAAGACGGGTGCCGCATTTGGCTGGAGAGTTTGACCATCGATTACTCTCACTTGGTCAAACGCATGCCGCAGAGTCTTGTCTCATGACTGCTCTAAAGGGAAATCCTTGAGGGAATCCCCGAGAGAGGGAAGAGGGGTGGGCTGCTCCTCACTCCTTGTATCGCCCTGACACAGTGATGATGCGGACGGCTCTGTGACAGCTTCTCCAGTCAATGCCACATCGGGATCCCCCTGTGACGTTTTACTGCAGGACCTACTCCCTACTACGTATTCCATTAAGGTTTGAAACCCCGGCCAATCAGTTCCTAAAATCAGCAAATGGGTCAGACGAGGTTTAACTGCCACCTTAATTCTATGCTTTTGGCCCCAGAATAGAATATGGACAGACACTAGAGGATAATTGTGAACATCCCTGTGCACACACAACACCTTCGCCGCTTGTGCTCTCCCCAATGCCTTACCTTGTACCAGGCTTTGGTGAATTGAGGTCTGATTACAACCGGAATCCACCAACGCATGATATGTATCCCCTTGAATGCTTACCGGTATGCGATATGTTCCGGCCTGATCGGGGGCGGTCTCTGGTGTGTCGGGGATCTGGATCACAGCTCCCACCTCCATTGCGGAGCCCTGACTCTGGAGATGCTCCGGCTCCCCACCTTGCCAGCACACCGGCCCAGGCTTTCCCTCTGCACCAGCGTTATGGGCGTCACTCACCTAAGAGGGAGAGGACACCACGGGTGCGATGGGCCAGCTGGGGAGGAGCCAGCTGCCGCTTCTGCGGTGGGGGAATGGGGTGGGGAAAGGAGAGAGAGAGAGAGTGAGGGGGAAACAGGAGAGAGAGAAAGGAAACGAGGAGAGGCACTTCATCCGCCTGCCGTCGGAACCGTCTCCAGATGGTCCTCTGCCAACTTGATGGCTCGTTCTAGTGACGCTGGGCGATGACACTGGACCCATTCCACCGTTCCTTCTGGAAGTTGAGAAATGAACTGTTCCAATGCCACCAGATCGATGATCCTGTCGGCGTTGCAGTCTTCCGCCCTCAGCCACCGCCGGCAGGCGTCCTGGAGTTGCTGGCCGAATGCGAATGGCCGGCCGGCCGACCTCCTCCAATGTCAGCATCCGGAAGCACTGGCGATGTTTTTCTGGGGAGCGGCTGACATGCTGCAGAATGGCTTTCTTCAGGTCAGTGTACATGAGCCGGCTGTCAGTAGGGAGCTGCTGCGCTGTGAGCTGCGCCTCGCCAGTCAGAAGCAGGAGGAAACATGCCGCACGCTGCTCGAGCAGCCACCGCCACGTTTCGGCCGCTTGCTCAAAGAGAGCGAGGAAAGCTCCTGGATTGTCCTGTGGGCCCATCTTCGTGAGGGTGACGTGAGCAGGGTCCGCTGTGGTGATGATCAAAGCCCCTGCTGACACGAGCAGATGCTGGAATGCCTAGTGATCTTCCTGCTGGGCCAGCATTAAGGCTTCAAAGTGTTGCTCTTGGTCTTTCCAGAGGCCGGTCAGCGCTTGTTGCTGGTTCTGCTGGGCGGTAGCGAGGGCTTGGATGAGCTCTTTGAATGGGGAGGACTCCATGTGGTGGTTCCCTTCTGTACTCCCAGGTTTTGGCACCACTGTAACAAGTCCCTGGTGTGGGTGGAGCACAGAAGCACGGCAGGCGGGGGTTGATGTTCACATGCACTCTTTGTTCTTTGCTTTTCAGCTTTACTCACTTGCTACTCACACACAGTCTCACATGCAACACACACACGTGTTCTGGTCGGGAGAGCGTCCTTCTCTCTGCTCTCTCCCTCCTTTTCTATCCTCTGTCACTACAACAACACAGACACACAACATTAATTAACCACAGGTGCATTGACTTTGCCACTCACCTTCCCTGGCCCCGCCCTCCATTCACAAACTATTGCTAGGCCTCGCCCCTGCTGCCACAATGTTACATTGGTTGATAAGATGAGATAAGATAAGATAAGAAGACCTTTATTATCCCACAATGGGGAACTTTCCTGTTTGCAGCAGCATAGTGGATAGCAGCAGAAAAGGACATATCCACATACCAAGCTACACAAGTATAAAAATATATATTTAAAAAAAAGTATACCGTATTTTCCGGACTATACGTCGCTCCGGAGTTTAAGTCGCATCAGCCAAAAAATGCATTATGAAGACGAAAAAAACATATATACGTCGCACCGGACTATAAGTCGCACTTTTTTGAAGGGTTATTCTATCCATGGAATCTGTGATTCTATCTGATAAGTGGCGCGTGGTTACTGCGCGACTGCATTGTTTATTTAATAAACGAACAGCTGAGCAGCTGCCCTGTAAGTAGCCTAGTCTGATTATTTTAAATATCTACTACTACCTTTAATACTATCACTATCGTTATTACTAATAGCCTATATTATTATTATAACTAATATTAGTAGCCTATTACTGATGCATTAATCAGTTTGCTTTTAGAATATTTTTACTGGTAGGGCTTATTATCGCCCCATGGCTCTTTCATCTGTGTTATTAAAGCTGTAGTCATCATCGAGGAGTGTCATTCTTCATTTTTGTCGAATTTTATTTCATCAAATCAGAGGTCAAGTAGGCTATAGGTATATCATCTCCAAAGACAGGTACAGTAGTAAAAACAACCGTCTAGTGAAAAAAAAAACCAACAACCGCTTTTAAATCCCCTACTTAAATCCTTAAAATGAGTCATTTAACTCATGTCTTGTGTGATCTGATCTCCAATGGTGAAATAAACCGGCTGTGATGAGTACAGCCTGTTATTTTAGAAGATAAATGTAATATATAATTTAATATATAGACTAATAAAAATTAATATTTTATAATATAATATCACGACATATTACTGTCTGTAACTGTTTGTCACTAAAGCGTTTTCTAAGATCATAATGTCTGATATTATTATTATTATTATTATTATTATTTTACACACACAATAAGCGCATGTGCGTAAAGTTATAGGAAACCATCCCCCGCCTTTTTTTTTTTTTTGAGTCGCCGGACCCACCCACCTCCTGCGTTCTGGGACCTCCCACTTCACAAATTAAGCACTGCCTAAAATCACTACATAACTTATTTAAATAACTATAGGCCTATCATTAATAATAAAACACAGGTCAATCAAGTTTATCAAGCTGATGATTTCACTCCAAATCAGCAAATCCATTGAATTCCTCATCCTCGGTGTTGCTTCTGAACAACTCTGCCTCCAGCGGCAGATGAAGCGTCGTTTCCTCTTCTTCTGCGTGGCTGTCGTCAGACTCAGCATCATGATGCTCCAGTTATTCCGCGGTGAAAAAAAACAAAACAAAACCATATATACGTCGCACCGGAGTATAAGTCGCATGGCCAGCCGAACCATGAAAAAAAGTGCGACTTATAGTCCGAAAAATACGGTATATATATTGGTCACCAAACTTGTATATCATGATACAGTATATGACATGCTATTTTTGATATATCATCCGACCCCAAATCAGAAAAAGTTGGGACAGTATGTTGAAATAGTAAAACTGAAAACAATGATTTGTAAATAATCTTTGACCTGTATTGCACTCAAAACAATAGAAAAGTTTAGACTTTTTTATTAAATCAATTAATAAAAGCCGTGTTCGGTCTGCAGAGCGAACCAACTCAAAATCACAGAGTTCTCATTTTATACTGTCTCAAAAAACCCCACAGTGTATACAAATAATCTCATTAGTTAACTTGTCATGTCATACCACTTCAACATTTTCTATTGGGCAGTGCATGTCACGCTTCTCATATTTTGTATCAACTGAGTATGAATGGTCAATTCAGGAAGAATCAAAATATATGATAAGAAGTGATACGTCATGAACAACACAGCATTCAGAACGTACAATACATGATTCAAACTGACTGGAGTCAAATCAGGTTAAGGATTGATACAGGCTGCAGGTGCAAATGAGCACAACACTCATGGCCTTGGTCAGTCTGCCACACCATAGGATTAAAAAAAAGAAAATGCACATTGCAGCTTGTAACAATACCCAATTCAGAATAACTTGATAAAATGTATTACATTAGCATGCAAAACACTCCAGAATGAACAATTGGTTATTTCAACATGGCCTTGGCTAACTCATTACAACATATGATAATGCTGCAGACAATGGAGTTAGAATAATACACTTTTTGAATAGGCCTGTGATTTAACTGGAAACAACCTTCAGTATAAACAATCTCAATGCCTTTACTGTATTTTACTGTAATTCTGATCATTCATAAATCAATTTATTATTACTTTTAATCGAATCAACTTCATTTATTCTTTACTGAAAATCAACATACTTGGCTTTGAATTAATATATAATCATTATAAACCACATTACTGCTTATGTGATTACATCAAGATGTGTGTGGTTACATATGAATCAAAATGCAATCATCATAAACCAAATCATTGTTTATATGATGATGACATCAAGGCATGTGTGCATGGTTACATATGTGTGTGGTTACATTAAGGGTATAAAATCACCACAACACCAAGTGATGAAGTGTTTCAGGTGTTATTTTGTCCCATTCTTCCTGCAAACAGGTCTTAAGGTGTGCAACAGTACGGGGTCATCATTGACATTATATAATTTTTTTGTTTGTTTCAAAATTCACCACACATTCTCTGTTGGGGACAGAAGGGAAAGACACCCTCTTCTTCTGCAGCTATACCTTTGTAATGTGTGCAGAATGTGGTTTTGCATTGTCTTGTTGAAATATCCCTGGAAAAGATGTCGTCTTGAAGGCAGCATATGTTGCTCCAAAATCTCAGTGTACTTTTCTGCATTAATGCTGCAATCACAGAAGTGTAAGGTACCTTCGCCAAGGGCACTGAAACAACCCCATATCATGACACACCCTGGCTTTTGGACTTGTTGCTGGTAACAGTCTGGATGGTCCTTTTTGACTTTGGTCTGGAGCACATGGCGTCCATTTCTTACAAAAAAGACCTGGAATTCTGATTCATCTGACCACAATACACATTTCCACTGTGTGATGGTCTGCCTGAGATGGCTCTGAGCTCAGAGAAGTCAATGGCGCTTCTGGACACAGCTAACACAAGGCTTCCTTTTTGCATGGTAAAGTTTTAACTGGCTTTTGTGGATGTAACTCAGTATTTTTGTGCTTGACAAAGGTTTGCTAAAGTAATCCCAAACCCATATGGTTATATCAGCTATAGATGAATGACAGTTCTTGATACAGTGCCATCTGAAGGATCGGAGATCAGGGGTGTTCAGATTAGGCTTGTGCCTTTGCCCTTTACACACTGAAATTCCTCCAGATTCCTTGAATCATTTAATGATATTATGCACCGTAGAAGGTGAAATATCCTAATCTTTTTGTATCTTTCTTTGAGGAACATTTGTTTTTAAACATTTCCATATTTTTCCCATGCATTTGTTGACAAACTGGAGATCCTTGGCCCATCTTTTCTCCTCAAAGACTAGAACTTTCCTGCATACGGATTTTGTACCAAATCATGATTACAATCACCTGCTGACCTCAATTGTTTCAAATCACATCATCATTTAATTGTTTACCTCATTACTAGCCCTAAATTGCCCCATCCCTACTTTTTTTGGAATCTGTTGCAGGCCTGAAATGCAGGAATGGATGTATATTAACAAATTAAATGAAGGTGGCCAGACAAAACATGAAATGTCTTCAGTTCACGCTACCTGTAATGAAATACAAGTCAGAGTAAATTTAGAAATCACTGCTTTCTTTTTTACTTGCATTTTTCATACCATCCCAACTTTTTCTGATTGGGGGTTTTATAAGCTCTTTGTTTTCTGACTGTATATACAGTGGTGCTTGAAAGTTTGTGAACCTTTTAGAATTTTCTATATTTCTGCATAAATATGACCTAAAACATCATCAGATTTTCACACAAGTCCTAAAAGTAGATAAAGAGAACCCAGTTAAACAAATGAGACAAAAATATTATACTTGGTCATTTATGTACTGAGGAAAATGATCCAATATTACATATCTGTGAGTGGCAAAAGTATGTGAACCTCTAGGATTAGCAGTTAATTTGAAGGTGAAATTAGAGTCAGGTGTTTTCAATCAATGGGATGACAATCAGGTGTGAGTGGGCGCCCTGTTTTATTTAAAGAACAGGGATCTATCAAAGTCTGATCTTCACAACACATGTTTGTGGAAGTGTATCATGGCATGAACAAAGGAGATTTCTGAGGACCTCAGAAAAAGCGTTGTTGATGCTCATCAGGCTGGAAAAGGTTACAAAACCATCTCTAAAGAATTTGGACTCCACCAATCCACAGTCAGGCAGATTGTGTACAAATGGAGGAAATTCAAGACCATTGTTACCCTCCCCAGGAGTGGTCGACCAACAAAGATTACTCCAAGAGTAAGGCGTGTAATAGTCGGCGAGGTCACAAAGGACCCCAGGGTAACTTCTAAGCAACTGAAGGCCTCTCTCACATTGGCTAATGTTCATGAGTTCACCATCAGGAGAACACTGAACAACAATAGTGTGCATGGCAGGGTTGCAAGGAGAAAGCCGCTGCTCTCCAAAAAGAACATTGCTGCTCGTCTGCAGTTTGCTAAAGATCACGTGGACAAGCCAGAAGGCTATTGGAAAAATGTTTTGTGGATGGATGAGACCAAAATAGAACTTTTTGGTTTAAATGAGAAGCGTTATGTTTGGAGAAAGGAAAACACTGCATTCCAGCATAAGAACCTTATTCCATCTGTGAAACATGGTGGTGGTAGCATCATGGTTTGGGCCTGTTTTCCTGCATCTGGGCCAGGACAGCTTGCCATCATTGATGGAACAATGAATTCTGAATTATACCAGTGAACTCTAAAGGAAAACGTCAGGACATCTGTCCATGAACTGAATCTCAAGAGAAGGTGGGTCATGCAGCAAGACAACAACCGTAAGCACACGAGTCGTTCTACCAAAGAATCATTAAAGAAGAATAAAGTTAATGTTTTGGAATGGCCAAGTCAAAGTCCTGACCTTAATCCAATCGAAATGTTGTGGAAGGACCTGAAGCGAGCAGTTCATGTGAGGAAACTCACCAACATCCCAGAGCTGAAGCTGTTCTGTACGGAGGAATGGGCTAAAATTCCTCCAAGCCGGTGTGCAGGACTGATCAACAGTTACTGGAAATGTTTAGTTGCAGTTATTGCTGCACAAGGGGGTCACACGAGATGCTGAAAGCAAAGGTTCACATTAGGGCTGGGTATCACCAGATACCTCACGATACGATACTATGGTGATATTTTGCCCACGATAACGATAATATCATGGTACAGCGATTCTGCGATAATCGATATATTGCAAGAAATTTCAACCACATCACGATATCTGCGTCACTGAAGAAAATCAGAATTTATTGACCACTGTAAAATTACATTTCACATACATAACTACACATTCTTGCCAGACATATATTTGTCTCTATTCCACTGCTGGCAAAACCAAGAGTTGCTTCACTACAACATACAGAAAATTCCCACTTCTGTGCTAGTATTATCAACTTTTTTGTAAGCATGGACACATCAGTGCTGCTTAACAAGCAGAATCAAATTGTTTTATGAAAACTTAAAACTTGCACTGCAGACTGCACATACATTTCAGTGCTAACACTAATATCAATTTGTTCTTTGTAAACTTGAGAACATATACCTGAGAACATTTAACTTGTGCTTATTTTGCAGGAACAACACACTGTCTGAAACACATTGAAAAGTGCAGTGGGCATCTTAGTCTCCCTGAGCACAATTATGAAACAAAGTGCTGTGTGGGTCAGTGTCCACACACTGAAACTGAACTGAAACCTCAGTGAATCATGTTTCTTCTGAACTTAGAGTAAATACTCAAAATAAAATGCAGTGTCTCACACACACTAAAATTGAAAATGCAAGATAAAGTGCAGCTTCTTGCCTTTGGCCTTAAATGACAAAATTAAGTTCACAGTTACAGTAAGTCACACATCACTGAAGTAGATGGGAGGACTTTGGCGCTGTCCAGTGTAGTTTGCTTCGGGTCGGGTTTCAGCGGCTCCGGCTGAGCTAATATGTCGGGGTGGTGTCGTGCTAAGTAAGTTCGCAAGTTTGTTCTGTTACCTGAATATCTAATTGGAGCGAAACAGGTTTTGCAGAGTGCATACTCTTTGAGGTCGTTCACATTAACAAATATATGCGACTTGTATGTGATCCTCAGTATGAACGAAAAGCGACCTAAAAGTGTTCCGCATGCGCACTGCAGGATACGCCGACGTCACACGCAGTGAGCATGACCAGTGTTTACGGAAGTAAAACCGCCCGGTTGCGGTATGACTCATCCAGTCTAGCTTGAATAGCTGCATCCCCCCAAATGGAAATCAGCTCCCTAACCTCTGCGTCCTTCCATTGAGAAGATTCAGAACCTTCACAGCCCGAAGCGTCCCTCGCATTGATGTCATGCGCAGGGGCGCAGATACGTTTTTTGAACTGGGGGGGACAAAAAACGGGGGGGACAAAGCTGCCAGCAAACCAACCCCAACCCCGATATGCCTGTCAAACTTGTTGTTAGTAACCATAGCAACCAAGCTCGAGCTCGCAACCTGTGCAGTCTGCGCAGCGCAACCAACCGAATATCAGTCTTTGTTTTGTTTTATGTGAGTTGTTGCAACTATATGTATACACTGCTGTGCACCTCAATAAACCGAATGGTAATTAGTCTTTTGATTTTTCCGTGAGGTTTGCCTTATGCAAAGAAAGACAGCATAGACGTTTTTTCCTCCCTATAAGTGGGGGGGACCGAACGAGGTGAATTTAAATATGACTCGTCCCACCCTCTATCTGCGCCCGTGATTATGCGCCATGTTGTTGTAACTTTTTTGAGAGACCCGCCGCCGCCTACTTCAGCGCAGAATAGTGACGTTTGTGGCTTGTTGATGACGTGTAAGTCGGATGAATGCGACCTGGCGGTTCAGACTGAAGTCGCATATGAAAAGAGCGGATAGGAATCGGAATTAGCACCACATATCCAAACGGCCTGGGTCGGATTTGAAAAAATCGGATCTGTGTCGTTCATATTGTCAATAAAAGATCGGATACAGGTCACATATGGGCGAAAAGATCGGATTTGAGTCACTTCAGCCTGCAGTGTGAACGTAGCCTTTGTCCGGCTCACTGTTTTTTTCTCCTTTCCTTTGGAATCCAAAGTGCCTCCAAACATCTGCCTTAAAGTTCGGCGGCGTCTCTAGGTTTATGTTAACAGCCATGCTTGCTTGTTTTTTTTTTTTTCCTCACTGCAACCGCCGGGGAAAAAAGAGAAGATGAAGAGTGCCTTGCAGTGAGGGAGTGGCACAGCGACACCTCGCGGAGCGGAGGTGCGGAAGTCGTATTGGATTTACAACCCGTCTGAAACATGATTTATTATTTGAAAAAATATCGATATTCAAATTTTGAGTATCGATATTGAATCGGAAGACAAAGTATCGCGATATATCGCCGTATCGATATTTTTGCACACCCCTAGTTCACATACTTTTGCCACTCACAGATATGTAATATTGGATCATTTTCCTCAATAAATAAATGACCAAGTATAATATTTTTGTCTCATTTGTTTAACTGGGTTCTCTTTATCTACTTTTAGGACTTGTGTGAAAATCTGATGATGTTTCAGGTCATATTTATGCAGAAATATAGAAAATTCTAAAGGGTTCACAAACTTTCAAGCACCACTGTATAGTATTTAAATAATATTGGCTGGCGTTGAGTGGTCTACTGTATCAGATATATTCCATTCAGCTAGCATGTTATTAAATGAGTCAAAGCCAAGTTCACTATCATGTTAGCTGAATGTAATATATTTGATATACCAGGGGAAAAAAAGCCATTATTATTATTATTATTATTATTATACACTCTTTTCCAGTTTTTCAATGCCTGTTGGTATGTTTTTCTCTTGTAAACAGAGGGGAGCCATCAGGGCCTTCTAGGCATTCAGAAAAGGCCCCAAAATATCATCATTGCAAGTGTTATATTTAATTTCTTTCATTCTTTAATTGCTTTCATTCTTTCATAATTTCATAATAACTATTCTCTTCTAATTCTAATTTGGCCTCATTTTCTATCAAATTTGCTTCAGAAATGAAAGGGTTACTGTCCTGAAAACATTAAAATCAAGTTATCCAGTGAGATGTTTTTTGTTTGTTGTCTTTAGGCTGAGAAGAGTTTAGAGCTGGCTCACTCATTGGTTAGGACTTCATTGCCGGGACAGAAGGTCCGTGTAAATCGGGCCTTCTGTAATTTCGGGTGTTCAGTGCGTTTTTAGTTTCAGAAGTGTGTTTATGTAGGAAGTGACAGATGATTTAACCAATCAGATTTTGATTTATAGTGGGAGGAACCAAAAATTTATCACCTTAACCGTTCTTGAAGGCCAGTGTGAGCTTAACCGTGAGTTGGCGCCGTCAGCGCAGCAGTGAAGTCACCTTCCAGCCGGTGTAGCATTCATCAGTAATAAAATGTGTTGCTATCGAGAGCAAGTAACACAGGCTAACGACCGAGAAACTAAGGCCCTGTCCACACGGCAACGGATTCAGGTGACTCCGATACAATTGCTTATCGTTTAGGCCTGGCGTCCACACGGCACCGGCGTTTTGGGTGCCCAAAATGCAATCTTTTTGAGAATGGGTTCCAGAGTGGAAAGATCTGGCAACGTTGCCGTTGTGAAGTTGTCTGGATGAGTAGAACGGATTTGTTTACGATGACGTCACAACCACATGACTGTGAGTGCTTCACGCCGGGTAGAAGTGTAACGAACTCGATGCGAGTTGTCAACAAATCCTATAACTTGGTTCATGAAACGCGCTTACAAAATGTTTTCACTGTGAATATTTATTGTGTAATGGTGCAAAGTGAGAGAGAGAGAGAGAGACTCTGCCCTTAGGGCAGAGTCAATCCCGCCAGCAAAAATAGGGAAAAAAAGGAGCGATCTCACCTCTTCAGATGATGGTTTAAGTCCTACAATACATTCCTCAAAAAGGGCGTAGAAGAGCAAATTAATCCATCAACGTGTAGCATTCAATTTATTCCGGACCATTAAAGATGCCGCCTTCCGCGTAGAATCATACGTCATCCTCGCCGCCATATTGGATAGGTCAAAGCGGAGAATAAAGATTCATGTGCTGCGTTTAACTGTACCAACAGGTTTACCGTCCAAACGAGATCACATGGGATTACCTTTCACAGGTGAGAAACAACAAATTAATCCATCAACGTGTAGCATTCAATTTATTCCGGACCATTAAAGACGCCGCCTTCCGCGTAGAATCATACGTCATCCTCGCCGCCATATTGGATAGGTCAAAGCGGAGAATAAAGATTAGCTGCGTTTAACTGTACCAACAGGTTTGCCGTCCAAACGAGATCACATGGGATTACTTTTCACAGGTGAGACTGGAAAAATACTTTTCATTGTATTTGGTCATTGTAATGTAATTTTCCGAACAGATTTTCCTGACTTTGTGGCTAATATGAAGTCTTGCGCATAATAGTTTATGCACATGCGTCCTTACTTCTTCTATTGTTCTGGTGTCTCCGAAGGGACCGTCTTACAGCGCCCCTAGAGGTGTGGCATGTGTATTGCATCGTTTTCCGCAAGCGTTGCGTTGCCATATGGACCTGATATTTTACTGATCGTTGCCCATTTGGACACGATATATTTTTAAATAACATCTCGTTGCCGTTGTCGTGTGGATGTAGCCTGAGATTTCTGTCTCCAGACTCTTCTTCCACACACACTTACAACAGTATTTTTCACTCAGACTTAAGTATTCATTTCCCTGTGTAATTTACTTTGTTACTTTTAAAGTCACCATCAACAGCTACACACAACAGAGCTAACTGGCACCCTGCTGCTAATCCCTTGCAAAATCCTTTGCGCTGTTGCTTTTTTGGTGTGTCTGAAATCTCAGCTCTAACAGTAATGGTTCAACACTGCTTGTAAATATGCGTGAAAAATATATAATGAAGTTTTGGTAGCCTTTCGGGTGTTCATTGCGTTTTTAGTTTCAGTTTTCAGTTTGTTTATTTAGTGCTTAATTATAGCATAGCTAATCCTAGCACTGGATTAGCCTCGTTTTTCTCTTTCCTGGTGAACAAAGAAATGGTTCTGTGCACGTGCAGCAGAAAAGTTTTGTCTCTGGATATTTACATCAGTTCTGATGTGTGACATCATGTTGTCTTGACAACGTACAATATTGTAAACCATATTCAACGCTCATTCTCCATTGGGTAGAGTGATGTAATACACATAGGATAAGCGATATGCTAACAGTATTGCATGCTATCAACCAAATGAATGAAACCCGCTAGAAGGGAATAGAACACGTTTTATTCCATCGAAAAGTGTCCTGTATGTATAATAATTATGACTATTATAATGAAAATATGTTTTCATTTCTTTCTGATGAGCAAATGAAAACCCGCCCTTTGCTATTATGAGTTATTTTATGTCTGGTTTTCACTCTCTGTGCTGTGTGACGAGCTCTTCATTCTAGTTCAACATTACATGCTGCTGCAGAAGCTCATCTAGTTTATTTCACACCTATTCATTCCTCTTTTTCTCACACTATTGTCCATGTTCGTGCTTAAAAATGCAGTATCTGGATCAGATAGTATTGTTATGCTTATTACCCATGGTAAATGGAGGGGAGTTAGTTTTGTTCTCACCGAATACAATTTACTTTGAGTACAAACAAGCGTGGATGTGAGTATAATTAGGTGGAGGATGTGCTCAGCTCACAACTGTTCTGTCTATGCAGTGAGCGTGTGTAGTGTGTGTGGTGTGTGGCTCAAGGCTAAGGACAGCTCCATACTATGGCTTTTTTTTGGCACAGGTATCCATGGTTACCAAGTAGGTGTCACAACGACGAGGCTTGTGTCCTCTGTGTCAGACACACACCATAAAACATTTATACAGTGAAGCCTTAAGTCAACGCACAGCACCACTGTTTTAGAGGAGAATCCAGGCAGCATGTTGGGTTCACAGCTAAAGACAGAGAGGTACAGGAGAATCTGTGTGCTACAGCATTAGTGACTGAACAGGAATGAAGCCTCACAGTTTCCTCACTAACTTAATGTGTTGTATTTGTTCCTTTTATGTCTGTCTCTTATGACCTTGAACAAAGATCCTCCAGCTCGAGCAGCTTCGCCTCCACTGCCACTGCCAGGTGAGATAGACACACATCCACTACATTCCCACTAATGCCCTCAAACTTTCTTAACAGTTTTATTATCATGCATCCTGAGTATGAGTAAAGATTGACGTTCAGGTGGAAGTTTCGGTATGAAATTGTGTTGGAGCAACACTGATTAAAAAACAAAACAAAAAACGTTCCTCTAAATTCATTTGAAATAAAAGCCATGCTAACCAAGTATAATAATTAGAGATGGTACCACTGGTATCTGTATTGGGTTGATACTTGGAAAAAACGGTGGATTGGATATCAGATCCTGTAATGAACAATAAAGATTGGAATTGGGTTTGGAAAATAAATGCACTTTTGGAACTGGAAATGTTTGCATATAAAGAGACTTCACTTTTTTCTATTGTTAGGATTAATTTAATTTTATTTATATTTCATTCTAAGGAATGGAATCATTCACCCAATTCAAAGATTCAAAGACATGCGGTTAGGGTAACATGGGGCAGCCATGGCCTCAGGTTGGGCTGAAGTGCCCTTGAGCAAGGGCACCTAACTCACAACTGCTCCCCGGGCACTGTAGCATAGCTGCCCACTGCTCTGGGTATGCGTATGTGCTCATTGCTCACTTGTGTGTGCATGTGTGTGTTCACTGCTTCAGATGGGTTAAATGCAGAGGTTAAATTTCAATGTGTGCTTAAGTCTGTGCTTGACTGTATGTGTGACAAATAAAGGCTTCTTGGCTTCATGATTCTATTCAATTCACGATATTGGGTTCATGAATGGATTTTCCCACAATATTTTTGAAAAAAAAATTAAATGAAGCAATTTTTATTCCCAAAAATTGCAACATTTATTTTTCTATTTTTTATTAACTTAAACATTCCCTTTGTTCAGTAAAACCCCTTTTGTTTCCTTTTTTAAATAACCAATAATAATTATTTACTCACATTTGTAAAGGTTGGAGTAAAATATAATAGCCCATTTACTAAAATATTCCTTTTATTCGAAATGAAAAAGTTAATAACAAATAGGCCTTTTCTTAATAAACTTTTAGGAACATTTGTACTACCTCAATTTTTCTTCTCTTTTCTTTAGCTTTCAACAGTCTGTAAAAAGACAGGTCTGATTTCTTATTCAATCATTTTTTCCAGTCAGCCGCACAGAAGCTCTTTCCCATTACAGATCTGTGTTTTTTGTGTGTGTTTTTTGCAGCATCAGAGTTGTGTTACTTCACCTATGGTGAAGTCATGTGCATTCCCTCTATTGTATGTTGTGCCCTCTGCTATCTAAACAATGCAGTTACAGCTAGGAAAAACTAATATTTTGCAGCCTGATAATAATCGCAATTAATTTATTGATTCAAACTGTGATATATTTGCATCGTGATTTATCGTCACATGATATATCATTACATGCCTATTCATACTTGCAGCCCTCCTTCCCAGAATCCAGTTCATAGAATCTGATGTTTTAGTTTTGAAAGCACGTGACCACTACCTGCTAGCTCTCTGTGCAGCAAAATCTCTGCAAACTCACTGTTAGTGATCCCTTCAAAATCAACTTTTCTTAATTTGCATGTCATATGTTGAGGCTATGAACAAAATATACCTTGTCTTTTCCTTTCCTTTGTGGCGATGTGTGAGACGGCCGAGGCCAGTTCAGGTCCATTACAACGGAATAACCATATGAAAATATCATGGTTCTGACGAAAGAATTTAAAATCTAGATACTTTGACAAAATATCTTCAACTTCACATTACAATGTAAGATTTATGGCCTAGGATGTTGTTGGATTGTTGCAGATGTTTTTAATGCCTCCACCACCGTAAGGTGCAGGAGGCATTATGTTTTCGGGTTGTCTGTCTGTCCGTGCATCCGTCCGTCTGTGCGTGCGTGTGTCTGTCCCGAAACCTTGTGAACGCGATATCTCAAAGGCTAATGAAAGGAATTTCACCAAACTTTCACCATTTGTGCGCTTTGGGACAAGCATGAACTGATTAGATTTTGAGATCAAAAGGTCTAAGGTCAAGGTCACTGTGAGGTCAAATGTCTGTCCGAAAATCTTGTGAATACAATATCTCTAAGACAGATGAAAGGAGTTTCACCAAACTTTCACCATTTGTGCATTTGGGGACAAAGATAAACTGATTAGATTTTGAGATCAAAAGGTCTAAGGTCAAGGTCACTGTGAGGTCAAATGTCTGACCGAAACCCTTGTGAACACAATATGTCCAAGGCTGATACAAGTAATTTCACCAGGTCAAGATTACTGTGAGGTCAAATGTCCATCCCCAAATCACAACTTAATAAGGCGTGTAGCCTACTGGGCGGAGGCATCCCCATCGACGCCGTTGGCGTCGAGTTCTATCTAGTTGGAATATCGGTTACTTATAAAATGGTGACTCACTACTTGGTGCAGAGGATTCTGGTAAGCGTGAGCTGGCTCCTTTAACTTTGAAGTGTTGCAGTTGATGAAAACATTTTAAGCTAAGTAGTTAGTAGAAAACCATATGGGATGGGTCTCTGTATCAACTGATTCTGAAAGTTTCATTGTCAGTGTTGGAAAAGATAAATGGTACTGTGCCGTCTTTAAAACAAAACAAAACAAAACCCAAAAAATAAACTCTGTTTGCTGATCACGGCAAGTGCCCTGATGTGCCCCCCTTGCATGTTTTAATTAAAAATCAAACTTTATAAGAATAATTTATACATTTTAAAAGTTGCGATATTGCTAAAATAGGCTTACCTGTGCACGGCCACTTGCACTAAAACCAGATATCTGCTTGTGACTTTGCTTGCATACTAGTGCACTGTTTGCCTTAGTAACACAGAGCCATGGACTCAGAATTTTTCTGTTATTTATTTATTTATTTATTTATTTATTGTAGTTTTGCTGTGCGAACATGGAAAATGTGCCTGAACAAAAAGTGATTCAACGATATATATGTTTGAATCAGAATATGAGCCAGGGAAGGAAGAAACAAACAGTGAAACTGATACTAGTGATACCAGAAGCGATGAAATGCAGCCATCTCACCGCTTGCTCCTTTAAAGTAATATCCTTTATAGGATTGGGGATGGCAAAAAAGATTTCCCTTTATGATGTTCGGGCTTATATTTACATCCAAACGCTTGACAGTCGGGCATCTTCAGGGTTGTTTTCAACCATTTAGAAGCCATGTATCCACTAGATTGAAGCCTAGGTAAGTCATGTGGTGTGTAAGATGCGTCACAATCGAAGATTCTTTTGCATAATTTCTATTCGAGGCATGATATCTGAACCTCAGAGAGAGTAAGATGGCAGCACCCAGGGAAATTTTATTTTAAAGGAAAAACAATCTGAACACAGTATATGGGTACAAATATGAACAAATTAATAATCAAACATGTATTGTATGGCTATTATTTGTCAGAGTTTATTTTTTGGATTTTGTTTGGCTTGAATAACAATCCTCCAGCTCAGTCTCTCTTGACATTATCAGGGCTTGTTTGGGCAGGTTTCAGATGATGTATTCAATTTCAGTACTTGGTACTACAAAGGTAATTTAAAGCAGTGTTTCTTAACCACTGGGCCCCAGCCCACTAATGGGCCATCTAGTGGGCCACAAATTTTTTTCAAGTTTGAAGCCAAATACTAAATAGTTCAGGATGTTGTAGTGTCCCAAATCCAGTAGCTGGTTTGCCATACACTTTTTAAGTGGAACATTTGTGGGTAAATTAAGAAGGATCCTTTATTTTTGTCACATTCCTCCTCTGTATCTAATCCACATGTGCGCACAGAGAGAGAGAGAGAGAGAGAGAGAGAGAGAGAGAGAATGGAGCAGTAGGCAGAATAAATAAATATATTTGTGGGTAAATTATATGAATCTGTGATGCCTGTATGATGCCTGCTGGAAGAGGAGAGCAGGAAGGATTGAGAATCTAGCGGCTGTGGTTTGTTACACCTGGTACTAAAACTTGTAGTGTCCTAGCAACCATTTCAAACACGCGGACAAAAAGCCCAAAAATTCCTCCTTACCCAGACAAAAATGGTACAGGATTTATCTTGAGTTGTCCTGATCCCCAGATCTTTAATCCAGCCACTTATAAAAAGTTGTACTCCTCCATGCTCTCCCAGGTTTTCATCTGTCTGTCCGTGTAGAACGATGACTGCAACACCAGGTAGTTTGAGATGTCGGGGAACTCAATGGATGGATAATTTTCCAACTCATAATGAATTACTTTATTTAAACACAATAAGTTGATCAGCAGGGTGGCACGGTGGTGTAGTGGTTAGCACTGTCGCCTCACAGCAAGAAGGTCCTGGGTTCGAGCCCAGCGGCTGGCGAGGGCCTTTCTGTGTGGAGTTTGCATGTTCTCCCCGTGTCTGCATGGGTTTCCTCTGGGTGCTCCGGTTTCCCCCACAGTCCAAAGACATGCAGGTTAGGTTAACTGGTGGCTCTAAATTGACCATAGGTGTGAATGTGAGTGTGAATGGTTGTTTGTCTTTGTGTCAGTCCTGCGATAACCGGGTGACTTGTCCATAGTCAGCTGGGATAGGCTCCAGCTTGCCTGGGACCCTGTAGAACAGGATAAGCGGCTACAGATAATGGAGGGATGGAAGTTGATCAGCAGAGCTGGTGGGGTCATGCATGTATGGATACAAATACAAAAGACTAAAAATATGCACAATCTTTAAAAAAAACATCTTTAAAATCTTTCATCCCTTTTGACTGAGAATGCCGTGCATGCATGGTTTGGCTTCTGGCACATCCATACAGTTTTAAATACAATACCTACATTTAAAATTTTTTTTATTGCATTTATTTAATTCCTGGGCTCTCGTCTGTAACAGGAAGTGATGTTGCGTTCACTTTGATACACTTTACAATAGATTATTAGATTTTAATAGAATACATGAACCAAAATAATTGGGGATCTTTTTTAATGGGCCTTGACTCATTACAAGTATGAATAGGTGGGCCTTAAAGTAGAAAAGGTTGAGAAACACTGATTTAAAGCACCATCATTTAATGTACTGCTCGGATTGCATTCACACTATTCCGATTTTGTTTGCTCTCTTCACTTTTCCTTGTCATGTTATGGCATGTTTTTGTGTAAGAAGCCCTATAAATGTGTCTTTAGTTTTCTTACTTACTACAGCCAAACATATATTATGGCCCAAAACACTGTATTAAACTCACAAAGATTAGATTAGATAAAACTTTATTGATCCCTTTGGGAGGGTTCCCTTAGGGAAATTAAGATTCCAGCAGCATAAACAGAGAAAAGAAAGAGAAAAAACTTCTAGACAAATTAAAATAAATTAAGTATTTACATATACAAATATAAAAGAATAAGATATGGGGAAGAGAGGAAGGGGAAGGGGGGGAGAAGTGGGTTTAGGGTAAGTGTATGTGTGTGTGTGTGTGGGGGGGGAAGCAGGAAAGATATTGCACTTTATATTGCACATTGTCCAGTATTGCTTATTGTTAGGCTAGGCTAGTGCTCCTTCCCGTCCTCTGTCCTCCTGCTACCCCTCCTCCCCCCCAGAGAGGAGTTGTACAGTCTGATGGTGTGAGGGACAAAGGAGTTTTTGGGTCTGTTCTTCCTGCACTTGGGAAGGAGCATTCTGTCACTGAACAGGCTCCTCTGATTGCTGATGACGGTGTGCAGAGGGTGACTGGCATCGTCCATGATGTTCAATAGTTTGTCCATAGACCTCTTCTCTGCCACTGTCACCAGAAAGTCCAGCTTCATGCCGACCACAGAGCCGGCCCGCCTGATCAGTTTGCCCAGCCTGGATGTGTCCTTCTTGGATGTGCTGCCCCCCCAGCACACCACGGTGTAAAACAGGACACTGGTGACCACAGACTGATAGAACATCCACAGGAGTTTCCTGCAGATGTTAAAGGACCACAGCCTCCTAAGGAAGTATAGCCTGCTCTGTCCCTTCCTGTATAAGTGATTGGTGTTGGGCAATTCCATGTAAATGTCAACCTCACCATGCAAAAATAAAGCAACATGTAATACATCAAAACCACTCCCAGAGATATCACCTAGGCCTGTATTTTACAGATGTGAATAAGTTGAACCAATTTGTAACCAACCTAATATGTCACTGTCAGTCTTTCTTTCTTATAATGTAAAACCCAAGCTAAAATCAACTTTGATCATGTACAATTCTATATTATTGCCACAAGCCACAGAAATGTATGCTAAAATCCACAAAACAGCAAAACAATAGCCATCCTAAATATTATTTAAGAACTTTGATAGTTTTAGCTGATATTTAGAGAGTTTTTCAAAGGGTTATGGTGGTTAAATTGCTGATTTTCTAAACATATGCCATGTCTATTTCAGACGCGTCACATCCATAACGGAATTTCGTCACATCCATAACGCTGACTTTTCCTTCCGAAACTCTGCATGAAATACAAAATATTTTAAACAAAGATTTTTTAATATTCACCTTGGACCCCTCTATCAAATGGATATCTCCATTTCGACATTAGGTTTACAATTTCACAGAGTTTGATAAAAATGTACAGTCACCCAAGAAAAGTGATACTTTTTCTGTCACATCCATAACGCATCTTTTATTGGCATTTTCTGGCATGCCCTAGATGTACTATGGGAATTGTTCTTGTTCTATCACTTCTCCAGTATGGTACAGCCTTAAAATATGCAACACCTGTTTAAATACTGGGAGACAATAAAACATGCACTGGGTCATTTGTTGCCATTTTGAGTTCAAGTGTCACGTCCATAACGCTGGAATTGCTCTGTTGCAAGTCCTGTCCAGCCACAGCCCGAGGTACTTGTAGGAATCCACAGCCTCCACCTCGACTCCCTCGATCAGAACTGGTTGTGACCTTGGTCTGGACCTCCCAAAGTCAATGACCAGCTCCTTGGTCTTCGAGGTGTTGAGCTGCAGATGGTTCCTGTTGCACCACACAGCAAAGTCCCTCACCAGGCTCCTATACTCCTCCTCTCTGTCGTCATTGATACACCCAATGATGGCTGTGTCATCGGCAAACTTCTGAATGTGACACAGCTGCAAGTTGTAGCAGAAGTCCGCAGTGTACAGGGTGAAGAGAAGAGGGGCCAGCACCGTGCCCTGGGGTGCTCCGGTGCTGCTAATTACAGTGTCAGACGTGATGTTCTTCAGCCTGACGTACTGCGGCCTGTCAGTAAGGTAGCTGGAGATCCAGGTGACCAGGCAGGGGTCCACTCGCATCCTGTTCAGTTTGTCCTGAAGCAATAGGGGCTGGATGGTGTTGAAGGCACTCGAGAAGTCCAAGAAGAGTATCCTCACTGTGCCATTTCCCTTATCCAGATGCGAGTGGGCTCGGTGTAGCAGGCAGAGGATGGCGTCTTCCACACCAACACCTGCCCAGTACGCAAACTGCAGACAGTCCTGGGCATGTTGTACCTGGGGTCTGAGGAGGCTGAGGAAGAGCCGCTCCAACGTCTTCATCAGATGTGAAGTGAGTGCCACTGGTCAGAAGTCGTTCAGCTCGCTGGGCCGATTCTTTTTGGGAACTGGAACGATACATGATGTCTTCCAGAGGGTTGGCACTCTTCCTAGCTGCAGGCTGAGGTTGAAGATGCGTTGGAGTGGTTCACCCAGTTCAGCAGCGCAGGTCTTCAGTAGTCATGGACACACCTTGTCCGGGCCTGCTGCTTTCCTGGGGTGAAGCTTCCTCAGTTGACCTCTGACCTGGTCTGCAGTAATGCATAGAGGAGTCTGTGTTGAGGAGGGGGAGGAGGGGGCTGCTGCGATGACTGGGGGGAGGTGTGTTGAGGGAAGAAGGAGAGATGGCTGCAGTGAGGGAGAGGGTGGGGGGGATGTGGGTTGGTTGAACCGATTGAAGAAGTCATTCAACTTGTTCGTCCTCTCCACTGTCCCCTCAATGACTCTGGTCTTTGTATTGCGGCCTGTGATGGTTTTCACACCTTCCCAGATCTCCTTCATGCTGTTCTCCTTCAGCTTCTGCTCCACCTTTCTCCTGTAGCTGTCCTTAGCTTCCCTCATGCAGCGTTTCACCTCCTGCTGTGCTGCTTTCATCGCCTCTCTATCTCTGCTCCTGAAGGCGGCCTTCTTCCTGTTGAGGACAGCTTTGACTTCCTGTGTTACCCATGGCTTGTTATTAGGGTAACACCATACAGTCTTAGCGGGGGAGACCACATTTGCAAAGAAGTTGAGGTAATCTGTCAGACACTGTGTCAGCCCCCTATGTCCTCAAAGAAGGCTTAAACCTACTTGCAAACACCCTTTATATACATTATATGGCCAAATTTTGTGGATGCCAGAGCACCACACCCATATGTAATTCTTCCCTGAACTTCCACAAAGTTGGAAACACAGAATTGTATAGAATGTCTTTGTATGTTCTTCACTAGAACTAATACCTCATTTGCACTGAAAACCAGATATATATTCTGCTATTATGCTGTAATGGTGTCATGTGGGAATAGGAGCAAAACAGCAAAGTTGAAACATTACACTATCCCCTGGTGACCTAGTAATGTTTATGGTAATCCTTTGCCACTGCTCCAGTGGGAATCAGAGCCATTGGAAGAATGTGTTTTGACCAGCTGTGACGTTGGTGGCAGTGACATAAAAGATGTAGTAATATTAAGATAAGATATTCCTTTATTGATCCCCATTCATCCCCATCTCCATGTTGCAGCAGCTCAAGTACAGAATAAAATATAGATAAATGTAGACTAAGTTTATAAACAAAGAAAAATAAATAAAAAATATATAAAGACATCAGATATAAAATATAATCGTTGTCGTCGGCTGTCCATCGCTAGCAATGATGACTGCTTCATTAGGATGCGCAGAAATGCAGATGGGCCGTGAGGCCCGCTTCAGAGTGACAGAGTCTTCCGCAGCAGTGGCTAAACCATCGCATTTACTCCATCATCACAAGGTTTTCTTATTCTCCTCTCCTAATGAAGCGCCTTGCACAGTAAAGTAAGACAAACAATGTCATGCCCCCATCATGTTGTGTCTCTGGACCTCCAGACCTGATGCCAAGTGGTGCACAAAAGTGCCACAGACCTGACAGGTATGGAAGTTACCCCACAGTGACAACTGACTTGCTGAGTGATGCCATCCATTGGCCATTTGAGTGGCTCTTCTGCATGCCATCTGGTGGTGTACCATTGACCCTGTTGGGTTCATCTGCCACATTGCATTGAAAAGCACCCTGCTGCCAGCACCTTATTGGTGATGTACTATTTAACCCATAGCTGGAACCCAGGCAGGTGCTACCACTTCAGATCAGAGCAGACCTGGGAGCAATGCTGATTAAGGGGTAACTCCACTTTCCCCAGTACTCAAGTCCTCCCAGACCTGTCAGCTGGGATAGGCTCCAGTTTGCCTGCGACCCTGTAGAACAGGATAAAGCGGCTAGAGATAATGAGATGAGATAATAAAATAATAGAATAAAGACAGAGCTAAATAAGGACAGTTGCTCACAAAGACAACAACAAACAACAAGAATTGATCATGACACTGCATCCACTAGTGGTGTGCATAAACTAGTGGTGTAGAGCCATATAAAGTGACACAGTGAATTGAGGTAGCCATAGGTATGGTGGCACTGTTACAATAGTGCGACGTGTGAAATGGTACATAAAAGTGCAGATGGGGGAAATAGTGCTATGGCAATAGAGAAAAAGGACATTATATACATATGTGCACTTTGTGCAGTGTTCAGCATTCCACATGAGTCCAGTGCAGGAGAGAGAGAGAGTGAGTGAGTGAGTGTGTATGTGCAATGTTCCACATGAGTCCAGGGTAGGAGAAAGAATGTATGTGTCAGCAGGATGGCAGTTTATGTTCTCAGCTGTTGTTATACAGTCCGATATACCATGAGCGACTCACACCATATCCATTTTTTAATTTTTGATGTCATGAGATACATTGCTTAATAAGAGATATCCACAAGTGTCGACGACTGGCAGTTTTCTCCGCCTACACAGACAGTCTACGCCAGCTACACGATCCTAGAAAAAAAAAACTCAAACAGACTTGCCTTTCAATGTTCAAGCGATTTATATTGTCTCTGCTGCCTATAATTTGCTGCAAATCCAATTATTCCACTACGAAATTGTTTTCGATTCAGGTTGAGCAAGACTGGAAGCGATGCCATATTTGTTGATCGATTCTCGCGCTCTGATTGGCTGAGCCAGACCATGTGACCACGCTGTAGTGTATGTAGTTATGTTACAGAGCCAGGCAGCGTACTACAGAGGGTAACTGAGAAAGCCAAGCGCGCGCACACACATCTGGAGGGAAATTTCATACATATTTTGTAAGTATTTTACAGGGGAATGGTTAGTAATTTATTAGCTGAGAATGCACCAGAAGGCATGTAAATTTCAAAATTTTCTGGGGGGGGGCATGCCCCCGACTCTCCTAGCATTAGTGCGCCTTTGGTGTGCCACGGCAACTTCGCTGCCACAAATTCCAGAACCACCTACTATGGCTTTTTTTTCTTTTCAGATTTTCTGGAGAACCCTGCTTAATCAATGGTGGAACCATTTTACGTCACGTGAGCCATCCTTGACCAATCCCTGCATGGGAATTTTTTGATGAAGGATATAATGTAATATAGTGAATACGAGTCATAGAATGAGCACAGGACAGTCTTTATGATTTTAACACAAATTTGTAGGACTTGCAGAACTACAGGATCCAAATGAAATTATCCACTGAAACAGGAATGCCAGTTGTGAGGAATTTTTCAGATAAGGGAAGCAGAAGCAAAGTTAGTCAGTTGAGTCGTCACTCTTCTTTATATATTTCAGATAATCAAAGCTGTCACATGGATCCAGACCTCAAAACCCAATACTTATACTGTAATAAACAAAAAGAACACCAGACATTATTTTAAGACTCAGCAATTTTTTATCAAATCTCACAAGTACTCTTAACCTGTACTATAAGCACTGTAATGTCTCAGAATCTTTGTTACTGATCCAGCAAGTCGTCTGAAACCGAACAGGTCTGAAATTTTAATGAATGAAGAGATAGCTATCCTTGTTTGGTGTTCTGTGTTTTGGTCCAGTACTGGGGCCATTCATTAAAGCCTGTAGGACTGCACGATTCTGGAAAAAATGTGAATCACAATTTTTTTTGCTTAGAATTGAGATCACGATTCTTTGGCATGATTTTTTTTATACAAAATGTTTATTGCACTGTTTATTGCACAAAACAAAAAAAAACATTCAAATGGTCATTCAAGTAGAGTATCAAACATTTGAACAATAGGCTTGTTAGCAGGAGCTGCAGGAACTTTGCTTTGGCAGAGGCACAGTAGTAGTAGCAAAAAAAATTGAGATATGTGGCTGATGACAACTTCCTCTTATCATCATGTGCACATCAAACAATGAGAATTCCTTAGGAGGTAGAGCATATGGTCCTGAACACAGCACTGCAGAATTGGCTTAAAGATTCTTTGCCAAAAACACAAGTCTGTCAACATGTTGAGGCTTCAGTAATGTACGGTGACATGTCACAATGTTCCCCCCTGTACTGAACAGCCGTTCAGAAGGTGAGCTTGTAGCGGGAATGCACAGATATTTCCTCGCTAGAACAGACAGTCATGGATATTGACCCTTATTTTGCCCCCACCAGATTAAGGGGTCATCTTCACTATCAATGTTGCTAGTCAAAATATATGATTGTTTCAAGGACTTCAATATCTTGCCATGTGGGGATCAAGTGTCTAGCCTTCCGATCAGGGGACAGTACATGTGAAATGGCTGGAAGCTGTTGAAGTATCCTCTGGACCATCGCTTGCCTCGACCCCCATCTTGTTGGGCACTCTGTTTTAAGTTTTTGCTCAGGTAGTTTGCGTTCCTTCTGGGCCTCACTAAGGTCTCTCCTCCGTTTCCAGCTGTGACTGAAGGAGCCCACAATCTTTTTGCAAAGACCTACAGCACGCTCAACTCGGGAATCTTTCATTGCATTCTCTACAGGGAAAACGTACAAAAAAAAAAGACTGAGTACATCATAAGCTGTTATTATTACAACCCCGATTCCAAAAAAGTTGGGACAAAGTACAAATTGTAAATAAAAACAGAATGCAATAATTTACAAATCTCAAAAACTGATATTGTATTCACAATAGAACATCGAAACCATATCAAATGTCGAAAGTGAGACATTTTGAAATTTCATGCCAAATATTGGCTCATTTGAAATTTCATGACAACACATCTCAAAAAAGTTGGGACAGGGGCAATAAGAGGCTGGAAAAGTTAAAGGTACAAAAAAGGAATAGCTGGAGTACCAAATTGCAACTCATTAGGTCAATTGGCAATAGGTGATTAACATAACTGGGTATAAAAAGAGCATCTTGAAGTGGCAGCGGCTCTCAGAAGTAAAGATGGGAAGAGGATCATCAATCCCCCTAATTCTGCACTGACAAATAGTGGAGCAATATCAGAAAGGAGTTCGACAGTGTAAAATTGCAAAGAGTTTGAACATATCATCTACAGTGCATAATATCATCAAAAGATTCAGAGAATCTGGAAGAATCTCTGTGCATAAGGGTCTAGGCTGGAAAACCATACTGGGTGCCCGTGATCTTCGGGCCCTTAGACGGCACTGCATCACATACAGGCATGTTTCTGTATTGGAAATCACAAAATGGGCTCAGGAATATTTCCAGAGAACATTATCTGTGAACACAATTCACCGTGCCATCTGCCATTGCCAGCTAAAACTCTATAGTTCAAAGAAGAAACCATATCTAAACATGATCCAGAAGTGCAGATGTCTTCTCTGGGCCAAGGCTCATTTAAAATGGACTGTGGCAAAGTGGAAAACCGTTCTGTGGTCAGACGAATCAAAATTTGAAGTTCTTTATGGAAATCAGGGGCGCCGTGTCATTCGGACTAAAGAGGAGAAGGACGACCCAAGTTGTTATCAGCGCTCAGTTCAGAAGCCTGCATCTCTGATGGTATGGGGTTGCATTAGTGCGTGTGGCATGGGCAGCTTATACATCTGGAAAGACACCATCAATGCTGAAAGGTATATCCAGGTTCTAGAGCAACATATGCTCCCATCCAGATGACGTCTCTTTCAGGGAAGACCTTGCGTTTTCCAACATGACCATGCCAAACCACATACTGCATCAATTACAGCATCATGGCTGCGTAGAAGAAGGGTCCGGGTACTGAACTGGCCAGCCTGCAGTCCAGATCTTTCACCCATAGAAAACATTTGGCGCATCATGAAACAGAAGATACGACAAAATAGACCTAAGACAGTTGAGCAACTAGAATCCTACATTAGACAAGAATGGGTTAACATTCCTATCCCTAAACTTGAGCAACTTGTCTCCTCAGTCCTCAGACGTTTACAGACTGTTGTAAAGAGAAAAGGGGATGTCTCACAGTGGTAAACATGGCCTTGTCCTAACTTTTTTGAGATGTGTTGTTGTCATGAATTTTAAAATCACATAATTTTTCTCTTTAAATGATACATTTTCTCAGTTTAAACATTTGATATGTCATCTATGTTCTATTCTGAATAAAATATGGAATTCTGAAACTTCCACATCATTGCATTCCATTTTTATTTACAATTTGTACTTTGTCCCAACTTTTTCGGAATCGGGGTTGTATTATTATTGTGACTTTATAAAGGAACTCGCCTATTGCCAGATGGAGTCGATGTCCAAAACATTGGAGCCTGGTCCAATCGTTGAGGAAGATGGCTTTTACTATGTTTTGACCATTGTCTGTTGTGATGCAGGTCAATTTATCCTCGTTCAGACTCCAAGATGCGAGGGCATCTTTTAATCCCTGTGCTAGGGCCTTGCCTGTATGGTCTTCGGGGAAAAAAGCTGTCTGTAAGCACCGGCTTTTGATAGTGAAATCAGGCGCTATAAATTGAACCGTCAGGCTCAAATATGGTTCCATGGTCCGACTGGACCATAATTCAGTAGCGGAAAAATGATCGATTTCCCGCAATTCTGCCTCGACCACTGCCCACTGTTTATTGTACATATCGGGGAGTGCAACGTTTGAAAAGAAGTTGCGGGAGGGGATAGAGTACCATTTGTCGAGAGTGTTTATCATCTTCCGAAATCCCTCATGTTGTACAGTGTTTATCGGTGCCATATCTTTTGCCAGGTGATATGTGATAGCTGCTGTGATCTCCTTGTGTTTACTGGAGTTTGGTGGGTATGGCGTTGCATTGTACAAGGTCCTGGTTATTGTTGTCTGTGTTTGTGTTTGTTTCTTGCCTTGTATGGCTTCATCATACTCTACTTTGAGGTGATGTTTCAGGTGATTGTAGAGATTAGTGGTGTTGCCTTGCGGTGCTGCAGCGAGGGCAGAACACACTTTGCAATGCACCTCAGACTGTTTGTCATCGTCTGGCTTAAACCTGAAATACTTCCACACCGCCGAATGCGAACCCTTTTTGGGCATGAGCTCGATTCGGGTCTTTGGGTGACTCTCGCCACTACCACCTGGGGTTTCTTCACAATCCATTTCTTCTGCTTCTCTCCCTCACTGTTTCCACACATTCAACTGCAGGTGGGCTTCCTCCACTGACTGAATCACGTGTTGTAAAGACGCTTTACCACAGGTCGAGGGAGGAGTCGGTGGCAGTGCTGCCTTTATGGTTGCGCTTGAAAAAATCCAGGAAGAAATGGGAGCATTTGTTTGTGATGCCACTCGTGAAATAAAATGCTTAAGAATCGTTGTGTTTCAAAATGAGATCACGTGTATGTGTGACTCGAGATTGCGATTTTTTTTAACGATTTATCGTGCAGCCCTAAAAGCCTGGCTATGATTACTATGAATACATTCATGTAATTGAGGCATTATTTAAAAAATATTTTTCACCAGTTCTTTATTTGTAAAAGTGGATAAATGAGTAAGGTATGCGATTTTTGTTTGCAGTTCCATAAACGATGATGGCAGTAGCTTGAGACAGCAGAAGCTGGAGAAACAGGTGAGAGACTGATATTTTTTGTATGCTTTTGATTTTATCATTATTTTATCATTATCACTATGTTTTGTGTAATGGCCAAAAAATTCTGTTTATTTAGCTTTGTAGCTTGTAATGTTTATTCATTCTATCAGGTAATTTTAGCCTTACAAATGTGTCTCAGTTCTCCAGAAATCTAGGTCTGTGGAGAAATAACAACCATTCTCTCTGAGCAGAGGGTGAGAACAGCAAATAAGCAAGTGGAAAAAAGTGTGTGTGTGTGTGTGTGTGTGTGTGTGTGTGTGTGTGTGTGTGTGAGATACCAACTGACCTGTCCCGAACCCCATAGAGAATCTATGGAGTATTGTCAAGAGGAAGATGAGAAACACCTGACCCAAAAATACAGACGAGCTGTAGGCTGCTATCAAAGCAAATTCTTCTTCTTTTGGCTGCTCCCGATTAGGGGTCGCCACAGCGGATCTTTCGTCTCCATTGCTCCCTGTCTTCCGCATCCTTCTCTACCACACCTGCCACTTTCATATCCTCTCTCACCACATCCATGTATCTCCTCTTTGGCCTTCCTCATTTTCGTTTACCTGGCAGCTCCATCCTCAACATTCTCCTTCCCACATGCTCTGCATCTCTTCTCAGGATGTGCCCATACCATCTCAGTCTCATTTCTCTTAGCTTCATTCCCAAGCTCTCCACATGTGCTGTCCCTCTGATGTGCTCGTTCCTTATCCTGTCCAACCTTGTCACTCCCATCGCAAACCTTAACATCCTCAACTCCGCCACCTCCAACTTTGCCTCCTGTCTCTTCGTTAAGGGTACGGTCTCCAATCCATACATCACAGCTGGTCTCACTACTGTCTTATACATCTTACCTTTCACTTTTGCTGGGACGTTCCTATCACAAATGACTCCCGAAATCCTTCTCCAACTGCTCCACCCTGCCTGCACTCTCTTTCTCACCTCACTATCACAGCCCCCATTTTCCGCGATCAAAGCAAATAATTCGTGGTAAAGGAGCCCCAACCAAGTACTGAGTGTATAAATGAACATACTTTTCAGAAGTTGGACATTTCTGTATTGTAAATTCTTTTTTAATTGATCTTTGGAAATATTCTAATAATTTGAGATACTGGATTTCTGATTTTCATGAGCTATAAGCCATAATCATCAAAATATAAACAAAAGAAGGCTTGAAATATTTAGAGTATAGTCCACGGTCGCATGAAGACATTACATTTATCTTTGAGTGGCGAACATATATTTCACATGTGAGCGAAGTGAACAAGTGAAATATTTTTCAACACAAGAAGATAAACTTTATATCTTCGAACCACCATGTAATGTTCTTTATATTATTTAGACACATCCAGAAATAAATATATGCAAGTTAATCAAATGAATTTTAATTTTGAACCGATTCACCATTTTGACAACGCACATCAAGCCAACGGGAAAATACTGGGAGTGACGTCATCGGAAAGAAATTTTGGAAAATACAGTATGTCACTCAGATCTGCGATCTATTTCATATGAAAAATGTGAGTTTTTCAACACGAGAAGATAAACGTAATATCTTCAAGCCAATGTATGATTTTTCCTTTTATTATTTGATTATAATAATTAAATAATATTGGCTGGCATTGAGTGGTATATCAGATATATTCCATTCAGCTAGCATAATATTGAATGAGTCACAGACGAGTTCAGGATCATGCTAGCTGAATGGAATATATCTGATAGACCATGAAAAAATCTAGCCATTATTATCTCATCTCATCTCATTACCTGTAGCTGCTTTATCCTGTTCTACAGGGTCGCAGGCAAGCTGGAGCCTATCCCAGCTGACTACGGGCGAGAGGCGGGGTACACCCTGGACAAGTCGCCAGGTCATCACAGGGCTGACACATAGACACAGACAACCATTCACACTCACATTCACACCTACGGTCAATTTAGAGCCACCAGTTAACCTAACCTGCATGTCTTTGGACTGTGGGGGAAACCGGAGCACCCGGAGGAAACCCACGTGGACACGGGGAGAACATGCAAACTCCACACAGAAAGGCCCTCGCCGGCCACGGGGCTCGAACCCGGACCTTCTTGCTGTGAGGCGACAGCGCTAACCACTACACCACCGTGCCGCCCAGCCATTATTATTATTATTATTATTATTATACATACTCTCTTCATATCAGCATTCTCGAAGGCCAGCACTAGCTTACCTGCAGGTTGACACTGTTAGCGCGGCAGTGAAGTCACCTATAGTCGGTGTAGGGTTCATCAGCGCAGCAGTGAAGTCACCTGGTGTAGGGTTCCTCAGCACGGCAGTGAAGTCACCTACAGCCAGTGTAGGGTTCATCAGTAGCACAGGTTAACGACCGAGAAACTAAGATTTCTGTCCCAAGACTCTTCTCCCACACACAGTTGCCACAGCATTTTTGTATGTCGGTACTACACGTTGTAATTTCGTTAGATTTGGTCACATTTTACCAGAGTTACAGCCATTGATTAACAAAATTATACTTTGACAATTTCATGAGTGTGTGTTTTCCTTCTGACATCAGCTCTTCTCATAATTTTTGGACGAATTTCTCGAAGCTTGGCAAAAGTCCTTGTTATATGATGGTAATACACATATTGCAATTTAATTTCGTCTGTGAAAATTTTCCCAGAGTTTTGACCCTTGATTAAATAACTTGTACTTTGACAGTTTCATGAGGGTGTACATTCTTCTGAAATCAACTCCTCTCACAATTTGTGGAGGAATTTCACCAAACTTGGCAAAAGGCTTTGATATATGACAGTTATACGTATATTGAAAGTTAGTTTAATTTGGGCAAATTTTACCAGAGTTATGCCCTTGATTATTAACAAACTTGTACTTTGGCAGTTTCATCAAGGTGTGCTTGCTTTCTGAAATCAACTTCCCTCACAATTTTTGGAGGAATTTCATGTAATTTGGCAAAAAGTTTATTATCCCCAGCTGCCTGAAAGGCCCAAGGGGGATTATGTTGTGGCGATGTTTGTCCGTCCATCCCGGGAAGGGTACTCACATTCTGAAATCAACTCCTCTCACAATTTTTGGAGGAATTTCATGAAACTTGGCAGGATTCTTTGTTATAAGTTGATAATATCTCATCTCATCTCATTATCTCAAGCCGCTTTATCCTTCTACAGGGTCGCAGGCAAGCTGGAGCCTATCCCAGCTGACTACGGGCGAAAGGCGGGGTACACCCTGGACAAGTCGCCAGGTCATCACAGGGCTGACACATAGACACAGACAACCATTCACACTCACATTCACACCTACGGTCAATTTAGAGTCACCAGTTAACCTAACCTGCATGTCTTTGGACTGTGGGGGAAACCGGAGCACCCGGAGGAAACCCACGCGGACACGGGGAGAACATGCAAACTCCACACAGAAAGGCCCTCGCCGGCCCCGGGGCTCGAACCCAGGACCTTCTTGCTGTGAGGCGACAGCGCTAACCACTACACCACCGTGCCGCCCCGTTGATAATATGCATATTGCAATTTCGTTCAGTTCAGTTGCATTTTACCAGAGTTATGGCATAGTTGTCAGTGGGGGACATTGTGTCTTGGAGCACTCTTGTTAGTTTATTTATTTAGTGCTTAATTATAGCATAGCTAATCCTAGCAGTAGCACTGGATTAGCCTTGTCTTCTCTCTTTCCCGGTGGACAAAGAAATGATTATGCGCAGCAGAAAAGTTTTGTCATTGGATATTCGCATGAGCTCTGACTTGTGACGTTGTGTTGTCTTGACAATGTGCAATAATATAACAATATTGCATGCTCGTTCTCCATTGGGGAGGGTGGTGTAATACACACAGCAAATTCCCCAGTGTTGAATTAACACTTTCAGAGTTCATTTGTGTCCAACTGGACATGTATAAACACAGTAGGGTGTTAAATCAACACTCTGGGTGTTAATTCAACCCTGGGGATTTTACTGTGCATGGAGGATAAGTGATATGATAACAATATTGCATGCTATCAATAAACCCACTAGAAGGGAATAGAATACGTTTTTATTTCATGGAAAAAGTGGCCCGTATGTATAATAATATATTATATTAATTATTGATTATATTATTATTACAGTAGATAGTCACAAACAAAAAGTATGCAAATTTATCAAAACAATTCATCAATATCTTTGAGTGAGGATATTGAAAAATATGTCACGGTTGTAGTTTGTATGAAAAATCTGAGTGGTGTATTTCCCAGTAAAACACTCATGTCTATGTAATATTTCACTTTACGTGTAACGAATATAGAATATATGAAAGTTTACCTTTTTGAATTAAATTATGAAAAAATTAACAATATTCTAATCGTTTGAGATGAACTAGCAGGGCTCGAAATTCGCGGTGGTCCGATCGCCCAAGGTGACTTAATTTGTCATTTGGCGGGTAATTCCTGTCACTAGCCAGCCCGGCTGGCTAGTTGAAAATAAAAAATATATATGAAGCGAAGATTCAGACACACCGTCAACTAAACCTGCCACATATTAAGCGCGTGCCATGTCTGTGTTAATTGATGTGTTTATCGGCAGGACGGAAAATACCGAAGAATTCCGAATCATATCGTGTACGAGTCAGGCTGTCTGTTTTTTCACTACTGCGCATGCATATAACATCTCGTTGAATATCGCGGTAATCACGTGTAGTATTGGACCAGGTGGGTGGAGCACAGAAGCACGGCAGGCCAGAACCGAGTTCTCAATGAACTATTTATTGCTAGCTTTTCAACCTTTTATCACTTCCCAGCCGCGCGCGCACACACGTGTTCTGGTTGGGGAGAGAGAGCTCCCTTTCTCTGCTCTCCTCTCCTTTTAAAGGGCGCGGTCACTGGGGAAGACACACAAACACAGGTTAATCCCCATCAGGTGCAGTGATTCCACCACTTGCCTTCCCTGACTCCGCCCTCCATTCACAGACCGACACTTGGCCACGCCCCCACTGCCACATCACGTTATCAAATTCAATAGATGTGGCCACATTATCGCCCATTTAAACACGTGTTTTTGTTGTTGTTTACATCTACATCTGCCAAAGCTACGTTGCGATGTGGAATTTTCTGAAAGGTGTACAGAAACCGCCAGAGATGGGGACAAAGTGACCTCGGTCTGAAGAGGAGAAAAAGGCCGCCGATAAAGCGTACGAGAAGGAGGAATGACAAAGGACTTATAAGCAAACGTGGGAGCAGGGTAGGCCTTGGCTGCGATACGATTTTTATGGAATAATTAATTTTTTTCAAGTTGATTCCTAGTCAATATGAAGCTCCGAATGCTTTCTCTCTCGTAAATGGTTAAATACAGAAAGCATGTTGGACATATTTTGGGTGCTATAGTCATGATAGTAAGTATATTTGTTTTCAATACTCATACACCAAGTTGCCAAGTTTTCCAATATATTATTATTTGTTGATATTATATTATGGTGCTCTGTGTTGTTCTCATTTATGTATTTAACAACAGTATCAAAATACTTGGGTCTTGAAATAAATGCACATTAGTCATGAACAATGGTAACTACTCTCTTTTGCATTATTTTTGACAGAAGTAAAATTCATACATGAACAAATTTTGGCTAGTTGATTTTCTGTTTGGCAAGTTACTTTGGAAGGTAACTAGTCCGGCTGGCTGGTGAAAAAAAAAAAGAATTTTGAGCCCTGACTAGTATATATTAAGCTGCTCTATGGTCTCCATGTGCTATAATTAATCAAGCTGACTATTGATGAACCATAACTTTTTAAGTGTGATTTTGAGAACAAGTATTCAGATACTCATTTGGAAACACTGATAAAGAAAGCCTGTCAAATGCTGTTCCACATTCAGTCATTCTTTAGACTTTGTGGTTTTTTTTTTTTTTATCTGTTTCAAGATCTTGCAAAGAATACATGCAACAAACAAGACAGATGCAGATTGACTATCCATATGCAAGTGCATACTGAATATTTTGTCAAAAGCCATCTGCTTTCTGCATCTAAGAGATATGATGAAACATACTTTATTCTGTGGGAAATTACCATAGTTCTTCTTTTATGTGTTCAGTAAATCCTTCGGAGTTGTTTTGGAACTAAGGTGTTCATTTGTCTCTCTTCCACTCATCTTCTTCCTCTGCTCTCTCTAATCATCATCTCTCATCTTTCTGTCTTTAGAGCTTTTAACAATGGACATTGTCACAAAGCAGCATTACAGAAATCAGCTTATATATTTGATATGTATCCCTAATGAGCAAGCCAGAGGTTTTGTTGGCAAGGAAGAACACCCTGAGACTTTGAGAGGAACCAGACTAAAAAGGAAAACCTGTCCTCATTGTTGTAACACAGGATAGTGCAATTATAAATAATTTCTCTTCTATAACTGTATATATAGTCAAGCAGTGCTAAATATATTGATAGGAACTTGAGTACGGTATGAGCATCAGAGTCATATCTGGTTTCATTAGAGTTTTAACTTTTAAGTCGATACGATCAAAGTGAATTTAAAGAGTTCAGTAATTGAGACTTGAGCATAAATTGTTATTAGCAAGTATGGTGTTGGGCGGCATGGTGGTGTAGTGTTTAGCACTGTTGCCTCACAGCAAGAAGGTTCTGGGTTCAAGCCCAGTGTATGTTTATTTCTGCAATATCTAAAACAAAACTAAATAAACAAAAAACCCCAGGCCATTCTGTGGCTGGGAAGTTATTTAATTTGAGGGGATTCCCTAGCAAATAATGTGCATGAAATCGCTTGCTTTGCACAGTCAAGCAGACAGAGGAAGTCCGTGTGCGCATGCGCAGGTTTACCTTCTTTTCCTTCTTCTTTTGGGTTTTACGGCAGTTGGCATCCAGTGTTGCATTACTGCCACCTACAGGTTTACCTTGACGGTGCATTGACAGTTACATCATTCTGTCGCTAAATGAACAGCTGATCACACTGAGGTGCTCGCTAACCGCCGATATTTATTAGTTTGGTCCTGCGTTTCCTTTCCTTCGCAACATAACGTCTTTTTCTTTTCGCTTTCCGTTACTGTAGTTGGTCTTTCACGTTTCATTCATGTCCTCCATTTTCCTCTCCTGTTTCAAATTTGTATCCCACAATGCCTTGCACGAACGGGGAAAGCCCACCATGTGATTCATGACTCAGTATCTTGAAGAGATAAGATACCCTTTTATTATCCCACAAGGGGAAATTTACATTGTTACAGAAGCAAAAGAGCAGCAAAATATAGAAAGAAAAAAAGATTAGGCAGTGATGGAGTAGTGCAAAAAGTACTAAGTACACAAAAAAGGTATATATAAAAAGAAGTAAACTACAAATTTAAAGATAAAATTAACAAATTTGCATAAATTGAATTGGGTCATGGTGAAGCAGGAAAAAATAGCGGAGAATTTAGGGCCATGTGGCCCTAAATTCATTAATTGTTCTATTAAAAAAACCTAATAAAATTGGAAGTCTGTGATTTGAATTCAGTAGCGTTCGGTCCACTAAACAAAAATAACTGAGTGTCGGAAAATTCTTTTTATGACCTACACTCAAAAAATCTGAAAGGGAGTCTACCTTTAATGTGATTTTTATTGGTCTTTGATTCAAATTGGTTAAGGTGTGAATCAAGCTCATGAGCAAGTGTCAGGAGTCTGTTGCTGTTAGCCATGGAATCTGCCCTAAATGCCCCAATTAAGACAAATCAATTGCAAATCTAGCAGCAACTGTTTTGTACTCAAAATGAGTACAAATCTTATGAATTGCTTGAAAATAACTTCAAACTAACAGAAACCTATTTTCTTAATGTTTGATAAATCCTGGTATGAATTTGAAACTACCAGTCAATCACACACCTGGACATAGAAAGGTTTTCCTTATTTTTTCCCCTCATTTTACTATTTTCTCCTGTTTACAATAAAAAAGAAGACATTAACACTATGAAGTAGTACATATGGAATCACACAATGACCAAGAAAGGTGAAAACAAATCAAAACTGTTTGATATTTTAAATTCTTGACATTAGTCCTGATTAAATTTTTCACACTCTTTGCATCATCTCAACCAGCTTCATTGAAGGAGATTCATTTAGGAAGCTTTTCTTAAACTTCTCAATGACCCTGAGCACTTATTGGCTGCTGCTGCTTCTAAGTCCTAAATGAAGACCTGTCATTTGGGGGAACTCTGTTTAAATTTAAAGTAAAAACTACTTGTTTCTCTCTCTCTCTCTCACACACACACACACACACACACACAAAACTACTTCATAAAAATACATTGTGAGTCAGTAATGCATTTACACATAAGCATTAACGCCACTATTTACATTTGTCTTAGAAACAGATTTAAGCCTTACATTTTTTTCTTTAAGACAATCTCATCTCATCTCATTATCTCTAGCCGCTTTATCCTGTTCTACAGGATCGCAGGCAAACTGGAGCCTATCCCAGCTGACTACAGGCGAAAGGCGGGGTACACCCTGGACAAGTCGCCAGGTCATCACAGGGCTGACATCTTTAAGACAATGAAAAATTTGTATTTAATATATTTAAACTTTTGACCGGTCTCAATATCATGTTCATACACCTTTTATTTGCTTTTATTTTTTTTTAACTAGGTGTGCTTCTCTATTCCTCTTTACATGATAGCATATAGTCCCATCAGGGTGGTCACTGACATCTAATGACTAACATCTGAGATTGACTCAATTAGTGCAATTGGCATTATTGCAGTTCAGTAAATAAAGATGCACTCATAATAGGTGCTCATAAAGTTGTGTCATTACTGTGTAGGTGCTGATATTTAACAGTTCCATGAAATCGAGTCGTACATGAGCTGATAGCCGATGAGGTGTGTAGCGCTGAGTTGGCTATAAGCCATGTATGACAAGATTGAGTGGAATAACTGTTTTATTCTATCCACATTCACTGGATTTTGAGAAACAGCATTTTTCTTTTTTGCAAATTCGATAAATAAAAACTAAACAAAACATCTGACAAAATCATTTCCGCTTAAGAATGTAAACAAACCAGCGAAATGACAGTATCCATTTGTGAAAAATGCAATGATAATAATAATAATAATAATAATAATAATAATAATATGTTCTTACCATTAAATACTTTTATTCCATATTTTGTTGCTTTTTTTTGAGTAGAGTTTTTATTTTGTCCTCAGTTGGTTCAGCAATATGCTCTGCCATTTTGTTTTTCTCTACTCATCGTATATGAGTTGATAGCCTAGTAGCAGAGTAGCCAATCAGAGCACACGATTGCTCATATCCAGTGAATGTGGACAGAATAATTTCTGATGTTATCAGCCAATATGAGTTAATGGCCAATATGAGTTAATTGCCAATAAATCAGTATTAAGGCCACACCAATTTAATTAGTTGGTTCTCGGATTTTTTCAGGAAACATATGAAGTGAGCGGGTGAAATAAAAATAAAATAATGCTCTGATGGTAAAATTAGCGGTGGAAATAGACCAAACAATACAGGGAAACCAGTAAACAGAATTTCAACACACCTGTCAAAGATTTTACGCTTCTGTTCGCTGAATATCCTAACAATCACAAACACAGGCTTTGCAGGACTCCCCTCCACAGGCATGTTTCTTCCACAAGCCTTTATTGGAAGTGAAAGGGGTGATTTGATTGGTTTTCGATGTCACGTGACCTCATGTCACATGACCTTTTCTGTTGGCGGGAGTTTGATTTCGATTTTATTATTTTTTTCATTTTGCATTTTCTTCAAGCGGCGATTCCAAGAACCAACTAATTGAATTGGTGTGGCCTAATGTTTATAACTGCTGATGAATGACGATTATAAAAGAAATGGAGAGACAGAAGATGGATCCTTTAACCAGTGTTATGAGTGTTGTTATTGCATAGTTTGTCTACCAGACGGCACACACAACCCCACCACTGGCAAAACGTGTTTGGAATGGCATAAATTACAACAATCAGCTGACCCAAGCAGATTGAGCAGCTGAGTCGAGCAGAGTAGAAACAGCATGTCAAACAGATGATGTTCAGCTATTTAAAAAAGTCAGTTTTAGTTGGACTTAAGACATTTGGGTTTGAGGTCAAAAGATGAACATGAGAAGATAAGAGGATGAACACCATTCATCCTAAAGAAGTTTCTTCAGTTGGTTTTGATAATGAGGATGATGGTGATGGTGGTGGAGAGTGCTGAACACGTCTGTCAAAAATCTCCCATATGTGTTCAGTTGGGTTGATATATGATGACTGAGCAAGTTGTAGCATATGATTTATCTTAATTTCATACTCGTTGAATGATTCAGTGAGGCCTTGAAGAGACTACTCCCATCAGGACAGGAATGTTTCATTATCGCTTAAAGGTAATCAGTCAGAAGAACTTTGCATTGATTTTCAGTGACCTTTCTCTCTAAGGGACAAACCATGTCAGAAAAATGTCTCAGCATAACAGAGCCACCAGTTTTAACTTTTTCACCCATCTGTATATACACTGTATTGTCAAAGGTATGTAGACACCTGATCATCACACCTGCATGTGCTTGTCTAACATCCCATTTTAGATTTATTCCCCTCTGCTGTTTTAATAACCTCCACTCTTCTGGGAAGGCTTTCCACTAGATTTTGGGGTGTGGCTGTGGGGATTTGTGTTGATTCAGCAACAAAAGCATTATTGAGGTCAGGGACTGATGTTAGTGAGGAGGCCTGGGGTGCAGTCGGTGTTCCAGTTCATCCCAAAGGTGTTCAGTAGGGTTGAGGTCATATGGATGTGATGGTCATGTGTGCACATACATTTGGACATATAGAATAATTGCATAATTTCTGTTTGAGAACACAATTGTCTCACCTTTACTTTGAAAATGTGTATTAAGATCGAACCAATTATGTTCATTCATTGAAATGAAGGATGTATTTGTTGAATACCAAATTTGGTAAGAAGGTAAGCACTGTGAGACAAAAGAAGAAATGAGGAATTGGATTTCAATGTTTGGAACATATTGTTACATTTAAACTCTTGGTGGCAAAAACATCCTCGCCGGAATGTGAGAAAGCACTTAGTCAACAGAGAGAGAAAGAAAAGTGATTGAAGGACAGAGACATTTTGTTCAGCCTGTAGATCCTGCTTCTATAGGAATATGTGCTTCCTTTTAACTCTGCACTGAAGGGAAGTGCAGAATCCGTTTTTGCCTCTTCTTTTATTATCAGTGCATAAGTGATAGTGCCCTCCATACAATTATTACATTAACAGTATGAGATGTTGTTGGTTACAGCATGATTGTTGGTGCCAGATGGGTTCGTTTGAGTGTTTTGAGATTTTAGAACCTGCCTTGCTGTTCTAGTACTTTTGGAGGGGATTGTATGTTGCTTAGATTCAGTGACGGTTCCCTGTTTCATGCTTGTGTTGTGTATGTGAAAATGCATGTTGTTTGGGGCTGTCTGAATGACTGGACCTTTAATAACTGGCCATTTATGTAGACTTGGAGTGTATCTGGAAGACATTTCCTTTGATTGTGATGAGCTTGAAGTGAAGTGGGTATGAAGTTTAGTGATTTGCTTCAAACCATTGGAGAGTAGACCTTCGGCCCTCTGACTTCAACTGCTATGTGCAGATTCAATTAAAGCTACAGGATGTGACTAAGTATTTGCTGTTGCATTTTTGAGGTCAGCAAAAACAATACAAAGCAAAAAAAAAACCGCTCATGTGTAGTTGATCATGCTTCCTGCTGTGTTATGTGTGTGTACGTGTGTGTGTGTGTGTGTGAGAAATATCTGTGTTTCTGTTGATTTTTAGAGAGTGCTTTTGGAGCAAAAACAGCGGCGAAAGCGCCAGGAGCCATTAATGGTGCAACCGAACCCAGAAGCTCGTCCACGCCGTTCTCGTCCACGCCGCAGTGAGGAACAGGCTCTACTTGTCAATTCCCACCTCAGCATCACCAATGATGTCATCTTTGATGGTAAGTGGGGGGTAGGGTGCATCAGTTGCCCTCACTGTAATAAAATCTGATGCATTTTTGTTTGGGTGTTCCTTTTCACCAATAAAGACATCCTGTAAAATTTTTTGACCATATTCAAAAGTCTAATGGTGGCACCATGAGGTTCATTTTTTGCCAAAAAACGCTTATTTTATGTTTTCGCGTAAGGTTTGAATCACAATGTTGGACTCCATTTATTGATTTCTTGTGACCCAGAGATCATGTTAAGAACCTTTGCAAGGGACTGAGAAGCATTAATGTGATTCATAATACATTTGTTGTTTAAAAGTAGTTGAACAATGATTCAATGAACAGCTAAAACTCAAACTGTGCTTGATAATGTATTTAGAATATGTACTAAAAATGTGTATCTAAGATATTTGGTATACTCTATAAGGTGCCATAATGTTTCATGAAAAGTGATCAAAATTTTGTCATAAAAGTCATAAAATAGCAGCTTTTTCCAAAACTTTGAGCTCCTGGTGCCACCATTAAACTTTTGAATTTTGTCAAAATATTTCACCCAGTGTGTTTTCTTACCAAAAGGAACATAAAAACAAAAATGCATCATGATCGGAGGAACTTTTCATTTTTAGGGGGCAACTGATGCACCCTAGTGGGGGGGTGGGGGGAATTGGGCATAGCATATAGAAAAGGGAGGATCTGTACACTTAACTCCAGAATTATTTAACACCCTTTGTGATGCTGGATTAAAAAAAGGTTGAAAATGTGGCTTTAAAGGAAATCTAACCTTCCACCTTTTTAATTAAAACAAAAATAGAAAAAAAATATGGCATGTGTCAATGTCTCGAAGAGGGAGGGTGGTATCAGGAGATAACCTCAAGCAAGTTTCAACAATGAACGGTCACCATATTGTACATTAGGATCAGAGCTTGGTGGGCCTTAGTTACAGTTTTCTACAATTATGTGCCTCCAACTTTGTGACAACAGTTTGGAGAAGAACCACATATGATGGGTGTGATGTTCAGATGTCCACATACTTTTGGTCATATAGTGTATGTGTATTAAATCAGTTTTGAAATGAAGGACAGGTTTTCAGAATCCACTTTTCTTCCATCATCACTGGAAGCTCAAGCAGTGGTGTTAAAAAACTCTTGTTTTTCAGCAGGTATTGATGGACCTGCAGCTTTTTTGGGTTCGGAGGCTTCTGATACGGGTACAAATATCCCAGTGCAGTCAGTCAGCCCACCACAGAAGCCCTCTTCCCCTCCATCTGAGGAGCCTGAGAGAGATGGAGACACTGAAACATTGCTGGAACCCAAAACAGACATACACACACTGCTACAAAGACGGGGTGAGTACATAAGTACACACAGTAGACCGCCAGAGCCAAAACAAACATACAATGGCTGCTTCTGAATATGAGCCATGTACTGTTTGCACTCCAGTGTTTAGTTAAGAGCGTACTGAGAAAGTCAGTGAATTCTGCTCTCTGCCATTTACTAAACTCTCCTCTGAGGACACTGAATCCCAAATTAGCCCACACTATTTGAAAATCCAACAGCAAGTTATTTAGCTGAACTTTCTATTTTACTCTGGAGGTATCTAATGCCGCTTTTCCACTACAAACGCGGCTGAGCCGTGCCGTGCCGAGTCGAGCTGAGCGGGGCTATTGAAGTTGCATTTCGACTACAACCGCGCTGAACCGTGCTGGCTGGAAGTGGGTGGACACATTGGGTGGAGTTAGCGAAAGTGGGTGGACGTCACGTGATGTCGTTAAGCAGCACAAACAGTGACATCAGTGACAGTGGCGGAACAAGTCAGAGCCGGGCCGGGGGCGGGGCAAATGACCGGGCATTTTATTAAAGCTTATCATAACATCATTTTAGGTTACAAAATGTCCGCAACTGCGGTGTTTACCAATTTCAACACTACCGGGTGCAACTATGTTATTTAGTACATCAAGTCCTTCAAACGAACATGTAACTCAGAAACAAAAAACATAAAAACATTAGGATACTGTACATGGCTCATAATAAAACATCAATAGCCTATACTGCGCACATTATTTGAAGGGCATACGAATGAGCGCTCAGAGGTTGCAACGCTGACAGGAAGAGTCAGAAATAAAAGGAGGGCGGTGCAAACCTCACTGAATGCACTGTGTTTACCAATTTCAACACTACGGGGTGCAACTATGTTATTTTGTACATTAAGTCCTTCAAACGAACATGTAACTCAAACAAAAAAACATTCGGCGACATACTGTACATGGCTCATAATAAAACATCAATAGCCTACTGCGCGCATTATTTGAAGGGCATACGACGAGCCTTGCGCTCCGCGAACTCGTCCACGATGCTCTGTATGTCACTGATTCAGTGAGCTTTTAAGCGGTAGTCTCACGACCCGAATAGTAAACAATAAACATGGAGGACATGGAGTCGTTAGTATTGCTGGTCTTGGTGCTGTGGCTTGTTGTCACCTACAACGCCAACAGATACTGGCAAGAGCGTATAGATGAGGCGAGGCGCATAAGGCTTCAGAAATTCTCGTAATTCATAATTATTCTTCTTCCGGGTTTGCGGTGTTTACAGATCCCAGCGCGCTCGCGGGGCGTGTGTGGGCATGTGAGGACACTCCTCCTCACCAATCAGTGCACAGGGGAGTGTCTGCTCACGCCCCCAGCCTCAGTCGGCACGGTTTGGCTCGCTTCAGCCCCACTCCAAAACGGTGCGAGTTTTAGGGGCTAAGCAGGGCTGAAACGAGCTGAGTCGTGCTGGTTTTTGGTAGTCGAAACGCGAGCCGTGTCGGGCTGAAGTGAGCTGAAGCGAGCTGAAGTGAGCTGAAAAAGGGTAGTGGAAAAGGGCCATAATATGAACTCCTCTCTCAAAATCTAGTTTCCTTTCTATGACTACTTTGTCATTCACTTTGTTCTTTTAGACTTAGTTTACATTAAAGAGTTTTGGAATGTCTCCTTATGTTATTTTGACTGGTTTAGCCTTCATGGTGTAGAGATAACAACAAATTGATATATTAGAGACTGAAAATTATATGAAAGTGAAACCAATGCCTTTAGGCAGCTGGGCCATAGAAGGTTCACGCTGCACGCTGCATGCTGCATGCTGCACGCTACACGCGTGTAAAGAAAAGTGGACAAACGTAGCATGACTTGCTCTGGGCCATAGAACGGCGTTCACGTTGCACGCTGCACACTTCACGCGTGAAGCGAGAAATGAACATGCACACTTTTTTCTAGGCGTGAAGACGGAAATTCCAGTCAATGCATGCGGTCACCGCCGCGCCAGCCAATCAGAACGGGTCTAGGGAGATAACGCTATGCTTTCAGGGGAAAACTTCAGAAAAAATATAATTGAATGGTATAATTGAAAAATAGTTCTTCATCGGGATTGTCAAGCAGATTATAGAATGTTCGGTGAAATTCACCACGGGTTTCTCTCAGAAGGAAGTGTTCTCGGCTCCAAATTCTGTTCCTTTTTCTCTTCCTCTGTCTCAGTAAAAGCAGAATGAGGCAATCGTCGTCATCCGAAGAGTCCATATTGTTGGTTACTCGGTCAAAGTAGAACAGGCGCAACACGTGAACATCCAAGCATGAAGTTTAATGGCCCAGGGTCTGGTTCTTCACGTGAACGTGTAGCGTGCAGCGTGCAGCGTGAACCTTCTATGGCCCAGCTGCCTTAGGATGCATGTGAGTTTCCTATGGTCTAAACCCATGCATTAGAGATTAAAGACTTGAGCTGTCATTTACTAAAAGTGTGCAATAATTATGGATGGTGAGAAATGTAGCACTCACAATGCAGGAACAGTGATTGCATGCACAACTTATTGACCAAAATGGCAGTGATAAAGTTTGCAGAAGCTTGTTTCCATCTGTTGAATTATATTACATTTTTTCAAAATAGTGACAAAATAATATACCATGGTAAAGGTACTTTCAGCTTAGATGTTCATGACATTCTCATCTCTAGATGACAACATTTATTATATTGTACTTAGTGTAGTTTGAGCACTTTTCTGACATTTCTCATCATCTTTATATAATCCTAAATCAGAAAAAGTTGGGACGGTATGGAAAATGCAAAATAAATAAAGAAAGCAGTGATTTCTAAAGGTTCTTTGACTTGTATTTCATTTCAGAAAATATGAAACCAAGATATTTCATATATTGTCTGGTCAACTTCATTTCATTTGTTAATATACAGTGGTACTTGAAAGTTTGTGAACCCTTTAAAATGTTCTCTATTTCTGCATAAATATGACCTAAACCATCCTGAGATTTTCACACAAGTCCTAAAAGTAGATAAAGAGAACCCAGTTAAACAAATGAGACAAAAATATTATACTTGGTCATTTATTTATTGAGGAAAATGATAGAATATTACGTATCTGTGAGTGGCAAAAGTATGTGAACCTCTAGGATTAGCAGTTAATTTGAAGGTGAAATTAGAATCAGATGTTTTCAATCAATGGGATGACAATCAGGTTTGAGTGGGCATCCTGTTTTATTTAAAGAACAGGGATCTATCAACACGTTTGTGGAAGTGTATCATGGCACGACCAAAGGAGATTTCTGAGGACCTCAGAAAAAGTGTTGTTGATGCTCATCGGGCTGGAAAAGGTTACAAAACCATCTGTAAAGAGTTTGGACTCCACCAATCCACAGTCAGACAGATTGTGTACAAATGGAGGAAATTCAAGACCATTGTTACCCTCCCCAGGAGTGGTGGACCAACAAAGATCACTCCAAGAGCAAGGTGTGTAATAGTCGGCGAGGTCACAAAGGACCCCAGGGTAACTTCTAAGCAACTGAAGGCCTCTTTCACATTGGCTAATGTTCATGAGTCCACCATCAGGAGAACACTGAACAACAATGGTGTGCATGGCACTGCTCTCCAAAAAGAACATTGCTGCTGCTCTCCAAAAAGAACATTGCTGCTTGTCTGCAGTTTGCTAAAGATCACGTGGACAAGCCAGAAGGCTATTGGAAAAATGTTTTGTGGACAGATGAGACCAAAATAGAACTTTTTGGTTTAAATGAGAAGTGTTATGTTTGGAGAAAGGAAAACACTGCATTCCAGCATAAGAACCTTATCCCATCTGTGAAACGTGGTGGTGGTAGTTTGGGCCTGTTTTGCTGCATCTGGGCCAAGATGGGTTGCCATCATTGATGGAACAATGAATTCTGAATTATACCAGCGAATTCTAAAGGAAAATGTCAGGACATCTGTCCATGAACTGAATCTCAAGAGAAGGTGGGTCATGCAGCAAGACAACGACCCTAAGCACACAAGTCGTTCTACCAAAGAATGGTTAAAGAAGAATAATGTTTTGGAATGGCCAAGTCAACGTCCTGACCTTAATCCAATCGAAATGTTGTGGAAGGACCTGAAGCGAGCAGTACATGTGAGGAAACCCACCAACATCCCAGAGTTGAAGCTGTTCTGTACGAAGGAACAGGCTAAAATTCCTCCAAGCCGGTGTACAGGACTGATCAACAGTTACCGGAAATGTTTAGTTGCAGTTATTGCTGCACAAGGGGGTCACACCAGATACTGAAAGCAGAGGTTGACATACTTTTGCCACTCACAGATATGTAATATTGGATCATTTTCCTCAATAAATAAATGACCAAGTATAATATTTTTGTCTCATTTGTTTAACTGGGTTCTCTTTATCTACTTTTAGGACTTGTGTGAAAATTTGATGATGTTTTTGGTCATATTTATGCAGAAATATAGAAAATTCTAAAGGGCTCACAAACTTTCAAGCACCACTGTACATCCATTCCTGCATTCCAGGCCTGCAACACATTCCAAATAAAATTTGGGTCGGGGCAATTTAGGGCTAGTAATGGGTAAAACAATTAAATAATAATGATGTGATTTGAAACTGGTGATGTCAACAGGTGATTATAATCATGATTTGGTACAAAATCAGTATACAGGAAAGGTCTCATCTTTGAAAAGCAAAGATGGGTCAAGGATCAACAAATGTGTGAGAAAATTATTGAAATGTTTAAAAACAATGTTCCTCAAAGAAAGATACGAAGGGATTTGGATATTTCACGCTCTGCAATGCATAATATCATTTAACAATTCAAGGATTCTGGAGGAATTTTGTTGCATAAAGGGAAAGGGCTCAAATCTAAAGCCCTGGTCACACTACAGCTCACAATGGATTTGTGAATACTTGACAGTGAAAAATTGGTAGCATCACCACCAATCGTGCAATGCATGGCAAATGTTCTCAGAGCTTCGTGGGTTTTGTGGTATGTCTCTGCCTTGTGAGTAGCCAAAAACAGCATGAAAAATTTCAATGCATTGACATTTGGTGGTGATGTTTTTTTGTTGGCAAACTAAGTGGGAAATACTCACAGATGGGTTTGGGAATACTATCCGAAGCTCGGGGAACCTTCGTTGAGCCTCTTGAGATGTATCTGTCTCGAATCCATCCCCCTGATGCTCATCAACACAGCAGCGTGGCATAGCCTAACCTTTGCCGAGACTTGAAAAGTGCATTTACTTTTGGGGATCCTTCAGAGCATGATGTGTGCGGTCTTGGGACCCAGTCGTTATGGGAAACACATGATGCTGATTTGAGTGCAATCAGCACACCCATATAAGGACGCTGTTTTCACAGAGACTTTGCAAGTATTCTGTCAGGTATGCGGCGGTAGACAGGTATAAGTGCAGGAAGAGTGTTTATTAGCAGGTGGGATATTTACAAAAAGAAAACACAAACGAAAGCAAAACAGAAAACAGTCATGAAGCAGAGTATTTAACCAGACTAAACATGGCTAGAAACAAGCATGACGGTGACATTGATAATACTTTGCAAAGCCTCTGTGAAAACAGTGTCCTTATATGTGCGTGCTGATTACACTCAAATCAGCATCAGGTGTTTCCCATAACTACTGGGTCCTGTGAGTGAGCGTGGATGCTTGAGCCCGCGAAGGTGTGACAGTCAAGTGTTCGCCTACTGTGTGACCACAACTTTTAGCTTGCCTGTATATCGCCATGCATCGCCACCAAAACGCCTCATTTTCATTGATAACCCATCACAAGTCATTGCAAGCTGTAGTGTGACTGTAACTTAAGCCGAACACCTGTGATCTCTGTTCCCTCAAACAGCACTGCATCAAGAACCATCATTCATCTATAGCTGATATAACCGCATGGGCTTGGGATTACTTTAGCAAACCTTCGTCAAGCACTACACTATGAAGTTATATACACAAATACCAGTTAAAACTTTAATGTGCAAACAAAAGCCTTATGTTAACTGTATCCAGAAGTGCCGTCGACTTCTCTGGGCTCAGAGGCATCTGGGATGGACCATCACACAGTGGAAATGTGTACTGTAGTCAGATGAATCAATATTCCAAGTCTTTTTTTGTAAGAAATGAACTCCGTGTGCTCCAGACCAAAGATGAAAAGGATCATTCAGACTGTTCCCAGCAATGAGTCCAAAAGCCAGGGTCTGTCATTGTATGGGGTTGTGTCAGTGTCCTTGGCAAAGGTAACTTACACCTCTGTGATGGTAGCATTAATGCAGAGAAGTTCACTGAGATTTTGGAGCAACATATGCTGCCTTCAAGACGACATCTTTCCCAGGGAGATTTCAACAGGACAATGCAAAACCACATTCTGCACACATTACAAAGGCAGGGCTGTGGAAGGAGAAGGTGCCTGTCCCCTCTGTTCGTAATAAAGAATGTGTGGCAGATTTTGAAATGAATATATGACAATGACAAACCCATATTGTTGCAAATTTTAAGACTTATAACTTCCAGGAAGAATGGGACAAAATAACACCTGTAACACCTCAGCACTTGATGTCTTCAGTCAGTAAGTGTTCTGAGAAGGAATAGCAATATTATAAAGTGGTAAATGCTTCACCAGAAATGTGTTAAAAGAATCAAAATTGAATTAAGTGTTTATTTTGAAAAAGCAATAAAATTCATGAGGTAAAACATCAAGTAAAGTTCTATTGTATTGTTTTGAGTGCAATACGGGTCAAAGATTATTTACAAATCATTGTTTTCAGTTTTAATTTCAATTTCAACATACCGTCTCAACTTTTTCTGATTTTGGTTTGGATTTTCAGTTTCAAGATATTACTAAGATATCCTTTAAGATCTTTAAGATTTAAAAACAGTTGGTGCATACGAATCTTATTTATATATTGCTTTCTCCCCTATATTGCATGCCACATTATTCAGTTATTCTCTGAAAATTACCCAATAACTGAGCATGGAATTTATTGTACATGCAAATAATCACAAATAATAATTGATAATCCACATAGCTGGTTGATGGCAGCTGCACCAGACCACATTCGAACAGTTTAAAACCTTTCACATTAGCTCCAAGTTCAATTTCACTGTCCATGGACTAAATTGGATTCAGAGGTGAGCCCTGGTTCTCTATTTATGAACTGATTAGATTATTATTATTATTATTATTATTATTATTATTATTATTATTAATACCCAATAATCTAATTTATCTTATGAATTTATTTTCTCCCCAGGACTCTCAGACAGCATGAACTATGATGAAGTTAGTGATGATGACAATGATGATGAAGACGGAGCCAATTCTCTTTCTCCTAATACAGAGTCCACACGTCCTGCCTCTGCATCTAGCACCAAGTCCAGCACAGTAAGGCCCTTAACTCTATACATACATAAATACACACACACAGGTTTTTGTTGTTCCACTGATGTGTTTTGACACATTATATCTGTTCCCATTAGGAGTGTGTGACTGTGGCCTCATCCACAGCAGAAGGCCCCTCCATTGAGGTGGACAATCTGGAGGAATTTGTACTGCGACCGGCCCCACGTGGTGTTACAGTCAAGTGCCGTATCACCCGTGATAAGAAGGGAATGGACCGTGGCCTATACCCAACCTACTTTATGCACCTGGAGAGAGAGGACGGCAAGAAGGTTAGAGGGTGCAGAGTGCTCAGACACAGACATAGGATGCTTATACTGTTTAACTCTAAGGTTTGGCTAAATCTCAAACATTTGGAAAAGTGGGAAAAAAATTATTTGTGCTATACAAACATAAAACTATTTTTGTACGGAGAACATGTTCAAGACATTTTAAACCACAATGGTCTGTATAAAAATGGAACCAAAAGGCAAGTTTATTAGTGTTACATGACCTTCATCTCCAGTATTTATTTACACTATGCACACACTAGTATGATTGAGATAAAATATATTATTTAAACAAGTAGAGAATTAAATATAGAGAATAGTGTTGTTTCTCTCTGTTTTATTTTGCTTTTGTCTACATTTTTCTCTTTCTCAGTTGTTCCTCTTGGCTGGCAGAAAGAGGAAAAAGAGTAAGACCTCCAACTATCTGATATCAGTAGATGCCACAGATCTGTCTCGTGAGGGTGAGAGCTTTGTGGGAAAATTGAGGTGCGTACTTCTGCCTAAGCAAACAGTGAGATTGCTCTCTGTATGCCTGTCTCCATATCTGCACAGCTGCCTCTTAGGCCTGGTTTATACTTCTGTATCTGTGTATTTGCAAAAAGTCAGCACACTAGCATACTTGCACATAACGTAAACTTGTTCAACAGCGGGCAGAAAATAAAAAAAAACTAAATGGAAGTTCTGCAGAAAGAAGAGAGAAGAAGGTACAGTGGTGCTTGAAAGTTTGTGAACCCTTTAGAATTTTCTATATTTCTGCATAAATATGATCTAAAACATCATCAGATTTTCACACAAGTCCTAAAAGTAGATAAAGAGAACCCAGTTAAACAAATGAGACAAAAATATTATACTTAGTCATTTATTTATTGAGGAAAATGATCCAATATTACATATCTGTGAGTGGCAAAAGTATGTGAACCTCTAGGATTAGCAGTTAACTTGAAGGTGAAATTAGAGTCCGGTGTTTTCAATCAATGGGATGACAATCAGGTGTGAGTGGGTACCCTGTTTTATTGAAAGAACAGGGATCTATCAAAGTCTGATCTTCACAACACGTGTTTGTGGAAGTGTATCATGCCATGAACAAAGGAGATTTCTGAGGACCTCAGAAAGTGTTGTTGATGCTCATCAGGCTGGAAAAGGTTACAAAACCATCTGTAAAGAGTTTGGACTCCACCAATCCACAGTCAGACAGATTGTGTACAAATGGAGGAAATTCAAGACCATTGTTACCCTCCCCAGGAGTGATCGACCAGCAAAGATCACTCCAAGAGCAAAGTGTGTAATAGTTGGCGAGCTGTGGGTGGTAAAAGAGAGCAACTGGACTTGCTTGAAGATTCTTGAAGACGTTTCACCTCTCATCCGAAAGGCTTCTTCAGTTCTGAAGAAGCCTTTCGGATGAGAGGTGAAACGTCTTCAAGAATCTTCAAGCAAGTCCAGTTGCTCTCTTTTACCACCCACAGTTTACCATGACCTGGATGACTGAGAATCTTCACAGACATGTTTCCACACACTTTGGGATGAGAACCCTTCGACTGGTGCGGGAGTATGAGAGGACTTCCAGAAAACTGGCAGACTACAGAAACCACCTGCGTTTCAACCTGAGATGCCGACAAGCCAACATTATCCCCACTAGCCTACGCCTGTTTTCAATGGTCAAAGGACACAGAGCTGAAATAATCCTCCAGAAAGCCCAGAAGCAGCTTCTCAATGAGAGAGTGGGACAAGTACATTTCACCATCGATGCTCTCCAGAACAAGACTGAACTGATGTTTGAAGAGTTGACAGTACTTCTTCCCAGTGAAGTTTTGGAACGAGTCTCTGAGTTCGCTGAGAAGGCACAGATTTCACAACATACCAAAGGCAAGGAACGACAGATGCGCAAATTTCAAACTTTGCTGTCTAAAACCACCTCCTCCAGCAAGACAGAAGTGCTGACTTGGAGGAAGAAATCTGACCAGGCTACACAACCGGACATAGAAGAGATATGGGTGAAGAACTTATCCTACAGGGTACTCACCCAACCAGAGAAAGATGTTCTATCCAAGGGACTTAACTTTGCAGTTTCACCAGAGCGGATACCAGTGGTAGACCTCATCACAGCCACAGAGTAAGCCATCAGAAACAACAATCTGACCAACACAGAGGCAGAACAACTTAGACTGAAGATATCCGCTGCTCTGTCCAGTGCAAAAGCACCCCCCTCCAACCTCACCATCCAAGAAAGGAGGGCTCTTACATTGCTTCAAAGAGACCAGAACATCACCATCCTTCCTGCTGACAAAGGGAGATGCGCAGTGTTGCTAAACACAGTGGACTACCACTCCAGGATGACCAGTCTCCTCAGCGACACTGCCACCTATGAAACCTTGAGGTGGGACCCCACCGGTTGTTACAAAAAGAAAGTTGTTAGCTGCCTGCAACAACTAGAAAAGGACCAAGCCATCAACCGATCTCTGTACTACAGATTGTACCCTGGGGAAGCCGTTCCTCTCATATACGGACTCCCCAAGATTCACAAGGAAGGAGCTCCACTCAGACCTATCATCAGCAGTATAAACTCTGTTACTTACAACATTGCCAACAGCTAGCCACCATCCTGGCTCCTCTTGTTGGGAATAAGCCACATCACGTCAAAAACTCCCAAGATTTTGCTACTAAAGTTGCAGACCTCAAACTAGACTCAGATGAAACCATGGTTTCCTACGACGTCACTTCTCTGTTCACCTGCATTCCCACCACAGAAGCAGTTGAATCTGTTAGAAAACGACTCCTTCGAGACAACACCTTATTGAATAAAATGAACCTCACCACGGACCAGATTTGCACCCTGCTTGATCTCTGCCTGACTACCACTTATTTCCAGTTTAATGAAAGTTTCTACAGACAGAAGCATGGATGCGCCATGGGCTCACCGGTATCCCCTATTGTGGCCAATCTTTACATGGAGGAAGTGGAACATAAAGCTTTGACCACTTTTTCAGGAGTTGCTCCCAGCCACTGGTTCAGATATGTGGATGACACCTGGGTTAAAATCAAAACCCATGAAGTGGAAGCCTTCTCTAAGCACATCAATGTAGTGGATACAGAACTGAAGAAGCCTTTCGGATGAGAGGTGAAACGTCTTCAAGAATCTTCAAGCAAGTCCAGTTGCTCTCTTTTACCACCCACAGTTTACCATGACCTGGATGACTGAGAATCTTCACAGAATAGTTGGCGAGGTCACAATAGACCCCAGGGTAACTTCTAAGCAACTGAACGCCTCTCTCACATTGGCTAATATTAATGTTCGGAGTCCACCATCAGGAGACCACTGAACAACAATGGTGTGCATGGCAGGGTTGCAAGGAGAAAGCCACTGCTCTCCAAAAAGAACATTGCTGCTCATCTGTAGTTTGCTAAAGATCACGTGGACAAGCCAGAAGGCTATTGGAAAAATGTTTTGTGGACAGATGAGACCAAAATAGAACTTTTTGGTTTAAATGAGAAGCATTATGTTTGGAGAAAGGAAAACACTGCATTCCAGCATAAGAACCTTATCTCATCTGTGAAACATGGTGGGGGTAACATCATGATTTGGGCAAGATGGCTTGCCATCATCTCATCTCATCTCATATCTCATCTCATCTCATCTCATCTCATCTCATCTCATCTCATCTCATCTCAAGCTGCTTTATCCTGTTCTACAGGGTCGCAGGCAAGCTGGAGCCTATCCCAGCTGACTACGGGCGAAAGGCGGGGTACACCCTGGACAAGTCTCCAGGTCATCACAGGGCTGACACATAGACACAGACAAACATTCACACCTACGGTCAATTTAGAGTCACCAGTTAACCTAACATGCATGTCTTTGGACTGTGGGGGAAACCGGAGGAAACCCACGCGGACACGGGGAGAACATGCAAACTCCACACAGAAAGGCCCTCACCGGCCACGGGGCTCGAACCCGGACCTTCTTGCTGTGAGGCGACAGCGCTAACCACTACACCACCATGCCGCCCCCGGCTTGCCATCATTGATGGAACAATTAATTCTGAATTATACCAGCAAATTCTAAAGGAAAATGTCAGGACATCTGTTCATGAACTGAATCTCAAGAAAAGGTGGGCCATGCAGCAAGACAACAACTCTAAGCACACAAGTCATTCTACCAAAGAATGGTTAAAGAAGAATAAAGTTAATGTTTTGGAATGGCCAAGTCAAAGTCCTGACCTTAATCCAATCGAAATGTTGTGGAAGGACCTGAAGCAAGCAGTTCATGTGAGGAAACCCACCAACATCCCAGAGTTGAAGCTGTTCTGTACAGAGGAATGGGCTAAAATTCCTCCAAGCCGGTGTGCAGGACTGATCAACAGTTACCAGAAACGTTTAGTTGCAGTTATTGCTGCACAAGGGGGTCACACCAGATACTGAAAGCAAAGGTTCACATACTTTTGCCACGCACAGATATGTAATACTGGATCATTTTCTTCAATAAATAAATGACCAAGTATAATATTTTTTGTCTCATTTGTTTAACTGGGTTCTTTTTATCTACTTTTAGGACTTGTGTGAAAATCTGATGATGTTTTTGGTCATATTTATGCAGAATATAGAAAATTCCAAAGGGTTCACAAACTTTCAAGCACCACTGTATGTCAAGGTAGAAAGAAACAGGGGTAGTTTGTGATCGTTCTGCGGATTTTCTCCACAGAAAAAGTCTGGATATGGCATATTAAAGAGGATTTTTTTTCTTTTTTTTTTTACAAACAAACTCTAACCTAACAGCTTCAGCTTACATTAACAGTTTTATTTAGTATTACTCTAAAATCCTTGATTAAACCCATGGAAGAAGAGTTACAATGTTTCCTGGTACACAATGAGAAGCACCTCACCCCCTCTCATGGCTTTTAATTCATTTTTGAAATTCTTGAATACTCTGAATCTAGTAGAGGGTGTTGGTGTAGGGTAGAGGATATTTGCAGACCGTACACAACCTTGGGTACTTGGACCCAAGTTTCACACTGGTATTTCAGAGGAGAGACAAGTAGTTTGAACTGAAGTGATGATTCTTGGGTGTGTACATGAAGTATCAATAAAAGTAGTACACATTTTCCGCAACTTTTAAATCTGCCTTGTGGCACTTGCGACTGCAGCGGCAAACCCAGACACTTAACACAGGGTGTAGTGGAAAAAATAGGTGTTATTTTATTTGTAAAAGGGAAGAGGGATTGAGAGGAGCGAAGCAGCGGTGGGGGGCCAGAGCCGGCCTAGCACTGGGTTGCAGATGGATGCTGGGTGCATCTGGACTTGTCGTTGCTCTACAGCAGCAGGCAGGCATGAAGATGGTTGCTGAAGAGAGTGCTGATTTCTTTGGCATCGTCTTCGGTGTCAGCAAGATGACATGGACAGGGAGAGGAAGGATGTATCAGTTAGCATGCTGTAAGAAAATCCAACTAACCTGTGTTTGTGGCACCTCTTTTTACTCTCCTGGCTGCTTGAAGAGGGTAGATTGAGGCACTGCTTAAGCTCCTCCAGCTCTGTGTGATCAGTGGGCTCCACCCCATGGCCATGTTGCTTTTGGTGGTCCACAACAGTGGTGCTGAAGTATTGCTGTCTCTTCAACACTGTGGCAGCAATAGTGTGAGGAGTGGTGCCCTGCTTGGGTGGTGGTTTTCTTGGGCCATCGTCACATCCTACCCCCCTTATCTCTAAGCCTACCATCCTCACAGGCTCCGCTCAGAGGCTGTAGCATCTGGTTGACAGGTTGTGCATAACATACTCTCTACATAAACGCTGTCTAGTGCGCATGCTCTCTACATAAACACTGTCTAGTGCGCATGCTCTCTACATAAACGCTGTCTAGTGCAGACATCCCAAGTCTCCCGGAAGTTCCGGGAGTCTCCCGCATATTGATAGTGGCTCCCTGATGCCCGCAAATTGGATAATATCTCCCGGAATCTAGAGCAAGCGAGCAAGAGCGTGCACGCGAAACATTAATGTCTGCATCACGCATATGACGGAGTGCGCAAGGGAGAGTGAGAGAGAGACTGCGTGTGTGCCTGTTCATGTAGCGCATGCTAGACAAAGAGCATCCTGATTGGTTTACAGACATCCAAACTCATTTCAGGGAGGTGTCGTGACCCCCCCTGCTGATGGGAAAAAAGTCATGCATCACGACACCTCCCTGAAATGAGTTTCTGCAGGTTGGGATGTCTGCTAGTGTGTATACTCCATTGTTCACAGACTCGTGTTTCTGCCTCTGTTTAACATTTCGCAATGCGCTGATAGAGCACAAACATGTCATGATGAACACACAACTAGAAGATGACCACGCTGTCCGTTAATGTAAATATGATGGCTAAACATGCTGCTAACGTTAGAGTAGCCAGGTGTGCTGCTGCTCATTTAGACATATTAAGGCACAGCAACAGGTCTGAAAAGCTACATTTCCCCCCGTATGTTTCACAGTAACTCAAATACAGTATGGGTCAATATATGACAAAGCATTCAGTTGCTGTCCCACCAATAATCCCTGCAGGACAAGTTTTGCTCATGACATGTTAATTGAATTTAAGTTAGCTTAACCAAGCCAACTTTAGCATGAAGCTAGCGGTCCCATTCATTTTTGCCAGGTCACGGTGTTTTGGAAAACTTCATAGGAAATTCATCACAGACCGATTGTTGAGTGACATTAACCAAAGCTAGCAAACGTATACATGATTTGTTAACAGGACTTCTTGTAACGTTAACTTACCGTCGCAGAAATAGCAGCATGGTGAGCCTTTAGATGCCTCTTGAGGTTGGTCGTATTCTTGCCACGTAGTTTATAGCCACAGCGTGTACCTCTGTCTCCCACTACAAGACATTCCGTTTTATTTTCTGCTGGATTATGTGTAAAGTATGTCCATAAATCATCGCGTCTTTTCTGCCCACCAAGCCCTTGTGCTGGCGTTGCCGATGGTCCATGAACTGTGTGCGGCTGCCCCGGTGTGCACTGTGCCCGGACATGCCTGGTGGTGGGCGGGACCAAACAAGGACCGGATGCAGGTGCATTGCTGATATTTTCAGCATTTGGCAGACAGGTTGCACGTGCCGTTGGAGGAAACGCCATGCATTTTGATAGTCCTATAGCCAACCCACTAACATTTTCGTCTCGTCTCGTCAACGAAAACAACAGATACGTCTCGTCATATTTTCTTGATCAGAGAGTTATGTTTAGCTCGTCACTGTCTTGTTTTAGTCATGAAAAAAAGGTGCATTAACGAAATCATTTCGTCATCGTTAACAAAAACAACGCTGGACTGCACACACACAGAGAGAGAGAGAGAGATGCAGAATAAATACATTTGTGGATAAATTATATGGATCTGTGATGCCTGAATGTTTCAGCTTTTGAATGTAACGCAATCTGCTGGTATAAAATAAATTTTAATCATTTCAGAGAGATTGTACTGATTGCAATCGTCTCCATTTCTGCACTATTGCCAAACATACCATCTGCATGATTGCCAAAGTTTAATGATCAGTATTTTGAACAACTCATGCCATGTTGCCTCACCATTCACTTTGATGTCAAATAAACTGCAGTCTCCTTTGGAACTGTACACTGCTTGTGAGATGCAAGTGGGTATTGTATTGCCTTTGTTTTTTTTCTCGATGTTTAGGGTGGGAATTCATTAAAATAAGTAAAATATAGCCTTTTCCCCAACATGTTGAACTGGTAAAAATCAGCTCTAGATGTCACCAGAAGCCACGAAATGAACCCTTACATTTCAAAATTTTCTGGGCGAGAATGAAAAGGAAGGAGGTATCAATCATCATGCTTTGAAAACAAAACTAACCTGTGTTTGTGGCAGTGCCTCTTCATACTCCCCTGGCTGCTCGAGGAGGGTAGATTGAGGTGCCACTTAAGCCACTCCAGCAGTGTTTGATTAGCAGGCTCTGCCCCGTAGCCATGCTGCTTTTGGTGGTCCAAAACAGTGGTGCTGAAGTGTCGCTGTCTCTTCAGCACCATGGGAGTGCTAGTGTGAGGAGTGTTGCGCTGCTTGGTCAGTGGTTTTCTTGGGCTGCCATCACAGCCTGTAGCTCATAGCTGAAGATTTGAAAAAAGTGAGGAAAAACTCTGCAGTGTAAGATCATCAATATTTGCCTGAAGGCTAGTCCACTCACACACACACACACACACACACACAGAATAATAGATACATGACACGCTGTTAGGATTTTGGAAGTAAGCATGTCAGCCTATCAGTGCACCTCTGCATGCTATGATAACCCTGTATGTGTTGTGACGCAAATGCGCTTCAACATGGACATATAAACCAACCTTTTCTTTGCATATTTGAGTCTCATTCTGTATTTGTGTGTGGACCTCTCTCTCTCTCTCTCTCTCTCTCTCTCTGTGTGTGTGTGTGTGTGTGTGTGTGTGTGTGTGTGTGTGTGTGTGTGTGTGTGTACATCTAAGTTGATCATTGTGCATCTGCCCCCTGTCCTGCTGTGCCTCTCTCTTTGCAAACTATGCCTGCCTTCTGTATTATTTACTTGTCTCCTTCTCTTAAAATTTACTGTAGATCAAATCTGATGGGGACTAAGTTCACTGTGTATGATAACGGCACAAACCCCAGCAAGAACTCTGGAGCTCTGCTGGAAGAGAGCAATACACGGCAGGAACTAGCAGCTATCTGCTATGTGAGTATTGACACACAGTCTTATTTTGGACAGGTCAGAATTGCAGCTGGGTGACCATTTGTTATTTTTTCTGTAGGAAACCAATGTACTTGGATTTAAAGGCCCACGCAAGATGACTGTCATCATCCCTGGCATGAACATGAACTTTGAGCGTGTTCCTGTTCGACCTACAAATGTTTGTTTGTTTGTTTTTTTAAATAATTTTGTTTTTACCGTTTATAGCAGTATAAAATTATATAAATTACATATAATTAGATAATTTTATAATGTGAATAGAACATTATGCTATTATCATGCATTATTTCTTAGAATTTCTTTATTATTTATTTATTGTGGACAGGATCAGGAGTCTTTATTGAGTAAATGGCAAAATCGTTCACTGGAGAACCTAATTGAGTTGCACAATAAAGCTCCAGTGTGGAATGACGATACACAGTCCTATGTGCTCAACTTCCATGGAAGGGTCACACAGGCTTCTGTCAAAAATTTTCAGATCGTCCATGACAATGATCGTGAGTACAGTAACATTTGCTTAAATGTCTTCATCTGGCTGTATGAGCTTTTCCTTTTCTCTTCCTTCAGCACTGTAATAGTTCTTTCTATGTTTATATTTTCCCTTCTGTTTGTGTCTTCCCAGCGGACTACATCGTGATGCAGTTTGGTCGTGTTGCTGAGGATGTGTTCACATTAGACTATAACTACCCCATGTGTGCACTACAAGCCTTCGCTATCGGCCTGTCCAGTTTTGACAGCAAACTGGCCTGCGAATGATTTATGCTATCCCTAATATCTTTATCTGTAACACATACAAGCACACGGTCCCCTGAGTCATTCAGTCCATTCATTCCATAGCTGGGATAGTTTTCTCCTATTTCTTTGCTCTCTCCTTTCTGAAACTCTACTATGCTCCTTCACATCTATTCATAATTTTATGCTTCAGCTCTGATTATAGTGAAGAAACCTAAAGTAACAGAAGATACACATCTTGCAAAAACTCCTGCCTCCTAAACAATATTTCATCAAGGAGAGAAATTATAAGTTCAAGTTCCTTTATTGTTACATATTCCAGAAATACAGTGAAATTCTTGTGCCACAGTTGCAGTAGGGGGTGGGTGGGTAGTGCATAGGTATTTAAAAAAAAAAAGACCAACAAAAACAGTGTATAACATTACAACATACAGACATTATGATACCTCATAAAATATTGTGCGTATATATATACAACCCCGATTCCAAAACAGTTGGGACAAAGTACAAATTGTAAATAAAAACGGAATGCAATGATGTGGAAGTTTCAAAATTCCATATTTTATTCAGAATAGAACATAGATGACATATCAAATGTTTAAACTGAGAAACTGTATCATTTAAAGAGAAAAATTAGGTGATTTTAAATTTCATGACAATAACACATCTCAAAAAAGTTGGGACAAGGCCATGTTTACCACTGTGAGCCATCCCCTTTTCTCTTTACAACAGTCTGTAAACGTCTGGGGACTGAGGAGACAAGTTGCTCAAGTTTAGGGATAGGAATGTTAACCCATTCTTGTCTAATGTAGGATTCTAGTTGCTCAACTGTCCTAGGTCTTTTTTGTCGTATCTTCCGTTTTATGATGCGCCAAATGTTTTCTATGGGTGAAAGATCTGGACTGCAGTCTGGCCAGTTCAGTACCCGGACCCTTCTTCTACGCAGCCATGATGTTGTAATTGATGCAGTATGTGGTTTGGCATTGTCATGTTGGAAAATGCAAGGTCTTCCCTGAAAGAGACGTCGTCTGGATGGGAGCATATGTTGCTCTAGAACCTGGATACCTTTCAGCATTGATGGTGTCTTTCCAGATGTGTAAGCTGCCCATGCCACACGCACTAATGCAACCCCATACCATCAGAGATGCAGGCTTCTGAACTGGGCGCTGATAACAACTTGGGTCGTCCTTCTCCTCTTTAGTCCGAATGACATGGCGTCCCTGATTTCCATAAAGAACTTCAAATTTTGATTCGTCTGACCACAGAACAGTTTTCCACTTTGCCACAGTCCATTTTAAATGAGCCTTGGCCCAGAGAAGACGTCTGCGCTTCTGGATCATGTTTAGATATGGCTTCTTCTTTGAACTATAGAATTTTAGCTGGCAACGGCGGATGGCATGGTGAATTGTGTTCACAGATAATGTTCTATGGAAATATTCCTGAGCCCATTTTGTGATTTCCAATACAGAAGCATGCCTGTATGTGATGCAGTGCCGTCTAAGGGCCCGAAGATCACAGGCACCCAATATGGTTTTCCGGCCTTGACCCTTACGCACAGAGATTCTTTCAGATTCTCTGAATCTTTTGATGATATTATGCACTGTAGATGATGATATGTTCAAACTGTTTGCAATTTTACACTGTCAAACTCCTTTCTGATATTGCTCCACTATTTGTCGGCGCAGAATTAGGGGGATTGTTGATCCTCTTCCCATCTTTATTTCTGAGAACCGCTGCCACTCCAAGATGCTCTTTTTATACCCAGTCATGTTAAAGACCTATTGCCAATTAACCTAATGAGTTGAAATTTGGTCCTCCAGCTGTTCCTTTTTTGTACCTTTAACTTTTCCAGCCTCTTATTGCCCCGTCCCAACTTTTTTGAGATGTGTTGCTGTCATGACATTTCAAATGAGCCAATATTTGGCATGAAATTTCAAATTGTCTCACTTTCGACATTTGATATGTTGTCTATGTTCTATTGTGAATACAATATCAGTTTTTGAGATTTTTAAATTATTGCATTCCGTTTTTATTTGCAATTTGTACTTTGTCCCGGGCGGCACGGTGGTGTAGTGGTTAGCGCTGTCGCCTCACAGCAAGAAGGTCCTGGGTTCGAGCCCCGGGGTCGGCGAGGGCCTTTCTGTGCGGAGTTTGCATGTTCTCCCCGTGTCCGCGTGGGTTTCCTCCGGGTGCTCCGGTTTCCCCCACAGTCCAAAGACATGCAGGTTAGGTTAACTGGTGACTCTAAATTGACCGTAGGTGTGAATGTGAGTGTGAATGGTTGTCTGTGTCTATGTGTCAGCCCTGTGATGACCTGGCGACTTGTCCAGGGTGTACCCCGCCTTTCGCCCGTAGTCAGCTGGGATAGGCTCCAGCTTGCCTGCGACCCTGTAGAACAGGATAAAGCGGCTAGAGATAATGAGATGAGATGAGACTTTGTCCCAACTTCTTTGGAATCGGGGTTTTGTGTGTGTGTGTGTGTGTGTGTGTATATATATATGTGTATGTGTGTGTGTGTGTGTGTGTAAAAGCAGAGCAGGAAGGTAGTAATGACAGCTGAGTTTAAACAGTGCAAGGATAATGAATGAAGAATTGGGTAGGGGAACAATAATAACATATTACTGTAAAATACAATTATCTGTAATGAGGTTGTGTGTAAAGTGCCGATGTGCATTTATATGCAGAAATGTGGATTTGGAAGGACAAGGTCAGTGGCTGTTAAACATACCGATGGCTTGTGGGAAGAAGCTGTTATTGAAGCCGGTGGTCTGGGTGGTGATGTTACATGGCAGGATGGTTGGCATCCATAACGATGGACTCAGACCTTCTCTGATGCTGGGTGGAGTAAAGGGATTGGAGTTGAGGGAGTTCAGTTCCAATGATTTTAGATACAGTCTTAACGGTACTTTGCAGTTTGAGGTCCTGGGCGGTCAGGTTTTCCAGCCACAGCGTGGTTCAGCCTGTCAGGATGCTGTCAATGCTGCAGAGGTAGAAACTCACCAGAATTCCCACCCCAAAACTCTTCAGCTTCCTCAGGAAGCACAGATTCTGCTGAGCCTTCTTGAGGGTGCAGGTCTTGTTGGGGCTCCATGTCAGAGATCTGGATGGTCAGGAACCTGAAGCTGCTGACTGTCTCATTGGGTGTGCCATGGATGGTGAGAGGGGTGTGATGGCCTCTACTTTTCCTGAGGTCAATGATGAGCTCCTTGGTCTTATCAATGTTCAGGGAGTGATTGTTCTTGCAGCGTACAGTCAGATCTTTTACCTCCCTCCAGTAGGTACTCTCATCATCATTGCTGATGAGGTGAATCATGGTGGTGTGGTCTGCAAACTTGATTCTGTTGCCCCCATGCATAGCCACACAGTTTTGGGTGAACAGATTGTACAGCAGTAGGCTGAAGCAGCAACCTTGTAGGACACCAATGGTGATGATCAGTGTGGATTACCTTCTTTTGTTGACTTTTACTGTCTGGGGCCTGTTAGAAAATCAAGCACCCAGCCACAGATGGAGCTTGACAAGACCGAGGTCTCCGAGCTTCAACATCAGTTTGGATGGTACAATGGTGATGAAGGTAGAGCTGTAGTCAGTGAAGAACATCCTGACACAGGTATTTTTCTTTTCTAAATGTCCCAGGGCAGTTTAGGGTAAGGGTTCTCTAGTTCTGTTGTCAGTCATTGCCTGTAGTCCGTTTCAAATGCAACGGGCCTTTTGGCTGCCAAAATCATTCTCTAACCTATTCCTGTACTGTTTCTTTGCCTCTTTAATTAACCTTTCATAATGTGTACCTGGAATGTTTGTAGTGGACCATGTCGTTGTGGATGAATGTGTCATTCCTCTCCCTCAGGCTTTGGAGTATTTATTGAGTAAATGGCAAAGTTATTCAGAATAAGACAGAGTTCTGTAGTAAAGTTCTGCTCTCAATGGTGCTCTAGGAGCTTGACTTACTCCTAAGAAAACAGTTCCCTGTTGAAAATATTCTGACTGTGACTTCAAGTGCATTTACTACATTGTCCATTTGTGTAGACCTAATTATCATCAGCCTGAAAAGTAGAAAATGTTTCAGTAGATTTTTCTTTCCTTTAGACCCAAGAGCCTTGAAATCAGGTAGAAGAATGTAGTATGAATTAAGAAACAACAGTGTGTTACTATATTAAAAAAAAAGAAGAGAATGAAAAAATTTTTTATAAGGGAAAGCCATCATATGTATACCAGCTGCTCTGACTCTGTTAACATGTGTCATGTCAGCTCTATTTTGTATCAGTACATCTTGGCTATAAAAGCTGCAGTTTAGTTTACAATTGACCAATGGCAAAGGGACAGTTTATCACCATGTTGTCAGTGTGAATAGTGCTTTGGTTTTTGTTACGCTTTGATTGGTCTTATACAGGGGCCTTTCACTGACGTCACAGATTTTTGTTTATCACGCAGCGTCCACCATATTGCCGGGCAAACAAAGGATTATAGCCGTAACAGTTAATAATGAAAACTGAGACGACTGCAGTCAGTACAATATCTCTGAAATTATTAAAAATTTCGATCATACTAGCAGATTGCGTTACATCCAAAAGCTGAAACATGCAGGCATCACAGATCCATATAATTTACCCACAAATGTATTTATTCCACTTGAAAAATGTACATCAAACCAGGTACCAGATTTGGGATACTATGACATCCTGAACTATTTACTATTTGGGACTTTCAAATACACTGGAGAGACACGAAAGACATACGAAAGTACAGATGCCTACCAATATTTCCAGGCAGATTTTGTGCATGTTCGAATGTTTTGGGAAGTTCCTGATAAAGAAAAATACCTTATGACAAAGGTAAGCTCAAGCATGGACTTCTAACAGTAATAAACAAGCCAGGGCCTAGATCTAGCATATTTTATGGTGTTTAGCTGAGTCTACATTCAGTACATAACAAACATGCTGCTAGTCTAGCCAAGCATTAGGCCTAATAAAATATATCGCATCTAAATCCCAAATCCAGATATTCATTTTAATGTTCATACATTTGTCTTTTTTTTTTGTAGTGCAGTAGAGCTGCTAAATATGATACACTTGTGTATGTACCAGTAGACTGTACTGAGTCCCAGACCATGCAACCTGTTAAAAACTTTACTATCTCGTCCAAAGTTCTGTCCATGTTACGCCAACTTATGGACCTGCTGAATGTTAACTTGAGGAAGCCGAGGCTAGATCTATGGGATTTTTATAACTGAATGGCCTTGAGCTAGAAAAAGTGTTAGGAGAAATAACAGGTGCACAGAGCTTTCATATGAACCTGATATAAAATGTTCTCCACATACACAGAAATGCTTTGTTGGCATCCAGTCTTCCTGTTTAACTGCAACTTGCCATTTTTCTTGTCTTTCTGGGTTTGCCAGAAAGCGGTGAAAAGTTAAACCAGGCTTATCTCCACCACATCTGTTATTCCATCTAAAAGCACTACAGCTCTCTGGCATTGTTCTTTTAGATGTAACTTATACAACTTTACAGTGTCTTGCAAAAGTATTCATCCCCCTTGGTGTTTGTCCTGTTTTGTTGCATTACAAGCTGGAATTAAAATGGATTTTTGGGGGGTTAGCACCATATGATTTACACAACATGCCTACCACTTTAAAGGTGAAAAATTGTTTTATTGTGACACAAACAATAATTAAGATAAAAAAAAACAGAAACCTGGAGTGTGCATAGGTATTCTTTCATCTGAAACCCCTAAATAAGAGCTGGCCCAACCAATTCACTTAAGTCACATCATTAGCTGATTAAGATCCACTTGTGTGTAATCAAAGTGTCACATGATCTGTCACATGATGTTTGAATAAATCAACCTGTTCTGGAAGGACCCTGACTCTGCAACACTACTAAGCAAGCAATATGAGAACCAAGGAGCCTCCAAACAGGTCAGAGATGAGGTTGTAGAGAAGTATAGTTCAAGGTTGGGTTATAAAAAAAATTCCAAACTTTGAATATCCCAGGGAGCACCATTAAATCCATTATAGCAAAATGGAAAGAATATGGCACCACTATAAATCTGACAAGAGAAGGCCACCCACCAAAACTCACAGAACGGGCAAGGAGGGCATTAATCAGAGATACAACAAAGACACGAAAGATAACACTGAAGGAGCTACAAAGATCCACAGCGGAGATGGGAGTATCTATCCATAGGACCACTTTAAGCTGTACATTCTGCAGAGCGGGGCTTTATGGAAGAGTGGCCAGAAAAAAGCCATTGCTTAAGAAAAAACGTTTGGAGTTTGCCCAGCAGCATGTAGCAGACTCCCCAAACACATGGAAGAAGATTCTTTGGTCAAATGAGACAAAAGCCTCGGTCACAACCGGCCGTACGTGCTCCTATGGCCGGTCTACGTGCAAAAAAACGCAAGAAATGCACGGAGGGCGTGCGTGAAATGCGCAGAGGGCGCGCGTGTGACGTGCTGATTTTCGAGTCATAGACTGGCCGCAGACCGGCCGCAGAGGTTCTTTGTCATGTCAAACAAACTCTATGGGCGCTTACATTTTTTTCAGGTTGCAAGATAAACTTACGGCCAACGTGCGTCTTTCTCCATGAACAAAAAAAACGCAGTGATTTTGGGAAACGCCAAAAATCGCATGGCCAAAAAATCGTACGTCCGGTTGTGACCTAGGCTTAAAATTGATCTTTTGGGCCATCATGGGAAATGTCACGTGTGGCGCAAACCCAACACCCTGAGAACACCATTCCTACAGTGAAGTATGGTGGTGGCAGCATCATGCTGTGGGGATATTCTTCATCTGTAGGGACAGGAAAGCTGGTCAGGACTGAAGGAAAGATGGATGTCACTAAATACAGGCCAATTCTGGAGGAAAACCTGTTTGAGTCAGCCAGAGGTTTGAGACTGGGACGAAGTTTCACGTTCCAGTAGGACAATGACCCTAAACATACTGCTAAAGCTACACTGGAGTGGTTTAAAGGGAAACATTTAAATGTCTTGGAATGGCCTAGTCAAAGCCCAGACCTCTGAAGATTGCTGTACGCCAAGCAACCCATCTAACTTGAAGGAGTTGGAGCAATTTTGCTTTGAGGAATGGGCAAAAATCCCAGTGGCTAGATGTACTAAGCTAATAGAGACATACCCCAAGAGACTTGCAGCTGTAATTGCAGCAAAAGGTGGCTCTACAAAGTATTGACTTTGGGGGAGTGAATACCTATGCACACTCCAGATTTCTGTTTTTTCATCTAAATTATTTTTTGTCACAATAAAGAAACAATTTTCACCTTTAAAGTGCTTTAAAGTTGTAGGCATGTGTAAATCAAATGGTGCTAACCCCCCCCCCCCCCCCCCCCAAAAAAAAAAAACTATTTTAATTCCAGCTTGTAATGCAACAAAACAGGACAAACACCAAGGGGGATGAATACTTTTGCAAGACACTATCTGTTTTCTGAATTGGGCTTACACTCACTCACATACACTTGTGTCGCTACATATGCCAGGTGTTGTCAAACGCAAAGCTTGTTTGGCAATATGGCTGCATAAACAAATCTGCAGTTACGATGACGTCATGTGAAAGGCCCCTATAGGTCTTAAATTACATCTATTTTTGAATATATTCAGGTTTTGAAATGTGGTTTTGTGGTGATAGTGTATTTTTTACTGAGTTTTCACATATTGCTTATTGTTTGGGTTAAAACATGTGGCAATGTTGAAATCTTTCTTTTTCTTATTAGAAACATTTTTTTCCACTAAATGTTGAAGTGAACAGAGCTGACAGAGGAACATAATGTCCATTAAATGTACACCAATCAGGTACTAAAATCAGGTAAACTTGAATACTGTGGTCCCTTCCTTGACCTTACATTTCAAACAGCGTGTTTATTTTTCTACACCATCCTTCAATAATTATTTATTTTTTCAGATATATTAAGTTATGATGGCTGAGCATTGCAGAGTGAATTTGTGAAAATCATGTAAATATGGCCATTTAAAATCAGGGCTTCTTAATTCCAGTGATTGGAATCCACTGTCCTGTAATCCAGATATAAAGGTGCAGAAACCTATTGCAAATTATATGATTTGAAATTGATGAATTTGAGATATACAGTACATTAGTCAGTCTTCTTGTATGTGTAAATTTACATTAGTAGTGTACAATTTTTTTTCCCCCACAATCACATGACTTTCATGAATACTAAAGTTCTTCTGTAAAGGCTCGGATGAAGGATTTACAAATAAATCCTTCATAAAACCGTTTGTATCCGGTTTGATAAATGAGCCCCAATGTCTGTATGTCATTCTAAGGTGAAAGAGAGCATGCTGAGCAAAAAAACCCCAAAACAACCAAAAACCCACAAACAAAAACAAGAACTCTTCAGTTAATTGCTAAAGCCAATATGGACTGAATTTGGTGTAGAAGGAGAAACACAAATCTCTGCAGGGCTGTGACACTCCAGGATCACGTTTGATACTCCTGCATTTCATGCATTTGTGTGCCTTGTTATTTTATATTGGTAAATGCTGTGAAATGATGCTCCCCTTCAAATGGAAACACAAATGAGAAAACAGCTTTGGTAATAGTGATTTGTGAATCAAGTCCTAATATGTCACATGTGAAGCACATTTTACCCCCTGTACAGTTAGTGAACTCCTAGGGTCTGTTCCAGAAAGTAGATTTTAATAATTAATTATTATTCAGGGCGGCACGGTGGTGTAGTGGTTAGCGCTGTCGCCTCACAGCAAGAAGGTCCGGGTTCGAGCCCCGTGGCCGGCGAGGGCCTTTCTGTGTGGAGTTTGCATGTTCTCCCCGTGTCTGCGTGGGTTTCCTCCGGGTGCTCCGGTTTCCCCCACAGTCCAAAGACATGCAGGTTAGGTTAACTGGTGACTCTAAATTGACCGTAGGTGTGAATGTGTGTGTGAATGGTTGTCTGTGTCTGTGTGTCAGCCCTGTGATGACCTGGCGACTTGTCCAGGGTGTACCCCGCCTTTCGCCCGTAGTCAGCTGGGATAGGCTCCAGTTTGCCTGCGACCCTGTAGAACAGGATAAAGCGGCTAGAGATAATGAGATGAGATGAGAATTATTATTCATGAAAATCCATATAAGTCCATCCTCCATTATTTCTGTTTTTATCTATCAGGGTAACTTCTAGAAACAAACAAATAAAAAAAACCAAACACCAAACTGCCAAAGGTTCTACTTTTATAGAGGTAGTCCACCACCAGGCTGCTAATTACTCTCTTAATGATTATAGCTTGATCTGACAAATCCAGAGGTGCACAATTCAACTCTGGATTCAAGACGGAGTTTGGGACTTAGAAAGAAAGAAAGAAAACCCAACCCTCTGTTCTGGAACAGACCCTGGTAATTCTGGCTTGTGTGCATTTACTGTATGTACTGTGTGAGATAAAACAGCCAACAGTTTCCTGGAAATACCGCAAAGCCTATATTTTCTATTTTAAATTTTGGAGTGGAGTAATATTTGCAGAAATACTATTTTATTTACAATGTGTTCGAGGGACTCTTTTTTTGACAATTTGAGGTCATGTAATTTTTAGAAAGTGTATTATATGCTGACTTGTACATATGGCTGTAAATAAAATGTCAGATAAACAACTGTCTCTACATTTTGGGGGAAATATATAAAGATTAACACATTTAGAACGGTGTTCTTGTTCACCATAAATCCATATTTCTTTGTCTGAGCAAAATGAAAACTAAAATCTAAAAACCTGCAAAGGGTATGCATGGTGGATCAGATTTACAGACTACTATATGCAACTATAGTAAAGGTCTGTTAATTCCCTTCACAATTTCTGATTAAACTGACCAAAATTTTATAATACAGGGTATTTCAAAAAATTTGATATTATTTGAGATGTAAATATCCCAGAAACTACATTGTCTAGGCAAATGAAACTGAACAAGCGTAATGTTGAGCAATATAAGATTTATTCCTCAAAATTTGAATGAGAAATTCAAAGGTATGTGGAGTCCATGAACAATTTCACCGATGTTCAATATGCGTGCCACCTGACACACAGACAGCCTTCCTCTTTGAACTTTTTGTGCCGTGTCCAAATCTGCATTGCAGTTGGTGCATTTTTAGAGAATTCTCTCATAAATGCATGCTGCACAGTCTTGTTCGACTGTGTTCAAGCATACTCTAACACACAAAACGCCTTTTCTGTGTTTCTGGTATTTCTATACCTAAAAAGATAAAAACAAAACATTAAACATAATTTTGACCTGTTTCCACACATGCTGTTAAAATTTGAGGTCACTTGAACGAGAATTGGCAAAGTTATTAGATTGTGAAATGATAAATTTTTTGAAACACCCTGTATAGGTGAGTGCAGGCCCGTTTCAAGCTATTTGGGGGCCCTAGGCAAAGGGGGATCTGGGGCCCATAATTATCCCCCCCTCGACGAAAGGCCTTATGGCCGCCTACCCACTGAAGACTTAATAAATAAACATCACACATATTGTAATCATTCCTACGATTTTTACTTAATAAATGAACTCTTTATTATAAATAATTATCAAACCCAATTAAACACAAGAATAGACAAAATATACACACACACACACACACACACATATATATATATATATATATATATATATATATATATATATATATATATATATATAAACACAATAAGTTAATCTGTGAGAAGTTGACAGTCTTTCACCTATTTGTGTGGCACATATTAGAATTTTTAGCCAGTCCTTGCAAGTTTGTAAGCCTGTTGTGCATGACAACGTTTACATCACTGTTATAAACACTGTCTACAAGATAACTACCATTAACATAAGCTAGCTACCAAATTTGCTTGTCGACCCGCTTGGTATTAATGAGTGTGTATATTCTCACTTACCAGTGTCTTGTTTTTTTCTGTCTTCCTCTTCCCTTTTCTTCTTTCTCTTCTGGCTCCCTGAGGGGTAATTTCGCTTCATATTTGATTTTGGTTTTTTTTGCCTCAGAGCTCTGCAACCACTTGACTGGACGGAGATGGGCATTGAGGGGTGACAACAGACTGTCATTGCACTTTTCGGCCAAAGCATGTAGGGAGGCACTGTTGTGCATTGGGGGCCCCCCTTGGAACTAGGGTATTTCAACAAGTGTCATTGGGCGCTGCGCTGCCACGCTCAAAAAGTTGTCATTGCTATTGAATACATAACCAGTCGTTCGGCAGCGGGGGCCCTTCGAGGGCTGGGGCCCTAGGCAATTGCCAAGTCTGCCTACCTTGTTGCAACGGGTCTGGGTGAGTGGAGTGACGTGGTGATATAAATTAAAATTTGTCAGAACAACTGCTGCATTTAATTTACCTCAGAAGTAAGAAGTCTGTACACGGAATTCCATCCATCCATTATCTGTAACCGCTTATCCTGTGCAAGATCGCGGGCAAGCTGGAGCCTATCCCAGCTGACTATGGGCGAAAGGTGGGGTATACCCTGGACAAGTCGCCAGGTCATCGCAGGGTGTACATGGAATTACAGTGCATCATTTTCAACCTCCATTCAAGCTGAGAAATAGGGGGATGACCATAGATGCCTCCATGTTTGTCTTTTCTTAGCCTAAGCTGCCCATGACCCTGTTGCTGGTTCACTGGATATCCTTCCTTGGAACACTTTTGGTAGGTACTAACCAGAGGTGGGGTCTTGAGACTTGGGGACTTGGACTCGAGTCACTGTTTTCATGACTTGTGACTAGACTTGACAAAACATGAAAATACTTGAGACTTGACTCGGACTTGGAAGTTTAAGACTCGGGACTTGACTTGACTTGACACATGATGACTTGAGTGACTTGAGTGTTATTTCCATCGTGTTTTTATTGTGAAAATAAAATGTAATATGCACATACTTCAGTAATTTTGATTGCACTGCCGTTGCGTTGTCACCGCCCTGTCCATCAGGCACGCTCTCTGCGTGGGCTATATACCGGCACGCCCCATGCCACGATGTGTTCACAGATTTCACATCATATCATCATGTCAGCCATCCCAAGAGTAATCACTTTCGGCTTCAAGGGCTACTGCCTAGAAGGTAAACGACGAACGGCGCAGTGCAAGATTTGCAACGTGACGATTTCTGACAGCCAGACCACGACCTCCAATTTTGTCCGGCATTTGAAGATCCATTATACCCAGTAAGTTTATTAATGTGTTGTTATTTGGTGATAGCAGCTAAACTCCTCGTTAGCCAATGTTAGCCACGAGAATGAGCGGTAGGAGGATTTTAGCCGTTGCAGATGTAGCTAGGGATTCAGCTTATTATTGTGAAATTCTTATGTGAATGCTGGTAAGCAATGCAGTTATGTCAAGTTTAATGATACTGTATATCAGTAGTAGTAAGTTGATTGTGCACTTTGCAGTCGTGATGCTGAATAACATAAGTAGCTTCCTACCCTGTTGTTCTGTTTCAGGGTTAAGCTAATGGTCAGCTTGTGAACATGTACACGTTCAGGTGCATTGGATATTTCCCAGTGAGGTAATTTAAAAAGTCTCTGGGTAATTGTTCAAGGAAAGATGAATCCCGCGCACTGTCCTTTCCGTATTGTTCCCGAAACCGTTGCACTTGTGGTAAGGAGGACAGTGCGTTAGCCATGACCGAAACTTTGTGAGCAAAGTTCCTGTGGAAAGGAATGCGCGGGATGCATATTTCATTTAACATTTATTTTCGTAACAATCTATTATAGCGGGAACCAAGACTCCCGCGCCAAAGTCGTTCTATATGTCCCTGCTCCGCACAGGCTGAGGCAGCCTCGGAGAGGCAGAGAGCGAGAGAGCGCTTTTGCACACACCTCTGTAGCTTGTCATTTGGGGTAAGATGATGTCACTTTTGCACGGGCGAACAGGTCTTCTTTTTGAGACCTAAATTATGTCTGACACATTTCTCTATCCTTTGGTTTTTTTTTTTTTACTGGCGCAAACATACATCGAAGTCACTTCAGGTTTCTCCACGTGTATCTTATTAATAATAATCATCTCATCTGACGTGATTAGAGATTGGAGGAGCTCATGCCCCTGTTAACCCAAGGTGTCGTCCTACCCTCTTTTAACTACGCACGTAACAGAATGCCAATTCTCTGTTTATTTTTCTTGTTGGCTGATGACAATATGAGAAACTTAGTTGGCTTTCAATCTTGCAATCAATTTTGCCATCAATAAATAACTTTGTGACATTATTACTGTTTTGTTTTATTCCATGATGTATTTTACAGAACATGAGTATTTTAGGGTGTATTCAGACCAGGATAGTTCGATAGTTCACTTGCTTTGGTCCGAACCAAATATTTTTTTTTATTTTTCATTTTGGTGCGGTTCGCTTTCACACTGTACATTTTAGTAAGCAGACCAAAATCTGTCAACAAAGCCACGCGCCCTGAGGTCGTTCAGCTATTGGTCAGAGACGACACGCACACAAAGAGCTGTTCTGGGGAGCGCGTGAACCCCTTCTCCTTCATTTTCTCACTGAATACAGCAAACACTTCGGCATTTTTGTGTGTTCTCTCCAAAAGCTCAGATATGTGGACATCTGCCCATATATCCACAAGGGTACGCGTTTCTTCCTCAGCCCACGTTTGCCCCCTACTCATTTTTTGTACTCTGTAGTCTAGCCTACCACTGGTCTGAATGACTGTTGTAAGGTTCCCTTGACAACCGAAATAGTGTTTGCACTTTGCGGTGGAGTGTCAAGACTCTGTTTCCCATAATGCTCGACAAACGACGGAAGCTCCCAAGGTACAAAAAAGCAAAACTGTCGGATTAGGTCCGGTCTGCTTTCACACCTCCAAAAGGTCCGCACCAGGGTTCCTTTGGTCCGGACCGAGTCCGACCTTGCAGCTCGGTCTCGGTCCGCTTGTTTGGTCCGGACCAGAGTTCGGTGGTTTGTATTCAGACCAACCCAAAAGGTCCAGACCAAGGGAAATTTGGTTCGTTTGGTCCGGACCAAACAACGTAGGTGTGAATACGCCCTAAAATGCAAATATTTAACAGGTTGGGCACATGTGCCAGGGATGTTTACTGACATTTACTTATGTATTGCCTTTTCAATGTATTAAATTCATATTCTGCTGCTAAAATTACACCAATACGCCTAAGGTGACTTGACTTGGACTTGACTTGACTTGACATAGCCTGTGACTTGACTTGACTTGACTTGACTTGCCCAAGACAAAAAAGACTTGGGACTTACTTGGGACTTGAAGGTTAAGACTTGAGACTTACTTGAGACTTGCACATGTGTGACTTGGTCCTATCTCTGGTACTAACCACTGCATACCAGGAACATCCCACAAAATGTGCCATTTTAGAGATGTTCTAGCCTTCACAATTTGGCCCTTGTCAAAGTCGCTCACATCCTTACGCTTGCCCATTTTTCCTGCTTCCAACACATCAACTTCAAGAACTGACTGTTCTCTTGCTTATCCCACCCCTTGACAAGTGCCATTGTATTGAGATAATCAATGTTAAAACTTCACCTATCAGTGGTCACAAAGTTATGGCTGATTGGTGTGTGTCAGGGTTGGAAATTAACTTTTTATCCACTTGCTACTGTGGCTGGTGGATTCCAAAATCTACCAGCCACTTACTTACTTACTTATTTATTCAACCACTTTCTTGTTTTAACTGAAAATGTGTAACTGCATGTGAAAAATAATACAGTAAGAGCGACAATATTCAAGCATTATTATCTAGGGAAGCAGATGAATTTATTTCATAAGTTAAATATTTAAACTTGAGGAAAATACTGACATACGGTATATTCTCTCACACTCTCTCTCTCTCTCTCTCTCTCATGTGCGTGCACACACACACACACACACACACACACACACACACACACACACACCTGTGAACTGATGGAGGTTACATTTAATGAGTTGGGCAGGTTAGAAAACCACTATCCATTCACGGGACTCCTGTTGTTGGCTTTTCTCCACTTCTCATTTTAAAAAATGCTTTTCGACCTTTGCTTCTATGGCCTGTGGCTCCTTGGAGGTTTTCTCTGCAGACCTCCTAAACCCCTATGATGTAACCTTTTTTATTCAGTAGTTATTGTTCCCAGGAGTCTTCAACTTTTATTCAGTATTAAACATTTATTGTTATTATGTACTCTAACTTTTGTTCCCATGTTGATCATGTAACTCCTTTTGGACCACAATGGAAATAAGTGCTTGTACTTTATTATGTTATCCATTTATTATTATGTTATTGTATCATTTTTATACAATGTCATTTTAATAATGAATGAATTAATTAATCAATGCTCTAGCCAAGGTTGCTTGACTTGAGGTAATCCTCTTTAACTGTCAGTCGGTAGTTAGTGCTAATTAGTGTTCTCCGCTCAAGTTACCACATTGAATCTGAGTCTTTTTCACTTGGACACTGATGAGGAGATCGTGTCCTCGTTAAAGTGTCTGAGTGGAATAAGCAGACTTGCAATTGAATCTGCATTATGGAATGTTACAAATAGTTCTGTTACAATTGCATTATTTCTTTGTTTATTTACCTGCCACTGTGGCTGGTAGGTTGAGCAAATTCATCTGCATTTGGTGGGTAGCGGGTGCTAATTTCCAACACTGTGTGTGTGTGTGTGTGTGTGTGTAGGATATTACACGGTGGTGCAACAATATGAAGTTTATCTTTGTGTGGTCAACATATTCACAAGTGAGCAAAGGGAACGAGTGAAATATTTTCAACATGAGAAGATAAACTTAAAGTACATATCACGGGTAAATTCAGGAGCAAGATCAATGTAATTCTCCTATTTTATATTAAACTTTGGTCAAATATGTGTCACATTTTGCATTTTGTGCAATTTTTTTTACCTTGCGCAATACCAGAAAAATTCAGTTGAAATCAAGCCATTTGAGGCGAATTGGTCCGCCTCTGAAAAAACTTGGCATTTGGATTTCCTAGGAAACATTGATTTTCGTGACGTCACGTGCGGGACGCCTCCTTCTGAATCTTACGTCAGTGTTGGTTTGTTTATGAGAAAATGACCTGGTGGTTTTCTGCAAATTTCTTCAACGTTATCACGTAATTATTAAAATGGTTAACAGATGTATCGTAGGAGGGTGTAGCAACACCCATCTTGATGGGATTAGTACTCATCGTTTTCCAAAAGATGGGACAATGAGAGATAAATGGGAGCGCTTGGTCTACACAGGCTGTGCACTGAAACCGTGCAAAGCTCGCACAGCCTGCTGGTGCTTCCGCAGGTGACGTCACGAATCTGGCTCCAGACAACCTTGGGATTTTTCCAGACACGTTTTGTTATTTTATTTTTTTCTGCTGTAGACAGATGGCCTTGTGCAAAATTATCCTTCTGGATGAGTGTGTAAAGGGACATACTTTCATATAAAAAAACAAAATTGGTCCAGAATATGCACTTTAATATCTTTGCACCACCATGTAATGTTCTTTATATTATGTGGACACAGCCACAAAACCAACCAACCAACCAACCAAACAAACAAACAAACAAACAAAAAACACAAGGTAATCAAATGAATTTTAATTTTGAACCAGTTTGCTATTTTGCAATGCGCATCTAGTCAACGGGAAAACATTGGGAGCGATGTCATCGGATTGAAATATCGGAAAATATGTCACTCAGATCTGTGATATATTTTTAAGAAAAATGTGAGTTTTTCAACACGAGAAGATAAATTTCATATCTTCAAGCCGTGTGATTTTCTTATTATATTGATACAGTCGCAAACAAAAAGTACCCAAATTTATCAAAACAATTAATCAATTTTCTCATGAGTGACATATTTAAGAGTTATTCCACAAAGTAGAGTTGTACGTGAGCCGATAGCCGACAAGGCACGTAATGCTGAGTTGGCTAGAAGCCATGTATGATGAGATTGAGTGAAATAACTGTTTTATTGTATTTACATTCACTGGATTTTGAGAAACAGAACGTTTTTATTTTTAGCAAATTCGATAAAAACTTTATACAAAATGTCAGACAAAATTTCCGCTTAGAATGTAAAACTGGCTAAGTGACAGTAGCAATTTATGAAAAATGCGATAATTCTTAAAAAAATAAAAAAAGATATGTTCTTACCATCAGATATTTTTATTCCATATTTTGTTGCTTTTTTCGTATTTTTTGTGGGTTTTGTTTTCAAGTAGAGTTTTTATTTCATCCTTGGTTGGTTCAACAATACGCTCCGCCATTTTGTTTTTCTCTACTCACAGTATATGAGCTGATAGCCTAGTAGTAGCGTGACCAATCAGAATGGTGTATTTCCCAGTAAAACATTCATGTGCACGCATATTTTATATAAATTGCTTTTTTAAATTACATTTACAATTTTACGGTCAATTTAGAGTCACCAGTTAACCTAACCTGCCTATCTTTGGACTGTGGGGGAAACCGGAGCACCCGGAGGAAACCCACACGGACATGGGGAGAACATGCAAACTCTGCACAGAAAGGCCCTTGCCAGCCACAGGGCTCAAACCCGGACCTTCTTGCTGTGAGGCGACGAGTGCTAACCACTTACACCACCGTGCCGCCCTATATTATATTTTAAATTATATATCCTATATATAATCAAGCCTGCAGTGACGGTGGCAAGGAAAAACTCCCTGAGACAACATGAGGAAGAAACCTTGAAAGGAACCAGACTCAAAAGGGAACCCATCCTCATTTGGGTGATAATGGATAACATGATTATAAATAACATACTTCTGTGTTCAATATGGTCACAAAGTACAACTGTGTAACCAAGAAATTCATTATATTTTTAACATGAAGTCTATTTTGTTGAAGTTATCAACTGTTTATTGATGGAGACTTGAGTGTAAAACTGTTCATGATAACAGCAGTCCTAAAGTTATCATAGCAATTGTAGCCCTCAGCCATCTTGGCAAAACTATATGTTTCCAGAGCCATCTTCTTAGTGTGTTTTTCGACTGTCCATATGGGGCCATCCACCACAGGAGCGATGTGATGACACTCCAACCAGAAGCAGGGCATCAGGATGGATCAGGCGGGTCCGAAGAGCAGAAGAGGTCAGAATCGACATGTAACTCGACATGACAATTCTGGAATTCAAAGTAAGCATTTTAAATGTCACAATCCTGTGATTTCTTTTTTGGACTACAAAAAAAAAATAATCTTCATGAGAAGACAATCGCACCTTAATGACTTTGTACGTGGACTACAGGATACAGTAATTCTGCCGCTCTCACTCCCACTCCTAAAGTGCAGTCATGGGGCAGAAGTTGTTCAAACTTGAGTACATTATGTTCACATCTACAAAACACATTTTTTCATGATACTCTTGTCTTTTCTTTCTTTTTAATTTTTGCACTATTTCCTGCAATACTTTTTCTTACCATCACCCCTTACAGTGGTGGTTTTCTGATGGTGATCTTATTATGGCCACATCATGAGTTTGTTCACTGTATACTTGTGTATAAAAGAGGGAAAACACAAAAATGTCACCAGGAATGTTATTATGAAGCAAAGTCTTCATGTTACTTTGAAACATGGCTAAATCGAAGCTATATCTCACTTACTTTCATTGTGACCTGTCCTATGTGATATACAGTGCTGCAGCACAAAGTCCTCCACTGAGTCTTGCAGGCTGTTCAGTTGTTTCATCAGGCTGGAGATCCCTTTCTTTAGCTGAGCATTGGAGTCCAGAGCATTCCGCGTTTCCTCCTTAGCTTCAGCCAGACAGCCCTGCAAGTTCAACAACAAAGGTTGAATCAAAAGATGAATGAATGAAGTATTCAGAATGAACAGACACAAGATACAAGTTCAGAGACAAATGGGAGGTGTACACATTTTTTTTTTTGTCCATTGTCACTGGTTTGTTTCAGACCTAAATGCTGCCTTAATGAGCTCCAAAATAATGCCATATTGCTCCCATATTCTGATACAAACTGACCTTAACATCACAAAAAAAAATGCTTAAGAAAAAAAAAAGCTGTCTCTTCACAGATCAGGTTGTGTGCAGGGCATGGTATAACTGCTGAGGCTTTCAGAAACTAATAATTTATTTTAAAATATTAATTCTGCATTCATTTGTTCATATTTTTGCCTATTCTTAAATTGAATAATCTCCACTGTTATTAAAAATATCTTCTGGGAAAATCACACACCAGATTATTGGAATGCCGATTAAAGAACCTAGTTTTGACTTGCAGCAGTATTGTATATTAGTTTGGTAGTAGATTGATAGTGTGTCTAGCACTCCTTCTGTCCTGATCTTAACGAAAGGAACAAACCCCCAAACTAAAGTAAATCAGATAAACTATTAAGAGGTGGCTATTCTTGTCTCCTGTAAACAATAGTTCCCTGATTTGGAAAACAATGAAAAACAACAGACACTGTTCTGAAAGATGGTTAGCTAGTTTACTCAGTCATATTACAAGGTGTCTGGCTGATCAATTACAAACTTGAGTGAAGTAGCAGAAGTGAAGTGATCAGCCCTGGGATTTTAAAGGGGTTTTCTCATACAACCCCGATTCCAAAAAAGTTGGGACAAAGTACAAATTGTAAATAAAAATGGAATGCAATAATTTACAAATCTCAAAAACTGATATTGTATTCACAATAGAACATAGACAACATATCAAATGTCGAAAGTGAGACATTTTGAAATTTCATTCCAAATACTGGCTCATTTGAAATTTCATGACAGCAACACATCTCAAAAAAGTTGGGACAGGGGCAATAAGAGGCTGGAAAAGTTAAAGGTACAAAAAAGGAACAGCTGGAGGACCAAATTGCAACTCATTAGGTCAATTGGCAATAGGTCATTAACATGACTGGATATAAAAAGAGCATCTTGGAGTGGCAGCGTCTCTCAGAAGTAAAGATGGGAAGAGGATCACCAATCCCCCTAATTCTGCGCCAATAAATAGTGGAGCAATATCAGAAAGGAGTTCGACAGTGTAAAATTGCAAAGAGTTTGAACATATCATCTACAGTGCATAATATCATCAAAAGATTCAGAGAATCTGGAAGAATGTCTGTGCGTAAGGGTCAAGGCCGGAAAACCATACTGGGTGCCCGTGATCTTTGGGCCCTTAGACGGCACTGCATCACATACAGGCATGCTTCTGTATTGGAAATCACAAAATGGGCTCAGGAATATTTCCAGAGAACATTATCTGTGAACACAATTCACTGTGCCATCCGCCGTTACCAGCTAAAACTCTATAGTTCAAAGAAGAAGCCGTATCTAAACATGATCCAGAAGCGCAGATGTCTTCTCTGGGCCAAGGCTCATTTAAAATGGACTGTGGCAAAGTGGAAAACTGTTCTGTGGTCAGACAAATCAAAATTTGAAGTTCTTTATGGACATCAGGGACGCCGTGTCATTCGGACTAAAGAGGAGAAGGACGACCCAAGTTGTTATCAGCGCCCAGTTCAGAAGCCTGCATCTCTGATGGTATGGGGTTGCATTAGTGCGTGTGGCATGGGCAGCTTACACATCTGGAAAGACACCATCAATGCTGAAAGGTATATCCAGGTTCTAGAGCAACATATGCTCCTATCCAGACGACGTCTCTTTCAGGGAAGACCTTGCATTTTCCAACATGACAATGCCAAACCACATACTGCATCAATTACAGCATCATGGCTGCGTAGAAGAAGGGTCCGGGTACTGAACTGGCCAGCCTGCAGTCCAGATCTTTCACCCATAGAAAACATTTGGCGCATCATAAAATGGAAGATACGACAAAAAAGACCTAAGACAGTTGAGCAACTAGAATCCTACACTAGACAAGAATGGGTTAACATTCCTATCCCTAAACTTGAGCAACTTGTCTCCTCAGTCCCCAGACGTTTACAGACTGTTGTAAAGAGAAAAGGGGATGTCTCACAGTGGTAAACATGGCCTTGTCCCAACTTTTTTGAGATGTGTTGTTGTCATGAAATTTAAAATCACCTAATTTTTCTCTTTAAATGATACATTTTCTCAGTTTAAACATTTGATATGTCATCTATGTTCTATTCTGAATAAAATATGGAATTTTGAAACTTCCACAGCATTGCATTCCGTTTTTATTTACAATTTGTACTTTGTCCCAACTTTTTTGGAATCAGGGTTGTATTTCTGGGGGCATAGTGGTAGGGTTCACATTTTAAAAAAAATAAATAAATCCATACCATGACCACTTCTGGGTTGAATTTGAATGCAGATATTTGGAAACTGTACAATACGGATACATTTGTAAAGACTATCCACTATTTTTTTTCCTCAAATGAAGCCTCATATTAGCATTGCACATAGAGTGACCAGACAAGGGCTGTTGAGTCACACGATGGCAGAGACGATTTTGCAGGACAACCAGATAAAAACTGAGTGATGACCTAATTCTGGAATTCAAAGTGTGTATTTTATATCCCTAACATTACTGTTGTTCCTTCTCTGGACTAAAAAAAAAATTCTTCATGAAAAGAAAAGCTTACCTTTATGACTTGGTACTCGTACTTCAGGATACAGTAATCCTGCCATTCTTGCTCCCACTCCTAAAGCACAGCCATGGGGCAGAAGAGGTTCAACCATGAGTGCTTTATGTTAACATCTCCAAAACAGTTCTCATAATACTTTGAAAAATACAGCTTAATGAAAGGTTTTTCCTCACATACCTTCAACTTCTCTTTATACTTCCTCTGTAATTTAAAGAGCTGTTGGGCAAGGTTCTTCACTGAGCCTTGCAGGGTTTGTATCTGATCCATCAGGTTGGAGTTTTCATCCTCAAGGTGAGCAGTGGACTCCAAAAAATTTTGAATGCTCTCCTCAGCATTAGCCGGAGAGACCTGAAAGTTCAAAGGCCAAAGAACTTTATTTACTTCTGCATTAAGGGTGGAACCGAACACAAATACATTACTGGGATTGAATAGATGTGTTCTAAACAGGTAGAAAATACAGATACACAGAGTTGCACATTTTTGTTATTTTTTTAAGGAAAACCGCCAAAAAAATTTACAAGGCAGCAGGATGCAAAATAACTTTGTATGAGCAGGTTGTTTTTACTTACATTCATGAGCCAGTGCTCAGATATAAAACCAGCTGAACAATCAGACTGTGTTTAGATACATATTTCTGATACTGTACATTTTTAAAAGATACTATGTTTTGGTCTATCATCAGTTGTTTGTTCCAGTACTGATACATTTCTAAAGACTATGCATTAATATCTCATCTCATTATCTCTAGCCGCTTTATCCTGTTCTGCAGGGTCGCAGGCAAGCTGGAGCCTATCCCAGCTGACTACGGGCGAAAGGTGGGGTACACCCTGGACAAGTCGCCAGGTCATCACAGGGCTGACACATAGACACAGACAACCATTCACACTCACATTCACACCTACGGTCAATTTAGAGTCACCAGTTAACCTAACCTGCATGTCTTTGGACTGTGGGGGAAACCGGAGCACCCGGAGGAAACCCATGCGGACACGGGGAGAACATGCAAACTCCGCACAGAAAGGCCCTCGCCGGCCACGGGGCTTGAACCTGGACCTTCTTGCTATGAGGCGACAGCGCTAACCACTACACCACCGTGTCGACTGCATTAATATATCTCATAGCTTTCTTTGACTGAAGACTTTATTAATATTGCACACAGGGTGCATGACCAGTGTTGTTCAGAGGATGGTAGCTAAGCTTCTGTAGGACAAAAAGATAGAAATGAGTGATGATCCAGTTCTAGAATTCAAAATATCTTTCGAAATCCCCAGCATCATTATGTTTACTCCCCAGGGCTACAAAAATATTTCTTATATAACAATAATATAACAGCAGTTGTGACTTCATGAGAGGAAAAGTTTACCTTAACACTTTTGTATTTGTATCTCAGGACATGGTGATCCTGCTTCTCTCTCTCCAGCACCTAAAAGACAGACATGGGGCAGAAGAGATTCAAACTTGAATGCTTAATTTTCACATTTGCAATGGGGTATTCACTATTTCCCCATTCCATGTTTTTGAAAATGTGTAGCTGAAAAACTGATGCTGGAACATAATTAAAAGTGCAATGCTGGGTTGTATGATCATCACGCCATGAGTTTTTCATTAAATTTCAGCTCGTTCTACACAGAGAACTCCCATTATATTACCAGAACGGATACCCTGCATCAAATGCATTGACAAGCCATGGGACGGTCATGATGTCAACTTGGATTGTTGATTTTTCAGTGTCCTTAGAGATAATAGATAAGCGAGCAGACAAAGTTCCTTGTAAGAAGCATGAATGCTTCATGATTAACTACACCCATTATGCCAACAAATATTGGAAATCAAAAGGGATCACCTTCCACAAATAAGAACTCAAGTTCAAAACATATTTTTGGCTATAGATAGTTTTCACATGATGTCAGAGTCGGGGATTCCCTAGTGGCGGCCATCTTGTGGGTCAAGCTTACCGTATGGGTCACTGAGCACATTGTAACGCACGAGTACAAAGTCTTCAAAAGAGCCCAAGCAGGCTATTTAAAGCTAGCAATGGTGCACACCTGTTGTATTCACGGCTGTCGTAATAGGTCAGATGATGACGTCAAGCAGAGCTTTTATGGAATTCCCACTGTACGGGAGCACAAAGGCGAGCAAACAAAGAAACTCAGCATACAAAGGAGAAATCTATGGATTGCGAGAATCAACCACAAGGATTATCAGCCTTCCAAACACAGCAAAGTCTGCTCCGATCATTTTATAAGTGGTAAGTTGTTTAAATAAACAATCAATTGTGTTTAAGTTTGTTTTTGGAAACCAAAACATCATCTAAACAATCTCTGGAGAATGCCTAACTGGAACCGCTGAGTGCACGTTTACATTGTAATGTACACTTAATATCGCTCGTTTGTCACGTTTCTATTTGACACTTGTCACTTCACTCACGCAAGGGTCATTTTTGAAAAACATTTTAGGTCTATGGGATGCAGACAGCGCGCCTTTTGGCGAATGCCGCCTTTTCCATGGCTGAATTGTGCAGATCAGATTTTTTTTTTTAGGGGGGGCATTGGAGTGTCTGATTATAATTTCAAAGTAAATTCTGTATTAAAATTACTAAATAAGCAAATCCGTTACAGTCCATGAAACATAGGAAGTATAAAGATGAGAAAAAAACAGTTTAAATCGGAAAGCTGCGCAATGACAAGAATCAGTTTACCAATATGGTGCGTAATTTTGCCAGATGTATACACATTGTGTCCTATCTCATGTTATTATGGGAAATCTATGGTCCTCAAGCTCTTCATGAGCCACTGTGGTAAAAGCAGCAAAAATCTAAAAGAAGGATGCAGCAGTGTTGCTGCAGTGTTTAAACTTTCATATTTTGGAGCATTACTTCCAGCGTACAAATATCTACTAATCTACTGTTTTGGGATGATTGTAAAAAGCTTTTTTATGTGCACCCTCTGATTTGTTATAATTATGTTTAAAAAGAGGTAAAATACAAAAAAATATCAACAGCAGTGTCATTGGGAATCAGGAGTTCAACCGGTGGTACAATTCCATACGCAGCAAAAACACAGAGTCCTTGGACAGTTTTGAAAAGTATATCTTAATGCAAGCTTTTTCATGCTTACCTTAAATGTCTTGTCACATGTCCCATGGGTGTCAAAGAGTTGGTCAATCAAGTCCTCCACTGAACCTTGCAATGTTTTTACCTCGTTCATCAGGTTGGAGTTCTCAAGCTCTAATTGTAAACTGGATTCCACAACTTCCTGAACGTTTTCTCCAGCTTTAGCCAAGGAGACCTGGAAATTCAATGAGCAAAGGAGATTGGCTTTATTTACTTTTACACTAGAGATGGAACTGAATGGAAATACATTATTGAAATTGAACACGTGTTCTAAACAGATACAAATACAGATATGAACAGGAGGTGCAGAATGTTTTTTGGTCAGTCATCAGTGGATTTTTCCAGTAGCCTGACCTAAATAGTGCCTTACTGAGCCTCAAACTAAAGCAATATTTCTACCATATTTCCATCAGAACTGGCCCGAATATGTGTGTGTGTGTATATATATATATATATATATATATATATATATACACACACACAACCCCGATTCCAAAAAAGTTGGGACAAAGTACAAATTGTAAATAAAAATGGAATGCAATAATTTACAAATCTCAAAAACTGATATTATATTCACAATAGAACATAGACAACATATCAAATGTCGAAAGTGAGACATTTTGAAATTTCATGCCAAATATTGGCTCATTTGAAATTTCATGACAGCAACACATCTCAAAAAAGTTGGGACAGGGGCAATAAGAGGCTGGAAAAGTTAAAGGTACAAAAAAGGAACAGCTGGAGGACCAAATTGCAACTCATTAGGTCAATGGGCAATAGGTCATTAACATGACTGGATATAAAAAGAGCATCTTGGAGTGGCAGCGGCTCTCAGAAGTAAAGATGGGAAGAGGATCACCAATCCCCCTAATTCTGCGCTGACAAATAGTGGAGCAATATCAGAAAGGAGTTCGACAGTGTAAAATTGCAAAGAGTTTGAACATATCATCATCTACAGTGCATAATATCATCAAAAGATTCAGAGAATCTGGAAGAATCTCTGTGCGTAAAGGTCAAGGCCAGAAAACCATACTGGGTGCCCGTGATCTTTGGGCCCTTAGACGGCACTGCATCACATACAGGCATGCTTCTGTATTGGAAATCACAAAATGGGCTCAGGAATATTTCCAGAGAACATTATCTGTGAACACAATTCACCGTGCCATCCGCCGTTGCCAGCTAAAACTCTATAGTTCAAAGAAGAAGCCGTATCTAAACATGATCCAGAAGCGCAGACATCTTCTCTGGGCCAAGGCTCATTTAAAATGGACTGTGGCAAAGTGGAAAACTGTTCTGTGGTCAGACGAATCAAAATTTGAAGTTCTTTATGGAAATCAGGGACGCCGTGTCATTCGGACTAAAGAGGAGAAGGACGACCCAAGTTGTTATCAGCGCTCAGTTCAGAAGCCTGCATCTCTGATGGTATGGGGTTGCATTAGTGCATGTGGCATGGGCAGCTTACACATCTGGAAAGACACCGTCAATGCTGAAAGGTATATCCAGGTTCTAGAGCAACATATGCTCCCATCTAAACGACGTCTCTTTCAGGGAAGACCTTGCATTTTCCAACATGACAATGCCAAACCACATACTTCATCAATTACAGCATTATGGCTGCGTAGAAGAAGGGTCCGGGTACTGAACTGGCCAGCCTGCAGTCCAGATGTTTCACCCATAGAAACCATTTGGCGCATCATAAAACGGAAGATACGACAAAAAAGACCTAAGACAGTTGAGCAACTAGAATCCTACATTAGACAAGAATGGGTTAACATTCCTATCCCTAAACTTGAGCAACTTGTCTCCTCAGTCCCCAGACGTTTACAGACTGTTGTAAAGAGAAAAGGGGATGTCTCACAGTGGTAAACATGGCCTTGTCCCAACTTTTTTGAGATGTGTTGCTGCCATGAAATTTAAAATCATCTAATTTTTCTCTTTAAATGATACATTTTCTCAGTTTAAACATTTGATATGTCATCTATGTTCTATTCTGAATAAAATATGGAATTTTGAAACTTCCACATCATTGCATTCCGTTTTTATTTACAATTTGTACTTTGTCCCAACTTTTTTGGAATCAGGGTTGTGTATTTTATATATATATATATATATATATATATATATATATATATATATGAGCTGTCGCCTCACAGCAAGAAGGTCCTGGGTTCGAGCCCCGGGGCCGGCGAGGGCCTTTCTGTGCGGAGTTTGCATGTTCTCCCTGTGTCCGCGTGGGTTTCCTCCAGGTGCTCCGGTTTCCCCCACAGTCCAAAGACATGCAGGTTAGGTTAACTGGTGACTCTAAATTGACCATAGGTGTGAATGGTTGTGTGTGTCTATGTGTGAGCCCTGTGATGACCTGGCGACTTGTCCAGGGTGTACCCCGCTTTTCACCCGTAGTCAGCTGGGATAGGCTCCAGCTTGCCTGCGACCCTGTAGAACAGGATAAAGTGGCTAGAGATAATGGCGACTTGTCCAGGGTGTACCCCGCCTTTCACCCGTAGTCAGCTGGGATAGGCTCCAGCTTGCCTGCGACCCTGTAGAACAGGATAAAGTGGCTAGAGATAATGAGATGAGATGATTAATATATATATATATATATGAGGTGCTGATCCACAGATCAGGAAGTCCACATCATTGTTCTGAAAGATAGTTAGCTAGCTTACATGTTTACATTAGATAGAAAGCTTGCCAACAAAGCTCCACAGGGTGTCAACAATGACCTTAAGTGATAAAAAATGAGTGATGACCACAATTTTTTTTATCCTCCTCTCTCTCTGTATTGGACTATGCATTTAGTGTGTTTTTGCTTTACAGTGACGTTGAATATGAGAAAGGTCACCGTAAAGCAAAAACACACAAAATATTAAAATAACATTAAATAACTGCTGTGGTCACAAAAAAAATCTGCATAAGTCGTGCATGTTTTTCACCATTCTTAAAGTAATGTGCTCCATTGTTATTAAACTAATATCTTCCACGCATAGCATACAAGCATTATTATGAAATGCTGAAATAAAGTGGGTTGTGTCAGTGCCCTTGGCAAAGGGAAGTTTCACTTTTGAGATTGCAGCATTTATGCAGAAAATTACACTGAGATTTTCTGCCTCTAGTTTACAAAATCAATAAGGTATTAGTTCCATACACAACAGCAGTCCTGGTTTATTAGAAGAAAAGTTTACCTTCATGTTTCTGTACTGGGAGCAAATGACACCAAGATTCGGTTGGTTTTGCTTCAAGTCCTGAAAGACAGCCATGGGCCAGAAGTTGTTCAAACTTGAGTGCTTAATGTTCACATCCACAAAATGTGTAGTTGTAAACAGATGCTGTGATATTATTCAAATTGCAGTGTTGATTATAAAGAACTGCATTGTGCCATGAGTTTTTTTTTATGACACATTCAACCATTTCTTAGCTCTTCGTCAGCTGGGTCATGTCCAGTGTCACCTGGTACTTTTTTTTTTTAAATAAGCAAAAAAAAAAAGGACAAAGTCCTTTCCTTATTTTGAAAAGTATGGCCTAATGCAAGGCTTTTCTCACTTACCGTCAATAACTCACACTTCCTGCATGTCTGTCCCTCCGCCTCTTCTACTGAGCCTTGCAGTGTTTTTTCCTGCAATGAACAAAGGTTATTGCTTTATTTACTTCTACACTAGAATACAGAAAACAAATTCAAATAGCACATTTTTTTTTGTCAGTCACCACTGGTTTGTTCCAGTCAGCTGACTGAAACACTGCCTTACTGAGCTCCAATTAAATCCAAATTTCTATCATATTTCACTGGCCCAAATATCACAAAAGAAGTGATCAGGCTTCCACAGATCAGGCAGTCCACATGCTGTGCATAGGACATTAAATAACTGCTCTGATCACAAAAAAACCCCTGCATCAATTGTGCATGTTTTTCACCATTCTTAAATTAATGCGCTCAATTGTTATTAAACTAATATCTTCCACGCATAGCATATAAGCATTATTATGAAGTGCTGAAATAAAATGGGTTGTGTCAGTGCCCTTGGCAAAGGGAAGTTTCACTTCTGAGATTGCAGCATTTATGCAAAAAATTACACTGAGATTTTGGAGCAACATATGGTGCCTTCAAGATGACATATTTTCCATGGATATTTCAGCAACACGACGCAAAACCATATTCTGCACACATTATAAAGGCATGGGAAACCATGGCCTAAAGGTTAGAGAAGCAGCCTTGGGCCCAAAGGGTTGCTGGTTCAATTTCCAGGACTGGCAGGAAAATTCAAGGTTGACGTGCCCTTGAGCAAGGCACCTAATCCCCAGGCACTGTGTGTGCTTGTTGTACGCCGCTCTGGGTAAGAACATCTGCTAAATGCCTGTAATGTAACGTAATGCATGGCTGTGGAAGGAGAGGGTGCTTGTCCCCTCTGTCCCCAAGAGAGAATGTGTGGCAAATTTGGAAATGAAAAATATGATGGTGATCCCTTACTGTTGCGCATTAAGACCTGTTTGCAGGAAGATTGGGACAAAATAACACCTAAAACACTTCATCACTTGGTGTCTTCAGACCCTAAACATCTAAATTGTTCTGAGAAGGGATGGCAAAATTATAAAGTGGTAAATGTTTGCTTTACTGTTCCAACTGTTTTTGAAATGTGTAGCAAGAATCAAAATTGAAATGTGTTTGTTTTGAAAAACAAAAACAAACAAAATGTATGAGGTAAAACATAAAATAATGCGCTGCTGTGTTTTGAATGCAATACAGATCAAAGATTATTTACAAATCATTGTTTTCCATTTTAATTTCAACATACAGTCCCAACTTTTTCTGATTTGGGGCTGTAGTTGTAAACAACAGCCCTGTGATGACCTGGCGACTTGTCCAGGGTGTACCCCGCCTTTCGCCCGTAGTCAGCTGGGATAGGCTCCAGCTTGCCTGCGACCCTGTAGAACAGGATAAAGCGGCTAGAGATAATGAGATGAATGAGATGAGATGAGTTGTAAACAAACGCTGCAATATAATTAACACTAAAATGGTATAATTATCATGCCAAGGGTTTCACATGACACATCAGTTAGTTCTCAAACTCTTCATGAGCTGGGTCAGGCACAGTGGTGGCTGGTGGATTTTAAAATGCATAAGTGGAAATTTATGAAATATCTGTTTAAAAAACTGTCTCAGTTATTATTCACCTATATTCACTTTGCCTTCAGTAAATAATTGTTAATTATTTAGTTTTATTCCTGCATAAACACAAACTGACCCATACTCAACATTTGCATAATAATGTAAAGCTGCATAAGTGATACATCTGCGTAAATAATGCATAAGTGAATCATTGTATGATCCATCAATCAATCAATCACTCAATTAATTAATCCATCCATCCACCATACCTCTGGTGCTTTTTAAAATAGGAGAAACACAGATTCCTTGCTTTATTTGAAACGTACAGCTTAATGCAAGGCTTTTCTCACTTACCTTCAAGAACTCGTCACATGTCCTGCATGCCTGTGTAAGTTGTGCCTCAACCTTCTCCACTGAACCTTCCAGTATTTTCACTGGATCCATCCAGTTGGAATTCTCTTTCTCCAGCTGAGCTTTGGACTCCAAAGAATTCTGAGCTCTTCCCTCAGCTTCAGTCAGAGATACCTGGAAGTCCAACTACAAAAGTTATTTTATTGACAAGAACGATCCACAAAGCGGCGGCACGGTGGTGTAGTGGTTAGCGCTGTCACCTCACAGCAAGAAGGTCCGGGTTCAAGCCCCGTGGCCGGCGAGGGCCTTTCTGTGCGGAGTTTGCATGTTCTCCCCGTGTCCGCGTGGGTTTCCTCCGGGTGCTCCGGTTTCCCCCCACAGTCCAAAGACAGGCAGGTTAGGTTAACTGGTGACTCTAAATTGACCGTAGGTGTGAATGTGAGTGTGAATGGTTGTCTGTGTCTATGTGTCAGCCCTGTGATGACCTGGCGACTTGTCCAGGGTGTACCCTGCCTTTCGCCCGTAGTCAGCTGGGATAGGCTCCAGCTTGCCTGCGACCCTGTAGAACAGGATAAAGCGGCTAGAGATAATGAGATGAGATCCACAAAGCATCTGTTTGGTATCAATTGTGTACTGAAGTGATTAAAAAAACAAAACAAAAACAAATGTTGGCCTAATTCTGAATTTCAAAATGAAAACCCCAACATTACAGTACTTACTCATCTGGGCTACAAAAAAAATTCTTCCCCACACAATAGCAGTCCAAGATTCATGAGAAGAAAAATGTACCTTAGTGTCTTCATACTGGGACAAAAAGACATTGCAATCTTGACACTCTTGCTCCTGATCCTAAAAGACAACCATTTGAAAGAAAATGGGTCATTTTAACTTTGGTTGAAAATATGTAGTTTTAAACAAATGCTGTGATATTAATGAAACTAAAATGTTCAGTTGTATAATTATTATGCCATGGATTTTTCAGTACACATCAGTTAGCTCTCAAACTCTTCATGAGCTGGGTCAGGCACAATTGTGGCTCCTGGTTTTTAAAATACAGTAGTGGATACACAAGTATCTTTTAGTTGTGAATTGTGTTGTATCTGCTTCATCTGTTGGTCTGGCTTCCTGTTTAATTCTTAGTCTCTCCCAAGTAAGGTTATCAAAACTCCTTTCTCAAACCAAGTTGACAAACTTAATCGTGTTTTAGTGTCATGTCGCACTAACTGAAGGTAAGCTGCTAAACAGTTAGATAAATTTCACTTAAGAATGCAGTGACAGTTCATACACACTTCATGATCCGGATCAGGCATGATAAAAGTATCAAGTGATTAAAAAAATCTAGAAAAGGTTCTAGTAGTGTTTTTTTTCCTTCATATTTTGGGGACTATTATTTCCAAGCTCTTGGAAATGTACAACCAGTAACTTGTTATAGTGTCAAAAGGAGGGGGAAAACACACACACATATACACACACAAAAAATAAATAAATAAATAAAATCACTAGTTTTATTGGGAATCAAGAATTCAACCTGTGGTGCAATTCATCATGAAGCAACAACACAGAGCCCTTGCACTGTTTTGAAATGTTTGACTTAATGGTAGGCTTTTCTCACTTACCTTCAATAACTCGTAATACTTCCACTGAGTCTCAGTGAGTTGTTCCTCCAACTCCTCCACTGAGTCTTGTAGTGTTTCTACCTGGTTCCTCAGGTCGGAGTTTTCATTTTCCAGCTGAGCCCTGGATTCCAGAGCATTCTGAGCTCTCTCCTCAGCTTCAGCTAGACAGGCCTGGAATTTCAACAAGCAAATGCTATTAACTTTATTTACTTCACTACACACACATACTTTTCAAGGACAGTACACAGCAAAATCCCCAGTGTTGAATTAACACCCAGAGTGTTGATTTAACACCCTACTGTGTTTATATAGGTCCAGTTGGACACAAATTAACTCTGAAAGTGTTAATTCAACACTGAGGAATTTGCTGTGTATCATCACTCATCAGAATATCTAAAAGTTTTATACTGGTAATGTTTGTAAAGACTATGGCCTAATAATTTCTTATAGATATTGTAAAATAAAGATTATTAGTACTCCACAAAGGGTGAACAGATCAAGGCTGTTCAAGCACAACATGACAGAGATGCTTTTGTGAAACAATGCAGTTGCCTTTATCAGGCAAACTGCAACTAAATAACTAAAATATACTGAAATTGTCTACATTTAAAGGACTACTGTGCAGCACACTTTGATTAACCTTTTGTAAATCAGCATTAAAGAAAAGTAGGCAAACTGTACAATAGTCCATGGTTCCTCCAAGGCGGGTGACACTGGCCAACTGCATATTTTCAAACTGCTGCTTATGCAATGTTAAGGGACAGCTATCTACCCATTTCTGTATGCATGAGCTCACAGACACCCATGATCAGCTGGCGTTGCTGTAATTGACAAGGGAGAGAGAAAGGAGGCCACCTCACCTCCTTCTCTGAGAGCACAGGATTTCTAAAGAAATTTTGCTCTCTTGAGCTCCTGGCCACAGATGATTATGGCATCAGACTTCAACAGGATTCAAACCTGGCAAACACTTTACTGTTGCATCATTCAGGAGCCATAATTTGTCAGACTTTAATTATTTTACTCTCAACTTTTAATTTCCACTGATGCTCCACCAATACTTACAGCTGTGCATCTGATCAAAATTTGTTTTATCCCTCGAGGTAAAGCTTTTTTTTATTTTTCATAAAATGGCTCACCTTCTGTAACTCTTCATTTTGTTCTACCTCCTGTTTCATCTCATCATACTTTACCTTCAGGACACTATAAGCCTCACACTCTTGCTCACATTCCTGAAAGACAACCATGGGTCAGATTTCTTAATGAGACTGAGTTTATGCTCAATAAATAACTGATCAACACTTAACACTGCCTGGTCAGAGTTTGTATTGTTTCTAGTGAAACAATAACAGAATTTGTTCTGAATATTCTTAAGCAAAAATCACTTCTAGAGTGATTTCTTTTCTCAATATTTGCCATATCAATTTGGTCGGGCGGCACGGTGGTGTAGTGGTTAGCGCTGCCGCCTCACAGTAAGAAGGTCCGGGTTCGAGCCCCGTGGCCGGCGAGGGCCTTTCTGTGTGGAGTTTGCATGTTCTCCCCGTGTCCGCGTGGGTTTCCTCCGGGTGCTCCGGTTTCCCCCACAGTCCAAAGACATGCAGGTTAGGTTAACTGGTCGCTCTAAATTGACTGTAGGTGTGAATGTGAGTGTGAATGGTTGTCTGTGTCTATGTGTCAGCCCTGTGATGACCTGGCGACTTGTCCAGGGTGTACCCCGCCTTTCGCCCGTAGTCAGCTGGGATAGGCTCCAGCTTGCCTACGACCCTGTAAAAGGATAAAGCGGCTAGAGATAATGAGATGAGATGAGATCAATTTGGTCATCATTTTAATTTGAAAAGTACCATTCAGTGACAGGCTTTTCTCACTCACCTTGCTTTTCATCTCAAACTTTTTGTACACCTCACAAAGTCGTTTCTCCAGCTCCATCACTCTCTTCTCCAGGTTCAGCTGGGAGGACACATCCCTATTCAGCTGAACAATGGACACCTCATCCTTCTGATTCTTCTCCTCAGGCTCAGACAGAGAACCCTCAAAGTTCACCGTTCAAAATGTTGTAAGCTTTATTTACTTTTATACACATATTCAGACACTTCTGAGTACCAACAGAAATTTGAGAGATATGAACAATGGACAAAGCTTTGTGAAACAAAAATGAACAAACATACATATTGAGAGCACAAACAAAATACTTTGTGTAAATAAATTCATCAATCATGCAAATATCCTGAGATTCTCTGTGGACAGGACTAAAAAAAAAAATTTTTGTACACTTATGGTCCAACTTGTCAGTCAAAACCCATGAATGGAAAAATAGACAAGACATACAAAATCATAATTCAGTGTTAAATAAGAAACATATGGGCTAAAACTTTTAACAAATCTACTAGTGCATCTGAAACAATTAGAATATCATGAAAAAGTTCAATATTTTCCATCAGTTATTTAAGAAAGTGAAAATGTAATATATTTGAGACTCATTACATGTCAACTAAAATGTTTCAGGCATTTTTCTATTTTAATTTTGATAATTATAGACTACAGCGCAAAAAACATCTCTTAATATTAGAATATTTCATTTCAAGTTTGAGTAAAACAATGTAAATACTGTGTATCTCTTGGTCTAGTTCAGTACACGCAACCACAATCATGGGGAAGACTGATGGCTTGACAGTAGTCCAGAAGATGATCATGGACACCCTCCACAAGGAGGGTAAGCCACAGAAGGTCATTATTGAAAAGATTGGCTGGAAAAGGTGCACAAGCACCAGGGATGACTGCAGCCTTGAGATGATGATCAAGAAAAGTTGATTCAAGAACTTGGGTGAGCTTCACAAAAAGTGGACTGAAGCTGGTGTCAGTGCATCAAGAGCCACCACACACAGATGTCTTCAGGAAAGGGGCTACAACTGTCACATTCCAAATATCAAGCCAATCCTGAACCAGAGAAAACATCAGGGCTAAGGAGAGAAAGAACTGGACTGTTGCTCATTGGTCCAAAGTCCTCTTTTCAGTTGAAAGTAAATTTCGCATTTCATTTGGAAATCATGGTCCTAGAGTTTGGAGGAAGAGTGGAGAGGCACAGAATCCAAGGTGTTTGAAGTCCAGTGTGAAGTTTCCACAGTCTGTGATGATTTGGGTTGCCATGTCATCTGCTGGTGTTGGTCCACTGTGTTTTGTCAAGTCCAAAGACAATTCGGTCGTCTACTAGGAGATTTTAGAGCATTTCATGCTTCTATCTGCTGACGAGCTTTATGCAGATGCTGATTTCCTTTTCCAGCAGGACTTAACACCTGCCCACAGTGTCAAAATGACTACCAAATGGTTTGCTGACCATGATATTACTGTGCTTGACTGGCCAGCCAACTCGCCTGACCTGAACCCCATAGAGAATCTATGGAGTATTGTCAAGAGGAAGATGAGAAACACCCAACCCAAAAATACAAATGAGCTGAAGGCTGCTATCAAAGCAATCTGGGCTTCAGTAACACCTCAGCAGTGCCACAGACTGATCGCCACCATGCCACACTGTATTGATGCAATAATTTGTGCTAAAGGATCACCAACCAAGTATTCAGTGTATAAATGAACATACTTTTCAGAAGTTGAACATTTCTGTATTGTAAATTCTTTTTTGATTGATCTTAGAAAATATTCTAATTTGAGATGCTGGATTTCTGATTTTCATGAGCTATAAACCATAATCATCAAAATAAAAAAGGCCTGAAATATTTCAATTTATTTTTAATGAATATATAATATATGAAAATTTTCCTTTTTGAATTAAATTACGAAAAAATTAACTTTTTCACGATATTCTTTGAGTTGCATGAGTATGTCACTTACTTCCTACTTACTTATCTATTCTCCACAGCTTTACAAAAACAACTAACCAGGAAGTCTTACTTAAAACTTTACTAATTTAAACTGGCAGGTCATAAACAGGACGGTAACTACTTAACTATTAAAAAAAATTATAACTTTGCAGTAAAAACTAGATGTTTTGATTGATAATGTCTCTTTTTGCATCTCCCATATCATTACAAATTACACCTAGCTTTCATCTCGTACAACATCTAATGCCAGCCATAGTGAGCTAATTGCTCGCTGGTAAATGAATGTGACTGATGTGAGTACCTCAGGGGTGGCCCCGTCCATCTGTGAGACCATGCATCTGTGAGAAGAATGCAGAGAGTGTCCTGAAGGGAATCTCTGCACTGGGTCTAAATGCAAAAGCAAAAACATCATGTAAGCATGTATTCATCAGATTTATTTACTATTTATATTTTGAAAAATCTGAAATTGAAATATATTATTATTAATAATAATAATAATAATAATAATAATAAAGATACTAACAGATTTTTTTTATAAATTGCCATTAAATTGCTTTTTTAAATTACATTTACAGCATTCAGCTGATGTCCTTATCCAGAGTGACTTATAAAATAGTTTGAGTCTCTGTCCAAAACACATCCTCATGCTAGTTCCCTGAAACCCAAACCCATTATACTGCCTGCATAAGTGCCATAGTATTCGCAGAATTAAATAATATGAAAAATAAACAAAGGGAGACAACACAAACCCATAAATTAAGACAAATAAAACAAATCATTCAATTATGACAAAAGAAATGGGCCAGTGTTTATTTAACCATTTGTTTCTTGCATTAAATTGAAACTTAAAAAAAACAACAAAAAAAAAACAGAAAAATGACTTTTTCATTTTCTAATTTTTTGTCTAAAGAAGAAGAAATGTGACTTTGCCCTGAATTGATATTTTATCATTAATAGGAGTAAATTAACCACAAGGGCTGATTATGGGTTTGGGTGTTCTACAACCCATCCATCCATTATCTGTAACCACTTTTCCTGTGCGAGTTCACAGGCAAGCTGGAGCCTATCCCAGCTGACTATGGGCAAGAGGCGGGGTACACCCTAGACAAGTCGCCAGATAATCACAGGGCTGACACAGAGACAAGCAACCATTCACACTCACACCTACGGTCAATTTAGAGCCACCAATTAGCCCAACCTGCATGTCGTTGGACTGGGGGGGGGGGACCGAAGCACACCCATGCAGACACAGGAAGAACATGCAAACTCCACACAGAAAGGCCCCTGTCGACCACTGGGCTCAAACCCAGAACCTTCTTGCTGTGAAGTAACAGTGCTAACCACTACACCACCGTGCCGCCCCTTCTACAACCCCACTAGTCAAAATCATTTCAGGGCTGCAAAAGCTTTTGTATGGAAGTGACAGCAGAAATTTTTCATTAACAATCAAAGATCTTGCTTTTGGGGCAGCACGAGCCCTGCGACTGACTGGGGCCTTTCTATATGGAGTTTGCTTGCCTGTGTGGGTTTCTTCTAGGTGCTCTGGTTTCCTCCCACAGGCCAAAGACACGTGGATTCAAATTGCCCATAAGTGTGAATGTGTGTGTGTGTGTGTGTGTGTGTGTGTGTGTGTGTGTGTGTGTGTGTGTGTGAGAATGGTTGTTCGTCCCGGTGTTAACCTTGCCATAGATTGGTAACCCACCTAGGTGACACCTTGCCTCTCACCTGAAGTCAGCTGGGATTGGTTCCCATGACCCTGATGTACCCATCATACGCATCATACCCAGCGGTATAGATGATGAATATACATACACACTGCAGTGATGTCAGATTTTTAGCCATTTCTGCTCAACAGGTAATTACCCCGGCTTGTTTTATGTTTTGATTTTTTAAAACAGATTATAATAAGATAGTATTGGTTGTAGTAACACTCTGTAGCACATATCTCTAGTTAGGTTTACGGTGGTTTAACCTCATCTTCAGGGATCTTGCGCGTGGGGCTAAAACACCAAATGTGATTTCATGTCAAAGTTAATACTGTCAGCAACAAAATCTTGACATGAAGCACCTCAGTTCAGCTTTTCATCATACTTTGGAGGAAAGGTTATTGATTGTTTTAACATTTGATATGTGACACGATTGAACATACTAAAGACAAGAGGAATTCAAAATCGCTCCAAATTTTTACTGGGTATTATTCATGCCAAATGGTACTAAAGATGAGAATTTGACATTGCGCTGAATTATTACCAGTGAATCAGAATGTTTCTTAGAATGATGAAGAGATCTTTAGTCTAAAGATCTGATCATCATTCTCAGAAACATTCTTGAACAGAACAGTTTCAGAGGACATTCTAACATTTAGAATGTCCTCTGAAACTGCTCTGTTGAGCTGCAGAGATTTAAACATGCAAACCTGTGATCTGAGTCAGCTCATGAGTCAGAGTTTCTTCAACTACTTTAAATTAGTTTACAGAAGTTAAATGAAAAATCCAGTCAAAAACTTCAGGTTCAAACTTTCCTAAAAAAAAAAAAGGTTTCCGGTTGAGAGTATGCCGTGCATGTTTTGGCTGCCGCTTCTCACCGGAGCTTTTCATTTTTCCTTTTGTTTTTCCGTTTTTGTGTTTGTGTAGTTTGAGGTTTGTTTGAGTGCTTTGTCCGCCGGTTGTGGCATTTCGGACCCAGTTTTGGTGTCCGTTTCCTTCAGGCCTTGATGGGTGATGCCTGTGCTCCTTGCTATGGACTGCAATGAGCTCGTTGCTCTTTTTAACATCAGGGTTGTCCAGCGCTCTGTGTGGTGGTGCTTTTGTGCTTGGTGTGGTGTTCCAAGCGATGTTGCCCAGTGGCATCGCGTTGGCTGTGCAGATGGTTTGGGACATACCAGTGCTGTATGTGGTGGTGCTTCTGTGCTCGCTTTGTGGATCCATGGCGTGGTGTCCTGAGCGATGTTACGCGGCAGCTGTGCAGGCAGTATGGGATTTATCTTTGTGCGCCTGGTGGGACTGTGGTAGCTACAGTGGTGCTTGAAAATTTGTGAACCCTTTAGAATTTTCTATATTTCTGCATATATATGACCTAAAACATCATCAGATTTTCACACAAGTCCTAAAAGTAGATAAAGAGAACCCAGTTAAACAAATGAGACAAAAATATTATACTTGGTCATTTATTTATTGAGGAAAATGATCCAATATTACATATCTGTGAGTGGCAAAAGTATGTGAACCTCTAGGAGTAGCAGTTAATTTGAAGGTGAAATTTGAGTCAGGTGTTTTCAGTCAATGGGATGACAATCAGGTGTGAGTGGCACCCTGTTTTATTTAAAGAACAGGGATCTATCAAAGTCTGATCTTCACAACACATGTTTGTGGAAGTGTATCATCTCATCTCATTCTCATTATCTCTAGCCGCTTTATCCTGTTCTACAGGGTCACAGGCAAGCTGGAGCCTATCCCAGCTGACTACGGGCGAAAGGCGGGGTACACCCTGGACAAGTCGCCAGGTCATCACAGGGCTGACACATAGACACAGACAACCATTCACACTCACATTCACACCTACGGTCAATTTAGAGTCACCAGTTAACCTAACCGGCATGTCTTTGGACTGTGGGGGAAACCGGAGCACCCGGAGGAAACCCACGCGGACACAGGGAGAACATGCAAACTCCGCACAGAAAGGCCCTCGCCGGCCACGGGGCTCGAACCCGGACCTTCTTGCTGTGAGGCGACAGCGCTAACCACTACACCACCGTGCCGCCCCGGAAGTGCATCATGGCATGGACAAAGGAGATTTCTAAGGACCTCAGAAAAAACGTTGTTGATGCTCATCAGGCTGGAAAAGGTTACAAAACCATCTGTAAAGAGTTTGGACTCCACCAATCCACAGTCAGACAGATTGTGTACAAATGGAGGAAATTCAAGACCATTGTTACCCTCCCCAGGAGTGGTGGACCAACAAAGATCACTCCAAGAGCAAGGCGTGTAATAGTCGGTGAGGTCACAAAGGACCCCAGGGTAACTTCTAAGCAGCTGAAGGCCTTTTTCACATTGGCTAATGTTCATGGGTCCACCATCAGGAGAACACTGAACAACAATGGTGTGCATGGCACTGCTCTCCAAAAAGAACATTGCTGCTGCTCCCCAAAAAAAACATTGCTGCTGCTCCCCAAAAAAAACATTGCTGCTCATCTGCAGTTTGCTAAAGATCATGTGGACAAGCCAGAAGTCTATTGGAAAAATGTTTTGTGGACAGATGAGACTAAAATAGAACTTTTTGGTTTAAATTAGAAGCGTTATGTTTGGAGAAAGGAAAACACTGCATTCCAGCATAAGAACCTTATCCCATCTGTGAAACATGGTGGTGGTAGTATCATGGTTTGGGCCTGTTTTGCTGCATCTGGGCAGGATGGCTTGCCATCATTGATGGAACAATGAATTCTGAATTACACCAGTGAATTCTAAAGGAAAATGTCAGGACATCTGTTCATGAACTGAATGTCAAGAGAAGGTGGCTCATGCAGCAAGAAAATGACTCTAAGCACACAAGCCATTCTACCAAAGAATGGTTAAAGAAGAATAAAGTTAATGTTTTGGAATGGCCAAGTCAAAGTCCTGACCTTAATCCAATCAAAATGTTGTGGAAGGACCTGAAGCGAGCAGTTCATGTGAGGAAACCCACCAACATCCCAGAGTTGAAGCTGTTCTGTATGGAGGAACGGGCTAAAATTCCTCCAAGCCGGTGTGCAGGACTGATCAACAGTTACTGGAAATGTTTAGTTGCAGTTATTGCTGCACAAGGGGGTCACGCCAGATACTGAAAGCAAAGGTTCACATACTTTTGCCACTCACAGATATGTAATATTGGATCATTTTCCTCAATCAATAAATGACCAAGTATAATATTTTTTGTCTCATTTGTTTAACTGGGTTCTCTTGATCTACTTTTAGGACTTGTGTGAAAATCTGATGGTGTTTTAGGTCATATTTATGCAGAAATATAGAAAATTCTAAAGGGTTCACAACCTTTCAAGCACCACTGTATGCCACTGGAATTACATCCTGACCCTCTCCTGGTGGACTCTTTTTTTCCCCTTAATTGTAAAGTGACCTTGGGTGTGAGAAAGGCGCTATATAAATTGAACTGATTCTTCTTCTTCTTCTTCCTCTTCTTATTAAAACCTAGAATGCTCGATCATAGACACATTTCTGATCAACTTTATTCACATTTAAACATGGAGCTAATACACTGAGGGCTAAACCACCTGATATCTCAAGTTACTGTGGTGGGGTTTACATTAGACCGTATCAGCGGATCATCAGATTGTTTTTAAAATGATTAGCGTGCACACAGCAACACCAATACATGATTCGCGTGCACACAGCAACACCAATACAGGGATACGCTCGGCTCCGCAGGCATCCTGCGCTCCAAATCACTCCGCCCTGAACAGCAAGTGCCCTCTGGAGGGTGCGCACTCCGGCCCTGCGCAGCTCACAGAGCGCGCGAGTATAGCGCACGAGCAGTGATTCGGGACTGAGCCGCTGTGTGTGTGATCCCAGCGCATATCACTTACCACTTGCAAGTGGAAGGATGGCAAGCCTAAAGACAGTCATAACTACACAATGGGCAGTATTTGCATCAGTATTTGCAGTATTTTCATACTTTTATACTCTTTAATGAAAGGTGATACAAGGCGGAAGTCCGCGCCGTTTTTCAGCAGTCGCGTCACATGACCAACGCCAGCGAATCAGGAAGGTGGATGTCACAGTGACGTTGTCCAATGACGACGCCAGCTAGAGCTCAGCACAGCGTATCCGCGTATTCTCAATGTTTACACAGCACCGGACCAGACACGATCTAGATTGAATACGTGGACCCTAGCGGATTCCCGTTTCCCGGCGTTTTAATGTAAACGGACAGTGCATCCGCGAAGAAAACAAGACAGATACGGTCTAATGTAAACTTGGCCTGTGGTGTGCAGTCGAGCTAATGTTAGTTTGTTTCCAATGCTAAGGCGACTGATTAGTGATGTTTTAAGTGAAAGTTGTTGAAAATATCTTTGAAGTTCCCAGGCAGTCATATCAGTTTGCTGTTTGTGCTGATGTGCCTGTTCCCTCACAGATAAATGTTCTCATAAGTGGCTTCCTGTTCATTTAGTACCATTCATGGTTTCTTTCAGAAAAAAAAAAAGTTCAGTTTCCATTGTTGCAAATTTTCACGTGCACGGCAGCCTCCTCTGTGGGGAGGGGCTTTGGAAAGTTAAGTCCTCTCTCTTTTCAGTCCTATCCCACTGACTGCAGCTTTAATGCTGCACGGTAGCAGGTGCAGGACTGAGGAGGACACAGTAGCACTAATGGAAACAGCCTACCTTCGGCGAAAGGTGTGTCCTCACTTCTCCCCGTACTCCACTCCATCTCATCTCCATTATACAGAACATCTTCATCTTCAGAAGCCCTGGCTGTAACTTCAGGCACATGCACTGCCTGTTTCTCAAAACTTTTATTAGACTGCATTATATTACCTTGAGGTCGACACGTTTGATAAACAGCTCGCTTGTCAGGAAGTTCAGTGGATCTCTGAGGCTCTGCACTCTTTATGGAACTTTCTATTGGAACATTCTGTGTTTCTACTGGAACGTTCTGTGACACCTCAGAATGTCCACTAGGGGGCGGGGCGATATATAACTACATCCAAACACACTGAGCAGACCATCAACGGTGAAAGCATCGGCCATGTGGATATTAGACAACCCGGGTTTTAAAGGAGACATTGATGCACTATAGACAAAGTTATACGATCAACACATTAACAAATCAAAAATAAACAATACTACAGTGTCGAATAGGTTAATTACTGCTAATCATTAATTACTAATTAGTGCTCCCTCACCTGACGTGGATTTAAGGTGGGTGGGGGGGTGTCCAAAACAAAAAATAGTTTTCATATTGCAGATACCGAGATATGTCTGCTGATTTTTATTTAATAAGATTTTAAAGAATGAATAAAATAAATCCTTATTTAATTAAAATTCAAATGATTGATTGATATTAAAAGGCAGAAAATGTGCTCAGAAAACATTCCTCACACCATTGCACCACCTTCACCAGCCTGGACTGTTGACACAAGGCAGGTCGGATCCATGGATTCATGCTGTTGGTACCATTCTGACTTTACCCTCTGTGTGCCTCATCAGAAATTAAGATTCATCAGACCAGTCTACATTTTTCCAGTCTTCAACTATCCATTTTTGGTGAGCCTGTGTCCACTTCAGCCTCAGGTTCTGTTCTTGGCAGACAGAAGTGGAACCTAATGTGGTCTTCTACTGTTGTAGCCCATCTGCTTCAAGGTTTGATGTGTTGTGCATTCTGAGATGCACTGACTGGTTATCAGAATTACTGTAGCCTTTCTGTCAGCTCAAACTAGTCTGTCCATTCTACAATGACTGCTCTCATCAGCAAGGTGTTTCCATCCACAGAATTGCCGCATACTTGATGGGTGTACAATTCTTCCTAGTAAATTGTTCAGTGAGTGTATATCTTCCCTTGTTTGGTAATCAAATATTATTGATATGCGAGGTGCAGTCTCCTCACAGCAAGAAGGTTCTGGGTTTAAACCTCATGGCCCAACTGGGGCCTTTCCTGTGGAGTTTGCATGTTCCCATGTCTGCATGGATTTCTTCTGGGTATTGAGGTTTTTCACCTGACGTCACAGGGTCACGTGATGCCCCGGTGTCCGCCATTTTGGACGTCAAGCTAGCTAATGTCAACAACATAGTAGCTAGTATGTTACTGTAGCAATGTTTACGTTCAGTCATTTGGATGACTGTTAAAACCTTTCAGTCTCAAGTTTTTCCTTTACTGTATTTACTAGTTTACTGAGCTAGCGCGCTCGGGCAGGCTGGCGCTAGCTAGCGCGCTTGGGCAGGCTGGCGCTAGCTAGCGTGCTTGGGCAGGCTGGCGCTAGCTAGCGCGCTCGGGCAGGCTGGCGCTAGCTAGCGCACGCCGAGCGCGCTAGCTAGCGCCAGCCTGCCCGAGCGCGCTAGCTAGCGCCAGCCTGCCCGAGCGCGCTAGCTCCCAGCCTGCCCAAGCACGCTAGCTCCCAGTCTGCCCGAGCGCGCTAGCTCCCAGCCTGCCCAAGCGTGCTAGCTCAGTAAACTAGTAAATACAGTAAAGGAAAAACCTGAGACTGAAAGGTTTTAACAGTCATCCAAATGACTGAACGTAAACATTGCTACAGTAACATACTAGCTACTATGTTGTTGACATTAGCTAGTGCTAACAGCTAGCTGCTAGTACACTGCTACAACACAGACACCGACCCTAATAATACAGTTCTTGGTCATTGCCTGGTAACAGCAAATTTATAACGGGCCATGACTCAACAGACTAAGAAGTTATTTCAATGACATTTAATAACATTTTGTTTATCCTGAGGACCGAAAGTAAATGAAAATGTGAACAAACCTTAGCTGTAATAAGATGGCGACCACCGGCTCCAGGGACGACCCACTGATGTAGGCATGTTACCCAGCCTGACACAAAATATTTGTAGGCATCCAAACCCTTATACACTTTTAGATCAATACCTGTGTATGGCGATGGGTTTTTAACGACATAGGTATACAGATCATGTGGGCCGAAGTCAGGTAAAGACGAGGGCTTCGTGTACTTCCGTACGTCAGTGAACAATCCTGGTGGAAGCAGGTAAATGTCGTTCTCTAAGCCTGCTAACCTCAATTTTTGCAAATACCTCTCCCTCTGCTCGCCCTGTAAATGCCCTACGTCGCTGGATAGTGAAGGTGTTTTCTGCATCTCACTCCTTTTTCTTTTATGTTTTTCGTTTGTCGCCTTCCTCGCATTCAAACTGATTCGAGCCGTGACGTCCAAAATGGCAGTCTCACATGACTTGGTCACGTGGGTGAAAAACCTCAATTCCAGTTTCCTCCCATGTCCAAAGACATGCAGATTAAGTCAACTGGCTACGCAAACTTATCCATACATGTGAATGGGAGTGTGTCTCTCTGTTAGCCCTGCAACAGATTGGTGACCTGCCCAAAGTGTACCCCACCTCTTGCCTTTAGTCAGCTGGGATTGGTTCCAGTTTCCCCTGCAAACTTGACAATAGAAAATGGATGGATGGATGGATGTGTAATGGCCCATCCAGCAGCACCAACATACTACAGTGGTGGTGCGTGCAGGTCAAAGTTGCCTTCTTGGGACTGAAGATGACTCACTGACCCATTGATTGTCATCATTGTAGAGAGAGACTTTGTGCTATGTTATGAAGCACAATGCAGGCACAGATGTTATTGCATGCTTGCTTTAGCTTCACACACAGGCACTTCAAGCATGCAGTGTCTCTTCAGAACCTCATTCACTCAATTGTTCCTTGTGTTGCTGTGTCAACTTTGTTGAATGACAGATCTGCTGCATTTCAACATTGTAATGTGATTAGGCCAGCATCTCCCACAAGTTGTACATTTATACTATGCCATCCATTTCCCATTCTCTCTCATGGGGGTCTGAATGTGAACATGGTGCAGTCTATCACACCAGTAGTGTTTGGCATTTTACCCTTTGAAAAAAAGTCATGCTTCATCTTGTTGAGGTGCTCTGGATTTTCAGAAAAAGAAATAAAACTGGTTTAGTGTCAAGGCAGATGGACCTCTCTGAATGATTAAACATACTGTGGATTTTGTGACACACATGTTCTGTCCCCAATAACTTGATATAATGTCCCATGAGCATAGAACTGTAAAGCAATTAGTACACATTCATCCACAAGGCATGGCTTCTCAGAGCGAAATGTTGTAAATGTGGTCTGAATAAATTGCATAATATCTTCCCAGACAAATCTAAATCATGCTTGAAGTGCATCATCTCTGTAATGTTCCAGTAGATTATGGCCCTGTGAATTGTTGATTTATATTTTCTCATGTGATGTTGGAAATGGGGCGGCACGGTGGTGTAGTGGTTAGCGCTGTCACCTCACAGCAAGAAGGTCCGGGTTCGAGACCCGTGGCTGGCGAGGGCCTTTCTGTGCGGAGTTTGCATGTTCTCCCCGTGTCCGCGTGGGTTTCCTCCGGGTGCTCTGGTTTCCCCCACAGTCCAAAGACATGCAGGTTAGGTTAACTGGTGACTCTAAATTGACCGTAGGTGTGAATGTGAGTGTGAATGATTGTGTCTATGTGTCAGCCCTGTGATGACCTGGCGACTTGTCCAGGGTGAACCCCGCCTTTCGCCCGTAGTCAGCTGGGATAGGCTCCAGCTTGCCTCCGACCCTGTAGAACAGGATAAAGAGGCTAGAGATAATGAGATGAGATGAGATGTTGGAAATGGTGCACAGTGGATGCCATTGTAAAGAAACGTGAATCCTTGTTAGAGTAGCACATTTGTAGTGTTCAATTACTTCAACCTTGTTGCATACCTGAATCCTATTTTGTAGTATATGCATGTGTGGCAGCGGGGGCGTGGTCAAGCGTCGGTCTGTGACTGGAGGGCGGAGTCAGGGAAGGTAAGTGGCAGAATCACTGCACCTGATGTTGATTAACGTGTGTTTGTGTGTCTTCCCCAGTGACTGTGCCCTATTTAAGGAGAGAGCGAGAGCAGAGGAGGGTTCTCCCGAACCAGACACCTGATGTGTGTGTGCGCGTGTCTGGCTGTGTGTGTGTATGTTCATGAGAGACCACTGAAAAGTGTATAAAACAAAAAGATTTACGAAACTCAGTTCTGGCCTGCCATCTTCTGTGCTCCTCCCACTCCTACGAACTGCCACAGTGGTGTCGAAACCCGGGAAATTTGGAGTGCAGAAGAAGAACAGCCCCATGGAGTCCTCCCCTTTCGCCGACCTGGTCCACGCCCTCACCACGGCCCAGCAGAGCCAGCACCAGGCGCTAGTCGCCCTCTGGAAGGAGCAAGAGCAATGGTTCGAGGCCCTGGTGCTGGCGCAGCAGGAAGATCGACAGGCGTTCTGGCACCTCCTCGCATCGGCAGGGTCCACCATCTCCACCGCCGTGGGCCCTTCTCCCCTCACCCTAACGAAGATGGGCCCGCAGGACGACCCCGAGGCCTTCCTCACGCTCTTTGAGCAGGTAGCAGAGACCTCGGGCTGGCCGGTGGAACAGCGCACGACGCGCCTCCTCCCCCTGCTAACGGGCGAGGCGCTGCTGGCCGTGCTACAGCTTCCCGCCGACCGCTGGCTGGCCTATGCGGACCTTCGCTGGGCTGTCCTCCAGCGTGTGGGGCGCACCCCTGAACAACAGCAACAGCACTTCCATGCTTTGCGCTTGGAGGAAGTCAGCTGGCCGTTCGCGTTTGGCCAGCAACTCCGGGACGCCTGCTGGCGGTGGTTGAGGGCCGACAACCACGACGCCGAGGGAATCATCGATCAGGTGGTACTGGAGCAGTTCGTCACTCACCTACCAGCAGGAACCGCAGAGTGGGTCCAGTGCCACCACCCTGCGTCGCTGGATCAGGCAATCGAGCTGGCAGAGGACCATTTGGCGGCTGTCCCGACGGCAGGACAGCAGACAACCTCTTCTTCCCTCTCCTCTCTCTCTCTCTCTCCCCTCCTGTGTCTCATCCTCACCCCGTTCCTCCACCACGGAGGTGGGGACCGGCGCCACCCCAGCCGGCCTGCCGCACCCGCGGTGCCCTCCCGTTTCTCTCTTCTGTGTCTGTCTCCCCCCCCCCCGGTGAGTGAGCCCCAGAGCACCAGTGCAGAGAGGAAGCCCGGGCCGGTTTGCTGGCATTGCGGGGAGCTGGGCCACCTCCAACAGCAGTGCTCGGTAATGGAGGTGGGCGAAGTGGTTTGGATCCCCGACATGCTAGGAGCCGCCCTCGATCGGGCCGGAGCGTATCACATACCGGTGAGTGTCCAAGGGGATACATATCAGGCGTTGATGGACTCTGGCTGTAATCAGACCTCAATCCACCAAAGCCTGGTGCAAGACGAGGCATTGGGGGGAGCACAATTGGTGAAGGTGTTGTGTGTGCATGGGGATGTTCACAACTACCCTTTAGTGTCGGTCCACATTCTTTTTCAAGGGGAAAAATTTAGAGTAAAGGCGGCGGTTAATCCTCGCCTTACCCACTCGATAATTTTGGGGACTGATTGGCCGGGATTTGGGGAATTAATGAGTCATTTAGTGAAGAGTGGGTCCTGCCGTAGTTCTGCACGGGGAGGTCCCGGTGTCGCATTGGCGGGAGCAGCTGTCACAGAGCCGTCTACGTCATCTCCGCATCAGAGTGAGGAGCCGCTGGCTCCTCCTCCTTCTATTGGGGAATCCCTCGTGGATTTTCCATTAGAGCAGTCGCGAGACGAGACTCTGCGGCATGCATTTGACCAAGTGAGAGTAATCAATGGTCAAACGCTCCAGCCAAACGCCACCGCGCCCTTCCCCTATTTTTCTATTATGAAGGATAGATTATACCGAGTGATGCAGGACACTCAGACTAAAGAGAAAGTCACACAGCTTTTGATTCCAAAGAGCTGCCGGGAATTGGTATTCCAGGTGGCTCACTTTAATCCCATGGCTGGACAATTAGGGCAGGATAAGACACTAGCCCGAATAATGGCCCGGTTCTATGGAGCACTTGCACGTGACGTCACATCTGATCCAGATTGTAAACAGACACCATCTTGTCGGTAAAACACCATATTTCCGCCGTCTAACCAACACTGACTCTCGTTGTTTTTCACCCAAATCTTCAAATATTACCGTGCCACAATGCCGGAGAGTTGTATGGCATATAAATGCCACAACAGGAGAGGTCAGAAATCGGGAAGAAAGTTTCATAGGCTGCCACGGGACCCTGACAGGCATGCGAAATGGATTGCTGCTATCAGCTGGGCCGATCCAAACAACAGCAACAAGGCATGGGTACTGACTGGAAAGAACGATCACTGGCGCCTGTACAGTGACCATTTCATCTCAGGTTCGCCATGTATTTATCCTAGTATATCCATGTGGTTATTTGCAACATAAGTTTATGACTTGCTCTAATAAAAATTTCCGGGAAGTGGGAACCTGAGAAAAGGGTTGGGGCGGGGGGGTGGATTGGGTCTTTAGTGGTGTGACATTCTATGTAGTCTCTAGATGTATAATAATTTTATACTTTTAGGGGTCACATGTAGAGATAGATAACTTAATATGTATCAAATCATAAATTCCTCGTGCTCAATTGCCACTAGTCAGTATATTTCTGTCTTTCAGGGAAGAAGAGCAATGACCCTACCTCTCCAGATTATGCACCGTCCATTTTTGCTCACACTTCCTCTCCACTGAAGAGAAAACGAAAGAGAGAAATGGAAACGTACACAAGACGTGAGCGATCAAAGAAGCAACGTCGTGATCAGTGCGCAAAGACACTGGCTGCCAGTGCTCTTCTTAAGTTGTCTGAGCTAGTTATTTCTACAACACTGGCACCAGATTCTGTGAATGTGATAGGGGATGACCAGGATAATCCTGCAACAATGACAGCAGATGAGTGTCAAAACACGGAGTGCACTGAGCTCAAACAGTCGTTTGAACAATTATCTTCATCATTTGATAAACTCAAAGTTCACTCAGAAATGCTTGAAACTGACTGTCAGGCACTTAGAAATGAAAATTCAATCCTCAAAGATAAAATTAAATCTCTCTCTCTACTTGAAGCCGACTTCGAGGATGATGATGACAAGGTGAAGACGTTAACTGGGGTTCAGTCGTTTACAGCATTGATGACCTTGTTCTACATTATTCAGGATCATTTAAAGGCAAATTCCGCCCTGTCACCATTTAAGCAATTTATATTGACTCTTTTATGGTTGCGATTAAACGTATCATTTACATTCTTAGCTTACTACTTTGGTGTACATGTAACGACTGTGTCTCGGATATTTCACCACTGTATCAATGTAATGTACACAAGATTAGTACCATCTTTAGTTTTCTGGCCAGATAGGGAGGAACTTAGATGAACATTGCCATACGTTTTTCGGAGAAGTAAATTTAACAAGTGTACATGTTTAATAGTGTGAGGGAACCGATCAGTGAGGCATAAGGACACAAGGAGGTTTAGTTCAAAGTAAAGGGTTTTTATTACCCAGAAAATGATCAAAGATAAATAAAAGCCACAAACTGAAAATTAGGCCTATAAAATAAATCAACAAAAGTATGAAGACATAAGACACAAAACTAACGTGACTTTAACTAAACAAAGACTGACTTGACACAATGAGACAAAAGGGAAGATATATCGGCTTGGCCAAACCAAAAGACACAAAAAGGGGATAAACTAAATACATAAGCTTAAATCATAACACAAAGCAAAGCAACTAAGGCCAAATTCCCCCCTCGGGCACACGGGAGATATAGTACGGCCCAATTCGTCGGCGCCGAGACTTAGGTCTTCTCAGCCCTCAGCCACGCCTTTGCCCAAACAGGAAGGGACCGCCCCCAACACTCAACCAGGTAACTCAAGACAAAAAAAAAACACATGATTAGTGCCAAACAAATAATATAACCTTACAGTGTTAAAATGTGTGCACCCATATAAAACAATGTAAGGCTAAAGAAAGTAAACTAATAAAATAAATAAATAAAACAAAATGTGAACTGAGTTATTTGAGCATGATAGCACATGTGACTGCAAACAATAAAATGTGCAGCAAATCTATAATGTACCAAAAGAAATTAATAATGTGCATTGGAAGAGTGAGGGCTGATGTTACCATGTGTGGCTGGAGCCATCACACACTCCCCTCCTTCAGGACTCTCGCTAGTACTGCGAGAGAGATAGTCAGCTGTCAGATTTTCTTTGCCTGGGATGTGCCGGATACAGAAGCGGAATGGTTGGAGAGCCAGGTACCATCGGGTAATTCTTCCATTGGCATCTTTCATCTTCTCCATCCACTGGAGCGCCTTATGATCTGTTTCCAGCGTAAACTCTCTACCAAGGAGATAATAGCGAAAGGAATCAAGGGCCCACTTTATAGCCAGCGCCTCCTTTTCTATCGTTGAATACCGGACCTCCCGGGGAAACAGCTTCCTACTAATGTAGGCGATTGGATGGCGATCCTCTGGGGGCCCCTGGAGAAGCACGGCTCCCAAGCCTCTGTCGGAAGCATCAGTCTGCAAGATGAAGGCATCATTGAAATCAGGACTAAACAACACTGGCTGCTTACTCAATGACTGACGGAGATCATGAAACGCTGCCACCGCTTCCTCCGTCCATTGAACTTGATTTGGGTTCCGGGTCCCGGTCATGTCGGTGAGAAGCGCTGCCCTGATGGAGAACTGAGGGATAAAGCGATGGTAGAAGCCAGCCATCCCAAGAAAGGAGCGGAGCTGCTTCCTTGTCTGTGGTAGAGGACATGACTCAATGGCTTGGACCTTACTGACCTGTGGTCTTATTGATCCATTCCCCACCGTATGGCCCAGGTATTCTGTCTCAGACGCTGCAAAGACGCACTTGGCCGGATTGACCGTCAGCCCAGCGGAGCGGAGACGTCCCAAGACAAGGCTCAGATGTTCCAGGTGCTGGTCCCAGCTGTTACTGTAAAGGACTATGTCATCCAAATATGCAGCTGCAAAATCAGAAAAATCACAGAGCACCTGGTCCATCAGCCTCTGGAAACTGGCTGCGGCACCATGGAGCCCAAATGGAAGTACAGTGAACTGAAACAGCCCCCACGGAGTCCGGAAAGCTGTTAGCTCCCGTGACTGCTGAGACAGAGGAACCTGCCAGTAGCCCTTACAAAGATCGATGGTAGTCAAGAATTTTGCTTTGCCCAGACGTTCTAACAGGTCATCAATCCTTGGCGTCGGATAAGAATCGAATTGGGAAACAGAGTTGAGATACCTGAAGTCGATGCAGAATCTTATGCGGCCGTCCTTTTTCGGCACAAGGACTACTGGGTTGCACCATTCACTTCTGGAAGGCTCTATGACACCCTGGGAGAGCATGACATTCACCTCCCCCTTCAATGCGGTCAACAGGCGCTCTGGGATCCTGTAACTGAGACGTTTTGCAGAAGCACCTTCTTTAAGAACAATATTATGGACAACAAGATCAGTTCTCCCTGGTCTCTCCTGGAACACCTCAGGACTGCAGATCGCCCTCACCTGGAGCTGTTGACCCTCTGGGAGGTGGCTAAGATCGAAATTCACCAGATCACCAGCAGGGGGTAAGTACTGATCGTCTACCTCCTCTTCCTCCAGTATACTTCTAACCAGCATTACATCTGTTCTCTTTTCAGGTCTCTGTACCCACTCCTTCAGGAGGTTCACGTGTAACACCCTACAATGGCGTGACTGACCTGGAGTGGAGATCTGATATGTCGTTGGCCCAAGTTTCTTCTGCACCTCAAATGGGCCTTGCCATTTTACTAGCAGCTTGCTATCACTGCTTGGGAGGAGCACCAACACCTTCTGGCCAGGGCTGAAGGATCTTTGGCGGGCCTTCTGGTCATACCAGCCCTTCTGTTGCTGCTGGGCTTCCGCCATATGTACCTGGGCGAGCTCACTCATCTTCTGCAAATGCTCCCGCATCTGGACAACATAGGACACAACATTAACAGCCTTCTCTCTCCCCTGGTCACCCTCCCAGATCTCCCTCAACAAAGACAGAGGCCCTCGGACCTCATGCCCATAGAGAAGTTCAAAAGGAGAGAAACCCGTTGAGACTTGGGGAACTTCACGGTACGCGAACAAGAGGTATGGCAGCCAGAGGTCCCAATCAGTACCACTGCTGCTGACAAACTTCCTCAGCATCTGCTTCAAGGTCTTATTGAAGCGTTCTGTCAGCCCATCACTTTGCGGGTGGTATGGCGTAGTTCTCAGGCTCCTAATTCCCAGCAGATGATAGACCTGTTTTAAGATAGTCGACATAAAGTTAGTTCCACGATCAGTAAGAATTTCTCGTGGAAAACCCATTCTAGAGAAGAACTGCACCAGACAAAAAGCAACTGATCTGGCTTTTATAGACTTCAATGGGAAAACTTCTGGGTACTTGGTCGCATAGTCTGTTATGACCAGCATGTATCGGTTTCCAGCTTTACTTTTCTCAACAGGACCAACAATATCCATTCCAAGGCGTTCAAATGGCGTACTGATAATGGGGAGCGGTTGGAGTGGAGCTCTGGGCGGGAGATTAGAAGATGTTATTTGACATTCTGGACAACTTTTGCAGTACTGGGCAACATCTCTGTATAGACTGGGCCAGTGAAAATAACGTTTAATGCGAGCTGTGGTTTTATGCTTACCCAGGTGGCCAGCCCAGGGAACGGCATGCCCAAGCTGCAATATGATGTCTCTAGCTGCTTGGGGGACCACAAGCTGCAACACTGACCCCTGCTGGCGGTAGAGGATACCCTTCTGGAGAATGTACGCCTCCTTGTTCCCATCCGGATCAGCTCCTTGTTCCTCCTCACTGATTTTCTGAAAAAGAGGAGCCAAAGAATTATCACCTTTCTGCATGTCAATGATCTCGACTGGTATCTGAAATCCTAGAGGTGATTCAGGTAAAACATTAGTTGGAAGTTCCAGCACTGTGTGAAGAAATTTCTCCCGTCTTCTCTGCCTACGAGTCTTACGAGACTTCCCGGGTTTTGTCTCCAACTCATGATTGTAAAATGGCAGGGTGCTGAGGATCTCCTGATGCTCATTAGACTTCTTAACTTGCCCTCTAGTGACAGCAGCACAACACTTCAGGTTCTTGTCCGATTCCAACAAATCAAGCAACACTGGGAGATCTCGGCCTAGTACGACAGGGTAAGGCAAATTATCAGCAACCACAACATTCAATAGATAGGTTTGATCTTCAACTCTAATGTACATCTCGGCTGTGGAATAGCACTTCTCGTCTCCATGCACACAGCAAATCGGCACAGCATCATTGGTACTGACAATATAAGGAGGCACAAATTTCCTGTGCACCAGGGTCTGACCACTCCCAGTATCAATTAAGGCTTTAAGAACAGTCCCGTTAACTTCGACATCAATCATCTTAGCATCTTGCTCATTAATATGAACTGAATTGACACTAGGCCGTGGCACCACACACATATTGTGAGACCTTGCTGTGTTTTTAGGACACATAGGCTTAGTGTGGCCCTCAACTCCACATAGGTAACAGATGGGTTTCTTACCGGCTGGCTTTTGTGGCTTGGGCATGGATTGACTCTCTCCTATGAGTGGCTTACCCCCACTGGCCTCTAGCTTCGGGTAGTACTGCTGGATGGTTTTACGGCTGTCTCTTGTTGTCTTCCATGAATTGTGGCTCCACGGCTGCCCCTTCTTTCGTGCCGCCACAAAGACATCAGCCAACCTAGCAGCCTCCATTGCCGAAGCAGGGTCGTGCTCTTTAATCCAGACCTGAAGCCCAGGGGACACCATTCTCAAATACTGCTCCAATATGATCATTTCACTCACATCATGAATTGTTTTACCTTTTGGCTGGATCCACTTTCCATAGAGCTCCTTAAGCCTCACATACAGCTCCTTAGGACTTTCATCAGGATTCACCTCTAGGGAACGGAATCTTTGTCTATAGGTCTCAGGGTTAATGTCATATTTAGAGAGAATAGCTGTTTTAACTTTGTCATATTCAAGAGAGTCATCAATGTCCATATGCACATAAGCACTTCTAGCCTTACCAGTTAACAAAGGCATCAAGTGAAAAACCCAATCTACTTTTGGCCATCGGCAAACTACAGCAATACGTTCAAATGTAATGAGAAAATGTTCAATATCGTCATTTTCAGTTAATTTTTCTAATTTAGGCCCATGACGTGGACGAACCTGACCTGTTGCAGTCGTAGTTGCATCAGCAATAAATGTGGACTCAACCTGAGCTTGCAAGTGAGGTCTGCTGGACGGAGCCTCAAGATCTGGATCAGAGTCAGTTGGTAATGGGGATGTTCGAGCTTGTACCTCTAGCTGCAGCATCTGAAACTGGTGCTGAAGTGCTTTAAACCTTTGTTCTTGTCTTGCAACCATCTCCCTCTGCTTCTCATCTCGAGCCTCCTGCTGCCCCATGTGTGCACGGAGAATGCCCGCCAGATCCGCAAGGGTTGGTTCTCTACCTCCATCTTCAGCCTCTTCCCGTTCTGATTCTCCAGGTCTTCCCACATCGCCATCTGCTGACTTTTCCTGGGCCGCTTGGCTTGCAGCTGCTTCTTGTTCTTTTGTTCTTGTTCTTCCAGAACGAATCATTCTCTTTTTGTTGGGGAATTTTTTTTTTTTTCAAAAAAAACAAAGAAAAAAAACTCCTGTGTCCGTCACTGGAAGATCCCACTTCTGACACCAGTTGTGAGGGAACCGATCAGTGAGGCATAAGGACACAAGGAGGTTTAGTTCAAAGTAAAGGGTTTTTATTACCCAGAAAATGATCAAAGATAAATAAAAGCCACAAACTGAAAATTAGGCCTATAAAATAAATCAACAAAAGTATGAAGACATAAGACACAAAACTAATGTGACTTTAACTAAACAAAGACTGACTTGACACAATGAGACAAAAGGGAAGATATATCGGCTTGGCCAAACCAAAAGACACAAAAAGGGGATAAACTAAATACATAAGCTTAAATCATAACACAAAGCAACTAAGGCCAAATTCCCCCCTCGGGCACACGGGAGATATAGTACGGCCCAATTCGTCAGCGCAGAGACTTAGGTCTTCTCAGCCCTCAGCCACGCCTTTGCCCAAACAGGAAGGGACCGCCCCCAACACTCAACCAGGTAACTCAAGACAAAAAAACACATGATTAGTGCCAAACAAATAATATAACCTTACAGTGTTAAAATGTGTGCACCCATATAAAACAATGTAAGGCTAAAGAAAGTAAACTAATAAAATAAATAAATAAAACAAAATGTGAACTGAGTTATTTGAGCATGATAGCACATGTGACTGCAAACAATAAAATGTGCAGCAAATCTATAATGTACCAAAAGAAATTAATAATGTGCATTGGAAGAGTGAGGGCTGATGTTACCATGTGTGGCTGGAGCCATCACAAATAGATTGTTTTGAAATTTTCACAGAAAAACCTCGTAGCCTCCTAGCCAGTGCACAGTCATATTCATCTTATAAATCTCATCAAACTATAAAATATTTAATAGGCATAACACCACAAGGTGTAATTTCCTTTATATCAAATGGATGGGGTGGGAGAACTAGTGACAAACATAATACAGAAAATTCAGGATTCTTAAACAAACTTGAGCCAGGTGATCTGATCTTAGCTGACAGGGGCTTTGATGTTGGGGACACGATTGGATTGTATCAAGCTAAATTGAAAATCCCTGCATTTACACAAGGCAAAAAACAGCTAGACCCTCTTGACATTGAAAACACCAGAGGACTAGCTGCTGTCAGAATAAATGTTGAGAGGGTGATAGGAACTGTTAGACAGAAATTTACAATCCTTCAAAGTACCCTTCCTATACGAGTTCAAGATGTTGAACCAGGTTATGATGTAACAAATCTTGATAAAATTGTACAAGTTTGTTGTGCACTTACAAATGTCTCAGAGTCTGTGGTTCCATTTGAGTGACATGTATCATGATGGTTGCTTTGTATGTATATGACAGTATTGTATGTTGTGATCATAAATGATGATAAACATGTGATCAGTGCTTTTTGGTTATAGTACATGTAAGGTTACAAATTCAAATCACATAATGTGTTTGTGAATTGTTATTGTTGACAACTGGTTAATATGTAGTCAAATGTGATGACTTAATCTTACAACCTTTGTTCTTTGTTGATTGTCAATTGCACATTATATCTACTTGTAACCCATTTATTGGCATTAATAAATGAATGACGGTTAGTAACTTTCAACTTTAATTTCACAGAAAACATATGCACAAGACACTTGCAAATATTTAAGGTACTTCAAATATTACACACAACTATCACAACACACAAATGCAAATTTGTATAATACTAGTAGTTGACGTAGCAAAATGATTATACAAGATCTCGCAAATCAAGGCATGCCACTAATAGTAATGTAAAAAAAAAACAAGTATCAATATTATGATATAACAGTTTAACAGCATTACAAAACAAATGCATCAAGAGTAAATAAAACAAAGTTTAAACTGACAGTAACTGTCAGGCTGAGTACACCACTTATTTCGGCCTAAATGGCTTTCTCACTTGGCCTGTTTTTTTGCATCCCTTTTGTTTTTGTTCATAGTTGTGCGACATGATGGGCATATGTACTTTTTTGGAATCCTTTTCAACTTTAAGCATGTCTGGTGGAACTTCTTCACTGAACAGAAACCTGATTCGCATTCCAACATCGTGCCACACTGCTGCTCCTTGCAGCAGCACCAAAGCTCGCCTGTGCTTGTACACGCAGTTGGGATAGGAGCCAAAATACTTTTTGAAACAAGTTCAGGTAGAACTGCCTTCTTAAAGAATACAGTAGCCTTTTCCAGTTCCTGATTGAAAAAGTCAATGTCTGGAAAAATGCGTTGCACATAGAGTGACTCCGTATCTGTCCAAACAACAAAATCACAGTATGGCTTGTCCGTTACAAACAGTTGCATTTTCACCTGATAGTAAAAGGTGTGATCTTCTTTTAATCTCAATTCACCATTCTGTTGTTTTTCCAAACAAAACTTTCTATCTTGGCAGACTTCTTCAATGCCAATATGGGCAGCACAATGGGGACATTTCACTTCAATGATTCCAGCTCCACAACATGAACAAGACACATAGCCATCTGGTGACGCACCGATAAATGGGTAGAGACAACTTATCCTGAGTCCAGCATCATCAACCTTTAGGTTTTGGTGCCGCTGCTGTTGGATATGTTCATACTGTCGACGCGCTGTCTCTTCGTGTGTACATCCCCATCTGGAGGCTGCTGTAGAAAACTTGGTGCTCTCAGGGTAACAGATGGCTTGGACCAGACTCTTGCTGGGGTTTTCAGGACTCGAGTGGACCGCTGCCCTAAATTTCGATGCAGTAATGCGTCCTGCCCTATGAGAGTACCACAACTTACTTTGCGCCTGTTTTCGGGTCTCCTCTTCGACCACGTCACTCTGGTGGGGGGAAACCACTATAGAGTCGAAAGTGTCTTCATACAGAATCTGGAGATCATCTGGGCTTAACTTCCTGTGGTCAGGTTTATAGAGCTGGTCTAGTGTTGGAGGTAAGTCCAGAGTGATAACTTTGGGAACATACCTTTCAGCATGGCCAGGGACCACAGACAGAATAGCTGATTTTAAAGGTCTGCCCTTGTAAGAACATTTTGACAGCTGTCTGTATAGATCAGTTTTTTCATCCTGTGTCAATGGTGGAATACTGAAGGTAGGAGCGGAATTAGGCTTCCTTTTTTTTCTTGCTTAATGTGAATTAAAGTCAATGTTACGTGCTTCAGCATATTCCACCCTTATCAAAGACTCCTTGCTTGGCTGTGCCCACCCACATTTTAAAGATGTCACTGAAGGCTGGGATTCTAGTTTTTGCTTTTTTTGACTGTATTTCTCCTGCATGTAGAAAAGTAGTGATCCTACATGACAGCACGCCTCACCCAGTCCAGCCATGCAGCAGCAGTGAGCACCGCACACCACCCCATCGTCTGCCAAAATGACCCATGGTTTCAGAGGAGGATCATTGAGTCGCTGTGAATGGTTTACCTGAAGAAAAAGAAATAATAACTGTTATAAGAAATCAGTGATAAAAAACAGTGACCTTTAGACATTTGTCAGTCACCCTCTCATTTTCCCTTTCCACGTTTTGGCTGTGAAGTGTCAGGTGTATCATTACCAATATCTATGACATAGACGAGCACATCTATAATTCTAAGAATTACGATTTATCAGTATTGCTAATTATGGTAAAAGCAAAAGAAATTAAACTGGACAAATACGTTTTTATTTCATAAAGCAGGTATACCATATATACAGTAATAGTGATAGACTACTGATACTTGATCTAACTGACAATATAAAATATTCAACCAAAATCGGCTGGTCAGTGCTATGCTAGATACTACTGATATATCTAGTATCAGTACTAGTACTCAATACTTAAGTGACTTACCCGTCCAATGAGGATTGTTATTTTCTTGTTTACAAGATGCCACATCTGAGGGGGGCTGACAAATCCTGAATTTCTGTAAAGATAACTGTCCAGAGATTTATAAGCACGCAGTGTTTCACCACTGAACAGCGAGGGAAAGTTAATGAGGTAATTATACACATCTGGGTATTCCACCTCTGGCAGTTCAAAATCCACTGACACGGTCGTGAAAACTACGTCCGGTAATCGATAAGGGTCACTAATCTGTAGGTTGTTTATTTTAGACATATATCTAGTTATCTGTTCATTAGAAAAATGAGCTGTGTAGTCCGTCGGTTGAAATTGATCCATTCTGCACATGAGTGCAGCAGTATTCAGCGGTGTTTTTTACCGACAATATGGTGGCTGTTTACTTTCCGGTCACGTGACTGCAAGAGGTCCATTGGCCAGGGATTCGCGGCGATGTCCATAGGTGGTGCACGGCATGCCGTGAATGCCAGTTAGTAAATCCAGCGGCCATTCCAAAAGCGCCTTTGCGCCCTCTCCCATTAATCGAGACCCCGTTCAAAAGAATTGGGATGGATCTCGTCGGGCCATTAGATCGGTCAACACGAGGGTACCGCTTTATTTCAGTTCTGGTGGACTATGCAACGCGATAACCGGAAGCAGTGCCTCTTCACAATATCTCAGCACGCAGTATTGCGGAAGCGCTCTTCCGCGTCATCTCCCGAGTTGGAATCCCAAAAGAGATTCTGACTGACCAAGGCACCTTGTTTATGTCATGTACACTGAATGAACTGTATGGGTTATTAGGTATTAAGCCGATCCGCACCAGCGTGTATCACCCACAAACGGACGGTTTAGTTGGACGGTTCAATCGCACCCTCAAGAATATAATTTAAAAATTCATAAGTGAGGACGCATGTAATTGGGATAAATGGCTCGAACCCTTGTTATTTGCAGTGTGAGAGGTCCTCCAAGCCTCCATGGGGTTCTCCCCATTCGAATTATTATATGGGTGTAAGCCACGCGGCATTCTAGATGTGCTGCGAGAAAATTGGGAGGGGGGACCTTCACCAAGTAAAAATGAAATTCAATACGTTATTGACCTGCGCGCAAAACTCCACACACTCACACACCTAACCCAAGAACCCAAGAACGGCAAACCCGCCTGTACGACAGGGGTACGTGCCTTAGGGAGTTCACACCGGGAGATAAAGTACTCGTACTGTTGCCTGCGTCGAGCTCCAAATTGATCACCAAGTGGCAAGGACCCTTTGAGGTCACACGGCGAGTCAGGGACGTCGACTACGAGGTGAGGCAGACGGACAGGGGTGGGGCACTACAGATTTACTACCTCAATCTGCTCAAACTCTGGAACGAGGAGGTCCCCGTGGCGTTGGTGTCAGTGATTCTGGAGAAGGCGGAGCTGGGGCTGGAGGTTCATAAGGGAGCATTGGCATCGTGTACCTCTCTGGTCCCCTGTGGAGACCACCTCTCCCCGACCCAACTCGCGGAGGTTGCCCAGTTGCAGACCGAGTTTTCGGACATGTTATCGCCCCTGCCCAGCTGCACCGACCTCATAGAGCACCACATTGAGATGCCCCCGGGGGTGGTAGCGCGTAGCCGCCCTTACAGGCTAGCTGAACACAAGAAAAAAGTGGTTCGGGAAGAACTCGAGGCCATGCTCGAAATGGGCATCGTCGAGGAGTCCCACAGTGACTGGAGCAGCCCGGTGGGCTTGGTACCCAAGGCCGACGGGTCGGTCCGGTTCTGTGTAGACTATAGAAAAGTCAACGCGGTGTCTAAATTCGACGCGTACCCAATGCCTCGTATTGATGAGTTGCTCGATCGACTAGGCATGGCTCGCTTTTACTCGACACTGGATTTGACAAAGGGTTATTGGCAGATCCCCTTGACTCCATTATCTCGAGAAAAAACGACCTTTTCCACACTGTTCAGCTTACACCAGTTTGTCACACTTCCTTTTGGGCTGTTTGGAGCGCCTGCTACGTTTCAGCGGCTGATGGATAGGGTCCTCCGCCCCCACGCCACCTATGCGGCCGCATACCTCGATGACATAATTATTTATAGTAATGACTAGCCGCGGCACCTACAACACCTGAGAGCCATCCTTAGGTTGCTGAGGTGAGCGGGTCTCACAGCCAACCCGAAGAAGTGTGCGATTGGGCGGGTGGAAGTATGGTATCTGGGCTTCCACTTGGGCAACGGGCAGGTGCATCCCCAAATTAACAAGACAGCAGCAATTGCGGCCTGCCTGAGGCCCAAGACCAAAAAGGGGGTGAGACAGTTCCTGGGGCTGGCTGGCTACTATCATAGGTTTATACCTAATTATTCAGACGTCAATTCACGGTCGGGTCATACCAAAGACCATCATAAAAATGGTACCAACTACCATCTGGCAAGGCATGCTGCAATACAGATGTGCATGGGGAGTTAAACTCTCGTGGTTACCAGAGGACTAGCCCCCCACTGTAACCCTAGCTATGTAATAGGCGAGAGGCCGAGGGCTACGGAAACGGAGATCGGCGCCGCCCGATACGCCACCATCAGAGTTGGGCCTGGTTAGTACTTGAGTGGGAGACTGCCTAGGAATACCAGGTACTGAGGCGTGGGAAGGACTTTAACTTTTTTTTAACTAATTCAGACGTCACCAGCCCGCTGACTGATCTCACTATAAGGGGGGCACCAGATCCGGTCCAGTGGATGAAGCAATGCCAGTGGGCTTTCTCTGAGGTGAAGGCTGCACTGTGTGGGGGGCCACTGCTACACTCCCCTGACTTTTCTCTCCCCTTTATGTTACAGACTGATGCGTCGGACAGACGGCTGGGGGCCGTTTTGTCCCAGGAGGTGGAGGGGGAGGACCGCCCAGTGCTATATATTAGTAGGAAGCTGTCGGTGTGTGAGAGGCGCTATAGCACCATTGAGAAAGAGTGCCTGGCAATCAAGTGGGTGGTCCTCGCCCTCCGTTACTACCTGCTGGGACGCCCTTTCACCCTCTGTTCGGACCACGCACCCCTCCAGTGGCTCCACCGCATGAAGGATGCTAACGCGTGGATCACCCGTTGGTATCTGGCACTCCAACCCTTTAATTTCAAGGTGATCCACAGGCCGGGGGCGCAGATGGTCGTTGCGGACTTCCTCTCCCGTCAAGGGGGGGGGGGGAGTCGGCTGCAGGCCGGACGGCCGCCCGGCCTGAGTCGGGCGGTGGGGGTATGTGGCAGCGGGGGTGTGGTCAAGCATCAGTCTGTGACCGGAGGGCAGAGTCAGGGAAGGTAAGTGGCAGAATCACTGCACCTGATGTTGATTAACGTGTGTTTGTGTGTCTTCCCCAGTGACCGTGCCCTATTTAAGGAGAGAGCGAGAGCAGAGGAGGGCTCTCCCAAACCAGACACCTGATGTGTGTGTGCACGTGTCTGGCTGTGTGTGTGTATGTTCATGAGAGACCACTGAAAAGTGTATAAAATAAAAAGAGTTATGAAACTCAGTTCTGGCCTGCCATCTTCTGTGCTCCTCCCACTCCTACGAACTGCCATAGCATGAAAAAGGAAAGTGATAAGCAAGTCTAACACAAATTTGCCATGAAACTTACTAAGAAAAGAATATTAATCCAGAGACAAAATGGACCAAGCAGATATTAAAGAAAAAAGAGGCTAATTTCACACTAGGAGAAACAAATGCATTGCTATAAGATTGCCATTACTCTACCTTAAAGGGTGCATTTACTACCACAGGCCAGAAGAATACAGTTACCTCAAAAAGAAAGCAGGGTGTTTGGGCTTCAATCTGTGACCTTGTTAATGCCACTGCTACTGGACAGTTAAGGACCATAGAAAAGGTTAAACTTCAGTGGAAGAATTTAAAGCAGAAGGCTTGTAAAGACAACTATGAATCAAGATACACAGTAATTGGGAACAAGCCCCACAGACAAGGAGAATTCACTGACCAGGTATTGGGCATTATTAGTGGACCCAAATCCCAAGCTCTGCATGGAATTTGCTCTGCCTCAGAGGATGAGTCAGGACCAAGTACTCAGGAGCCCTCTTAATCTGATTCCAGAGACCCAATGGATAAGTCTTACCTTTGTAGAGGCAGAACTTGCACTGTCAGAAATAAGGGTACAGTAGGAGTCCATTTCTGTGCCCCAAGGTACACTCTACACTAGTGTACCCCTTAAAGCTCATTATTGGACCTCAAGGTAACTATGTGTACCTTTTTAGGGCCAAAAAGGTACATATACAGTATGTTCCTAAATCGTATATAAAGAGTACAAATAAATACCTTAGAACAGGGCTTTTCAAAGTGTGGGGTGCACCTCCCCTGGGGGGTGCCAGAGTTCTTCGGGGGGGGGGCGCAACGTGAGGAAACATAAGCCAGAATAAGTTACTATTGCGGACATTTAGCGAACTTCAGCTAGCCTTTGCCAGAGACAAAATGGATCGATTTTTAGTACCTAAAGCTACAGTGAGTGAGGAGACAGAGTCTGGGCCAAGCAAAAAAACAGACCCTTCAGGATTTCGCAATGTTGCGATTCAACCAATCCCCGCGAATTCAGGGCGGTGTTGCAATTATATCCAATCACCGCAACCTTCCCGCAAATTTGACCAATCGTTGGCGTCGTCTTGAGGTGACGTCAACAAACTACCTTCCGCCTTACTTCCATGTATACGTTCAAGAGAAGCAGCATGCGTGCAGTGTTGCCAGATTGGGCGGTTTTAAGTGCATTTTGGTGGATTTTGAACATATTTTGGGCTGGAAAACGTCAGCAGTATCTGGCAACGCTGCATGTGCGAGTCAGTGTTTATATAGGCTTAAATTCAGTTACTGAAAGTGTGTTATGTTTACAGTGAAGGACTGTGTGCACTTTACATTATTTTTTTACTTAATACAAGAAATTAATGGATGCCAACATTTTTGCCAAAATGGTATTTTATTTTCCATTGTTTAGGCAGCTTCAGCATCATACTGTGAGATTCTGTTCAAAATGTTTTTTTTTTCTTCTATGAAGCCTGAGCCATTTATTTTATTAGTTTATAATTGTTTAATTTAGTCTTCAGGAGAGACTGCCTGCACACAGTACTAGTATTAATAGTTTTTTTTCTTACATGAAAGCTGAGGCATTTATATTATATTTTAAGGTAACTTCATGTTGTGCTGTGAGGTTCTCTGCACTTTAACTTTTGAACCAACAGGTGCATTTGGATAAGTAAAGCCTATTTTTCTGCATTTTTGTAGTCCTGGTAATCTTTTATATTGGTAAAGTTGTTTATAGGACCATTTCTCAGTGTCTGTTTTTTTAATCAATAGTTTTTCAGTAATAACTTAATATTTAACATATCACTCAATTTGAATCACAAAGAGAAAATCACAGCAGTTTCTCGCAACTTTCACTTCCTCCTGCAACGTAATTGCAACAAAAACCTAAAAAACACCGCAACCTTCATCGCAATTTTTTGGAAACCCCCCTGCAACATCAGACATTTAGCCAGCAACAATCACAAAAAAGGCCCGCGGAATCCTGGGGGGACTGAAAAAAGAAGGAAGTATGACCACGATTATTTAAAGTTTGGATTTTCATGGACTGGATCTGAAGATGCTCCACTGCCACAGTGTGTTGTCTGCCAAGAGGTGCTAGCTAACAATGCTATGAGATGTTTAAAATGTGTAAAAAAAGATGTTTTAAAAAGAAAAGCACAGATGTTTAAAATGTGTAAAAAAAAAAGATGTTTTAAAAAGCACAGATGTTTAAAATGTGTAAAAGAAAAAAGTGTACAACAACCATTTTTAAAAAAAAATATGAATGGAACATTAAGTATAGCAACAACAAAAATTGTGAGGGGGCGCTGTTGTTTATTTGCTCTCTGGGGGGGGGTTGACTCTCCCACACTTTGAAAACCCCTGCCTTAGAAGGTACTGCCCCAATGACAAGCCATTGTACCCTCAAGGTACAATAATATACTTTATTTTCTGAGAGTGTGGACCCAATCTGTGGACCCAACAGATTCAAGAAACTCAAAAAGCTCATTATTGGACCTCAAGGTAACTATGTGGACCTTTTTAGGGCAAAAAAGGTACATATACAGTATGTTCCTAAACGGTATATAAAGAGTACAAATAAATGCCTTAGAAGGTACTGCCCCAATGACAAGCCATTGTACCCCTCAAGGTACAATAATATACTTTATTTTCTGAGAGTGTGGAGTGTGGACCCAACAGATTCAAGAAACTGAAAATCTGCGAAACCACCATCATCCCGACCCAGGAAAGGGCATGCTCAAAAAAGCAGTAATGATTATGAGGAGGTTGTGATGGAAGTGGTAAAGGCACAAAAACATGTACAGCTAGCTGAAATACAAATCCAACTAACTGTGTTCCAGCAGAAGGAGACAAAAATGGGGATTAAATGGCTGACAATGGGGTTGTTATTTCTGATGAAGTTTTGAAGACATTTTTTTCTATAATGGTTTATTTTGCTTTTCATGTGTATGCATGGTTTGCAAATAATTTCAATAGAAAAGCATAATAATATTAGGTCATAACTTGTTCCTTATTTCAGACAACCTACATTTGAACCTACTTATAAACTGAACCCTTGTCTGTGAAGATTCTCAGTCATCCAGGTGAAGATTCTTGAAAACGTTTCACCTCTCATCCAAAAGGCTTCCTCAGTTCTGTCTGACTAATAGGGAGTATCAGGTATTTATCCTCTCATGGATCAGAATCAGAATTCTGATGACCAGCTCATCTAAGGTGTCATTGAGGCATCATGTTGGTGTGGGTCACTGGAGGCTGGGTGTGAACGGTGAGTCATTAGGGTGATCATTAGGGCAAGTCATTAGGGTGCCTAATGCCGCTTTTCCACTACAAACGTGGCTGAGTCGGGCTGAGCCGTGCCGTACTGAGTCGAGCTGAGTGGGGCTGTAGGGGTTGCATTTCGACTACAACCGCGCTGAACCGTGCTGGCTGGAAGTGGGTGGACACATTGGGTGGAGTTAGCGAAAGTGGTGATGTCGTTAAGCAGCGCAAACAATGACATCAGTGATCTTTTAAGCGGTAGTCTCACGACCCGAATAGTAAACAATAAACATGGAGGACATGGAGTCGTTAGTGTTGCTGGTCTTGGTGTTGTGGCTTGTTGTGACAACGCCAACAGATACTGGCAAGAGCATATAGATGAGGCGAGGCGCATAAGGCTTCAGAAATTCTCGTAATTCGTAATTCTTCTTCTTCCGGGTTTGCGGTGTTTACAGATCCCAGCGCGCTCGCGGGGCATGTGAGGACACTCCTCCTCACCAATCAGTGCACAGGGGAGTGTCTGCTCACGCCCCCAGCCTCACTCGGCTCGCTTTGGCTCACTTCAGCCCCACTCCAAAACGGTGCGAGTTTTAGGGGCTAAGCAGGGCTGAAGCGAGCTGAGTCGTGCTGGTTTTTGGTAGTCGAAACGCGAGCCGTGTCGGGCTGAAGTGAGCTGAAGCGAGCTGAAGTGAGCTGAAAAAGGGTAGTGGAAAAGGGCCATAACGGGCAATCCTTTGATCACCCTAATGACTCGCTGTTCACACCCAGCCTCCAGTGACCCACACCAACATGATGCCTCAATGACACCTTAGATGAGCTGGTCATCAGAATTCTGATTCTGATCCAGGAGAGGATAAATATCTGATACTCCCTATTAGTCAGACAGAACTGAGGAAGCCTTTCGGACGAGAGGTGAAACGTTTTCAAGAATCTTCAAGCAAGTCCAGTTGCCCATTTCTACCACCCACAGTAAATTGAACCCTTGAGTTACCCAAAATCCACCCCTCTATTTGAGTACATTGGTTTTTAGGATGGAAATAATGATGGCAGTATGCAATTTTATTTTATATCAAAACACAATTTAACATAGTTTTGATAGCTTTACAATAGCACATACCAATCATGTTTTAAATTGTTTATTACTCTGTTAGTTTTTACCTAATTTCTGCAAGAAATTTGTTGTTCATCTATCCCGAATCCACTTTGCTAAGTAGGATCAATATAATCCTCTTTTTTGGTGTTAAATTGATCTAGATTTTAGCTCTGGGTTTTGGAGGAAAAAAAAAATGCAGCATTAATCCTGATTCAATGTTAGATTGGATCACAAAATCCAAATCCAAATAATTGGGATCAGAAATTGTGAGATTTTCTGCTTTGAGCTGATCTGATTAATCTGATCCTGACGAATTACTTTTGAAAAACCAGCACCGAGTCTTCCACAGTCTCCACATGGGGCACACTGCTGTTGCTTATCCCTCCTTGAAGTATAACAGATCACACACAGATTAGACATTTCTCCTTATACTCAGGATGCGTATTCATAAACAATATTAATATAAGAAGTGTGTTCTTTGTTTTTAAAGTTCTCAAAGAGATGTGTGAAGGCTAGGCTCCTTGTTGGTTCTTCTGGTGAGTGTCCTTTCCTGAATTTCAGTGCCACAGTATCCTTAAACACGTCAAAACAAATCAGGCAGGTAGGCATGTCTGTCATTATTGGACAATATTTGTTGTACAGTTTCAGACTTGATGTAAGAATTCTATGGCAGGTCTGACCTAATGCTCTTGATCAGGAAGGTATAATGACACCCAATTCTTAATAACAATCACGCCTACTTACAATTGCTTTCATTTCTCTGGAAAAATTGCCAACCCCTTTTAACACCACTAGATGACAGTGTGTTCATTCAAAAATGGTCCCTGGTTGTGTGTGTGTGTTTACTACATATTCTCATCTCATCTCATTATCTCTAGTTGCTTTATCCTTCTACAGGGTCGCAGGCAAGCTGGAGCCTATCCCAGCTGACTACGGGCGAAAGGCAGGGTACACCCTGGACAAGTCGCCAGGTCATCACAGGGCTGACACATAGACACAGACAACCATTCACACTCACATTCACACCTACGGTCAATTTAGAGTCACCAGTTAACCTAACCTGCATGTCTTTGGACTGTGGGGGAAACCGGAGCACCCGGAGGAAACCCACGCGGACACGGGGAGAACATGCAAACTCCACACAGAAAGGCCCTCGCCGGCCCCGGGGCTCGAACCCAGGACCTTCTTGCTGTGAGGCGACAGCGCTAACCACTACACCACCGTGCCGCCCTTTACTACTACATATTGAGGACCATAATGCATGTTTTACCAACAGAATTACAACATTTTGGGGAAGTGAAACCATTTTAGCTTGTCCACATGTCTTCAAAGGGCTGTTTCAGGGTTAAAATTTAGTTTTAGGGTTCAGGTTAGAATTAGGATTGGGTTAGCATAAGGGTTGAGGCTAGGCATTTAGTTGTTATGGTTAAGGTTAGGGTAAGGGGTTGGGGAATGTATTATGCCAATGAGTGTCCCCACAAAGATAGAAGTGTGTGTGTGTGTGTGTGTGTGTGTGTGTGTGTGTGTGTGTGTGTAAATCCTTTTAAACCCCGTAAAGATGGGAATAAATGAGAATGTTGAGCTTTGCAGCTTTAATTTGTAAACCTAAAAGTTGCATGCATGAGTTTAGGTTCTTTAGATCTCTCTCTCTCTCTCTCTCTCTCTCTCTCTGTAAACCCTTTTAAGTTTGAAATAGCTGCATAAACACAAAAGATAAGAGTGCATGTATTTTATGAACGATGGAATATACTAAAGGTGCTGTTTCTTTATTATAGATTATGTTCTTATTGGCCATTTTATCAAGTACACCCATCATGTACACTTGTATGTACTATAGGTCTTTAAAACCTCCCTTTCTGAGCCCATGCAGGTTGCCAAACAGAAAGACGTCACTCCAAAGACTACCCTTTTGCAAGCAATCACTTAAACAAAACAGTGTGAAAACTGCATGGCTTGGCAATAAACTCTCCTTGCATGCAATGGGCACCAGATGACTCTGGACTGAGCTTGTGTTTGAACTGAAGTTTTCTGTTCAAAGTCATATCACTTACTTTTTTAAGTGAACTCTGCCAGGGTCCCTGACATTCTGAACTAGCACTGATATATATTTTTTTTTTTTGGGGGGGGAGGGGAGTGGTTGCAGGGAAATGATAGCCATAAAACAACAGTATTTATATCAAATAGTACATCATACCAGTCTTAGTATCATTGGTCACTTTATGAATTTGTTGAAGGTCTCAGCAGGTGTGTACACATTCACAAGTTATCCAGCTAGCCTTTGGTCATTATCCAGTGTTCACAGAGCACTAAAATGTCAGATGGTCAAAATTAAAACTCTCTCATTAGCCAGAAACATTGAAGCATAGCATATTTGCAGATTTGTGATGGCCAATCTCACTCACTTAACAGAAATAAACCTCCATTTGATTAGAACCTGCATTTTTGGCTTCCCACACATAAGTTCAGACCTCCATGCAAATTTAATTAAATGCACAATTTCACAAGGTGTGCTGATGCTTATTAAGTACCAGTTACCTCTATTCCAGTGTGTTCTGCCAGTTTTAAAATCATCTGGCAAATATAGCTCATGAGAAAAGTACAAGTTCAGAGTTTCTTCTAAAGCAGTTATCAGAGGGCAACACTTACGGTACATGATTTTTGTTTTTAAGTTGTGGCTCTGGAATGGGTACTTACTTGACCAGATACATACATGCCACATACACACACTCAAATACAACGGTGTAAGTTTTGAGGCATGTGTAGGGATGATCAACAGGACAGCGATAAGCCTGAGGGTGATTACTCTGCTATACAGGTGCCAGGCCCAAAAGTACCCGTAGCTTTGCTCCAGTGCTCTCATTACCATATTTGCTCACTGGGTCTGTTCTCTTTTAGGGAGTCTCTCAATTGCTCCATCTAAAAGACTTCAAATGGAGCTTAACAGTGTTACATCAGTTCAATAAGCCAAAACTGATTGGAAGTATGGTGTAGTTCAGCTTTTCCAGTTCTCATCCTTTGCTTTAAACTGTCAGAGAGAGAGAGAGAGAGAGAGAGAGAGAAAACAATCACAGGTCAATTTCCAGAAGATAAATCTGTACAAAGAGATGCTTCATATCATCATTATGTTTCCTACCTGCCTCTCCTCTGTGGTCTTATAGCCATTAGTTTTCTTGTCTGTCTCTCTTATGTGTTGTTATGTCCATCAGCTCCTCTTCCCACAATCCCATAGTGACCACTTATTCTGTGGGAAATGTCTGCCTAGTGAGTGGGTTCTATCCATAAATTTTCTTTTTTCTGCTACATCAATTTCACTTTCCTCACTACACTGCAAAAATGCCATCTTACCAAGTGAAAATATCCTGAATATGGTCAAATGTATATATTTATCACTTATAAAGCAAATATAAGATTATGTAGCCTATTGTAGAGATGCTATTACTCATTTCAAGCTTTAAACTTTCCTATTATTCTATTGGCAGATAATTTTGCTTCTTTCTAGAAATACATGTTTAAAATTTGAAAAAAAATTATCTGCCTATAGAACAAGTCTTTCAAGCTGTAAATTAGTAGAAAAGGTCTAGAAATAGGTTCAGTAATCATATTTGATTTATTGTAATCTTGTATAGAAATAATAAATTTTTACACATTTCACATTGGGGCCTCTTTGTGTTTTAAATTGCCTAGCTCACTCTTCCCAGAATCCTCTGTGCCAAGTAGTGAGTCGCTATTTTCTATGTCAGAAACAGTCTGCAACAATCTGCAACATCTGAGGCCATATATAATAATAATAATAATAATAATAATAATAATGTTTAATTTATATAGCACCTTTCTCATACCCAAGGTCGTTTTACAATTAGAAAACAACAACAACAAAACAGTCCACCAAAAGAAGGTCAGGATATCATTCCAATGGTGTAGCTGCCACAGTCCCACCAAAAGGCACACAAAGATAAATCCCACACTGCCAGCACAGCTGCCGGGCAACATCACTTGGAACACCGTGCCATGGATCCACAAAGAGAACACAGAAGCACCACCACGCAGAGTGCTGGTATGTCCTAAACCACCTGCATAGCCACCGCAATGCCACTGAGCAACATCACTCAGAGCACCGTGCCAAGCACAAAAGCACCGCCGCACAGAGTGCTGGACAACCATGATGTTAAAAAAGCAATGAGCTCACTGCAGTCCACAGCCAGGAGCACAGGCGTCACCAACGGCAAACCAAGGCCTGGAGGGAACTGACGCCCAAACTGGGTCCGGAGCTACACCACAACCAGTGGACAAAACACTCAAACAAAAAACAAACATCAAACTACATAAACACAAAAAAAAAAAAAAAAAAAGGGAAAATAAAATAAAAAGCTCTGGTGAGAAGCGGCAGACAGAATGCACACAACATACTCTCAACTGGAAATGGAAACAACCTTAAATTGTAATGTGAAACTGAAGATATTTTGTCAAAGTATCTACAGTACCTGTCAAAAGTTTGGACACACCTACTCACTCATAGGCTTTTCTGTATTTTGAATATTTTTTACATTATAGAACAATACTGAAGACATTTAAACTATGAAATAACATATGGAACATATCTGGAATTATGTGGGAAACAAAAATGTGTTAAAAAACCAAAATATAGTTCATATTTTAGATTCTTCAAAGTAGCCAGCGTTTATCTTTATGATGCTTTGCACACTATTGCCATTATCTTAACCAGCTTCATGAGGTAGTCACCTGGAATGCTTTTCAATTAACAGGTGTGCCTCATCAAAAGTTAATTAGTGGAATTTCTTGCCTTCTTAATGCGTTTGAGATCAAATAGTAAATAATAAAAAATACAGTAAATAGCTCTATTCAACAATTGTAGTAATCCATATTATGTCAAGAACCGCTCAAGTAAGTAAAGACAAAGTACATTCCATCATTACTTTAAGAAATGAAGTGTCTTTTAATTAATAAAAATAAAGACAAACCATTGAATTAGATGTGTCCAAACTTTTGACTGGTACTGTATGTTTTAAATTCTTTGGACCGATACGTTCTTTTTTCATATGGCTATTCTGTTATAATGGACCCAAACTGGCCTCGGCCTTCTCGTGCACCGCTGGGAAAGAAAGAAAAAATAAGGCATATTTTGTTCAAAGTTTCCACACATGACACCTAGATGAAGAAAAAGTTGAAGATGGGTTTCAAAGGGATCTTTAACAGTGATTTTATTAAGATTTTGCTGCACAGAGAGCTAGTAGGTAGTGGTAACGTACTTTCAATACAAAAACAACAAATTGATTTCTCCGAAGGGTGAGACACTCAGTACGTTTACATGCACGTCCAACTCGAGCTGCTGTTGGTAATCAAGCAAAGGGTCCCAGCAGGGGTGCCAGAGAAATCCAATCCTACATGCACAAGTGAAATCGGGCTATTGTGCAAGGTGCATTGTGCACCCGAGCCACACGTGGCGCTACATGCCCCATAGTGTTGGTACACTTCCGGTTGTCGTCATGAAGAAGAGCTATAGTGTTGCCAGATACTGCTGACGTATTCCAGCCCAAAACATGTTCAAATCCGCTAAAATGCACTTAAACCCCCCCAATCTGGCAACACTGGCAGTTCCGTGTTCAAGCTGTTAGGCTTGCTCTAACAGACTGTATGGCTACAAACTGTCCGGCGCAGACCACTGTTTTGTAAGACAACTTATTTTGCACAATAATATTTTTCTAAAGTCCATTTTTTGCTTACAAAAAATATTTTTTTTTTCTTACAATTTAACTTATGTCTTAATAAACACACAAAGTTCAATTGTTTTGTTTTTATTGACATTCTTCAGATGTTGGACATATATATATATATATATATATATATATATACACACACACACACAAATACAATGACTTGTTTATGTACACAATTCACAGCTATGCAACAGCTGTACAGATGTATTTGGTGATACAGTAAGTGAGCTAAATTTTAACAGTGCAAACAATGCCACAAAAAGAAAAGATTCATGCCGTTGTCATGATTCGTTGTCATGCCGACCGAGGCTGTTGTGTTTCCCTTGTGGTCTCGTCACTTGTCACTTCCGGAAGGGGCAGTGCTGAAGTAAGTAGCTCGAATATGTATCTCAATAGGGTATACATGCACTAAGTAGCTCGGCAGAAATCGCATAATCTAGGTCGTGTAGCTCGATTCCGAGAAATCAAGTTCGGTTCAATTTCAGCCGAATTAAGGTGTATACATGGCATTTTGAACTTTGATTTCAGTCGAGCAACAGCAGAAATTCGATTCTCTCTATGTTCATGTAAACGCACTGAATGCCTTTAATGAGGCTAGAAGGGCCAAAACATATCCTATGTACAACCCCAAATCAGAAAAAGTTGGGACAGTATGGAAAATGGGTTGTTGACGTGACATAGCAATTATGCTGTCCAACGATCTAAAATGTATTTTAATTCATTCTTTCAAAATTTAAAATGTTGTAAATGGTTAAACTTCTATCTATTTAATAAAACAAAGTAACTTTAAGAAATCCATACTTAAAATAAAAAACTAAAAAATTGAGCGAAACGTTGAAATTGTCCTATGGTGTGACTGTCCCAAGCTCAATTTAACAGGTAGTAACTTAAATAATTAAATAATAAGAAGGTCAGGCCTTTCTATAAAAACCCTGGCATAATTGTGAAAGTGTCTATTTTAGTAAGTGTTAATGCATTTTTCTATACATACTTTTCAAAAAATGTAGGGATTTGTGAAATGTTGTCACTAAAAACGACGTCCTATGGTGTGACACCGAATTCCTATTTTTACATGGGCAATTTCATAGACAACTATATCTTGTTGAAGCTCCGCCTTGAAATGTATGTTTCTGAAGACCCCAAAGAAGCCCATGACATGTTCACATGGTAAGTTTTTCTGTCAGACTTGATCAAATATTCAATAATGTTTTCACATCAGTGAAAGTGTTAAGTTTTGTTGTCCTTTGGTGTGACACCCTTAAATTAAATTTTTTGATAAAAAAATTGTGTTTTTATTAACCTTGTTGTGGAGAAATATGCAAATGTATTTCACTAAATGCTAATGGAGAACTAAGCTAGCAATGACAGGGGTTTCAACTGAAGCTAAATGCTAAATGTCCTTTGGTGTGACAGAAAATATCCTATGGCATGACAGATTGGACTGTCACACCAAAGGACAAATGTGTCACACAAAAGGACTGCATCTCTGAGAATGTGCTTTGAAAACAAGTAATTTTAGTTAATTTATAGTTGAATTTTGTATTTATAGTTTCTTATTTATTCTTTTCATTGTTTATTGACCATTGGCATACAGGCATTGTTTTTATGGATATATGATGGATATTTGCTGTTGATTACAGAGACTGTCTAGTGTTCTTTAATTAAAAGCTTTATTGATGAGATTTCATAACAATATTGATGAATTGTGACCTTTTTTAGAACAGTAAGATTTGAGGGCGAGATGAGTGGGAGAGAAAGGACGAGAAAGTATAGAGACCAAATCAACAGTGATCCACAGAGAAGGGAGGCAATCCTTGCAGAGCGATGGAGAAAGTAAAGGAAACTATTGAAGCACAACACATGATTTACATACATTTTAGAATTCCTTCAGCACAGAGTTTTTGAGGTCATACTGAATGAAAACCAATCATAATGTGTTAGGACGGGCAGGTAATACAGGTCATGGCCTTATAATTATATCTCATAATGACTGTAATATTACGTGTTTTTCCCCAAAATAATGCTAAAACATTTTGCAATAATACAAATATGTGAGATATTAATAGGGATATCATGTTTGAACACAAGTTCCTGATTATTATCTGTTACATTAATATTAATCTACGTATTTTACAAATCTATTTTCTACTTTCTTTTAAAACAGATATCAGCAAAGGAAGGCTGAAGGAAAACTGTGTGCCTTTGATATCAAATCAGTACCAAAAAGGAAGCAAGAACATTTGCGAAAGATATGGAAGGAATCCAAAAAAAATGCAGAGCCAGGGAAGAAGCATTGAATGCTATTCTGGACACCACCCCACAGTCTCCTGAAAGCATACTGGTGGAACCAGAACGTCCTCCAGAAGAACCAGGGATGGAACCATAACATCCTCCAGAAGAGCCCTATTGTTTATTAAAATGAAAACCTGATCAGATTTTAAAATAAACAAGTTCAAAATCTATTATCTCTCCAAGTCTTGTATTTGTTTTTCTCTCCGTCCTTTAGTGTGACTTGGATGTCCTATGGTGTGACATTTTTAAAACCTGCATAATTTTGTTTAATGTTATCAATGTCTTTATAAAACATTATATATTGTATGTGGGGACACAAAATAGTCACCTCTGAAAATTTAGTACAGTTTCCAACAAAATTGTACAATTGACAAGAAAGTTATCTGAGCATTTCCAGGAAAAGTCTCATCAGTCCCATCTATAAGTAGGAAAAATGTCTTTAATGGTGATTTCATGTGAAATAAAAACTTAGAAATGCATAACAAGGGTGTGAATATGAACATAAAACTTTCTCAAGCCATCTCTGTATTAATAAATATATATATTTCTGTATTCTTTGCATGTCACACCAAAGGACATATTTGCCATGCATTGAATTACAAATGTAAAAAAATAGGTAATTAGTTGTCTTAAGATTGTGACCACTTGTATTTTTTGAAAGATCGGTTCTCATACTACATAAATATGTCATTTTTATCTTTATTAATGATGTTTCACAAAAAAAAACTTTTTTGGGGGTCTATCTGTCATCTACCCAAATGCAAATAAAAAACAAAGTAGTGACTTCTAAATTTACTCTGGCTTGTATTTCATTGCAGACAGTATGAACTCAAGATTTTTCATGTTTTGTCTGGTCAACTTCATTTCATTTATTAATATACATCCATTCACGCGTTTGAGGCCTGCAACACACTCCAAAAAAGTTGGGATGGGGGCAGTTTAGGGCTAGTAATGAGGTAAAACAATTAAATAGTGATGTAATTTGAAACATGTGAAATCAGTATCCAGGAAAGCCTTTGAGGAGTAAAGATGGGCCGAGGATCTCCAGCTTGTCAACAAATGTATGAACAAATGATTGAAATGTTTAAAAACAACATTCCTCAAAGAAACATAGGAAGGGAGTTGAATATTACACCCTCTATGGTACATAATATCATTAAATGTTGTATGTCGTTCTGGATAAGAGTGCCTGCTAAATGCCATGTAATGTAAATAATTTAAGGAATTTGGAGGAATGTTGGTGTGGAAAAGAAAGAAAGAAAAGAAAGAAAGCACAACTTTATTCATCATACACTTGTGAAATTCCTCTCTGCATTTAACCCATCTGAAGCAGTGAACACACACACATGCACACACACGTGAGCAATGAGCACATACACATACCCAGAGCAGTGGGCAGCCATGCTAACAGCGTCCGGGAAGCAGTTGGGAGTTAGGTGCCTCGCTCAAGGAAAAGGAAAAGGGCACAAGCCTAAGCTGAACACCCATGATCTCCGATCCCTCAGACGGCACTGCATCGAGAACTGTCATTCATCTAGAGTTGATATAACTACATGGGTTCAGGATTATGTTGGCAAACTTTTGTCAAGTGCAACAATACAGAGTTACATCCACAAATGGCAGTTAAAACTTTACTGTTTAAAAATGAAGCCTTACATTAACTGTAGCCCTGTGATGACCTGGCGACTTGTCCAGGGTGTACCCTGCCTTTTGCCCGTAGTCAGCTGTGATAGGCTCCAGCTTGCCTGCGACCCTGTAGGACAGGATAAAGCGGCTAGAGATAATGAGATGAGATGAGACATTAACTGTGTCCAGAAGCGCTGTTGACTTCTCAGGGTTCGGAGACATCTGGGATGGACCATCACACAGTGGAAATGTGTATTGTGGTCAGACAAATCAATACTCCAGGTCTATTTTATCAGAAATGGACACTGTGTACTCCAGACCAATGATGAAAAGGACCATCCAGACTGTTACCAGCAACAAGTCCTAAAGCCAGGGTCTGTCATGGTATCGGGTTGTGTCAGTGGCCTTGACAAAGGTAACTTGCATTTCTGTGATGGCAGCATTAACGCAGAAAAGTACATTTGAGATTTTGGAGATATGCTGCCTTCCAGAGGACATCTTTTCCAGGAATATTTCAAAAAGACAATGCAAAACCATATTCTGCACACAAGAAGAAGGTGTCTGTTCTCTCTGTCCCCAATAGAGAATGTGTGATGAAATTTGAAATTAAAAATATGACAATGACAACCCCGTACTGTCTCACACCTTAAGATTTGTTTGTAGGACAAATGGGATAAAAGAAAAACACTTGTTGTCTTCAGTCCCTAAGTGTGTGAAGTGTTGTGAGAAGGAATGGCAACATTACAAAGTGATAAACGCTTTACCATTCCAACTTTATTTCTGAAATGTGTTGCAAGGATCAAAATTGAAATGTGTTTATTTTGAACAAACAATAAAATTCATGAGACAAAACATCAAATAATGTGCTGTTGTATTGTTTTGAGTGCAATACAGGTCAAATATTCTTTACAAATCATTGTTTTCAGTTTTAAATTCAATTTCAACATACCATCCCAACTTTTTCTGATTTGGGGTTGTATCTGCATGAGTGCAAATTACAATTCCTGTCTGAATTACTGTGAATTACTGTGGTGGTTATAAAGTGCAGTACTCAAAAAGCAATAAAGAATCTTTAAAACATTTTGAAATATTTCTATTATCAAATCATAACATTTGAAATTGGTTGTACTATGCTTTATAAAAGCAAAGAGACACTCAAGCATTTCCAGAATGGCAAAATAGATGTAGCCACTTGCACAAACTTCCATCTGTGTCTGGTTCAAAAAAATCTGTCCTGTAGTTGTTTCCATTTTTTTCTTGACATCTATCTATCTACAGTGGTGCTTGAAAGTTTGTGAACCCTTTAGAATTTTCTATATTTCTGCATAAATATGACCTAAAACATCATCAGATTTTCACACAAGTCCTAAAAGTAGATAAAGAGAACCCAGTTAAACAAATGAGACAAAAATATTATACTTGGTCATTTATTTATTGAGGAAAATGATCCAATATTACATATCTGTGAGTGGCAAAAGTATGTGAACCTTTGCTTTCAGTATCTGGTGTGACCCCCTTGTGCAGCAATAACTGCAACTAAACGTTTCCGCTAACTGTTGATCAGTCCTGCACACCAGCTTGGAGGAATTTTAGCCCATTCCTCTATACAGAACAGCTTCACCTCTGGGATGTTGGTGGGTTTCCTCACATGAACTGCTCGCTTCAGGTTCTTCCACAACATTTCGATTGGATTAAGGTCAGGACTTTGACTTGGCCATTCCAAAACATTTACTTTATTCTTCTTTAACCATTCTTTGGTAGAACGACCTGTGTGCTTAGGATCGTTGTCTTGCTGCATGACCCGGCTTATCTTGAGACTCAGTTCATGGACAGATGTCCTGACATTTTCCTTTAGAATTCGCTGGTATAATTCAGAATTCATTGTTCCATCAATGATGGCAAGCCGTCCTGGCCCAGATGCAGCAAAACAGGCCCAAACCATGATACTACCACCACCATGTTTCACAGATGGGATAAGGTTCTTATGCTGGAATGCAGTGTTTTCCTTTCTCCAAACATAACGCTTCTCATTTAAACCAAAAAGTTCTATTTTGGTCTCATCAATCCACAAAACATTTTTCCAATAGCCTTCTGGCTTGTCCACGTGATCTTTAGCAAACTGCAAACGTGCAGTAATGTTCTTTTTGGAGAGCAGTGGCTTTCTCCTTGCAACCCTGCCATGCACACCATTGTTGTTCAGTGTTCTCCTGATGGTGGACTCATGAACATTAACATTAGCCAATGTGAGAGAGGCCTTCAGTTGCTTAGAAGTTACCCTGGGGTCCTTTGTGACCTTGCCGACGATTACACACCTTGCTCTTGGAGTGATCTTTGTTGGTTGACCACTCCTGGGGAGGGTAACAATGGTCTTGAATTTTCTCCATTTGTACACAATCTGTCTGACTGTGGATTGGTGGAGTCCAAACTCTTTAGAAATGGTTTTGTAACCTTTTCCAGCCTGATGAGCATCAACAACACTTTTTCTGAGGTCCTCAGAAATCTCCTTTGTTCATGCCATGATACACTTCCACAAACATGTGTTGTGAAGATTAGACTTTGATAGATCCCTGTTCCTTACATAAAACAGGGTGCCCACTCACACCTGATTGTCATCCCATTGATTGAAAACACCTGACTCTAATTTCACCTTCAAATTAACTGCTAATCCTAGAGGTTCACATACTTTTGCCACTCACAGATATGTAATATTGGATCATTTTCCTCAATAAATAAATGATCAAGTATAATATTTTTGTCTCATTTGTTTAACTGGGTTCTTTTTATCTACTTTTAGGACTTGTGTGAAAATCTGATGATGTTTTAGGTCATATTTATGCAGAAATATAGAAAATTCTAAAGGGTTCACAAACTTTCAAGCACCACTGTATCTATCTATCTATCTATCTATCTATCTATCTATCTATCTATCTATCTATCTATCTATCTATCTAAAGGTCTAATATATAGGTCTTTTATATAAAGAACTAATAAGACACTCATTTTTTTGCCTGGAATTTTCAGCTGCTGTTCCATTGGACTACAGAGATGATGATGATGTATCACATACCGAATGCAGTATGTTTATATGAAACAGATACAGTATGTTTATATAAACTGCTGGTCTGCCATGACAGCTGATGAGGACAATCCTGGCCCTGCCCTTAGCTGAATATAGTGCCATCTTGCTGCAGCGTTCAGAATGCAGCTTGTGCTTACATTGTATTATAGTATTTACAGTATATTGCAGTGACATTTCTAAATGCAATGATGCATGAAATCTACTTTGCATAGCTAGAAGCATATGTGTTTGTGTAGATATGTAGGATATAATTTGGCCTGGAGGCTTTCTGCAAGCATGTCTGATGCTATGGTCTGAAGATGAGCATTTTCTCTCAGCGATGTGTGAAACCAGGCTCCATTAGAGACAAGTCACTGCTTTACCCCACAGGAGGCTCCTATGGGAGTGCAGAAACTCCACAGAGTAAATGGGCACTGAACACTACATGACTGAAGTCTGTTGGATATTTTAGGAATGGAGGATATTGTTGTCAATTTATACATATGGCAGACAGCAGAGATTGTTTCAGTAGTTCGACTCCCTGCTCTGTGCTGATTGTATGGTAAATAGTATGAAGTGACTGGTCAGTGGTGTTGGACAAGGAAGTGAAGTCTGTATGGTACAGTATATAGATACAGTCCATAATTAATGTAACCTTTCACAAAATGAGCAAATAATATAAATACAAAAGAATAATGCATGTAACTTTTTTTAGCCTACTTATGTGGGGACAGTATGTAGATTTTTGGAATTTACTCACGGAGGCGAAGTACCCGAACATGTGGCAATGTGCCACCTCCTTAACCGCATTGTTCGGCTCCACTTATTTGTGCGAGTCGGCCTTTTCGCATATGAAGATCATCAAGTCCAAATACCGCTCCAGTATGTCCGACGATCATCTCGAGGCCTGCTTGAGGCTCGCTACCAGCAGCTACTGTCCGGACTATGCAGCCCTCTCTGACTCCCTCCAGTGCCGATCATCATCGGATTAAGATCTGATTTAGGGCCTACATCAGTATGCTATGTATTAATGTTGTGCTGTTGCTAAGTTCCACGGTTAAAAAAATAAAAATAAAAAAAATATAAAAGAAGGAAAAATGTTTTTATATAAAATTGTTGTAAATGTAAAATCTCTGTCTAGCAGGCTATACAAAAGTCAATTGATGTGAACAAAAATGTTTTGGGGTTTACAATGCCTGTCTGGATGCATTTAACTTTTTTTTCTAAACATAGCCCATTTTTTTTTTACACTGGGCTTGTTTCATGTTTACTTATTAGTAGTTTGCGGTTTATAAAAGTTAACAGTGATTTGAACAAAAATAAGTTTAGGAGTACAAAGCTTATGCATTTAACATAATTTGAATGTAAATTTCAGTCACCTTTTTGTATGCATGTTTGCATATTATTAAACAAATTGCATATGAATGTTTATAAATCAAAACAAGTGTCATTATTATTATTATTATTATTATTAGTAGTAGTAGTAGTAGTAGTAGCAGTACTAGTAGTCATAGTAGGCCTAGTAGTGGTAACAACCTAGTCCGAGTAGATCATATTAACATGGTCATTTTAAAAGTAGCTCGCGAATCAAAATATTGTGGGCACCCCTGCTTTAAGACATCAGTTTTCTTGCTTGTATTTATTTAATTATTTTGTAAATATGTCAGTTTTTGCCACATATGTCTTTGAAAGAAAATGTTTGAAAATGCTTGTGAGTGATTTTTAATACAAGCACTTTACATAGGATGCACAAATTAAAAAAAAAAAAATGCTAGTCTACCAGACAAGTGAAAACTGCAGTGTGCTACATGGTCCCATGTTTTAATTGCCTGGAAACCTAATAAACTAGGCTAAAAATATTAGCAAACAGAATGTATCAACATACTGTGAGCTAATTAGCTACATAGTTAAAGTGATTTAAAATAAGAAATGAATGAGTATATGAATCTGCAGGGAGGGATGAACTTGGTGTAGCCATAATCCTTATGCGTTTGTAAGTTTACAGAAGAAATTCTGACCAATCCCATCCACCCCTACAGTACCTAAAGAATGATCAAACAATTTTTTTCTGTTTGTTTCAAAAGTCAAAAGGAAGTAGTTATTTTTCTTTCTCTTGCTGTTGGACAAGTGAAAAAAGAATGAAGGTAACTACTTTTTTTAGCAACCCACTGAGTCTACTTTTATGTTAGCAACTACATATCAAGTCAAGTCAACTTTATTGTCAAATATGCTATACATGCTTGACATACAGCACAGATGAAATTACAGATGAAATTACAGTCCTCTCTGACCCATGGTGCAAACAGGCAATGCAATAAATAAAAAATAGAATAATTGAAATAAACAATACAAACAGTATAAACACTCTAGATAGGAACTGGACACAGACTAAACACTCATCTCATCTCATTATCTCTAGTCGCTTTATCCTTCTACAGGGTCACAGGCAAGCTGGAGCCTATCCCAGCTGACTACGGGCGAAAGGCGGGGTACACCCTGGACAAGTCGCCAGGTCATCACAGGGCTCACACATAGACACAGACAACCATTCACGCTCACATTCACTATGGTCAATTTAGAGTCACCAGTTAACCTAACCTGCATGTCTTTGGACTGTGGGGGAAACCGGAGCACCCGGAGGAAACCCACGCGGACACGGGGAGAACATGCAAACTCCGCACAGGCCCTCGCCAGCCATGGGGCTCGAACCCAGGACCTTCTTGCTGTGAGGCGACAGCGCTAACCACTACACCACCGTGCCGCCCCAGACTAAACACTCATAAATAAAAATAGAATAATTGAAATAAACTACACAAACAGTATAAACACTGTTATATATAAACTATTAACCCTGACACATAATAAGCTTGCCCCTAGTCATTTGTCTATGGTAACTTAGGCAGCTACTATTAACAATTCTGTGATATTTTAGCCCCCCCCCCCACACACACACACACTCACACTATCCATTCCAGCATTTACTGTTTGTTTTGTCTAGATGCCTATACTGGATATCAGGTCAATAGCAACTCTAGTGCATAATTGTATAGTTTACTTTAGCATATTGTACTTATTCCCCCCATGTGAGTTACCAGTCTTTATCTGTTAATTCCACTTATTCTTAAACAACAAATAAAACAATAAAAAAAATCAGTAATACTGAACAATATACTATGAGGTGTCTAGATCTTGGAGGCATTTTGCCTGAAAAAGACTGCTGCTTTTGAAAAAGGCTAAATCTTGTAATTGTGCCCATGAGCTGTACAAATGAGACAAATATCAGGACCTTGGAATTATAAGGTTCTGGCTGACCGAGCTTTCATTTTAAGATATTGAACCATAGAATTTTGAGCCTCAGTAAGGTATTAGCAGATGCAACTTTATATTATTAGACTTAGCAATATTTGAATATGCAATATTTTTGTAAAATGTCACATATACTATATTTAGTGGCATATTTATGAAATCACATTTTTACCAAAAAATGATCTTACAATTCTCAAGTTATGGAGCAATTATATGTTATGGAACAGCTCCATTCTATGTGCAATGCAGTTCCAATGGAAATAGCACAGAATTCCTGGACTCTGGTAGCGGTAATGTCAATTTGACACAGTGTAGTTAAGACCAACCAGTGGAGAATGTGCATTTGTGCTCAGAGATACAAAGATATTATTAGGTAAACAGTGGAACTGATACAAAGATATTACTGGGTAAACAGTGGCACTAGTGTTGAAGAAGGTTGGATAAAGAGAGCACTGAATGGGACTGTTTGTGTGGGTGAACAGATTGTGACGCTCTCTGCTGTGGCAAGGACACCTCCATTCACCCTGTTTTTCACACGTTAGCTGCCTTTGCTCTCCTCTTTTGAGTGAAAAGAGTGAAAAGTCGTTGCTCAGGTAACTGGATGGTTGCTGTCCCCTTCAATAGACGTTGTGGCACATACAGAATTGAGCTGCTGAGGCCTGACTGGAATGTTTCCTCTGTCAATTAGAGGCCGTAACGTGGGGTAAAAGATGCTTGGGACATATTGGCACTTCATGGAAAACTCTCTATGCCTCAGCACCTTTGGCTTTGAATGCAGGGGCCATATAGTGCCTTTTAAGACCAGCTTCTACATTCTGTGTCCTATTATCTATAAGTAGGTGCCTACTGTTATTCAGATACACATTCATTTGTGTTTAGGGCTGAAGTGGAAATTTCGTACTGGACATACTAGTGCATCTCAAAAAAGTAGAACATCATGAAAGGTTTTTTTTCGTAATTTAATTCAAAAAGGTAAACTTTCATGTATTTCATATTCATTACATGTAAAGTGAGATATTTCAATACTTTTTTGTTTTAATTTTAATGATTATGGCTTATAGCCCATGAAAATCAGAAATTCAGTATCTTAAATTATTAGAATACTTCCTCATTTGCTTGTTGTACCACTCCCAAATTAAACTTAATTTGTTATATCTTTTCAACACTGATTATAATAACACACATATTTAACTATTCAAAATGTGTATTGGTCAACCTCAGGCTACATTACAAGGTTTGGAAGTCAAAGATGGCTGCATTTTTTTCAGTCCTGTTACCAAAAATCTGAAAGTAACAGGACTGAGTTTTTAGCCTAGGATTAGCTAATACATGGAATTAAGCCACATGGCATCATCGCTAATAGCATGACCACACTTAGCACATTCTAGTGATTTACCAAAAATCTGTATTTTTAAAATAAACAAATATCATCTAAGAAATAATTTAAGTAACAGGACAGTATGTTGACATTGACCTTATCAGTCAAAGTTAAAAAATCATCAAATATACAGAAAAGTAGGATGGCACGGTGGTGTAGTGGTTAGCGCTGTCACCTCACAGCAAGAAGGTCCGGGTTCGAGCCCCGTGGCTGGTGAGGGCCTTTCTGTGCGGAGTTTGCATGTTCTCCCCGTGTCCGCGTGGGTTTCCTCCGGGTGCTCCGGTTTCCCCCACAGCCCAAAGACATGCAGGTTAGGTTAACTGGTGACTCTAAATTGACCGTAGGTGTGAATGTGAGTATGAATGGTTGTCTGTGTCTATGTGTCAGTCCTGCGATGACCTGGCAACTTGTCCAGGGTGTACCCCGCCTTTCGCCCGTAGTCAGCTGGGATAGGCTCCAGCTTGCCTGCGACCCTGTAGAACAGGATAAAGCGGCTAGAGATAATGAGATGAGAATTATATATCTTAAATTTGAAATCAGATCAATGTGCAGGACATTCTGCTTAATAAGGAAATGTATTTTAAAGTACATTTTTACATGCATTTATACATATAATTTTCTAGGGACGGAAATGGCACCGATTCGGTGCAATGGCTCACAAACTGTAACACAAACTGCTGAAAAAGTTAATGCTGGCTAAAACAGAAAGGTGTTAGCATTAATTTTTTCAGCAGTTTGTACTACTGTAGCTCTTCTATAGGATTGGACCATATGGTCCATATGGCCTTCGTCTCCCATGTGAATGAATGAGCCTTGGCCACTCATGACTCTGTTGTCGGTTTACTGTTTCTCCTTCCTTGGATCACTTTTGGTAGGTACTAACCACTGCATACTGGGAACACCCCACAAGATGTGCCATTTTGGAGATGCTCAGATCCAGCCATCTAGCCGTCACAATTTGGCCCTTGTCAAAGTTGCTGAGATCCTTACGCTTGCCCATTTTTCCTGTTTCCAACACATCAACTTCAAGAACTCACTGCTCAGAATCAGAATCATATTTATTGGCCAAGTATATTAACAGACACAAGGAATTTGGTTTCGGCAGTTGGTGTCTCTCTAGTGATATAGAAAAGGGGAAATATTTTTTAAAATGTGAAAAAGAATGAATATATATGTGGCAGTGGGGGTGTGGCCAAGCAGCAGTCTGTGAATGGAGAGCGGGGTCGGGGAAGGTAAGTGGCTAAGTCATTCCACCTGCTGTCAATTAATGTGTGTGTGTGTGTGTGTGTGTGTGTGTTTGTTTGTTACAGGGATGAAACATAAAAGGAGAGAGAGAGCAGAGAAAAGGGGCTCTCTCCCTGACCACAATGCATGTGTGAGTGAGTGAGCGAGTGAATGAGTAAAAGGAAAGAGAAAGTGAGCAAAAGCAAGCAGAAAAGCTAAAATAAAGTGTTTGTGGAACCATCAACTCTCACCTGCCATGCTTCTGTGCTCCATCCACATCAGGGTCTTACTACAGTGGTGTTGAAACCTGGTAGTGCAGAAGGGAACAGCCCATGGAGTCCTCGCTTTTCAGAGACCTTATCCATGCCCTCGCCACAGCACAGCAGAACCAGCATTGAGCGCTGATTGCCCTCCGAAAGGAGCAAGACCAACAGTTTGAAGCCTTGGTGCTGGCCCAACAAGAAGGCCGCCAGGCGTTCCGGCACCTGCTCATGTCGGCAGGGTCAATGACTGCCACCGGAGCGGACCCTCACCACCTCCCCCTAACAAAGATGGGTCTGCATGATGATCCAGAAGCCTTCCTTGCACTCTTTGAGCAGGCAGCGGAGGCATGGGGTTGGCCAGTTGAACAGCGTGCAGCACGCCTCCTCCCCCTGCTGAAGGGTGAGGCGCAGCTTGCTGCGCTGCAGCTCCCCACTGACAGCCGGCTCATGTACACGGACCTCCAAAGAACCATCCTCCAGTGTGTCGGTCACTCCCCAGAGCAACAATGGCAGCGCTTCTGCTCGCTGCGCTTGGAGGAGGTCGGCCGGCCGTTTGCGTTTGGGCAATGTGAGGGACCAGATGGCCACCTCACTCACAGGATGCCGATACGGTTGGAAGTCAGGGGTACAAGGAGTAAAGCAAGGTGTCCAAAATCGCAAAAATAGGTTTCAAAAATAGGTGTTTTTTATTTATAAATGCACTTTCCACCAGCAAACCAAAATGTCCAAAAATAATAAAGCTCGGGAAATATTTAAAATAACAATACAAAAATACTAAACACAAAATCAAAATACTAGGCTTCAAAATCACTTGGCACCAAGACTACACAGTTCTCTCCAGTAAACAGCTCCTCCCTACACACACCCCAACTGCAAAATGAGCGGAGTTTAAATACACCCATCCATTCCCTCAAAATTGGACCAACCATTGAGTAATAGGATGATTGGCCCATACCACTCTAACTGACAGGTAAATACACTCAGTTAAACAAAATCTAACACATACAAAACAATACCATATAACCCAAACATAAACCACACACATTATAAACACTATTTACAAACGTGATACATATTTTGACACACCAGAAAAGACTACAAACACAACATGCACTTTCACACCCCCTTCACAAACATTTCCCCCCTTACCCAAAGTCACAATGATTGGAGAAATACTACCAACACGGCGCGCGCTTCCATTTGGCAGTACAGCTATGGTGACAGAGCATGGAGGAAACATGAGGCGAGTATGGCATTTGTGCACATGAATGAACCAGAGATTTAGATGGCTATATGGATGTAAAGTGTTGCATGAGAGTGGGTACCTCACCCTAATGCCGGAGATGTTAGACTAAATGCTTGGCATGGAGATATCTGTGTTATGGCTGGTTTGTTTGTTAGCGCGACAAGCGCTAATTGTTTTTAATGACGGGAATAACGCAACATGATGAACAATGAGTTTGGGAACACATACCTGAGGGCTGTAGGTCAACTGGAGACAACTTTCATGCTGCAAATAGTGTAGGCAAACTTTAAAGGCTGTGTGTATATGGGTAGCATGTGTGTAGTGTGCATGTGTATGCATGCGTGCAGGCGCTCAATGTCTCTTGTAGCCCCTCCTTGTCTCGCGGTGCTACCGTGATACACACAGTTAATCAAAGAAGGAAAAAGTCCACAAATGTCCATAATTCATATATAAACACCATAAAATCTATAAAACACTACACTCGTGAGAAGGGCAGAGCTACCTTCTCACATTTCCCCCCCCCCTTCTGCAGTCTCGGAACCAGGGGTGGAGAGACAGGCCCTCCGCCTCTGGAGTCACCCACACAGGTGACGGGACAGGAAATCAGACACAGTGTTGTAATTGCCAGCACGGTACTTCACTGTGAACCGATATGGCGCCAATGCCAAAAACCAGTGAGTAATCCTTGCGTTTGTGTCTTTCATGCGCCCAAGCCATTGCAAGGCGCGATGATCAGTCTCAAGCGTGAAGTGCCCACCAAGCAGATAATACCTGAACGAATCAAGAGCATATTTCACTGCCAGGCACTCTAGCTCCACTGCAGCGTACCTGGTTTCTCTTGGAAACAATTTGTGGCTAATAAAAGCCACTGGTCGTTGGTCCTCCCCCTCACCCTGGAGAAGGACTGCACCAATACCGACACCCGAGGCATCAGTATGTACAGTGAAAGGCTTGGTGAAGTCGGGACTCTGCAGCACTGGACCCCTACACAGAGCCCCCTTTAAATCCACAAAGGCCCTCTCCTGCTCCTCCCCCCACTGCACTTGAAGGTTGCTGCCCTTCCGGGTCAGGTTAGCAGGGCTTTGAACCAGAATTTTTTTCCTATTGGTTCGTTCCGAACAGAAACGGAATTTTAACGTTTCCGGTTTTGGGTTCCACCATTAAATAGACGTTCCCGAACCGGTTAGAACAAAAAAATTTCGTTCCCAGAACAGTTAATTACGTTCCCTGTCAGCTGTTTAACAAATGGCTATAAAATTATGTCTCTGTCTCATCCAGCTTAAGCCAAATGTAGGCTAATTCTATTACAACCTTCATTAAATAAGACAAGAAATAATTAAAAACAATTATTATTTCAAATGTTGGCAATTTGAATTCTCAGTATGTCTTCCCATCTACACAAACAGAAAAAGTGCCAAAAATGAAAAGATAATTCGTTTAGTGTGTTACCAAAGGCTAGTCAGGCCCTATAGAGGGCTACCGCATGATGTCACCGCACCGCGAGATTTTGTTAGGCGCCATATTGGAAGACCAAGTACACATCTATGCAAGTACATACATACATAAAACAAACTACACCTGAAATGTAGCCAGGGCCGGTTCTGCCCTAATCTGGACCCGGGTGCAACATCGCGCACCCCCCCCCCCCCAAAAAAAAACAAAAAAAACCCCCCAAAAAACCCCACCAGTCTAAATCAGGACAACCATCACATAACTATAACTATAAACATTTTATATCAACTATTTTAACTAAATGGACTATAATAAATAAGCCTGCAGGCAGCCACGGCGGGCTGCCTCAGAAAAGTAACCATTCAATGACACAACTGAAAGCCTGCAGCCACGGCGGGCTGCCTCAGAAAAGTAACCATTTGTCCTACCTTAAAACTCATTTTGCATTTTCTGCCTCCTTTTTTGTATTTTCGACCCTCCATTTATTTTCTTTCCTTTTCTGAAAACCCGATTTGTGTCCAGACATTTTGTTCTGCTACCAACGAACTAACTCGTCAGGTCTTGTCTCTCGAGCCCGCGATGATTCCCGTGGGAAGGGCAACAATTGATACATTTTTACAAACAGCCAATAGGGAGGTTGCAGCGTTCAGGCTCTTCTTTGCTCTGACACTCAGTAATGCAATTACTCACTTTATCACATGGAGACGTGATAGCAGTCCACCTTCCCGCTCTCTCCATTCAGTCAGCGAACGTCACACAGGAAGTGAACCCCAGCGGGTCATAGAAACTTGTGCAGGAGAAGAATGGCTTTTTTATTTGTAGGCTACGGAAACTTTGAGGAACGAAATAAAATCCGGTATTAACCGGTTACCATTATTTTTAATAAGCGTTTCTGTTCCGGAACATAAAAAATAATAAAGTTTCTGGTTTCGTTTCTGTTCCATGTGAAATAGAAAAAGTTCCCGGTTTTCGTTTTCGTTCCTTGAACCGGTTCAAAGCCCTGCAGGTTAGTGAGGGGAACAGCCCGGCTAGCAAAATCCAGAATGAACTTCCTGTACCAGCCCACCAGGCCTAAGAATGACCTGATGACCTTCTTCGTCCGAGGTCTTGGGCAGTTCTGCACAGCCTCCACCTTGTCCTGTTGTGGCCGGATGACTCCCCGGCCCAACACATGCCCCAAGTAGCGCACCTCCTCCTTGGCAATGGTGCACTTCTGGGGATGGATGGTGAGGCCTGCCTACTTAATTCTGTGAAGTACATCCTCCAGATGTTCCAGGTGTTCCCTCCAGGTGGCACTATAGACCACAATGTCGTCCAAATAGGCTGCTGCAAATGACTCTGTACCTGAGAGCACAATGTCCAGAAGCCTCTGGAAAGTGACTGGCGCCCCCTGCAGCCCAAAAGGCATAACATTGAAATGGAACAATCCTTGGGGAGTACGAAATGCTGTGTAGGGCTTTGTCTCTTCTGTCAAGGGAACTTGCCAATAGCCCTTACATAAGTCCAGGGTTGTGATGTAAGTGGCCTTTCCCAGCTGCTCTATTAAATCCTCCAGACATGGCATGGGGTATGCATCAAATTTCGACTGGGCGTTAACCCACCGAAAGTCAATGCAGAAGCTCAGTGAGCTGTCTTTCTTGGGAACCAGCACCACGGGGTTACTCCACTCACTGGTTGATCTCTCAATCACCCCCAGTGCCAGCATATCCTCCACCTCAGCCCTGAGGGAAGGCAGCAGACACTCTGGCACACGATACATTCGCTGTCGCACCGGGGTTGTGTCATTCAAAGTGACGGAGTGCTCCACCACTGTGGTGAAACCTGGCCCCTCCTGGAACAGGTCTGGTGGGATGATCTTAGCCAGCTCTGCTTGCTGCTGTAAGGACAAGTGTGACACGTCCAGGGCCGTAGCTGGTTGGCTGCTAGGGAAGAACTGCTCTGGTCTATCGTCTTCCTGCACCACCGCCTGCACCCTGAGCTGTAATCCTGGGGTAGCTGTTGGCTCCTTCCATTCTTTCAGCAGGTTCACATGGAAGGTCTGCCTTGGCTTCCTCCTCCCTGGTAGCTCAATCTCATATGTCGCTGGACCCATCTGCCGGACAACCCTGTACGGGCCTTGCCACTTGGCCAACAGCTTGCTCTCTGACGTGGGCAGAAGAAGCAGCACTTTCTGCCCAGGCACTAGAGTCCTCTGCCTGGCTGTCTGGTCGTACCAGGTCTTCTGCCTGGTCTTCTGCCAGTAGACGCCTGGGGTACCTCCCTGTATGCGAAAAGGAGGTAGGGCAGCCAATGGTCCCAGTCCTTTCTGGTCTCAACAACAAACTTCCTTAACATGTTCTTCAAAGTTTGGTTAAAACATTCAACAAGGCCATCGGTCTGAGGGTGGTAGGGGGTGGTCTTAATACCCTTAATGTCTAACACGCCATAAACCTGCTTCAAGCTTTTGGAGAGGAAAGCTGTGCCCTGATCAGTTATTATCTCTTTCGGAATGCCTACACAGGAAAATAACTGCAGTAAAGCCTGTGCAATGGGTCTTGCAGATATCTTGCGAAGTGGGAATGCCTCAGGGTATCTGGTTGCATAGTCGCACACCACTAGAATGTATTTAAAACCAGTCTGTGTTCATTCTAGTGGGCCTACAATGTCCATGGCTATGCGTGTAAATGGTACATCAATACAAGGAAGTGGCTGAAGGGGGTAAGGGCTAGCTTTGTGCTTACCGGTGACCTGACACACTGAGCAAGCTTGGCAAAACTCCTGCACCTCTTTGTACATCCCTGGCCAGAAAAATCTTGCTACAATGCGAGCATATGTTTTCTGGAGACCAAGGTGACCTGTCTAGGGAATGCTGTGCCCCATGGCTAACACCTTGCTACATAGCTGTGTGGGTACTGCCAGCTGCTCTTCTCTGCCCCCCTCTGGCTGATGGTAGAGTATTCCCCCTCTTAGGACATACCCCTCCCCAGCTAAAGTAGGTGGAACCCCTGTCTTGACCCCATCTTCCTCAATGACTTTCTCAAAAGCCTTCTTAAGTGACCCATCCTCCCACTGCAACTGTTTAATGTCAGTTATCAATTCCTCCCAGTCTTCATCTGGCTGAGTGACCTGCATTTCTTTGATTCTTTTAACAGTGCCCTCTAGCCTGTCCTGCCATCTCTGTTGCCAGGACTTTCTGAGTCTACCCCTACTAGCACACTCCACATCACTGCTAGCAAAAGGTAACTCATGTAACATGTTAGCACCATCTTGCTCTGCACTTCCTGTAACTTTCTGGGACCTGGTTATTACCATGTTAACCACTCTACTGGACTGTATGAGCTCTGGCAACACTAACACATCCTGACCAATTAACACTGGGTGACTCAACCTTTCTACCACCCCAACTGTCAACTGATAAAGCTGACCATTAACTTCAAGGTACACCTCTGCTGCTGGGTAATCATGGGCATCTCCATTAACACAAACAATAGAAACCTTACTACCAGGTAACAGGTTTCGCCTCTCTACCAGGTATGGCTGTACTAGTGTCTGGTTGCTCCCCGTGTCCAACACTGCCATGGCCTCCTTCCCATTAACCAAAACCTGCACTGTCTGCAACCTCCCCAGGACCCTCACTGTTTCCCCCTCTGGACGCGGAAGACAGCTATAACTAGCTCCTTTGGGTTTTCGGGCTGGACAGTCACACATAATGTGTCCCCCCTTATTACAGTGATGACACACTATCAAGGTGGATGCTCTGGGACCAATGGGGTAACTCTGGGTAGGTGCTCTGGGATCTATAGGATAACTAGGCCTTATGGGGAGAGTACTGTCTCTAGGGCGACCGCTAGGCTGATGACCACCAACCTGACCAAAACCATCAGACCTACCTCTGGGCGCTGGTCTGCTGTCATGGTTCAGGCGAAAGCTGGTGTGTCTCTGCCGAGCTGCAACACAGTCCTCAACCAATTCTGCCGCCCTCTGGCCACTCTTTGGGTGACGTTCCTTGACCCACACTCTGATATCCAGGGCCAAGGTGCGCAGATACTGTTCCAGTATCATCTCCTCACAGATTTCTTCAACCGACTTAATCGCCGGTCTAATCCATTTATGGAACAGATCTTTCAGTCGGTTGTAGAGCTCTCTAGGTGTCTCACCGGGCTTTATGTCAGGCTCTTGGAACAGGCGTCGGTATGTCTCCTCATTAATTTCATATTTTTGCAGGATGGCTTCTCTCACCCGATCATAATTCATGGCACAGTCAGGGCCCATTGCCACATATGCCGCCCTGGCTTTCCCTGTAAGGTGGGGGACCAGAATCACCGCCCATGTGTCTCTTGGCCAACGGTACACCCATGCTAGCTGCTCAAATGTAGTAAAGATATTGCTCAATGTCCTCCCCTTCCTCCAGTTTAGGTATGGCGCGCCTGGACCACTCAGGTACTGCTGCCGCCGATGCCACTCCCCCGGATGACTGGAGTGGTAGTGTCACTGATGCTGATGGTGCTGCCGCCACTGCTGCCCCTGATGGTGGTGTTGCCACCGCTGCTGCTGGTGGTGGTACTGGTGCTGCTGCTACTGCTGCTGCTACTGCTGCCGGTGGTGGTGGTGCTGTTGCCGCCGCTGGTGATGGTGCCCGCTTCTCTGCTTCGAAGTCATCGTGGAGCTGGTTCAACTGGACCTGGATGCCCCTCCAGCGCTGCTCTTGTTTGAAGGCCTCCCTTTCCTGGTTCTGCAATGACCGCTCCAGGAGCCGTTGCAGAGCAGCCAGCTCTGACTCCTGCATATGACTCCCACTTGGATCCATGGCTCCAGTGTCCTCATGGTCCTCTGCTGGATCTGCATCCTTGTCCAGGTTATCTCTAATCAGTCGGCAGTAGGCCATCTCTTGCCTTGTCAAATACCGCTTCCCCTCTGACTCCAGTGTCTCTTGGCATTTGAAACCACTTCTGACACCAAATGTGAGGGACCAGATGGCCACCTCACACGCAGGATGCCGATACGGTTGGAAGTCAGGGGTACAAGGATTAAAGCAAGGTGTCCAAAATCGCAAAAATAGGTTTCAAAAATAGGTGTTTTTTTATTTATAAATGCACTTTCCACCAGCAAACCAAAATGTCCAAAAATAATAAAGCTTGGGAAATATTTGAAATAACAATACAAAAATACTAAACACAAAATCAAAATACTAGGCTTCAAAATCACTTGGCACCAAGACTACACAGCTCTCTCCAGTAAACAGCTCCTCCCTACACACACCCCAACTGCAAAATGAGCGGAGTTTAAATACACCCATCCATTCCCTCAAAATTGGACCAATCATTGAGTAATAGGATGATTGGCCCATACCACTCTAACTGACAGGTAAATACACTCAGTTAAACAAAATCTAACACATACAAAACAATACCATATAACCCAAACATAAACCACACACATTATAAACACTATTTACAAACGTGATACATATTTTGACACACCAGAAAAGACTACAAACACAACATGCACTTTCACACCCCCTTCACAAACATTTCCCCCCTTACCCAAAGTCACGATGATTGGAGAAATACTACCAACGCGGCGCGCGCTTCCGTTTGGCAGTACAGCTATGGTGACAGAGCATGGAGGAAACATGAGGCGAGTATGGCGTTTGTGCACATGAATGAACCGGAGATTTAGACGGCTATATGGGTGTAAAGTGTTGCATGAGAGTGGGTACCTCACCCTAATGCTGGAGATGTTAGACTAAATGCTTGACACGGAGATATCTGTGTTATGGCTGGTTTGTTTGTTAGCGCGACAAGCGCTAATTGTTTTTAATGACGGGAGTAATGCAACATGATGAACAATGAGTTTGGGAACACATACCTGAGGGCTGTAGGTCAACTGGAGACAACTTTCATGCTGCAAATAGTGTAGGCAAACTTTAAAGGCTGTGTGTATGTGGGTAGCATGTGTGTAGTGTGCATGTGTATGCATGCGTGCAGGCGCTCAATGTCTCTCGTAGCCCTTCCTTGTCTTGCGGTGCTACCGTGATACACACAGTTAATCAAAGAAGGAAAAAGTCCACAAATGTCCATAATTCATATATAAACACCATAAAATCTATAAAACACTACACTCATGAGAAGGGCAGAGCTACCTTCTCACAGGCAACAACTCTGGGACACCTGCTGGCGGTGGCTGAGGGCAGACGACCATGATGCCGAGGGAGTTATCGACCTGGTGACACTGGAGCAATTCATAGCGCAGCATCTGGAAGGAACAACAGAGTGGGTCCAGTGTCATCGCCCAGCATCGCTGGATCAAGCTATCGAGCTGGCAGAGGACCACATGGCAGCAGTTCCAATGGCAGAAAGACGTGTTTCCTCTTCTCTCTTTCTTTCCCCCATCTCTTGTCCCCCTCTCCACCCCATTCCCCTGCCACGGAGGCGGCGGCTGGCTCCTCCCCAGCCAGCCTGTTGCACCCGTTGTGTCCTCCCCTCTCCCTCTTCCGTGTCTGTGTTGTCTCCCCCTCAGGTGAGTGACACCCATAACACCAGTGCAGAGGGAAAGCCTGGGCCGGTGTGCTGGCATGGTGGGGAATCGGAGCATCTCCAGGGTCAGAGCTCTGTAAAGGAGATGGGTGCTGTAATCCGGATCCCCGACATGCCAGAAACTTCCCCCGATTGGGCCAGAACGTATCGCACACCAGTGAGTATTCAAGGGGATACATATCACGCTTTGGTGGATTCCGGTTGTAATCAGACCTCAATTCACCAATGCCTGGTGCAAGGTGAGGCATTGGGGGGAGCACAAGTGGTGAAAGTGTTGTGTGTGCACAGGGATGTTCACCAGTACCCTCTAGTGTCTGTCCATATTCTATTCCGTGGCCAAATGCATAGAATAAAGGTGGCGGTTAGTCCTCGTCTCACCCACTCATTGATTTTGGGTACTGATTGGCCAGGGTTTAAAAAGCTGATAGAATATTTAACACATAGTGGGTCCTGCACTAGTAGGTCATGGAAAGATCCCAGTGTGGCATTGACTGGAGAAGCTGTCACAGAGCTGCCTATGTCAACATCTTGTCAGAGTGAGGAGCAGCCCGCTCCTCCTCCCTCTCTTGGGGATTCCCTTGGGGATTTCCCATTAGAGCAGTTGTGAGACGAGACTCTGCGGCATGCATTTGACCAAGTGAGAGTAATCGATGGTCAAACACTTCAGCCAAGCGCGGCACCGACCTTCCCCTATTTTGCTATTATTAAAGATAGATTGTACCGAGTGACGCAGGACACTCAAACTAACAAATGAATAACCCACTTGTTAATCCCAAAGAGCTGTAGGGAACTCATATTCCATGCGGCTCACTTTAATCCCATGGCTGGACACTTAGGGCAAGATAAAACACTCTCCCGAATAATGGCCCGGTTCTATTGGCCAGGGATTCGCTGGGATGTCCGTCGGTGGTGTGCGGCATGCTGTGAATTCCAATTAGTAAATCCCGTGGCCACTCCAAAAGCATCGTTGCACTCTCTCCCTCTAATCGAGACCCCAATTGAGTGAATTGGGATGGATCTCATCAGGCCAGTAGATCGGTCAGCACAGGGATATCACTTTTAGTTCTGGTGGACTATGCAATGCGATATCCAGAAGCAGTGCCTCTCCACAATATCTCAGCACACAGTATTGCGGAAGCACTCTTCCACTTTATCTGCCGCGTCGGGATTCCAAAAGAAATCCTGACAGACCAAGGCACTTCATTTATGTCACGCACACTGCGCGAACTGTATGGGTTACTGGGGATTAAGTCTATTCGCACCAGTGCCTATCACCCACAAATGGATGGCTTAGTAGAGAGATTTAACCAAACACTCAAGAACATAATCTGGAAATTCGTAGGTGAAGATGTGCGTAATTGGGATAAGTGGCTCGAGCTCCTGTTATTCGCAGTACGAGAGGTCCTGCAAGCCTCTACGGGGTTTTCTCCCTTTGAATTATTATATGGGCGTAAGCCACGTGGCATTCTGGATGTGCTACGGGAAAATTGGGAGGAGGGACCTTCATCTAGTAAAAATGAAATCCAGTATGTTCTTGACCTGTACGCAAAACTCCACACCCTCATGCACCTAACCCAGGAGAATTTGCGGCAGGCACAAGAACGTCAAAGCTGGCTGTATGACAGGGGCACACGCCTTAGAGAGGTCACACCAGGAGACAAAGTGCTCGTATTATTGCCCACGTCGAGTTCTAAATTAGTCGCCCTTCGAGGTCACATGGCGAGTCGGGGACGTCGACTATGAGGTGATGTGAATGGATATGGGCGGGGCACTGCAAATCTACCACCTCAACCTTTTAAAACTCTGGAATGAGAGGGTTCCCGTGGTTTTGGTGTCAATAGTTCCAGAGAAGGCAGAGCTGGGGCCGGAGGTGAAAAAGATAACATCTCAGACCACTCTGGTCCCCTGTGGAGACCACCTCTCACCGGCCCAACTCATGGAGGTAGTCAAGTTGCAGAAGGAATTTTCCGATGTGTTCTCGCCCCTTCCTGGTCATACCCACCTCATAGAACACCACATCGAAACGCCCCCGGGGGTGGTAGTGCGTAGCCACCCTTACTGCTTGCCTGAACACAAGAAAAAGGTGGTTCGGGATGAACTCAAGGCCATGCTCGAAATAGGCATAATCAAGGAGTCCCACGGTGACTGGAGCAGCCCAGTGGTCCTGGTTCCCAAGACTGATGGGTCGGTCCGGTTCTGTGTGGACTATAGAAAGGTCAACGCAGTGTCTAAATTTGATGCATAACCCATTGATGAATTACTTGATCAGTTAGGCGCTGCTCACTTTTATTCAACACTGGATCTAACAAAGGGATATTGGCAGATCCCCTTGACTCCTCTATCCCAAGAGAAAATGGCCTTTTCCACACCGTTTGGTTTACACCAATTTGTCACGCTCCCTTTTGGGTTGTTTGGGGCGCCCGCTACATTCCAGTGGCTTATGGACAGGGTCCTCCGCCCTCACGCTGCCGCCTATCTAGATGACATCATAATTTACAGTCATGATTGACTGCGGCACTTGGAAAACCTGAGGGCTGTTCTAAAGTCGCTGAGGAGAGCGGGCCTCACAGCTAACCCAAAAAAGTGTGTGATTGGGCAGGTGGAAGTATGGTATCTGGGGTTCCACTTGGGCCATGGGCAGGTGCATCCCCAAATTAACAAGACTGCAGCAATTGTGGCCTGCCCAAGGCCCAAGACCAAAAAGGAGGTGAGATGGTTCTTGGGGCTGGCTGGCTATTATTGTAGATTTCTACCTAATTATTCGGATGTCACCAGCCCGCTCACCAATCTCACTAAAAAGGGGGCTCCAGATCCGGTCCAGTGGACGGAGCAGTGCCAACAGGCCTTCTCCGAGGTAAAAGCTGCACTGTGTGGGGGGCCACATTTACACTCCCCTGACTTCTCTCTCCCCTTTATTTTGCAGACTGATGCATCGGACAGAGGGCTGGGGGCCGTTTTGTCCCAGGAGGTGGAGGGTGAGGAGTGGCCCGTGCTGTACATCAGCTGGAAACTGTCGATGCGCAAAAGCAAGTACAGCACCATTGAGAAGGAGTGTCTTGCCATCAAGTGGGCGGTCCTCGCCCTCCGATACTACCTGCTGGGGCGCCCTTTCACTCTCTGTTCGGACCATGCACCCCTCCAGTGGCTCCACCGCATGAAAGATGCCAATGCGCGGATCACCCGTTGGTATCTCGCCCTCCAGCCATTTATGTTCAAGGTGATCCACAGGCCGGGGGCACAGATGGTGGTGGTGGACTTCCTGTCCCATCGGGGGGGGGAGTCAGCTTCAGGCCGGATGGCTCCCTGGCCTGAGTCGGGCGGTGGGGGTATGTGGCAGTGGGGCATGGCCAAGCAGCAGTCTGTGAATGGAGGGTGGGGTCGGGGAAGGTAAGTGGCTAAGTCATTCCACCTGCTGTCAATTAATGTGTGTGTGTGTGTGTGTGTGTGTGTGTGTGTGTGTGTGTTTGTTACAGGGATGGAGCATAAAAGGAGAGAGAGAGCAGAGAAAAGGGGCTCTCTCCCCGACCACAATGCATGTGTGAGTGAGTGAGTGAATGAATGAGTAAAAAGAAAGAGAAAGTGAGCAAAAGCAAGCTGAAAAGCTAAAATAAAAAGTGTTTGCAGAACCATCAACTCTCGCCTGCCGTGCTTTTGTGCTACACCCACATCAGGGTCTTACTACAATATGTATATGCATATGTAATATAAGAAAAATGTACATAGAGGAAATTTGATGGTTGCGTGAAGATATGAAGTTTATCTTTGACTGGTGAATATATTCACAAGTGAGTGAAACGAATGAATGAAAATATTTTCAACATGAGAAGATAAACTTCATATCTCTGCGCCACTGTACATCAAGTCAGCTGGAAAACATTGGGAGTGATGTACAGCTAACATCTTTAATTAAAAAAAAGCACTAGAATCTGGTGCACAAGTTTTAATTTTCTTTGGGTTTTCTGAAATCAACACAGGGTCAAAATTATACATACAGGGTCAAAAATATACATACAGCACACCTAATATTTGGGTAAAATGTCTCTTCGCAGGATTCACCTTGACCACATTTTTGTTTACCATGAATAAGCTTTTGACAGAAATCTGGTTGGGCATTTCATGACTCTTAATGGTAGAATTGGTAGAGTTCAATTAATTTTTTTTTCTTGGCATGGACTCAACTTACAAGCACGGTCCATATATTTTCAATAGGGTTGAAGTCAGGACTTGTTTTAAGCTTAATGTTAGCCTGCTTTATCCTCCACAACCAGCTCTGATGCGTGTTTGGGTTCATTGTCCTGTTGTAAGTCCCAAGTTGTGTTCAAGTTTCTGATGGTTTATGTTGAATAATTAGTCCTTCTTCTTCATTATTCCATCCACTTTGTGCAATGAACCAGTTCCACTGACAGCAAAACAGCCCCAGAGCATGATGATCCTACCACCACCACCAGCTGGTACAGTGTCCCTCTGTACATGGTGGTCATTGTGGCCAAACAACTTAATCTTTGTCTCACCTGACCATACAGCCATCCTTCAGAAGGCTTTTTCTTTGTCCTGGTGGTCAGCTTCAAACTTTAGTTAAGCTTGAAAGTGTAAATTTTGGAGCAGGGGGTTATTTCTTGGATAGCAGCCTCTTAATTCATGGTGATCTGAATTGTAGACAGTGATCCATCAGCTTCCAGTTCATGGCAGGGCTGTGCCATGGTGGTTCCTAGGTTGTTCCTGACCATCCAAACCAATTTCCTTTCAGCTGAGGATGACAGTTTGGGTTTTCTTGAAGTAAAGTGGCTTGGCAAAGTGACTACACTTCACAATAATTTGGATACAGTTGTTTGAACTGATCTTGGAATTTGCAGTTGTTTAGAAATGGCTCCAAGAGACATTCTGGAGTTGTGTATATCTGTGATCCTCTTTCTCAGATCTGCACTCAGCTCTTTGGACTTTCCCATTTTACTGTGTATTGGTCAATCCAATGAGTGCTGTAAACAAACCCTTTTTATGAAGGCAGATAGAAGCTACCAGCTGTAGTCAATCATGATCACTAACAGGAAGTTAAGAGACCTCGGCCTTGGCAAGATAAGAGACATTTTGGAAGTTTCAGCACCTCTGAATTAATCATCTAAGTGAGCATATGTAAATTGTTGACACTGTATGTATAATTTTGACCGTGTTGATTTCAGAAAACCCAAAGAAAATTAAAACTTATGCATCAAATTCTAGTGTTTTTTTATTAAAGATGTATGCTGTACAATCATTCTGCCACAGAAAAAGAACAGTTCAAAGAAATTACTGAAAGCCCAAATACTGCCATGACATTCATATCCAAAATGACATTCATGTCACTGTATGTAAACTTCTGACCCAGCCCTTGATAGGTGCCATTGTAACAACATAATCAATGTAAATCACGTTACCTGTCAGAGGCAGTGACACTACCCATTACACTACACAGCCATGTACATAGAAATAAATAATTAGTAATTTTCAAGTTATTTTACATGGAAAAATGATGTGGGGGGAAATGGAACACTGTCATAAGAGTGCCTTTAAAAAAAGACTAAAACTGTAAAATAATAAGGCCAGATAATGGCCAGTGTACACATGGAGGAAGCAAATCCTCTCCTTTCCTCCCCAATTCAAACCACTACCACATTCTTTTTAATGGCACTCCTCTGACTCCATAATATCCTAAGGCTATCCAATTTGTATAACTTAACAGCTAATTTCATTAGGGACTGTATTAGTTAAGGTCTCATAATACACAATACAGAACAGCTTGGCTGAATAAGTTATATATTAATGTTTAAGATTTTTAAAAATAATTAACACGTATACTGGCACCAGATTTATTGTCTCATACTGAGCCAAACCATATGGAAGTCCAGAAAGGCCGTGCATTATTTATTTTTTTGCTTGTGATATCAACATCTCATCTCATTATCTCTAGCCGCTTTATCCTGTTCTACAGGGTTGCAGGCAAGCTGGAGCCTATCCCAGCTGACTACGGGCGAAAGGCGGGGTACACCATGGACAAGTCGCCAGGTCATCACAGGGCTTGATATCAACATAACAAAACTTGTTTCCTTGATATAACAATTTTTTAAATTGAGACAACAACTTATTTTTCTCTCGATTTCATGATAAAGAAAGTTGTTTTCTCAATATCACACAGAAATCCATGTTGTGGAAACTGTAGTGCTCCTTAATGGTTAGTCAGTTTCAGCTTTTTAAAATGATCATATCTTCTGCTCAGTGGAAGCACAATATGTTTAAATTATGATTTATTTTGAATGTACTTTTAAAGTCATCCAAATTTTAAAATCAGTTATTTAAATCAATATTTGGGTCATATTTTTTGCATTAGTATCATACTTTTATGCTAATATATATATATATATATATATATATATATATATATATATATATATATATATATATTAGCATAAAAGTATGATACTAATGTATAATGTATAGTATGATATATATATATATATATATATATATATATATATTTTTTTTTTTAATGTGTGATCATTCAAGTATTATAGGTTTGTTAGGTCAAAGTATGTTTAGTTTTTTTTTTAACTTCACTGAGTGCAGAGATTATGTACTGTATGCACCTCTGTAATGTGAATGCCTACTCTGTAATCAGTCACTGATTGGGTGCAGTGAGGGCAAGGCTTCCCTTAGATGATGTGTTGCTGCATTTGATTCTAATAAACAACAATGGCCATGTGGTTCATCGAAGGGGCAGTGAGAGACATTATCACTCTGTTGGTATGGGTAGTTGGTTTGGGGCTCATGAAAGGTCATGAATTGAGTGTAAGACACGAGTAGCTCACCATAAGAAGATTGCTATGGATAATAGGGCCATAATTTATAAAAGTTTGCCCTGACTGACTATGTCTCGCCAGCCTAGGAGGATCCAACACACCTAATGATTTTTCCTAAATGGCCAAATAACAATACAGCTGGAACATTAACTGAGTTCACTCAGTCTCTCTCTCTCTCGCTCGCATGAACACACACAAGGTCAAAACTCTGATATTCCTATTCTTCTGGGAACATTTGGTTCTCAGGAAGATATAACCACCCACCCCCCCGGCATATGCAAATATAAATTGTGATGTTTTCCTTATTGCTGCTATTTGTATGAACCCACTGAAACCATTCTTTCTATATCTCATCTCATTATCTCTAGCCGCTTTATCCTGTTCTACAGGGTCGCAGGCAAGCTGGAGCCTATCCCAGCTGACTACAGGCGAAAGGCAGGGTACACCCTGGACAAGTCGCCAGGTCATCACAGGGCTGACACATAGACACAGACAACCATTCACACTCACACCTACGGTCAATTTAGAGTCGCCAGTTAACCTAACCTGCATGTCTTTGGACTGTGGGGGAAACCGGAGCACCCGGAGGAAACCCACATGGACACGGGGAGAACATGCAAACTCTGCACAGAAAGGCCCTCGCCGGCCACGGGGCTCGAACCCAGACCTTCTTGCTGTGAGGCGACAGCGCTAACCACTACACCACCATGCCGCCTCTTTCTATATGCTTTCAACTTAATTTTAAAGCAGTACATGATGGTTTTATTTATTTAATTGTTATATATATATATATATATATATATATATTACAGTGCTGGAAATCACAACCCAACTTTATAAAATTTATTATGTTCTTATTATTGAGTTCTTATTATACAACTTAATAATTAGTCTATTTGACTTGTCACTAATCCACACTTAAGGAATTAAAAAGCTCTATGGCTCTAGTAGATAACCAGCATAACATAGTGGTTACATGTAACATGTATACACTTAAATAATAATATAATATTAAAATATTCTGTTTATGTTTATAAAATCAATATGTATCAATGGAATTTGTAGAATATATTTTACAGTTAAAGGAGTCTCTGGATACAAAAAATTTAACAACCCCTGATCAACCCAACTGCCTGTAGATTATGAATCTTCTCCTTTTTGTCATTACTTAGAAATTGTTAGTACAGGAAAGGATATTTGTGCATAAACAGTAAAAAGATGCCAAATACTATGTAATCACTGCCTACACTCTCTTGTCCTGCATTTTAATTGAGCTGTGCAGTAATTACAACTGGTCTAACTTCTATATCCCGAATGTTTCACTGGCATGGTTGTACATATGGGCATTAGTTTTCCTGAATAAAATTAGAATCAATATTGTAATGGGTAGCATGTGTGAAAGACATGTGGATTGACTGGACAGTCCTGTAACTGGTCTGGTGTGAATTCAGGGTTAGACTACAGTTAGGTGAATATGGAAAGGCCAAACCACATTTAAAATATTGCTGCAATGTCAAACTTTATAAAAAATAAAATAAAATAAAATAAAGGAAGTATAGCTGTAAGCAGTGATTAAGGGGGCCAGGCACTTTGTCAGAGAAAGACCAGAAGCCACTCACTTCCAAGAAGATACAGTACACTAAATGCCCAGTCCCACAATACTGATAACTATAACTATAACGATAACTAAGTAAATTGGCCCCATGCAGTTTATATGGTTGGTGGTCACACCAGACCGATAATGATACCTATAGCCCAGGCCTGGGTTTATTGGCATAGGTAAGATTGTTTCTGGAGCAATTTTTCCAGACCTTGACCTGATCCGATAAAACATCTGACCAATCAAGTAATTGTTTACATGTGACATTGTCTGAGCATGTGCTATTTTTCCTGGGCGTTTTGGTACATCCTTGTTGCATCATAAAATCATGGAATACAGATTCACAGAAAATAAAAAAATATATAATGCAAAGCACAGATCTTTTATGTATGGATATGTGATTTTCTGTGAAACATCAATTAATAAAGTAAACTTATAAATGTAGGTAAGATATTTTAATTATGAACTTCAGCAGTCTAAGCATTTAATTGTTTTAGACTTCTTAATTTTTTATCCATGATGCATCATCTGTATGAAATCGGTAGCCAATCTGTAATATACTGAAACGCCCGTGACCAGTCTGTAAATTATTAGTATCCATGATGCATCTGTATTAAAATCCATAACCACTCCATATTTTGTATCCCCTTTTATTATATTTCCATAGCCCATGACCTATCCATATTTTGTCAACCACTGGAGTATGTACATGGGTTGTTTTGAAGTCCAAGCTGTACAGTGTGACCCGGAATAACATGCTACTACTTGGAAAAAACTTCCATGACTATTGCTAAGTTGCACACATTTATTTACCTGAATGGCAGGAACAACCGATATTATAGTTGGGATTATAGTTGTGGTGTAACTGCTCCAGACCGGAACTAAATTTAGGCATAGGCATAGTCATAGTTGTAGTTATAGGTATAGTTATAGTTGTCGGTGTTGTGAGACCAGGCCCTAAATTTGCAGTCAAAACATTAAGCTGTTGCTGTGAAATTGCCTCACTTCCTGTTTTCATTAGCCCCCCCACAAATTGAAAATGAAGTTAAATCCTGTTTTGCAACTTTAGATTATGTTGGTAAATATATGTGAGACGTTTGATGTCAACATGTAAAAGCATTGCTGAGATATGCTTCACTTCCTGTTTGGTGACTTAGTCATCAAATTTGTATGCAGGTGATGGACAAAATGTTTCATGCATAATAAAAATCCCAAACTATTTTTATGACTGATTATAAAAATGATGCCATTATCCACATTTCATAATAATTGAACACAATTTATGAGATGAAGTAAAAAAAACCCAGGTTTTATTATTAAATTTTTACTGTTTGGCTTCATGTTTGGTGACTGTGCTGTCAATTTTTATTGTGCTTTATGGATGAATCATCCATCATATCAAAAATCTGAGTAGCAAGTTTTATTTGTCTTGGTTTCCCAATGCTGTCTTCCAAACTTCATTCATCTCATCTCATTATCTCTAGCCGCTTTATCCTGTTCTACAGGGTCTCAGGCAAGCTGGAGCCTATCCCAGCTGACTATGGGCGAGAGGCAGGGTACACCCTGGACAAGTCACCAGGTTGGTGAAATAATCTCATCTCATCTCATTATCTCTAGCTGCTTTATTCTGTTCTACAGGGTCGCAGGCAAGCTGGAGCCTATCCCAGCTGACTACGGGCAAAAGGCAGGGTACACCCTGGACAAGTCACCAGGTTGGTGAAATAATATTTTATAATAATCATTTAGCATTATTTATAGATTGAATTATTATACAATATATTGGCTCATGTTATATATGTATTGCTGCATTTTACTTAATTTACTTCTCATCTCATTATCTCTAGCCGCTTTATCCTGTTCTACAGGGTCGCAGGCAAGCTGGAGCCTATCCCAGCTGACTACAGGCGAAAGGCGGGGTACACCCTGGACAAGTTGCCAGGTCATCACAGGGCTGACACATAGACACAGACAACCATTCACACTCACATTCACACCTACGGTCAATTTAGAGTCACCAGTTAACCTAACCTGCATGTCTTTGGACTTTGGGGGAAACCGGAGCACCCGGAGGAAACCCACATGGACACGGGGAGAACATGCAAACTCCACACAGAAAGGCCCTCACCGGCCATGGGGCTCAAACCCGGACCTTCTTGCTGTGAGGCAACAGTGCTAACCACTACACCACCGTGCCACCCTTTATTTATATCATAGTCATATTAATTTATTTAATTTTGACTAAAACCTCAGGTCAGGTCAGGTCAGCTGACTCTACTACTGGTAACATGTAACCCAGTACAACTTGCTGCATGGACGGGTAGCTGGCGTCTAAACCAGCTCCCCCACCAGTGTTCTCCAGTTCACTGGTGAGGATGGTGGCATGTCACCCAGCAGGATTAAAAACAAGACCTGTGAAAGGGCAGATGAGCTCCTCGTGAGCCAATGGCCAGCATGTAAAATGGGAGTCGGAGTCCCCAAGGCAGTTTGTTGTTACCTCCAACTTCATTCTGGCAACTCCTGCGACCTCTCTGGTGCCAAACTGTAACAGCTCTGTTGTTCCGTTGGATCCACTTGTGTCATGGAGAAGAGGGGCATGCTACATGGGCTACAGCTTGTTCTCCATATCATTTTGCCCAGGCTTACATCCACCATGATATCATTACCTCTATCTGGAGAGAACATGCCAGCTTCACTATCTGTGTTGGCACAACATGGAGAGCAGCAGTTACCAGTTATAAGCCATATGCTCGATTGGCATAGAGCAATAGCACCAGGGGTTGCTCTCAATGGTGGGAGAGATTTTCGGATCTCATTGCACAGCTACTGCCTGCCTTAAGCTGGGCAGCCCCCAGCCAATAAGGCGCTGCCTCGCCACGGTCTACCTTCTTCATTGGGTGCATGGAAATTAGGGTTTACCCGAACAGTGGACCGATTTTGCTGCACCAGCAAATAAAGATATTCATCGTAAGAGACCAGCTCTAAACCTGGGAACCTGGAATGTCCAGACACTGATGACCGGGCTTTCTGAGAACCTTCAAGATATTAGTGACACCAGGAAGACAGCTGTCATAAACAAGGTGCTCAAGAAGCTTAACGTGGACATTGCCACTCTTCAAGAGACATGGCTTGCCGAAACAGGTACACTAAAGCAGAAGGACTATACATTTTTCTGGCAGGGTAAGAGCTCTTCCAAGCCAAGAGAGCATGGAGTAGGCTTCGCCGTAAAGAATAACCTTGTCTCTATGGTAGAACTAGGCAGCAGTGGCTCAGAACAACTTCTAACCCTCTGCCTTAACAGCAACCAAGAGCCTGTTACCCTTGTCAGCATGTACACCCCAACGCTCTCTGCCTTGCCTGATGTGAAGGACAGATTCTATGGTAACCTTTCATCCATCATTACAAGCATCCCTAGCAAGGAGCAGCTTGTTCTTCTGGGAGACTTCAACACCAGAGTTGGTGCTGACCATTCCTTATGGCCACCTTGTCCAGACCATTTTGGCATGGGAAAAATGAATGAGAATGGACAATGGCTCCTGGAGCTCTGCCCCTTTCACAATCTTTGCATTACGAATCCTTCTTCCAAACAAAACTCCAGCATAAGGTTTCATGGAGACACCCTTGATCTAAACACTGGCATCAACTCAACCTGATCCTGCTGAGGCAGGCCACCATCAAGAATGTTCTCCACGCTTGCTCTTACCACAGCGCAGATTGTGACACACTCCTTAGTGTGTTGCAGGATAAGACTACTTCTGAAGAAGTTCTATTGTTCCAAGATTCAGGGGAAGCCCCATGTCAATATAAACAAAATGACCCAACCTGACCTCGTAGAACAGTTCTCTGATTCCTTTCTAAAAGATCTTGATGACTGGCCATCTGGAAATTCTGCCTCTGAAATGTGGGAGACTGTGCATGATACAGTGCACTGTATAGCCTTATCTACCTTTGGGAGAAAGACATAGAAGACACATGACTGGTTTAAAGCCAAGTCAGCTGAACTAACCCCTGTCATTGATGCCAAGCGTACTGTCCTCGTGGTGTACAAGCAATCACCCAGCCAGAGGAACTTACAAGTCCTAAGGGCCGCAAGAAGTAAGGTTCAGCACACTGCCTGGCACTGTGTGAATGAGTACTGGACTGAGCTTAGTGAGTCTATTCAGACTTCTGCAATCACCAGAAACATCAGAGGAATGTATGAAGGCATAAAGACAGCAATTGGACCTGCCCAGAATAAGACACCCCCTATCAAAGCATCCTCAGGGAGGTACCGCTAGTGACATACTCAGAATGCTCGCCTGTCTGCCGCAGAACGGTAGGGGCCCTCGCGGTAAACTGCGGTAAGGGTGCAGTTACAACTTGCAGCCATGGGGGCAGCATAACACTGAAGTAGGCTTTGTCAGTGGCCGCCAAAACATGTGCGCCCGCCATCTCTCCCTCTCCTTTCGTTGATAATCGGCGATTTGGTGATAGCAAATTACCTCTATTGCTAACTAATAACAGAGACAATTGAACGCATACGAGTTGATAATTGCACGCCACAAACTTGAGCAGATGCGCCAATTTCTCCTCTCACCTCCATTCCTCCATGCAGCTGTTAAAAAAAAAATTGCAATTGCACAGTTTGTTTGGCATGCCCCGTCACTTAATTTTTTGTACAGACACTGCTGTTGTTTTGTAGGTGAAGACAGTTCGTCTGGTTATGTTAGTTATTAATAAATATCCCAACTTAATTTATAACATTAATATTCTAGCGCATGCCGATTCAGCTGATAACGAGATCATTAAACTGCACAGTATTCTCTAGCACACTTCCAGGATTTAAGTTAGAGAGGTGAAGTGGCTGTGCGTGATTTCGGTATTTAAAATAAATGTTGTTTGTATAAACGTAGTTCGGGAGGAAGCCTGCGGAGTGATTGACAGCTGTCATTACCTGCTCCCGCCTTCCCGGAGATTTAATCCCTCCTGCTCCTTTCACCTGTCATGCGCGAAGGCTTCTTGAATTGTCCCACCACCTCCCCCTTCTCCTCCATTTCACTAGAGCACCCAGCTGCAATTCCTCTATTGAGGTATTTCACTCACGTGACCAAGTCATGTGACGCTGCCATTTTGGACGGCACGGCTCGAATCAGTTTGAATGCGAGGAAGGCGACAAACGAAAAACATAAAAGAAAAAGGAGCGAGATGCAGAAAACACCTTCACTATCCAGCGACGTAGGGCATTTACAGGGCGAGCAGAGGGAGAGGTATTTGCAAAAATTGAGGTTAGCAGGCTTAGAGAACAACGTTTACCTGCTTCCACCAGGATTGTTCACTGACGTACGGAAGTACACGAAGCCCTTGTCTTTACCTGACTTCGGCCCACGTGATCTGTATACCTATGTCGTTAAAAACCCATCGCCATACACAGGTATTGATCTGAAAGCGTATAAGAGTTTGGATGCCTACAAATATTTTGTGTCAGGCTGGGTAACATGCCTACATCAGCGGGTCGTCCCTGGAGCCGGTGGTCGCCATCTTATTACAGCTAAGGTTTGTTCACATTTTCATTTACTTTCGGTCCTCAGGATAAACAAAATGTTATTAAATGTCATTGAAATAACTTCTTAGTCTGTTGAGACATGGCCCGTTATAAATTTGCTGTTACCAGGCAATGACTAAGAACTGTATTATTAGGGTCGGTGTAGTTGTAGCAGTGTATTAGCAACTAGCTGTTAGCACTAGCTAATGTCAACAACAACGTAGCTGGTATGTTACTGTAGCAATATTTACGTTCAGTCATTTGGATGACTGTTAAAACCTTTCAGTCTCAAGTTTTTCCTTTACTGTATTTACTAGTTTACTGAGCTAGCGCGCTCGGGCAGGCGGGGAGTCATCGCGCGCTCGCCGGCCAAGCCGGGAGCCATCGCGCGCTCTCCGGCCAAGCCAGGAGCCATCGCGCGCTCTCCGGCCAAGCCGGGAGCCATCGCGCGCTCGCCGGCCAAGCCGGGAGCCATCGCGCGCTCGCCGGCCAAGCCGGGAGCCATCGCGCGCTCGCCGGCCAAGCCGGGAGCCATCGCGCGCTCGCCGGCCAAGCCGGGAGCCATCGCGCGCTCTCCGGCCAAGCCAGGAGCCATCGCGCGCTCTCCGGCCAAGCCGGGAGCCATCGCGCGCTCTCCAGCCAAGCCGGGAGCCATCGCGCGCTCGCCGGCCAAGCCGGGAGCCATCGCACGCTAGCTCAGTAAACTAGTAAATCCAGTAAAGGAAAAACTTGAGACTGAAAGGTTTTAACAGTCATCCAAATGACTGAACGTAAATATTGCTACAGTAACATACTAGCTACTGTTGTTGACATTAGCTAGCTTGCCGTCCAAAATGGTGGACACCGGGGCGTCACGTGACCCTGTGACATCAGGTGAAATACCTCAATAGGGGGTGTGTGAAGCGGATCTCATCCCGTATGATCTCCGCTGAAAGCATCCAGGTACCGAGGCCAGCTGACATGCCAAACATGCTTACTGTACACCAAGCACTCAAGGGCGAACTAGTGAAACTTGGTTTATAATTTACGCTATTTTACGCATCTAATGACAAAAGTTAAGATAGGCTATTAAACTGTTGGGACGAAGGCTGAGCATTTTTGCACAAGTGGAATTTAAACACATAGCCTAGTTATCATGCAGTGACGTTTCATTTAATTTCTCAGCATTCCAGCTTAATGCGCGGCAGAAATGACACTGCATGAAAAGTGGGATTTACGGGAGCAAACAGGACTGTAGATTTCTGTGGAATTTCAGGTTTATGACAATTTACAGCAATTTGCAGGCAACACTGAAAACTGCCGTGAATTGTCGGAAATGGACGTGTAACTTGCTTTGGCAGTTGTCCCCCATGACCCCCCTTCCCCTAAGCCTAGGGAAGGCTATACAAATGCAAATCAGGATAGCAGGGGGAGTTCCCAGGTAACATTTTACCAAAAGGTATTAACTTAATTGTAAGAATTGAGAATTGTAAGCTTTTTAAAACTGAGTTGCTGCACACAAGTCAAGTCAAGAAGGTTTATTGTCATTTAAGCCATACATAGTACACAGTGAGATGAAAAACTTTTACTAGTACTAAAAATAACAAAGACATGAATGCAACAATAATGTGTTTCAACAGTGTACTGTGAAAGTAGCAGCCAAGGGTATATGTCTATCAATAATAGCAACAGTACAAAACCTGTATATTGCTGGAATATTGATGGAAAAGGCAGTGAGGGAATTAACACAGAGAACATTTCCAAGTATCCACACAAACTGTTTGATGCACAGAAGAAGCGATGTGATGGCGTTATCAGAAATCTTGAAGGCTGATTGCCATGACAAAAGCATCATGGCCAGAAATTTCATCAAGTCTTCTGGTTTTTCACTTCTGGACTGATCACTTCCATGCCCCTCTCCAGGGGTTAAATTGGGATTGGTTATGTGGGGGGGCTCTGCCTCGTACCCGCCCCTGCCCCCGCCGCCCTGCCCCAATATACTTTTTGGAAAATAACCCTCTAATTTGATAACCATATCATATTGCACAGAGATATACACCTTATCTGTGTGTTGTAGGCCTATGTGTGTCTTGTAGTGCCCCCCTACACATTATGGCAGTTTGAATGTAGATTGGTTGGCCAATGTAACAGATTGTACAGGTTGTTGTACATTGGTTTGAAGGAAATGATTAGTGGGGGGTCTGGGGGTCCTCCCCCAGAAGTTTTTTATTATCATACATGTTATTTGCTGAATTCTGGTGCATTTTAATAAGTTGTTAGCTGACTTTACAGAGGTAGGTTGAGCAATATCATGTTAATTCTTGTCACATGCCTACAGGTGAAAAATGTGAAGGAGAAATGTTCAGTGAGAAAATTTGAAGGCTTGCACAATCTTAAACCAAAACAGTTGATTTATTTTGGAGGATAAATGTTAAATATGCCAAAACACTGTCAGTCAAATTGTCAATCAAATATATTCATGCAGTGAATGCAACCAAATACAAACAACACTATAACATTGGAAGCATTTATTATTATTGTTATTATTATGTATTCAATTATTTATTTGGCATGTGGTGCTTTTTGTATTGTCTAGAACATACATAAGATGAGCATATTATAGCAGCAAAATAGAAGCACAATCATTTGAATGCAGCAGTTTTGCTGCATTCAAATGATTGTGCTTCTATTTTGCTGCTATAATATGCTCATCTTATGTATGTTCTAGACAATACAAAAAGCACCACATGCCAAATAAATAATTGAATACATAATAATAACAAGGATCGTATGCAGGTAAAAGGGGAGACGGTGTACGGAGAAAATTATAAACAAGTCACAACGCTGAAACGCAAGCCCAAAAACCCGCAAACCACGACTTCTGATTTTTTTTTTAAAGCGAGCTCACAAAAAAAGAAACCCCAAAGTCGCTTATAAAAAGCGGAATTGGCAACTCACGCAGTGTTCCAGAAACCAGAATCTCTGATCGCAAGTTCTGTTCTAAATAGCTTTGACAGGTCGTCTTGTTATCAGGAAAACTATGATCTATCTCATAAAAGTCATGGGTTTATTGATTAATAAAACGATATTTAATTATTCAGAACTGAAAATCGTGAAAAGGGTTTGTTGCTTTTGATGTGTGCGTGATCATATGCCATCCGCTCCGAGCTTATGTGCCGGGGCTCAGCCCCGGACAGCCCCGGCCCAATTTAACCCCTGCCCCTCTCCATCTTGTATGTCTGGACAGGCTTCACTCTGCTCCTCAGCAAGGCTTTCCCCCTCTTCAGTCACATACTCATCCTATGCAAATGTAAAACACACATTTAAATTCATATCCATGCAATAAATTACAATGCATGCAAATGCCCACATTGGACACCTCAAACGACCATACTCAGTGCATGAATATGTCCATGTCAGAGTGAATAGGCCATCATTAGCATGGCCATTTTAGTATGAGACCAGTCAAATGACCACAGTCAGTGCATGAATATGTCCATGGCAGAGTGAATAGGCACCGTTCGAACTACGGGGGTACTCGGGGGATCCGAGATCCCCTGAAACAGACATGAGATCCCTTGAAAACATGATTTGGGAAATGTTGGGGGGGGTCTCTAAAATATTGGCAAAATGATGTTTATTGACATAGCAATCGTGTGTAACGGGAAGCATTTGCATATCCGAAGTGTTGTGTTCACATCAAAGATAAAATAAACCGATATGACAACGACTGCTGCTGCCAGGTTGGGGACACAAACTAGTAGAAAGGAAGTGTGCCAACAGTGCCAACACACTTCCTTTCTACTAGTTTGTGTCCCCAGAATTTTCCCATTGTTACCACTGGTAATGTTCCCGTTGATATCATTGTTGATGCGAGGTTGTTTTTTGAACATGCCAATGCGGACATGATTTCCCCTGATGAGTTATGACTTCAGACGCGATGCGTGTGTGGAGGTGTGGAGTCCGTGTGATATGTGCGTAAGATAGGCTTCTCATGTGTTTGGAGATCCGCACTCTGAGACAAGCGCAAGCACAAGCACCCCCCCCAAGGGAAAAAAAGGGACCCCCCGAAAATATCGGCATAGTTTGAACACTGTGAATAGGCCATCGTTAACATGACCATTTGAGTATGAAAAGATTGTGAAACTATAGTTTAAAAAAATCATATGCATCTCAAACTGCTTTTAAAAGAAGCCTAATCTGTGGCCTCTGTGTTTATTTCAGGGGAATCTTGAAATTACTTATAATTGAATTATTTAATTCAGTCAGTAAGCAGGAACTTCATACTTCTATATTCAAAAATATCCAAAATGGTTTATATCACAAACATGCGAGCATGTACCATATAACAATAACCTCGCATGTGATTGGACCAGGACCAGGCGGTCATGGGCGTGGCTCATACAGTATAAACAGGTGTACCGTAGCTTACCAGGTACCGTAGTTTTCATGTGCTCCGGAACTTTCTCTTGGTTTCTGGGATTTTTGCTGCTTGGTGATCTTCAATGGCTGGACGGCGCCTCGCATTCTACTCTCCGTCGACTCCTGTGTCTGGACGCGATGGACCTGTGTCGGGAAGTCCGCAGACCGATGAGAGAAAACTGCTGTCTGCTCTCAGTGGGTTGTCTCGTCAGATTGCAGAGCTGACTACGTTCGTAACCGACAGATTCAACTCTATGGACGACAGATTCAACACCGTGGAAGACAGATTGACTGCTTTGGAGGGACGTAACTTTGGGGAAAACGCAAACTCCAGGAAGAAAAGACGGGTGCAGAGTCCCATGATTGCGGTAAGAATTTGTCCGGTGTCTGCTAGCTAAGCTAAATAGCCTAAAAGTAAGCATAGCAGCTAGCCCAAGCTAAAAGTAGCCAGTAGCTAGCTGAGGGACAAGTGACTTAAAAATGTTGTTTTGTTCTTTTCACAGGAAACAGTATGCCGTCTTCACAACTCGGAGACAAACACTAGGCGATACGAGCCGGCGCAAGGGTAAAATTTAAAGAATATGCTTTCATTCTGTATGAGATACGTTAATAGATGCAGATCCTAGCCTGATCCTAACTGTAGCCATCTTGTTTTCACAGACTAACTTTGCCTCATAACGAAGCCGTGACAAGCTATTTAGTGCGGGCTTTGTCGACAAATCCAAATCTTCATGATGCTGACAAAGACAACATTGTGTGTAAGTAACAACTATTTCACTAAATATTATGGTAGCCTATACTGTCCTTTCTCTGCTGTCTACACTTCCCTTCTTCCTTTCCCTTATTATGCTTAGCCTACTGCTACGTTGTTAATCGTACTCTCATTTGTTTTTCTAGCTGCCTGCAAGACGTATTACGAAACCTTACACAGGAGCTACAGATACCAGCAGCCTGATCTTTCGTTGCAGGCGGAAGCAATGAAGTAGCCGGCTCGTAGTCGCTCCAGAAGAAAGAGGGTAAGATTTTTCAGTTTTGGTCAATGTGACTTTTTTTTTCAGTGTTTTTCATGTGTTGTGTCCATACGCAGTGCATTGCTCAGTACTTATTCTCTTTATCGATCGTTTTTACAGCTGTTTGACGCGAGACGAGGTGTCCTTGCTATGGACGAGATGGATGTATGGCAGTGTGCTACCGTAGACCTGATGTCGGATGAGGAAAATGGGGTGGTGGATGGGGTGTCTGGGTGGATCGTTAAGCCTCCGCCATCCTGTAACTCGGAGCTCAGCGAACTATTGCCGCTTTTCCACTACAAACGCGGCTGAGCCATGCCGTGCTGAGTTGGGCTGAGTCGAGCTGAGCGGGGCTGTTGGAGTTGCATTTCGACTACAACCGCGCTGAACCGTGCTGGCTGGAAGTGGGTGGACACATTGGGTGGAGTTAGCGAAAGTGGGTGGACATCACGTGATGTCGTTAAGCGGCGCAAACAGTGACATCAGTGATCTTTTAAGCGGTAGTCTCACAGCCCGGATAGTAAACAATAAACATGGAGGACATGGTGTCGTTAGTGTTGCTGGTCTTGGTGCTGTGGCTTGTTGTCACCGACAACGCCAACAGATACTGGCAAGAGCGTATAGATGAGACGAGGCGCATAAGGCTTCAGAAATTCTCGTAATTCGTAATTCTCCTTCTTCCGGGTTTACAGATCTCAGCGTGCTCGTAGGGCTTGTGAGGACACTCCTCCTCACCAATCAGTGCACAGGGGAGTGTCTGCTCACGTCCCCAGCCTCACTCAGCTCGGTTTGGCTCGCTTCAGCCCCACTCCAAAACCGTGCGAGTTTTGGGGGCTAAGCAGGGCTGAAGCGAGCTGAGTCGTGCTGTTTTAAGGTAGTCGAAACGCGAGCCGTGTCGGGCTGAAGTGAGCTGAAGCGAGCTGAAAAAGGGTAGTGGAAAAGGGCCATATGTGCTACCGGTACGCTGCAATCAAGGCTTGAGGCAGATCCAAAGTACAGGGCAACCCACCACAGACGACTGCATGTCGGTCCGATGCCGCCTGCTCCCCACAGCTCAGAGACCGCAAGCATGCACTTCATGGAGCTGTAGGACTAAAATACGGTGCTTATTTGCTTTTGTTTAGTTTTGTATCCTGCACATCTCTCTTGCACTAGAGAATGTATAGGCAACTACTGTTTGTCTCTTTGACTGAATGCTGCCATTTTGTTTATTTTTTAACGTCTTGTACTTACTCTGATTTTGAAAATAAAGCTCTTGTTTGATACAACATTCCTTGCAAATTTTCCTTCCTCAATAAATGTGTGTCATTGATAGGATAACAATGACATGAATATACAGCATCATAGCTAATCATAACCACAACAGATATATATATATATATATATATATATATATATATATATATATATATATATATATATATATAGGTTGTGGTTATGATGACCCAGGGTAACCAATAGCCTAGGCCTAGTGGCATCTGCCAACCAATCACGAGTGATTTCTTTGGCTTAAAAGTAGTGTTTTCATCCAATACTGAGTGAGGAAATTCGAGGCAAGCCAGGCAATTCTCGGACCACGCGCGGTTTCGCTGCTATTCATATGCAAATAGGCTACCCATTGATGCAGCAGTTTCACTGCTATTCATATGCAAATAGGCTACCCCGGGAGTAGAGGGGGCCGGAGGATTTTGCTATCTGGGGCGAGTGCTCCCAAGTGCTACCTGGTGGTCGTTTGGGTACATTGCAGCTCAGTTCAAAACAGATGCGGTACGTACCGCGTTGATACCGCATGCTTGCCGCATCAATGCGGGCACATTGGCCTGCCCCCGACGGTAATTACAGACAAAGCCCAACAGATGGAAAGATGGGTGGAACATTTCTCTGACCTCTACTCTAGAGAGAGCTCAGTGTCCCCATCAGCCCTTAGCGGTATTACTTGCCTGCTGACTATGACAGAGCTTGACGCAGAGCCGACAGGCTTAGCAAGGCCATTGACAACTTGGCATCGGGCAAGGCCCCGGGGAGAGATGAGATCCCTTCAGATCTGATCAAGCATTGCAAAATTGTCCTTTTGCTTTCTCTCAATAAGATAATTTTCCAGTGTTGGGATGAAGGAGCTGTTCCACAAGACATGAGGGATGTGGTCATTATCACCTTCTACAAGAATAAAGGTGGAAAAGGTGACTGCAACAACTACAGAGGCATTTCCCTCCTCACAATCATTGGCAAGGTTTTTGCCCAAGTTGTCTTAGTGTGCTTGCAGATGTTAGCTGACCACGTCTACCCTGAGTCACAATATGGTTTCCGGGTTGGCAAGTCCATGGTAGATACGATCTTTTCCCTTCAACAACTTCAAGAAAAGTGCAGAGAGCAACAGATGCCACTCTATGTTGCTTTCATAGACCTTACAAAGGCATTCGACCTGGTAAGCAGAGAGGGCCTTTTCAAGATCCTACCAAAGATCGGCTGCCCACCAAAACTGTTATGCCTTATTAAGTCCTTTCACACCAACATGATGTGGACAGTGTTATTCAATGGAAACCTTTCCGAGCCCTTTGACATTCACAATGGTAACAAGTAAGGTTGCATCCTTGCCCCCACACTGTTTGGAATCTTTTTTGCCCTGCTTCTCAAACATGCCTTTCGCACAATGACTGAGGGAATCTATCTGAGAACCAGATCAGACGGCAGGCTCTTCAACCTCACACGACTTAGAGCTAAGACCAAAGTACGCGAAGCTCTTGTGAGAGACATGTTGTTCGCTGACAATGCAGCGTTAGTAGCCCACACCCAACAGGATCTACAGACACTGATCAATCATTTTGCTCTGGCTTGTGAAGACTTTGGACTCTCCATCAGTTTGAAGAAGACAACTGTCTTGGGACAAGGTACCGTGACTCCACTGCTTATCACTATTAACAATTACATGCTCAAAGTCATCCACGAGTTCACATACCTCGGCTCCACCATTGCTGATAATCTATTTTTAGATAGTGAGATCAACAAGAGAATCGGCAAGGCAGCCATAACTTTTGCTTGCCTCACTACCCGAGTATGGACAAACCCTCAACTAACAGTGAAAACCAAGATGTCAGTGTACAATACCTGTGTAATCAGCACTCTGTTGTATGGTAGTGAATCATGGACTACATACACAAGACAGGAGAGAAGACTGAACACCTTCCACCTAAGGTGCATGAGGCGAATCTTTGGAATACCTTGGAAAGACAGAGTTTCCAACAATGTAGTCCTGTCTGTCGCTGGTCTTCCAAGCATCTACACCCTTCTAAGACAGCACAGGTTGCATTGGTTGGGCCATGTCCACCACATGGAAGATGGTCATATCCCTAAAGACATTCTCGATGGAGAGCTCACAAGTGGCAAGAGAAATGTCGGTCGGCCCAGCCTCTGATACAAGGATGTTTGTAAAAGAGACATGAAAGCAGTGGACATTGATGTCAAGTCTTGGGAGATGATTGTAGTAGATCACCTAAAGTGGAAATACACCCTAAACCAGCAGCTTCAATCAGGCAAGACTAGGTTGTTGGAAGAGGCAGCGACCAGGCAGGCACACTGTCGAGAGCGCAGTGCTTTCAAACCAACAGCAACCACCTTCCTATGAAACCTTTTATGGAAGGGACTGCCACTCATGCATAGGGCTCTGCAGCCACAGCCATAGCTGCCAAAGTTCCATGGATAGATAGAGAACGGATGTTATCCATAGTCAAAATTTGACTGACAGAGGCCCATGACTGATTGACTGATTAAAACAGCATTAAAACAGCATAAAAGTAGCCATAAACTGACTTCTTCATGCAGTAACTTAATTAACTATGATTCTAACCAAGCTATATCTGTTTTCTCAGTTTTACAGACCAACAGCTTTTCAGTCAGCTAAAGGTAGTGGATTAATCTACATGAAGTTTACCTCACAATTATGGCCAGGGGTGGTGTCTCTTGGTGGGCCAGGCATATCATGTGAAGAGACTTACAAAGTGTGGTTGAGTTGTGTATAGTGGTTGAGTGGGGTACCCTGTGTAAGTCCATGCTCAAAATGCTGAATTGCAAAGCATAGTTGATTGGTATGCTGTGGCAGCGGGGGTGTGGCCAAGCAGCAGTCTGTGAATGGAGGGCGGGGTCAGGGAAAGTAAGTGGCTAGGTCATTACACCTGATGTCAATTTGTGTGTGTGTGTGTGTGTGTGTGTGTTGCAGGGATGGAGTATAAAGGGAGGGGGAGAGGAGAGAAGAGGCTCTCCCCGACCACAACACTTGTGTGAGTGAGTGAGTGAGTGAGTGAGTGAGTGAGTGAGAAAGAAAGAAAGCTGAAAAGCCGAATAAAGTGCGTGTGTGGAAACACAAACTCTCGCCTGCCATGCTTCTGTGCTCCACCCACACCGGGGTTTACTATAGTGGTGCCGAAACCCGGGACGCACAGAAGGGAACCGCCCCATGGAGTCCTCCCCATTCAAAGAGCTCATCCTTGCCCTCACTACCGCCCAACAGAACCAGCATCAAGAGCTGATCACCCTCCGGAAGGAGCAGCAGCAGCGCTTCGAAGCCTTGATGCTGGCCCAGCAGGAAGATCGCCAGGCGTTCCGGCACTGGCTCACGTCGGCAGGGCTGCCGGCCACTGCTGCCGCCACCCTCATGAAGATGGGACCGCAGGATGATCCGGAAGCATTCCTCGCTCTCTTTGAGCAAACAGCTGAGGCGTGGGGGTGGCCGCTGGAGCAGCATGCGGTGCGCCTCCTCCCGCTCCTAACTGGCAAGGCTCAGCTCGCAGCACAGCAGCTCTCTGCTGACAGCCGGCTGGTCTTTGCAGACCTGAGGAAAGCCATCCTGCAGCGGCTGGGCCGCTCCCCGGAGCAACACTGTCAGCGCTTCCGGACGCTGACACTGGAGGAGGTCGGCCGGCCGTTTGGATTCGGCCAGCAACTCCAGGACGCCTGCCGGCGGTGGCTGAGGGCGGAAGACCGCGACGCCGAGGAGATCATCGATCTGATAGCACTGGAGCAGTTTATCTCTCAACTTCTGGAAGGAATGGCAGAATGGGTCCAGTATCACTGCCTGGCATCGCTGGAACGAGCCATCGAGCTGGCGGAGGACCATCTGGAGGTGGCTCTGACGGCAGGCAGACGAGGCGCCTCCCCTTGCTTCTCTTCCCCCTCTCTCTCTCCCTCTCTCTCTCTCTCCTGTCTCTTGTCCCCCTCCCCACCCCATTCCCCTGCCACAAAGGCGGCGGCTGACTCCTCCCCAGCTGGCCCGTCGCACCCATGGTGTCCTCCTATCTCCCTCTTCTGTGTCTGTGTTGTCTCCCCCTCAGGTGAGTGACACCCATAACACCAGTGCAGATGGAAAGCCTGGGCTGGTGTGCTGGCGTGGCGGGGAATCGGAGCGTCTCCTGAATCAGAGTCCCACAAGGGAGGTGGGGGCTGTCATCCAGATCCCCGACGCACCGGAAACCGCCCCCGATTGGGCCAGAATGTATCGCATACCGGTGAGTATTCAAGGGGATACATATCACGCTTTGGTGGATTCCGGTTGCAATCAGACCTCAATTCACCAATGCCTGGTGCAAGATGAGGCATTGGGGGGAGCACAAACAGTGAAAGTGTTGTGTGTGCACAGGGATGTTCACCATTACCCTCTAGTGTCTGTCCATATTCTATTCCGGGGCCAAACGCATAAAATGAAGGCGGCGGTTAATCCTCGTCTTACCCACTCGTTGATCTTGGGTACTGATTGGCTGGGATTTAAATAATTAATGGAGTATTTAACACGCAGCGGGTCTTGCCCTAGTAGGTCACGGGAAGATCCTGGTGTGGCATTGGCTGGAGAAGCTGTCACAGAGCCGTCTGCGTCAACACCGCATCAGAGTGAGGAGCACTCCGCTCCTCCTCCCTCTCTCGGGGATTCTCTTGGGGATTTCCCATTAGAGCAGTCGCGAGACGAGACTCTGCGGCATGCGTTTGACCAAGTGAGAGTAATCGATGGTCAAACTCTTCAGCCAAGTGCGGCACCGACCTTCCCCTATTTTGCTATTATTAAAGATAGATTGTACCGAGTGACGCAGGACACTCAAACCAAGGAACGCGTAACCCAGTTGTTAATCCCAAAGAGCCGTAGGGAACTTGTATCCATGGCTGGACACTTGGGGCAAGACAAAACACTAGCCCGAATAATGGCCCGGTTCTATTGGCCTGGGATTCACGGGGATGTCCGTCGGTGGTGTGCGGCGTGCCGTGAATGCCAATTAGTAAATCCCGCGGCCACTCCAAAAGCGCCGTTGCGCCCTCTTCCTCTAATCAAGACCCCGTTTGAGCGAATTGGGATGGATCTCGTCGGGCCATTAGATCGGTCAGCACGGGGATATCGCTTTATTTTAGTTCTGGTGGACTATGCAATACGATATCCGGAGGCAGTGCCTCTCCGCAATATCTCAGCACGCAGTATTGCAGAAGCGCTCTTCCGCGTTATCTCCCGGGTCGGGATTCCGAAAGAAATCCTGACAGACCAAAGCACCTCATTTATGTCACGCACACTGCGTGAGCTGTATGGGTTACTGGGGATTAAGTCCATCCACACCAGTGTATATCACCCACAAACAGATGGATTAGTAGAGCGATTCAACCAGACACTCAAAAACATAATCCAGAAATTTGTTAGTGAAGATGCACGTAATTGGGATAAGTGGCTCGAACCCCTGTTGTTCGCAGTACGAGAGGTCCCGTAAGCCTCCACAGGGTTTTCTCCCTTCGAATTATTATATGGGCATAAGCCGCATGGCATTCTGGATGTACTGTGGAAAATTGGGAGGAGGGACCTTCACTGAGTAAAAATGAAATCCAGTACATTCTTGACCTGCGCGCAAAACTCCACACCCTCACGCAATTAACACAGGATAATTTATGGCAGGCACAAGAACATCAAAGCCAGCTGTACGACAGGGGCACGCGCCTTAGAGAATTCATGCCGGGAGAAAAAGTACTCGTATTATTGCCCACGTCGAGTTCTAAATTAGTCACCAAGTGGCAAGGGCCCTTCGAGGTCACACAGCGAGTCGGGGACGTCGACTATGAGGTAAAGCAAACGGATAGGGGCAGGGCACTGCAAGTACCTCAACCTTTTAAAACACTGGAATGAGGGGGTCCCCGTGGCATTGGTGTTGGTCGTCCCAGAGAAGGCGGAGCTGGGGCCGGAGGTAAAAAGGATAACATCGCAGACCACTCCGGTCCCTTGTGGAGACCACCTCTTGCTGACCCAACTCACGGAGGTAGCCAGGTTGCAGAAGGAATTTTCCGATGTGTTCTCGCCCCTTCCGGGTCATACCCACCTCATAGAACACCACATTGAAACACCCCCAGGGGTGGTAGTGCATAGCCGCCCTTACCGCTTGCCCGAACACAAGAAAAAGGTGGTTCGGGATGAACTCAAGGCCATGCTCGAAATGGGCATAATCAAGGAGTCCCACAGTGACTGGAGCAGCCCAGTGGTCCTGGTTCCCAAGACTGATGGGTCGGTCCGGTTCTGTGTGGACTATAGAAAGGTCAATGCAGTGTCTAAATCTGACGCGTACCCAATGCCTCACATTGATGAGTTGCTTGATCGGTTAGGTGCTGCTCATTTTTATTCGACACTGGATCTAACCAAGGGATATTGGCAGATCCCCTTGACTCCTCTATCCCGAGAGAAAACGGCCTTTTCCACACCGTTTGGTTTACACCAATTCGTCACGCTCCCCTTTGGGTTATTTGGGGCGCCCGCTACGTTCCAGTGGCTTATGGACAGGGTCCTCCGCCCTCATGCTGCCTATGTGGCCACCTATCTAGACGACATAATAATCTACAGTCATGATTGACCGCAGCACTTGGAACACCTGAGGGCTGTTCTAAAGACGCTGAGGCGAGCGGGCCTCACAGCTAACTCGAAAAAGTGTGCGATTGGGCGGGTGGAAGTACGGTATCTGGGGTTCCACTTGGGTCATGGGCAGGTGCGTCCCCAAATTAACAAGACTGCAGTGATTGCGGCCTGCCCGAGGCCCAAGACCAAAAAGGAGGTGAGGTGGTTCTTGGGGCTGGCTGGCTATTATCGTAGGTTTATACCTAACTATTTGGATGTCACCAGCCCACTAACCGACCTCACTAAAAAGGGGGCTCCAGATCTGGTCCAGTGGACGGAGCAATGCCAACAGGCCTTCTCGGAGGTAAAAGCTGCACTGTGTGGGGGGCCACTTTTACACTCCCCTGACTTCTCTCTCCTCTTTATTTTGCAGACTGATGCATCGGACAGGGGGCTGGGGGCCGTTTTGTCCCAGGAGGTGGAGGGTGAGGAGCGCCCGGTGCTGTACATCAGCCGGAAGCTGTCGATGCACGAGAGCAAGTACAGCACAATTGAAAAGGAGTGTCTCGCCATCAAGTGGGCGGTCCTCGCCCTCCGATACTACCTGCTGGGGCACCCTTTCACTCTCTGTTCAGACCACGCACCCCTCCAGTGGCTCCACTGCATGAAGGATGCCAATGTGCGGATCACCCGTTGGTATCTCACGCTCCAGCCATTTAAGTTCGAGGTGATCCACAGGCCGGGGGCACAGATGGTGGTGGCAGACTTCCTGTCCCGTCGGGGGGGGAGTCAGCTTCAGGCTGGACGGCTCCCCGGCCGGAGTCGGGCGGTGGGGGTATGTGGCAGCGGGGGCGTGGCCAAACAGCAGTCTGTGAATGGAGGGCGGGGTTGGGGAAGGTAAGTGGCTAGGTCATTACACCTGATGTCAATTTGTGTGTGTGTGTGTGTGTGTGTGTGTGTGTGTGTTGCAGGGATGGAGTATAAAGGGACGGGGAGAGGAGAGAAGAGGCTCTCCCTGACCACAACACTTGTGTGAGTGAGTGAGTGAGTGAGTGAGAGAGAGAGAAAGAAAGAAAGAAAGAAAGAAAGAAAGCTGAAAAGCTGAATAAAGTGCGTGTGTAAACACAAACTCTCGCCTGCCGTGCTTCTGTGCTCCACCCACACCGGGGTTTACTACATATGCCCTTTTACCTTGTAGCTCCCCTATCATAATGCTGAGTTGCAAAGATAGCAATTTCACTAAATTGGATTAGCACTGCTAGCAGTGTGTCATTAAATAATCAATGAGTGGATTGTCCTCAAATAATGTTTCTAATGGTGAGTGGTAAAATTACCGACTCTACTATCATGGCACTGTCTGCTCCAGCATTGACTGACCTGAATGTCTGAGGAAGAATATGAGGAAGAAGATATTGACAAAGCATACAGTGGATTCCTAAATATCTTTAAAACACTATATGATAAAACCTGTCCTGTAAGGAAATACAATGATGGACAAAAACAAGCAAATGGTCCATGGATCACCAAAGGATTAAAAAATGCCTGTAAAAAAAGAACACGCTGTATAGACAATTCATAAAAAAAGAACTTTGGAGGCAGAAATTAAATATAAAAAATACAAGAATAAATTAACCAGCATTATGAGGACATGTAAGAAGGAATATTATAATAAATTATTAGATAGTAATAAAAATAACATGAAGGGGCTATGGAATGTACTGAATAGTATTATTAGGAATAGAGCTAAAAACAAAAACACAAGCTACCCTGATCATTATATTGAGAATGACAGATCAATAAATAATATGGAGGAAGTGGTAAATGGTTTTAATAGATTCTTTGTAAATGTGGGATCAGATTTGGCAGAAAAGATTCAGGATACAGACACATCTGGAGGGGAGGAGGCTGCTCGATGGGAGAGAAATCCTAAGTCTATATTCATTGGTGCAGTTGGCATAAAAGAGGTCATAGACATTGTAAGGAGAAGTGAAAGTAAAACCTCCACTGACTGGAATGATATTGATATGAGTTTAATAAAAAAAGTTATTGAAGAAATTGCAGAACCATTTACTCACATATGTAATATGTCTTTTCAATCTGGTAAATTTCCAAACAACATGAAAATAGCTAAAGTTATACCTTTATATAAATGTGGAGATAGACACCATTACACAAATTACAGGCCAGTTTCTTTACTCTCTCAGTTCTCCAAGATCCTCGAAAAACTGTTCACAGCAAAACTAGACAACTTCATTGAAAAATATAAACTTTTAGCTGACAGTCAATACAGATTCTGGAAAGACAGATCAACAACCCTGGCATTAATGGAACTTATCGAGAAAATCACAAATGGTATAGACAATAAAAACATGTTATGGGAATTTTCATAGATCTAAAGAAAGCATTTGACACAATAAATCACGACATTCTATTCAAAAAATTAGAGAGGTATGGTATCAGAGGGGTTGGTTTGGACTGGGTGAGGAGCTACTTAAGTAACAAGCAACGATTTGTAAAAATTGGAGATCACACATCTGATTATTTGCCCATAACATGTGGAGTACCGCAAGGGTCTGTCTTAGGTCCTAAACTGTTTATATTGTACATTAATGATTTATGTAATGTATCAAGTATAATGAAATGCATATTATTTGCCGATGATACAAACATCTTTTGCGCCGGGGACAATGCACAGCAGCTTATGGAAACAATCACAACCGAAATGAATAAATTAAAAAGGTGGTTTAACGTAAACAAATTGTCATTGAATTTGAGTAAAACAAAGATTATGTTATTTGGAAAATATAAGTCGAACCCTCAAGTTGAATTGAAAATTGACAACATAACCATAGAAAGAGTTTATGAAATAAAATTTCTGGGTGTGATTGTTGATCATAAAGTCTGCTGGAAACTGCATATTAATCATGTTAAAGCAAAAATAGCAAAGATTACTGCAATTTTGGGGAAATCAAGACACATTCTGGACTATAAATCACTACATACTCTGTATAATGCACTCATACTTCCATATCTGAGCTACTGTGTGGAGATATGGGGTAATACCTACAAATCTAACCTGCAGCCATTATGCACATTACAAAAAAGAGCAATAAGAATTGTCAATAATACGGGATATCTTGAGCATACAAACGCATTATTCGTAAAAGCATACACTCTGAAATTCATGGATCTGGTTAAACACAAGACTGCACAAATTATGTATAAAGCAAGACATAACCTTCTTCTGGGTGAGGTACAAAATACGTTTATGGAAAGGCAGGGTGGGTATAACCTGAGAGGGGAAATGAATTTTAAGAGAGTAAATGTTAGAACAACTACGAAAAGTATGTGCATAACAGTCTGTGGGGTGAAATTGTGGAATGGTCTGGATAATGAACTCAAAAATAGCACCAACATAAAACTGTTTAAAAAATTATATAAAAACATGTTAATAAAAATATATGAGAATGAGGACAGGCAGACTATATAGGTGATGATGAAATTGAGAGTAAGTCTGTGACTGGTCTTCTTGTATTTAGTGTATAGCTATAGGTATGTGTATATGTATGTACTGTATATATGTATTGTATGTGTGTCTATATGCATAACATAAGTATCTGTATATATGATTTGATTTGGTCAATATTATACCATGTCGGTATGTTTTGGTATGTTGGTATGTTTTCTTTTTTGTTTATTGCTTTTGTTTTCTTTTGTATATATAGTTTATTATGGTGGAAAGTGACATTTGATTAGCGGTGGTATAGAGGGTTAGGATTGGATAACTTATTACTTCTTCCTAATCCTTTCTGAACATTGTTATGTTATTGCCTTGTGGCTACGCTATTCTGTTTGTTTATGATGTTTTGATTATTGCATTTTTTATTTAAATTTTTGTTTTTTTGTTTTTATATCTTTCTTCTTTATTGTTCATAATAAAGTAATCAATCAATGTCCAATTCTTAGACTACTGCTCTTAGTGGTGAGTCACAACAATGTGCTGTTATGTTTTTTCCTTAGATACATTCAAGAGAGGGGCGGCACAGTGGTGTAGTGGTTAGTGCTGTCGCCTCACAGCAAGAAGGTCCTGGGTTTGAGCCCCGGGGCCGGCGAGGGCCTTTCTGTGTGGAGTTTGCATGTTCTCCCCATGTCCGCGTGGGTTTCCTCCGGGTGCTCCGTTTTCCCCCACAGTCCAAAGACATGCAGGTTAGGTTGACTGGTGACTCTAAATTGACCGTAGGTGTGAATGTGAGTGTGAATGGTTGTCTGTGTCTATGTGTCAGCCCTGTGATGACCTGGCGACTTGTCCAGGGTGTACCCCGCCTTTCGCCCGTAGTCAGCTGGGATAGGCTCCAGCTTGCCTGCGACCCTGTAGAAGGATAAAGCGGCTAGAGATAATGAGATGAGATGAGACATTCAAGAGAGGACTGTCTTTGCACCATCACTCCTAGTGGTGAATCGAAGAGATCCCTCTGTACACAGTCTGGCCCTGGAAAGTAAAAGATGTCATAATGCAGACAGACAGATATTGGAACTGACTTTCATAGAATGCATTAGCAATACCTTAAGGTTGGGATGGGCTGTGTGTCTGTCAAAGAATTATGGCTGAACCACAAAGCCATTGAAGAGGAGACAGATATCCTGGTATCAGAAGTGGCTCAGCTAAAATCAGTGATGTTAAGCAGAAGCCATGTACTGCAAGAGCTTGCACTTGCAGGCAAAGAGTTCAGTATCGTAGGATACTCACCCGATCATCTTACCAAACCATTCTACAAACACAGCAGGTTTTGCCCAGCAGGACATGCACTCATCATGGTAAACCACCAAACAAGCAGATTTCTGCTATATACATAGCAGAAATACATTTATAGAAATAAATTCAGTAGCAGTTTGTCTGATTTGTGGGCAGAGGATGGCGGTTTTAAAAGAATACAATATCTTCCATCTCTAAGGCACAAAACATTCCGATGTTTTTTCAAAGTATGACAGTGAGGAGCAAAAGGAGAAAGCAAATGACCTGCTAGCTAAATTTAACTTGCAGCAACGTACTTTGCTGCAGCCATCATCAGCACAAGAGAATGCAACCCAAGCAAATTATGAGGTATCTGCACTCATTGCGAAGAGTGGATGCTCTTTTTCATTTGGAGACTTTGTGAAACATTGTCTTACAATGGCTGCCAAAACTGTTTGAGTGTCCTGCTCTTGTGCAGGCTTTCTTTCAAATCAGCTTGCCCTGGAACAGTGTTGCACGTCGCATCAAAGACATGGCTCAAAACATCTGTGAGCAAATTGTGGATAAAGCACACAGGTTTGCAGCGTTTTCCATAGCTTGTGATGAGAGCACTGATATACCGTATCTGATTCTGCACAGTTGTTAGTGTTTTTATGCAGAGTCAGTGAAGATTTTGAAGTCACACAGGAACTGGCTGGTGTTGAAACACTTTTTGGTAGAACAAAAGGAATGGATTTTTTTGACAGTGGGGCAAGTTCTGGAAAAGAACAATTTGAAGTAGGAGAATCTAGTGGACATTACAACTGATGGAGCCTGAGCAATGTTGGGGAAGAAATCAGGCCTCACTATGCTGGTATCGAAGAAAGTCCATTAGTGTGTGTGTGTGTGTGTGTGTGTGTGTGTGTGTGTGTGTGTGTGTGTGTGTGGGAGTTTTAAAATACCATTGTATTCTACACCAAGAACAGCTGTGTGCCAAGTCAATTATGCTTAAGAATGTTTTATTGTTTATATGCATCCAGTTGTGGGGCCTTTTGTATTTTCATCAAGCTTTTAATGATTGCATCATTTCTATTTAAAAACCATAGTTTATTTTGCTAATTTTCTCCCCACCATTTTTGCATGCTAATGTTTTTATACCCTGCTTCTTATGGTGTTCTTCTTTTTCTCTTGTCTCCACACTTAGGGAATTTAGTGCATTTCTCCAGTCTTGGAGAGGTAGGCTTGATAGAAGAGAATGTACCCAAGTACACTGACATTCTCAGCAATTTTGTGCTGGAGTTTGACAGGCACTTTGAAGATTTCAGAGACAATTCAACAGATTTTGAGCTATTTGCTTAGCCCTTTTCTGTGAATGCGGACACCGTAAGTGAGGATCTTCAAATGGAACTAATACATGACTTGCATCCATGTGATCAAAATGTGCTATGTTATGAGTGTCTGCCATGATGGTGGATATACAAAGCAGCTAGGATGGCAGGTGCTGAAAGCATGTCTGTAAACAATGCTGAATTTTCTCAGTATTACCAGGATTTGAATGATCGAGAGAAGATTCGATACAAAGAGAAGATGGATATATGTGGTTTTGACCCATGTTATTTAAAAAAGTTGGATTTTTCTGAGGATAAGATGCTTCTACTGACCATCAAGTACCTAGATATCACGTTCTATGTGGTTTGGCAGACTTCGTGGGTCAACAAATCTCAAATGAAGACTTATAATCCATGGAAGCCTATAACAAAGAAGTCTCTGGATGGGTAAAATCCTTATTAATTAAATCAGTCAACAATGACAAAGCAGTTGTACTTGCAAGGGTAAGTTAGGGCTTCTTTTGCATTTAGTTTACTTCTATGTGTAAACAACAGACAAAGTGTGAAATTTTGACAAGTCTTTAGCTTTATGGCTCACAAATCACATTGCAATTTATTTCAGGTCAACGATGCTAAAATTACAATTTTATAATTGTAAAATTATAACAACGACCAAGTGAACCATGACAAGAGAACACTCATTTTATAGCAAGATTCTAGCAACACGAAATAAAATTATTCCATGATATAATTGAGAAAGCTTTTGAATATCACCTGAGATAAACTGATTACTGCAAACACAAGCTGTTTTGGTTTTAGCCTCTTTTAGATCAGCCCTGCCAATGCTGTTCAGCTGTGCTCGTCTCCTCTCCGTACTAAGCCTCAGAGTTTCCTTGCCCTCTTTCCGAAGCATGGACGGAATTCTAAAAAATTGGAACGTGCCATGGTCACGAGTACTGTTGTGACTACAACCATATACAGCACAAAGATATGACATAGCTAAAAGAGCACTTAAAGCAGTGGAAAAACAAAGATAATTGCGCACGAGTGATTATGTTTTGTATGGAATGTCGCTTGACCCTGCATTTGTATATCTGGGTTTCTATTTTGCTTTTACATCACTTGCAAATCAAGGATTGAACTCCAGTCTGATTCACAACTCCAAAACAAGTTCAGCGTTCTGCCCTTACTGGACTATTACAGATGTCCAGTGTTCCAGCAGACAGGTATCCAAAGATCTGCAAACATGCACAGATAATGCTGTCCCTCTTTGGAAGTACCTATGTGAGCAAGCTTTCAGTCTGCTGAATTTAAACAAGTGTAAGCTGAAAAATTTACTTTCTGACTCCCACCTCCATGACATCCTCATGCTGTCAGTAAGTCAGCTTGAGCCTAATGTTGAAAGACTTTTAAAAAAGAAAGACAAGCTTCATGTCTCTTATTGACATTGCAATTAATAAATGACTGTACAAGGCAGAATATAATACAAGGCCTTTAATATGGGGGATATTGTTATGTGTTTGCCACCATCTTGTAGTAAACTGTGTATTTATGTTGGCATTGATGTTTTACACTTTCTACATGTTGAATACATGAGTTGTTTATCTTAGTGTGTGATGACTGACCTGTGAGTTTGCCCTCTGCTGGTCTGTGAGTACCTTAAATGTTGCAATCCTGGCAAACTAATAAAATTATGATTAAGAAGGTAACGGAGTACTATGTTTTTATTATTTTAACATTATTTTAGATTTAGAATGTTAATTTTCTATAAAATATAATATACTTTAAAGACATCTAACTTCACCTAACATTTATTTTTGGCCTGTGGCCCTCCACCCAAATCATTCTTTGGCCCTTCACTGGAAAGGATTGGGGCACCTCTGGTCTGGACACAACTGAAAAAACCATCTCCTATACCTTACCAAATTTTCCTTTAGTAAATCTTGCAAGCAGGGATTTTAAAAATCTAAATGGGCAATTCAGACATTCATCTGAGGTAATTACTTAGGGCCCGTTTACACGAGGACGCTGTCGGGTAAAAATAACTAAATATTTTATCAGAAGTGCCTTTCATTTACACGGGGACGGCGTTTCCGAGGCTGAAAAACGGATAAAATTGAAAACGCCTTCCAAAGTGGATAAGTTAAAAATGGCCCCCGTTGCATATCCGTCTAAACTACCCAATACGCGAAACTCGGCTCGGATCTGCTCACGTCGGGTACACGTTTACATCATACATATGTCATATACTGCACATGCCAACCCGGGAAGTAAGAAAGTAAGTAAAAAAGTAAGAGCATGTCTGATTACATTGATCCAACGGACCTTCAAGCTGCTCTGTGTTTTAATGCAGTAGATGTGTTTTCCTGCTCACCCGCCCAGCTGGAGCTCCTCAGTTTGGTGTCGCCAAGTTACACACACACACGCACGCGCGCGCCGCCTATTCAAGCCGCTCGTGAAACCATAAACCCGAGACTGAAAACAAAACTAGCAGCTGAACGGGTTTATTTTGCTGAGATGGACACTGCCTTTTCTCTTCTTCACCGAAACAAGAGTGAGTGTTACTTAATAAAGGCAGATTAAAAGAGTTTCGGTTTGCTCCTGCTCCTCCCTCGAGCACTACAGTACCTCAGCCGGACCGGTGTTCTGTAAAGTTATCCTAGCAAGTTCTCATACAGACCGTTTTATTATTTAAAACAAGTCATTACAAATTATTTGACTCGGCCAAAGACTCGACCAATACGCACAAAACATAAAAATCGGCAAATGCGTGAAATTCTCACCGATTTTCTATCAGCCCAGCTGATCGGTGGGACAAAACTACTGTTAAATTTTCCTACCCTCCTGGATTTTCACGCATGTGTAGTAGGCTTGGTAGGATAACTTGACGGAACAGCGGCGCAGATGTGCAGATCAGACAAGACGGAAGATGTTGCGCATGCATGCAGACATAGCGGAGACATTTATGCGTCACCGTATAGACGCAGATTTCCTCCTTGAAAACGATCGTGTAGACGCGGAAAAAAGTGAGAACGAAAACGGACTTTTGCGTTTTTGTTTTATATCGTCCCCGTGTAAAGTGGGCCTTAAACTGACTGAACTTCTTGTAAATATGTACAGGGCTGTGAAAAAGTCTTAGGCACCCAATTTTTTTTTCATACAAACTTTGTTATAGATTTATATTTCATGACTTCTACATTATCGAGTCAGTAGAAAAACATTTTAGAGTTCCAAACATTTGTTTTCCAGCACAAAATTAAATGTTACAGGAAAAAAAGTTTGTATCTGAGCAGCATGTTACATAAGAGACCACTTTTCAGATTAAAAAAGAAAACTGCAAAATTAAGAAGCAAGTGTGACAGTCAAAGTGTACAAAAGAACTGTGGCTGGTTCTGCAAGATGCTCAGTAAAACCTACAGCTCATTTCCTTATAAAACTGCACTCACTGTACCTGAGACTACTATTTTTTTTTTTAAAGCAAAGGGTTGTCTCACACCAAATTATTGAATTTGTTTCATTTATTATGACTTACTACTGGTTATAGTATTTTTTAAATGTTGAGACATTTCATTTCATTATATTTAAGCCATTTTTGGTCTACAGCATTTCTTTAAATGTGCCTGATACTTTTGCACAGTACTGTATATTATTCTTGGAAATAAATCACTTAAATTCTATCACCTTGAATCACACACAAAACACATTTATCTTGTCCACTCCTTAACCTGAAGAAAGAGACAGAACTAATTTCCAGATTCACTCAAGTGTCTTCCTTCTGAGTTTGGATTTTAAATGAATAAAAGGTAAAATATGGCTTAGTCCACTATTAAAAGATTAAAGTTTTACTGGTGGCTTTGAAAATGTATTTTAGCACCCAAAGTTGGTGCCAAATACATGAGAACAACAGTGCATAGACAGTGCTTACACACAATAAAACAGATCTGTGCTTTAATTTGAAGGTGTAGTTCCATCCATCAATTATCCGTAACCGCTTATCCTGTGCAGGGTTGTGGGCAAGCTGGAACCTATCCCAACTGACTATGGGCGAAAGGTGGGGTACACCCTGGACAAGTTGCCAGATCATCACAGGGCTGACACATGGAGACAAACAACCATTCACACTCACATTCACACCTGTGGTCAATTTAGAGCCACCAATTAGCCTGACCTGCATGTCTTTGGACTGTGGGGGAAACCGGAGCACCCAGAGGAAACCCACACAGACACGGGGAGAACATGCAAACTCCACACAGAAAGGCCCCTGTCAGCCACTGGGCTCAAACCCAGAGCCTTCTTGTTGTAAGGTAACAGTGCTAAACCACTACTGAAGATGTAGTTGTTTAAAGGAAACTTTCTTCCTTTAATCATTAGAAATATAGCATCCATTCAGTTCATACAGTTAACTGGTGAGTATAGATTTGATGATAAAGTTAGACTTAGTCATACTGCATTCAGAATCATTGACCTGGAAGTTTTATTTAGTTTGTGATTTTTTTTTTTTTTTACTGGGCCTGTACTTACATACTGTTAAATCTCTCCTTTTCTACTTTCCAATGTGACCCATTGCAATTTTCTGGCAATTAATTCATTCAAAGTTCCACATTATGAAAATGAATTGGAAAAATAAATCCTTGTTCTTTCTAATCAAGTAGAGGATTAAACAAAATTGACCTATGCTTTTTGATATAGCTCTGCAATGAAAGGGTGATCTCATCCAACTCTGTGTTTCCATGGAAATTAATTCAGTTTGTGTTGCCAAGTATTTCATTTTACTGAGACTAATATATTCATATTATTATTTCAAGCTATCTACAATGATCCCTGAACAGTGGGATCAAGTATTAACTTAGTTTTAACCTTATTGTAAGTATTACCAGCAAATTAAATGGGATAATGTGGGAAGCAGTTCTGTTAAATTAGAGATTACTTCCCCAATTCTCATATATAATGTCTGTACTTTATAACACTTCAGAAAATGAAATGGCCCCATACAGCTTTCTTCTATTTTCTTGATTAAAAAAAATTCTTCTAGATCTGTCATCCTGATATCTTGTACAGATATGCCATATCACCTGGAGATTCTTGAAAAAAAATCAGAATATCGTTAACATATAGAAAAACATTCCTGTTAATCAGGTCCCTCAGAACACTGTTCCATAGGGTGTGGAAAAACTGCATGACTGTTGAATAAGCCAAATGGCATGACCAAATACTCATATTGGCCGCTAAGGATGCCAAAGCACCAAAAGAAGCAATTCCTTTGTTGCTTTAGATTTGTGCTTTGGTCATTTTCATGCTGGAAGGTGAAAATTTTCTTCATCTTCAGCTGTCTAACAGAGGTCTGCAGGCATTGTGCCAAAATAGATTGCTTCTTGGCACTACCCATGATCAGGGCTGTAGTACTCGAGTCCGGTCTCGGACTCGAGTCCGGACTCGAGACCGTTTTTTGATGGTCTTGGACTTGTCTCGGACTCCCTAGTAGTTTGACTCAGACTTGTCTCGGTCTCGGGCACTGGTCTCGCTTTGGTCGCGGCTGAGTCCACACCGAGTCCGCCTTTATTATGTCTAGAGCGGAGCTTGATAACTAATCGCACAGTAGTTTACATGATCCCGTGTTTACAAGTATCTTCGTGCTCTCTGAATGTTCTTAACTAATCGAACACCCCCCCCCACACACACACAGGCACACACACTGACAAGCGAAAAGCGAAGATGTCCGCCAATTCCAGTATCATTAAATTTGTGTATATAAATCACCAGGAGTTTCTCAGCACTGACTTAAAAAAGAAGCACAAGGCAGACTGCAAATTCTGCAAAACGACCATTTCAGAGACCTATGGGACAACATCGAATTTCAATAGACACCTGCAGAGGCAGCATCCATCACGGTAAGTTAACTGCATACAGCTAGTAGGAGGTGCTAGCTTAGCTTTATCTACTACCATGTGAATTACTAGTAACGCTAGCTAACAAGCTATAGAGGACAAATGGAAATATGACTTTGGATACAATGTTCTCATACGTCTGGTATTTCATCATGTAAAAAAATCAAACGAGTATTTAAGAGATTAGTTTTCGTGTATTGTATTTTGGCTATGCATGTTTGTGGTTGTGTTGGAATGCTCAACGTTAGAGTTCAGTCAACTTTGCACCAGCCTGCTAGCTGCTAAGTCGGTCCTTAAAGTTACACGTTTGACTTCACTTGTGTATTTTGGAAGCTGCCTGTCATGTTTGTGAGAGCAGTTGTTAATTTGGGTAGTGTTATCTGACATGGGTGATTTCGTTTTTAACTGGGGAGGTTTAGCGACAGCCAGGTACAAACATTACTCTTAAATCTTGTAGCACTAGGAAAGATTCACGTTTATCTAACAGGCACAAGCTTGCCTGCACGTCTCTGAAATTAAATGGAGCAAAGCTATATTGTGCTATTGCCGAGTTGCTTGTTGATTTATATCACTGAATAATATAATTGTGTTGTTGGTACCATATGATCTGAACACAATAGCAGAGAGTTAAGTTAGGTCAGATATTCTAGAGAATTTTTAACTAATGATATTGTGGCTACAATCTCAAATGGAAGGCTGCTGTGTCCCCTTTATCTGCTGTATTTAAGATCAAAATAATCATTCCTACCCTAACATGTCCTGTATGTTTGGAGTAAGGTAGCCTACATTCCGTTGCCATTTGAATGTGCTAATTTAAAACTTATGACAGGCATATTCTCTGTGAAGTTTCTCTTCTGTAACTATTACTGCTGCAAATACAGTATGGCTCTCCCTTTCCTTTATGCCAGTGTCTGGGCAGGACTTTAAATGTCATTTCGGTTTCATAACATTTAATAAACAAAGACAGCCATTTTACTAGTTGTGATTTATTCTGATAAAACTGAAATTTCACAGTATGGACACGAATGAATGATTGGTACATATTTTACTGCTCTCTTTAAATAAGGCTTGTTATCTCCATGTTATTCAGTCCCAACACTTATAGATGCTTTTGTATTTCTATCTCCAGGCTGCAGGAGTATCGGCAAGGACTTCAACGGGGGGAGTCACAACCAACAATTGAAGCGTTTCAGCAGCAAGTTAAAGTTTACAATGTGTCTTCTTCAAGACAGCAAGCCATCAAAAACTCAATCATTCATGACCTTGTCATTGGCTGCTGTCTACCTCTGTCACTGGTGGAAAATGAACATTTTCGGCATTTTCTTCAAGTCATGGATGAAAGGTACATCCCAATCTCCAGATCAACCATCACCACAAAATCTATAACTCAACTAGTAATGAGGGTGAAAGAATGCATCAAGTCCAGTCTGATAGAACAGAAATCAATTTCTGTAACCGCTGATATATGGTCAGACCGCACAATGAGATCCTACCTGGGAGTCACAGCTCACGTTCTCAACTCCACAGCCAGTGATTACACTTTGAATACCTACCTCCTTGACTGCAGGAGATTCAGAGGGCGTCACAGCTCTGAACATATTTCTGCTGCATTTGATGACATTTTGGATGAGTACAATATCAGTGATAAGGTAGATTTTGTCATTACAGACAATACAGCGAACATGAAAAAGGCCTTTAAAGTCAAAATGGCAGGCTACTCAGATGATGGTGAGAATGACAGTTCGGATGAGGAGGACATGGTTGGGGAACAGCTGGATACAGACTTTCTTGTTGGTTCTCGTCAACGACCGTCCTGCTTTGCCCACAGTCTCCAATTGGTTGTCGCGTATGGAATGAAAGAAGTGAAAGTGATGTCTTGAGCACTCTCTAAAATAACCAAACTTGCCAGTCTGCTCCATACCAGCACTGTGTTTAAGGATAAATTTGAGGCTGCTTTTGGGAGAGGTAAAAGCATTCCTGTCGCAAATGTCACAAGGTGGAGTTCGCAATTCAGACAGATGCAAGCAGTCATCGAACTAGATCACACTGCACTCACTCATATGTGCTCAGTGGACTTTGAGAACGTTATCCTCAGCTCACATGAATGGGCCCAGTGTAAAGAACTAGCACAAATTCTTGGACCCTTTGCTGAGGCCACTGAATTAACACAGGGTGACAAAGTTGTGACCATCAGCATGGTTGTCCCGACTGTCCTTGAACTACATTCCCACTTGACAGAAATGGATGGTGAAAAAAAACTGTGTAGGTTACTGACCAGGGCCCTCAGAGCCTCACTTAAAAGAAGATTTGCCGGCATCTTTGTTGGATTAGGAAAGGCAGAAGATGAGGGCCTTGATTTGCCATTCAGCCATGATGTATACATGCAGGGAGCGATGCTGGCCCCCCAGTTTGGGTTGAACTGGGTTGAATTGGATGTCAGGACCAGTGGCAATGCAAGAAGGAACTGCAGAAGTCACTAATGGGTATATATTTCAAAGTTCACCTCAGAAATACACTGTACTGGAGGTTTTCAAAGCGAAAGAACTAAGGTTTATTTTTTGTTTCTTTTTTCCAGACTGCTTGATCGCGCAGGCTAAGAAAGTGGATCTGGACATCTGTGAGGAACTCCAAGAACCAACCCCGGAGGATTCTCCCCCAAGCGCCAAGGCTCAACGGCTCCTGGCAAAGTATAAAGCTCACAAAAAGAACCATTCCACCCATAGATACCATCAAAGTGTCAACAGTGAGGTAAATGCATACCTGGAGGATATTCAGAACTGCCCAGCAGAGGATGATGCCCTTGTATTTTGGTTGAAAAACAAGGACAAATACCGTCATCTGCATGCCCTAGCTGTCAAGGTCCTTACTGTACCTGCTGCTTCAGCTCCAGCTGAAAGAGTGTTTAGTGCCGGAGGGCTCATTATGAGGCCCCATAGAGCCAGTCTAGGAGCAGAAATGCTTTCCTCCCTCATATATCTGAAATGTAACAAATCACATCTGTAAAACTGAGTAGTTGTTACATATTCATGTTAAAGTTTGTTAATAGTTTACACAGATTGGTGATTGTCACATATTATTTAAATGTTTTACTTACCTGACCTGCAGATGGAATGCTACACTCAGTTTATAATTTACTCTCTCTTCATTGACGTTTATGTGAAAAAGGCTATTGATGAATACAACTGATACTATTGACTGGTTCCACCTCATTGAGCGTAGTGGGGTGTGGGTGTGAGACACCTAGATTTGTTACCCTTGTTGCAGTTATAGGCAGTAGCTTTACTTGCCTTACCTTTTGTTAAAAACAAACAAACAAAAAAGCTATTGAGTATACAATTGGTTTTTGGTCCGTGTGTGTGTGTGTGTGTGTGTGTGTGTGTGTGTGTGTGTGTGTGTGTGTGTGTGTGTTGGCGTGTGTGTGTGTGTGTCAGAGAGTGAGAGAGTGAGTGTGTGTGTGTGTGTGTGTGTGAGAGAGACCTAACTTGCTTAAACAATGAACACTGACTGTGTATTGCACTTACTTCTCAAATAAAAACGTTAAACTGCACTCTGTTTTTTTTTGTTTTCCCATTAGCCCATGTCCAAATAATATAATTCAACATATTTTCAGGGAAGGCATAAACCAAGCATAGGGGGTACACACTTCTAATACTGGCCATTTCTTGTGCACACTTTGTCTGGAGTGAAGCATTATTGCCATTTGCAGTAGTTCATCAAATATTCAGTTCTAGTATCATGTAGTGAATAGTAGTGGCTTGGTGTTTGTAACAGTTCCTAACACATTACATTACACTTAGCTGACATTTTTATGCAAAACAGCCTACAGTTATTTAAGTACAGGGTATTGGTTACAGAGCAATGTGAGGTTAGGTGCTTTGCTCAAGGACATTTAGGCCATGAATGAACGTGTAGGGACAAATATTCTTCCTACAGGTAAGGGTGGGATTCATACCTGACACCTAACACCAGGTATCACCAGATGTATTTGTTTTCTTTAGATAATATGTCAAAGGTAAGGGTTAAACTTGGTAAAACCATGGGTGTTGTGACACTTTTCCTAACAAATAACCCAATATTATCTTGATGCTGTAATGCATACGACTTGTTTTAACTGTCCTGGACTCGGTCTTGACTCGGACTCGAATCTTTTTGGACTTGGTCTTGACTTGGACTCTCTTTGGACTCGGTCTTGACTCGGTCTCGACTAGTCCTGGTGTTGGACTTGTCTTGGACTCGACCAAGGTGGTCTTGACTACAGCCCTGCCCATGATCCCCTCTATCTTGACTTGAGTCCTAAAATTTTTCACTTGAATTTTGTTGGTTGCTATATCTCATTAAAAGTAGGAAAAGATCTGACATGATTAATCTTTCTTTTTTGCATCCCAAAACCTTGTAATTTCAAGAGTGTTTTGTATACTTGGGTGTGTAGGTGTGATGCCGGAGTGAGGCAGAACACAAACACACTGACACATGTGGAGTAGGTGAAAGAACCTAATTTTAATGATATTTTGAAGGAACGGGAATACTCATCCAGGTTCGAATCTGTAATGGTTAGAGGAAGAGAAGATCAACCAGATTCTCCTCACCTTTCTCTGAGAATGCTGTCTTTTTTCACTCATCTGTCATCCACCATGGTTTCACTGTTTTCCCCTCCCCTGCCACACTTGCCTTGACTGTCCATAGCAGTGGTGCTGAGTTGGTGCTGTCTGTTCAGCACCACTGTGCCCATTTGGGAAGGCATAATCTGGTGCTTGTGATAGGGCTGGAATGGCCCATCATCACAGTTCCCCTCCTTAGCATCAAGTCCAATGCTGAGGCAGACTAGATCCAGAATCCATAGCATTGGGACAGCCCGCTCTGTGGTGGAACCCTGCTCTGTGCCGCACCTGAAACAAGAAGTCTTGCAGTGAGTGAAACCAATGGACGATATGATAATTGGTGTCTTTTGCCTTAGCCATCCATTGAAGTGGAGCATGATCAGCGATCAGAGTGAAGTGTCTTGTGGTGAGGTAATACTTAATTTTCTCTATGGATCATTTGATGGCAAGTGCTTCCCATTCCATTGCAGCATAGTGCCTTTTGATGGGGTTTGGTTTTCTGTTGATGTACAACCTGGAGTGTTCATCTCCCTCGAATTCCTGGGACAGCATGGCACCCAGGCCCTTTCAGAGGCATATGTATGCACTGTGAAAGGGAGGTCAAAGTTGAGACTTTATAAGACAGGAGAAAGCCTGCTCAGCTTCATCCATCCAGTGTGCTTTGTTGGGCTATCCCTTCCGTATGAGGTCTGAAAGAGGGGATGCTCGAGAGGAGAAATTAAGTATGAACCTCTGATAGTTTTGTGAGTACAATACCAGTCCTCACACGAGACACCAAAAATTATGTAGGTACAATAGTACCATGCCTCACATGGTGCACCAAAATTATGTAGGTGCAGTTAAACTCCTCACATGAGGTACCAAATTATATGGGTGCAGTTACGTTATTAAATCAGTCTCATAAAATATCAGTCCCATAAAATATCAGTTCATTAATTTTACTAATCAATATTTCTATTGATTATTAAATTAATGAATTAATTACTTTAGTGATACACTAGATCATTGAAGGCAATGTGAATTCTTTGATGGCAGAGGATAGCTTCAAGTAATACTGCAGCACAACTGACAAGACACAATTTCTTGTCTCATCTCATCTCATTATCTCTAGCTGCTTTATCCTGTTCTACAGGGTCGCAGGCAAGCTGGAGCCTATCCCAACTGACTACGGGTGAAAGACAGGGTGCACCCTGGATAAGTCACCAGGTCATCACAGGGCTGACACATAGACACAGACAACCATTCACACTCACATTCACACCTACGGCCAATTTAGAGTCACCAGTTAACCTAACCTGCATGTCTTTGGACTGTGGGGGAAACCGGAGCACCCGGAGGAAACCCACACGGACACGGGGAGAACATGAAAACTCCGCACAGAAAGGCCCTCACCGGCCACTGGGCTCAAACCCGGACCTTTTTGCTGTGAGGTGACAGCGCTAACCACTACGCCACCGTGCTGTCCCACAGTTTCTTGTTTCTTGTTGTAAATATTTAATTTATTAAAATGACAAAATCAAATGAGAATAATACTGATCAGGTACATTCACTAATACTAGCAGCAGTTTAACAAATCAAGGCAGAAAAATGGTGATATGAGGTAATAAGATTAGGTGTGTGTATGTGTGTGTAGCACGGGCGATTGCTCTAAGACAAAGAGGGAGGCTCAGCCTCCTCTAAAAATTCTGGATCTGAAATAGCAATGTTATAAGTTATAACATTGCTATTTCAGATCCAGAATCATAGAAATATATGTGCTCAACCCAGCTACAGTGCGAAATCATTCCGTTATAACTTTCCCCAGTTCGCCTAATGTGCGCGTGAATTTTTCCCCCTCGTGACAGCGCGATGCAGCCCAGCCTCAGTGGACTTCAATGGCATTTGGGAGCTATGCGCTTTTCAATCTCAAAATGCAAGACGGTTATTGGACAAATACTGCGAAAATGCCCGCCTACGGACTCCGAGCCTCACAGTGGGAGGGACATGGCAGTTTCCACGAGGAGACTGGTGATTGGTGAAAGCGGCCGGATATTTTCTTTGATTGACAGCTTGTTTCAACTATAGACAGGCAGCGGTGAATCTCAGTTCAGTCCCATGCGGATTCGCAAGTGCTGTGGTGTATTGTAAGACATCAGTTTACATTTCAATTTCATTTATTACATATGGTTTCTACCAGCTTTTTTAGTTTGTACATATTTTCATTGTAAATAAAATGTAAATATAGTGTTGTCAAGTTTGCTATCTTAGTTCCAGAAATTTTGTTTATTTGAGTGACTGAACTTGAACTTGAGGAGGCTAGTCAGCTAGCAAGAAAGCTGCACATGGATGCCAAGCATTGCTGATTTAATTTTGGTGAAGCCATTTGCCAGTCTTCCTTTTGAGGAAAAAATTAAAATTAAAGAGCAGGGTAGACCAATGCCTCAAATTGACTCGGTGAAAATGGTAGGGAATAATACTCGTTCCTTTCAGCTTTCCTGGTACAAGAAAGTGAATTGGCTAACAGCAAGTGACCCACATCAACAACAGTAAATAGGCTACTTTAGTAATATGTCATGGATGGACCAAAAATATAGAATCTATTTAAAATGTTTATGCTGAGTATATTATATTGGAATATATATTTTTCTGGATATGAATTAAACACAGCTACAATTTGGAAAACATTTTTAAACAAAAACACAGCCGAGAACATTTCACACTACAGACCTGGATTAAAAGTGAAGGGTTATCAAAATTGTCAATAAAACATTTCTCAGTCAAAATAAGTAAAATATAGGGAAAGTGTCATTGAATGAAATGTGTGGCACCCAGCTCTATGTTTGGCTCCCCAAGGTCAATGCTTGTGCCTATTCCAGAACACTCTGCTGTTACTGCTGAAGTTCCTGACAAAGAGCTGCTTTCAATAATGATCAATTTTTAAACAACATGCCACATGCCACAATTTTAAAATATAAAATGTTAAAATATACCCCCCAACACCACCATCATGTATATTGGACAGTAGGCTAATGGGGCAAAAGAACCTGTTATTTCACAGTTTGTGACCCTGCCAACAATCAGCCAGATCAGAGGCAGGAATATGGGCAAAATTGATGTGTTTTTTTCTTTTAAAATCTGGAAATATCGTAACCGACCAGCCTCCCCTGTTTGAAAGACTACCAGCCGCCACTGGTGTGTAGATAAGTGAAAGCGCGCAAAAAAGATCGCGCCAGTCCAAAAAGCCACTATCCATAAGGTGGGGGAGGGGCTGCAGGTGCCCTGTGTGACTGATTAGACAAAGGATTCTAACAAAGGTGCATAAATAATCTTTAGTCCATATGAGGCTCAAACCCATGATCTTAGCACTAGAAACGTCACAGTCTAACCAACTGAGCTAACCAACCCTTAGTTTAATGCAGGCTGAATGTATAGATGTGTATAATAGTGTGTGTGGTAAGAAAATGTGAGAGAAATAAAAATAAATTAGAAGCGATAAAGCATGCAAAATCTATCTACCAGATTAAAAAAGAGAAATACATTAACATATGATCAAACCAAAGCAATGTGATTATTGTGTGCACACTTCAAACAACCTGAGCACTTTTCACATAAACTAATCAAACTAATGTTAGGGCTTTGAATCTGGCTCGCTGGTGTGATAATCCAGCAAACCCCCACTAGGCCACCAGGGGGATGACTCAAGTGCAGAGGCGTGAGGTGGAAGTAGAAAAGTATCAAAAATTTTATTTACAAAATATATACAATCCAAGGGAAAAAACAAAAAGAATAATCCAAAGCTCAGAAGATATGCAAAAATAAAAATATCCCAAGGTTCAATGTCCAAAATCCAACTAAGAAAAGAAGAGGCAAAACTCAAACGCTAAGAAGATTCAAAGGTTAAAAGAAAATCCACAAAGTCCAAAAGAAAGCAACAAAACCAAGAATACTAAGACACAGGCAAGGTACATGGGACAGAGGGAACTAGCACTAACAGCATAGCATAGGAAAAAGACTCCGTGACAAGGGAACAAACAGAGGGGTATTTATGCACACAATAAATTTAACACAGGTGACACTAATGAAGACAAAACAGGCAATAAAGACAAACACAAAACACAGGAACAGTGGCGGCCTCTAGAGGCCAAAACAAACATGACAAAGATAACAGTGGCCTCTAGAGGCCAAAACAGTCCCAGTCCTAACAGGACCCCCCCCCCCAGGAGCGTCTCCTGACATTCCCAGGGCGATCCGAATGGGCCGAATGGAAGTCCCGGCATAGTCCTTTATCTAGAATGTCCCGGGCGGGGACCCAACAGCGTTCCTCAGGGCCATAGCCCTCCCAATCAACTAGATATTGAAGCCCGCCGCGGACCCAGCGGGAGTCAAGCAGGCGATGCACGGTGAACACAGTCTGACCCTGGAAGATGTGGGGGTGGGGGGTTCCTAGGGGCATACGTGGATGTCAGTACAGGCCGCAACAGGGAAACATGGAATGTGGGGTTGATCCTCAGAGTCCGGGGCAACTGGAGCTGGTAGGCGACAGGGTTCACCCTGCGCACCACCTTGAAGGGGCCAATGTAGCGAGGAGCAAGCTTGCGGTTCTCCACCCGCAGCGGAAGGTCCTTAGTGGACAGCCAGACCCGCTGCCCAGGGCGGAAAGCATGGGCAGGTCTTCTATGGCGGTTGGCCTGAGTCTGGTTGGTTCTGGAGGTCTGGATGAGGGTCTTCCTGACCTTGCTCCAGGTCTTGCGACACCGTCTCAGATATTGGTTGACCGAGGGCACCCCCGCGTCCTCCTCCTGGTCTGGGAACAGAGGTGGCTGGAACCCGAATTGGCACTGGAATGGTGACAGCTTGGTGGCTGATGACTGCAGGGTGTTGTGGGCATACTCTGCCCATGGCAGCCAGGTGCTCCACGATGTCGGGTTATCCATAGCCAGGCCTCGCAGGGTGGTTTCCAGGTCCTGGTTGAGCCTCTCCGTCTGGCCATTGGACTGTGGGTGAAACCCAGAGGAGAGGCTGGCAGTGGCTCCGATGACCTTGCAGAACCCGTGCCACACTCTGGAGGAGAACTGGGGCCCTCGGTCTGACACGATGTCCTGTGGGAGACCAAAGACTCGGAAGACATGAGTGAATAATAGTTTAGCAGTTTCAAGACCAGAAGGGAGCTTGCACAGTGGTAAAAAGTGGCAGGCCTTGGAGAATCTGTCAACTATGACCAATATGACAGTGTTACCTTGTGACTCAGGGAGACCCGTGATGAAGTCGACTGTCATGTGGGACCAGGGACGCCGCGGAATGGTCAGGGGATGCAGGAGACCCTGGGGATGCTGTCGCGGGTTCTTGGTTCTGGTGCAGACCTCACAGGACAGGACAAATTACCTTACTTCTTTCTCCATGTTAGGCCACCAGAAGTGTCTTTTCAGGAAGTCCAGGGTCCTCCGAGCTCCCGGGTGGGTGGTGAGAGGGGAAGAGTGACCCCACTGGAGAACCTTGGCCCGGGCTTGATGTGGGACATACAAGAGGCCCGATGGCCCCGTCCCAGGACCGGGGTCCTGGCGTTGGGCTCGTCGGACGGCCTCCTCAATACCCCAGCGGACAGGGGCCACAATCCGGGACACCAGGATAATAGGCCCGACTTCACTCTCCCTGTTAGTGGCAGAGAACAGCCTGGACAGTGCGTCAGGTTTGGTGTTCTTGGAGCCGGGGCGGTACAAGAGGGTGAAGTCAAACTGACTGAAAAACAGGGCCCACCTAGCCTGTCATGGGTTCAGTCTCTTGGCTTGCTGGAGGTACTCCAGGTTCTTGTGGTCCGTCCAAACCAGGAATGGATGTTGCGCTCCCTCCAGCCAGTGCCTCCACTCCTCAAGGGCCAGTTTGACCGCTAGCAGTTCTCGATCCCCCACATCGTACCGGGACTCCGCAGGACTCAGGCGGTGGGAGAAGTAAGCGCAGGGGTGCAGCTTTCCTTCCGAACGTTGAGAGAGCACCGCGCTGACACCACTGTCCGAGGCGTCCACCTCCACGATGAATGGTTGGGAGGTGTCCGGGAGGACCAGAATGGGTGCCGTGCAGAAGCGGTGTTTGAGGTCTTTGAATGCCTTTTCCGCCTGAGGAGACCAAACATAAGATCCACCTGTCCCTTTGGTGAGGTCTGACATGGGTGCTGCTACAGAACTAAAGTTCCTGATAAACTTGCGGTAGAAGTTAGCAAATCCTAAGAACCGCTGAACCTCTTTGACAGACTTGGGAGTGGGCCAATCCCGGACGGCCAGGGTCTTGGCTGGGTCCATTTGGAGTTGGCCTGTCCATACAATAAAACCCAGAAAGGAGACCTCAGGAACATGAAATTCACATTTCTGGGCCTTGGCGAACAAATTGTTCTGTAGCAGCCTCTGGAGAACCTGGCGGACATGGTGGCGGTGCTCCTGCATGGTCTTGGAAAAGATAAGGATGTTGTCGAGGTAGACAAAAATGTACAGGTTAATCATGTCCCTCAAGACGTTGTTGATTAGGGCCTGAAAAACAGCTGGTGCGTTGGTGAGTCCGAAGGGCATCACCTGGTATTCGTAGTGCCCAGACGGGGTGTTAAAGGCAGTCTTCCACTCATCTCCCTGTCAGATACGGATGAGGTGGTATGCGTTCCGTAGGTCCAACTTGGTGAAGACGGTGGTGCCTTGGAGCAGGTCGAATGCTGTGGACATCAGCGGAAGGGGATATCGGTTGTGCACAGTGATCTTGTTCAGGCCCCTGTAGTCAATACATGGTCGGAGCCTCCCATCCTTCTTACCGACAAAGAAGAAGCCGGCACCAGCAGGTGAGGTGGAGGGTCGAATGAACCCAGAGACTAGGGCGTCTTTGAAGTATTCCTCCATGGCCTTGCGTTCTGGCTGAGAGAGGGAAAACAGTCTGCCACAAGGAGGGGTAGTCCCAGGGAGCAAGTCGATGGCACAGTCGTAGGCCTGGTGTGGAGGAAGAACGGCAGCCCTGCTCTTGCTGAATACCTCCTTCAAATCCTGTGGGAACTTGAGATAGCTCGGTGAGATCAGAGGGCTCGGCAAGAGACACAGGAGAGCTAGAGAGCAGACAAGAGGCATGGCACGCAGGGCCCCATTCCACAACCTGGCTAGTGACCCAGTCTATACGAGAGTTGTGGCAGGTAAGCCAAGGAAGACCTAGAATAACTGGGAACTCAGGTGAAGGAATCAGGTGCAGGGATATTTCTTCCTTGTGACCTTGAGACTGGAGGAAGACTGGAGAAGTAACTTGGGTGACTCTTCCATCACCTAACGCTTGGCCATCGAGGGCAGACACAGACAGTGGGACTTCAAGAGGCGCAGTCGGGACATTGATGCTTTGGGCGAAGTGGATATCCATAAAGTTTCCAGCCGCCCCTGAGTCTAACAAGGCTTGACAAGAGTGGACGGACTCACCCCAGGAGATGGAAACCAGGATGCAGATTCCTTGGCCAGGGAGTCTGGGAGAGAGGGTAGGCCCCGTCACAACCCTCCCTCGGCTGGACGGGGCGGTCCTTTTCCCAAAAGCTCGGGACATGATGCTCGGAAGTGACCAGGCTTGCCACAGTAGATGCAGCACTTGTCCCTCCTTCTGCACTCCCTCTCGGCTATGGAGAGACGAGTACGGCCAACTTGCATGGGCTCTGGACAGTCACTGGAGGAGGTAGACGGGCTCCATGTAGAGGCAGTGAGGCCGGGGAGACTCAGGACTTGGCGGCGTTCTCTCATCCTGTTGTCCAGACGAATAGCATGTGAGATCAGAGTTTCGAGGTCACTTGGGCATCCAATAGAGGCCAGGCCGTCTTTGATGGGGTCAGACAAACCATGGTGAAAGGCTGAAACCAGGGCAGCCTCATTCCATCCACTGACTGCTGCGAGCGTCCGGAACGATATGGCGTAGTCTGCGACACTTCCTCCTTGCCGGATGGACATGAGCTTTCTGGCCGCGTCGGTACTGATGTCCGCCTGGTCGAAGACCTGAAGCATCTCTTCAGTAAACAGTTCAAAATCAGAGCACTCAGGTCCCCGTCTCTGCCAGATAGCTGTTGCCCAGGCTCGTGCCTTACCAGCTAACAAGGTTATCACAAAGGCGATCTTGCGGCGATCCGTAGTGTAGGTGGTAGGCTGGAGCTCAAAGGTGAGTTGGCACTGGGTAAGGAACTCCCGGCACTCACCGTGCTTGCCGTCATACCTCTGTGGTGCAGGAAGGCTGGGTTCGCGAGGTGAAGGAGACAGTGTGGCGGGAGGCACTGGAGCAGGAACAGGAGCTGGATCAGGATGAAGAGATGCAGGCAGAGGTGTCAGCTGTGCCAGGGTTTTCCCAATTTGCTGAAGCAGTACCTCATGGTGAGCAAGGGCCTCACGTTGGCTTGTGAGCGTTCGTCCATGAGCGTCCATGGTCGCGCCGAAGCGTGTCGAAGCTGCCATAATTCCCTGAAGGTTGGCCGGGTAGACAGTTGAAGCAGCCTCTGCTGAGTCGGTCATGACGGAGTCTTTCTGTTAGGGTTTTGCTGGGATTCGAACCTGGTTCGCTGGTGTGATAATCCAGCAAACCCCCACTAGGCCACCAGGGGGATGACTCAAGTGCAGAGGCATGAGGTGGAAGTAGAAAAGTATCAAAAATTTTATTTACAAAATATATACAATCCAAGGGAAAAAACAAAAAGAATAATCCAAAGCTCAGAAGATATGCAAAAATAAAAATATCCCAAGGTTCAATGTCCAAAATCCAACTAAGAAAAGAAGAGGCAAAACTCAAACGCTAAGAAGATTCAAAGGTTAAAAGAAAATCCACAAAGTCCAAAAGAAAGCAACAAAACCAAGAATACTAAGACACAGGCAAGGTACATGGGACAGAGGGAACTAGCACTAACAGCATAGCATAGGAAAAAGACTCCGTGACAAGGGAACAAACAGAGGGGTATTTATGCACACAATAAATTTAACACAGGTGACACTAATGAAGACAAAACAGGCAATAAAGACAAACACAAAACACAGGAACAGTGGCGGCCTCTAGAGGCCAAAACAAACATGACAAAGATAACAGTGGCCTCTAGAGGCCAAAACAGTCCCAGTCCTAACAACTAAGACTAACGTTACCCAAAATACCAGCCTTATTTGGGACCACTCTCATGTGGCAGCAGTGAAGGAATTCGTTGGTGATTCTCCGTTCGGTGTACTCTGCTAGAAGAGCAGAGCAGTTTCAATGTAGTTTAAATCAGCTTCGCTGTGTTGCAAAAGTCCTTCTCAAGTGGGATCTCATGAAAGAGAAAAAAAATGGGGCTCACTGGCTTTTTACATTTATGGCGAGCTTGTATCACGATCTACGTGGCGCAGTGAAAGATGAGATGAAACAGATATCATCCAGGGCAGGGACTGAGAGAATTATGGGAAATGCAGTTGCAGAGATGCACTGTACCTACAGTTTTATGACACTATACTTAGAAGGTTTTCTGTCACTAGGCTCCATTAAGTTGAGCCTAGGAACAATTTATCCATCCATCCATTATCCATAACCGCTTATCCTGTGCAGGGTCATGGGCAGGCTGGAGCCTATCCCAGCTGACTATGGGTGAGAGGCAGGGTACAACCTGGACAAGTCGCCAGATCATCACAGGGCTAGGAACAATTTGAGTTCAAATATTTACAGGATCCTATTTGTAACCATCTTGTGTTTCTTTACCACCGATGATCAATGTAGAAGCACTTAACTCTTTTCAATACAGACTCACTATCATGTAGTTAAAATGGTAAGATGTCATATAGTGGGAGTTACAAGCGGATCTGCTTTGTTTCAAATTCAGTGGAAGTTATGCTTTAGCCAATGAGAAGCCTGCATTGGGAAGCCAATCAGAAGTCTGTGTTTAAACAAAGAAAAGTTCTTTGACAGTGATTTTAATAGGAGCTACCATTTTGTTTTGAGTTGGTTCTAGGGGTGGGCCCTTGTAGTGGGACAGAGTTTAAAATTACTGGTGAAAGTTTAAGACTTCAGTACGGTCCAGATACACTTAATGCTTCTATTGTTTTTTACCATAAAAGGTACTTTAAAAGGTAACCCCTTTTGTGTAAGTGTATTTTTGGCTACTTTTGAGGTTCAGACTTCCATGACAGTAGTACCCTGCTAGCCCCAAAAAGGACCAAGTATATGCCTTCGTTGCTTGAATTTTCTTCTCTTGGGATTTTAGCAGGCCCCACCCAATCTGGAATCCCAGTTACTCTGCCTGTCAGTCCCAAAAGGCATTTACAGGGGTTGGCTGTCAGGTCTGCCTGTTGGAACCATTTCAATACTTCCCTCAGGTGGAAAAAGTACAGTGCCTTGCAAAAGTATTCATACCCCTTGAACTTTTTCACATTTTTCCACCTTACAACCACGAACTTAAAAGTTTTTTATTGAGATTTTATGTGATAGACCAACACAAAGTAGCACATAATTGTGAAGTGAAACGAAAATGATAAATGGTCTTCAAAATTTTAAACAAATAAAAATCTGAAAAATGTGGTGTGCATTAGTATTCAGCCCCCTGTACTCTGATACCTCTAAATACAATCCAGTGCAATCAATTGCCTTCAGAAGTCGTCTAATTAGTTAATAGAGTCCTACTGTGTGTAATTTACTCTCAGCATAAATACACTTGTTCTGTGAAGGCCTCAGTGGTTTGTTAGAGAACACTGAAGAACAAACAGCATCATGAAGACCAAAGAACTCACCAGACAGGTCAGGGATAAAGTTCTGGAGAAGTTTAAAGCAGGGTTAGGTTATAAAAAAATATCCCAAGCTCTGAACATCTCAGGAAGCACTGTTCAATCCATCATTCAAAAATGGGAAAGTATGGCACAACTGCAAACCTACCAAGACATGGCCGTCCACCTAAACTGACAGAGCGAGCAAGGAGAGCACTGGTCAGAGAAGCAGCCGAGAGGCCCATGATCACTCTGGAGGAGCTGCAGAAATCCACAGCTCAGGTGGGAGAATCTGTGCACAGGACAACTACAAGTCGTACACTCCACAAATCTGGCCTTTTTGGAAGAGTGGCAAGAAGAAAGTCATTGTTGAAAGACAGGCATAAGAAGTCCCGTTTGCAGTTTGCCAGAAGCCATGTAGGGGACACAGCAAACATGTGGAAGAAGGTGCTTTGGTCAGATGAGACCAAAGTTGAACTTTTTGGCCTAAATGCAAAGCGCTATGTGTGGCGGAAAACTAACACTGCTCATCACCCTGCACACACCATCCCCACTGTGAAACATGGTGGTGGCAGCATCATGCTATGGGGATGCTTTTCTTCAGCAGGGACAGGGAAGCTGGTCAGAGGTGATGGGAAGATGGATGGAGCTAAATACAGGGCAATCCTGGAAGAAAACCTGTTGGAGGCTGCAAAAGACTTGAGACTGGGAAGGAGATTCACCTTCCAGCAAGACAATGACCCTAAACATACAGCCAGAGCTACAATGGAATGGTTTAGATCAAAGAATATTCATGTGTTAGAATGGCCCAGTCAAAGTCCAGACCTAAATCCCATTGAGCATCTGTGGCAAGACTTGAAAATTGCTGTTCACAGACGCTCTCCATCCAATCTGGCTGAGCTTGAGCTATTTTGCAAAGAAGAATGGGCAAAAATGTCAGTGTCTAGATGTGCAAAGCTGGTAGAGACATACCACAAAAGACTTGCAGCTGTAATTGCAGCAAAAGGTGGCTCTACAAAGTATTGACGCAGGGGGGCTGAATACTAATGCACACCACATTTTTCAGATTTTTATTTGTTTAAAATTTTGAAGACCATTTATCATTTTCATTTCACTTCACAATTATGTGCTACTCTGTGTTGGTCTATCACATAAAATCTCAATAAAAAATATTTTAAGTTCGTGGTTGTAAGGTGGAAAAATGTGAAAAAGTTCAAGGGGTATGAATACTTTTGCAAGGCACTGTAGTCTATTCAGGTGGCTGAATGAATGACCATCTCATCCAGGTATGTTGCCACAAAGGCCCTCTGAGACCACAGGACAATATCCATGAGCAGTTGAAAGAGTGCAAGTGCTCTATGTAAGGAGAGGACCCATTGTTGCCAGTGCCCACTGGAGGTGGGGAATGCCATTTTGGGTCTGGCTTTGGGCTTCAGGGCTATCTGCTAGTAGCTTTTTTCAGGTCTAAGTTAGAGATGAAATGGACCTTCCTCAGGTGCTTCACTATGTCCTCCATGTGGGAGAAGGGGTAGCTGACAAACTCAGAGATTTGGCTGAGCCTCTGTAAGTTATTGCAAATCCACAGACTGCCACCTAGATTCGGAACTACCACAATGGGGCTAGACCAGGGCTAGTGGATTCTTCAATGAGCCCATCTCCCAGAATTTTAACTACTTAGGGACACAGTAGGGTCACTGCCAGATGATCACTCCTGCGAGGGTTTTAATGTTGCACTGGAGCAGCTGCATTCAGTCTGGATCCACTGAAAAGATGTCTGTAAACTGGTCTATCAATTTGGTGAGTTCTTGTGTTATGACCTGGCTCAATGGCCACAACAAGGGAGATGCACCACCATAAAAAATTAACAAAAGTATTTTATTAATCCAAATTCAGCAAAATCAAGAAGCCAAATTATATTTTAAAAAACATGAAATGGAATCAGAGAAGTCAGTGGTGCAGGGTGTGGATGAGTGAGAGATGTGTGTGCCAGTGTTGTATGGTGCAAAACAAAATATAAGAAATAAACTAAAGTAATATAACCAAATGTAGCAGTTCCTGATGTGGGTGGAGCACAGAAGCACGGCAGGCAAGAGTTGATGGTCACAAACAAACTCTTTATTTCACTTTTTTTTACCTTTTCAGCTTTTACTCACTCACTCACACCATCACACACACTACATGCACACATGCATTGTGGTCGGGAGAGAGCCTCTTTTCTCTGCTCTCCCCCTCCTTTTATGCTCTGTCCCTGTAACAAACACACACACACACACACACACACGTTAATTGACAGCAGGTGGAATGACTGAGCCACTTACCTTCCCCGACCCTGCCCTCCATTCACAGACTGCTGCTTGGCCACGCCCCCACTGCCACATACCCCCACAGCCCAACTCAGGCCGGGGAGCCATCCAGCCTGAAGCTGACTCCCCCCTCTGACGGGACAGGAAATCCGCCACCACCATCTGTGCCCCCGGCCTGTGGATCACCTCAAACTTAAATGGCTGGAGGGCACTAGATACCAATGGGTGATCCACACATTGGCATCCTTCATGCAGTGGAGCCACTGGAGAGGCGCATGGTCCGAACAGAGAGTGAAAGGGCGCCCCAGCAGGTAGTATCAGAGGGCGAGGACCGCCCACTTGATGGCAAGACACTCTTTATGCCTCCGCCACCATAAGGTGCAGGAGGCATTATATTTTTGGGTGGTCCGTCTGTCCGTCCATCCGTGCGTCCATGCGTGCTTGCGTCTGTGCATACGTCCGTCCTGAAACCTTGTGAACACGATATCTCAAAGGCTAATGAAAGGAATTTCACCAAACTTTCACCATTTGTGCATTTGGGGAAAAAGACAAACTGATTAGATTTTGAGATCAAAAGGTCTAAGGTCAAGGTCACTGTGAGGTCAAATGTCTGTCCAAAAACCTTGTGAACACAATATCTCCAAGGCTGATACACGTAATTTCACCAGGTCAAGATTACTGTGAGGTCAAATGTCCATCCCCAAATCACAACTTAATAAGGAGTGTAGTCTACCAGATAGAGGCATCCCCATCGATGCCGTTGGCGTCGAGTTCTATCTAGTTTTTAATGGTGCTGTACTTGCTTTCACGCATCAAGAGTTTCCGGCTGATGTACAGCATGGGGCGCTCCTTGCTCTCCACCTCCTGGGACAAAATGGCCCCCAGTCCTCTGTCCGATGCATCAGTCTGCAAAATAAAGGGGAGAGAGAAGTCAGGGGAGTGTAAATGTGGCCCCCCACACAGTGCAGCTTTTACCTCAGAGAACGCCTGTTGGCACTGCTCCGTCCACTGGACCGGATCTGGAGCCTCCTTTTTAGTGAGATCAGTTAGTGGGCTGGTGACGTCCAAATAATTAGGTATAAACCTACGATAATAGCCAGCCAGTCCCAGGAACAATCTCACCTCCTTTTTGGTCTTGGGCCTTGGGCAGGCCACAATCACTGCAGTCTTGTTAATTTGGGGACGCACCTGCCCATGACCCAAGTGGAATCCCAGGTACCGTACTTCCACCTGCCCAATTGGACACTTTTTCAGATTAGTTGTGAGGCCCGCTTGCCTCAGTGACTTTAGAACAGCCCTCAGGTGTTCCAAGTGCCGCGGCCAATCATGGCTATAGATTATTATATCATCCAGATAGGCGGCCGTGTAGGCAGCGTGAGGGTGAAGAACCCTGTCCATAAGCCGCTGGAACATAGCGGGCACCCCAAATAACCCAAAAGGGAGCATAACAAACTGGTGTAATCCAAACGGTGTGGAAAAGGCCATTTTCTCTCGGGATAGAGGAGTCAAAGGGATCTGCCAATATCCCTTTGTTAGATCCAGTGTCGAATAAAAGCAAGCAGCACCTAACTGATCAAGCAACTCATCAATGCGAGGCACTGGGTATGTGTCAAATTTAGACACCATGTTGACCTTTCTATAGTCCACACAGAACCTGACTGACCCATCGGTCTTGGGAACCAGGACCACTGGGCTGCTCCAGTCACTGTGGGACTCCTCGATTATGCCCATTTCGAGCATGGCCTTGAGTTCGTCCCAAACCACCTTTTTCTTGTGTTCGGGCAAGCAGTAAGGGTGGCTATGCACTACCACCCCCGGGGGCATTTTGATGTGGTGTTCTATGAGGTGGGTACGACCAAGAAGGGGCGAGAACACATCGGAAAATTCCTTTTGCAACTTGGCCACCTCCATGAGTTCGGCTGGTGAGAGGTGGTCTCCACAAGGAACTGGAGTGGTCCAAGATGTTATCTTTTTCACCTCTGGCCCCAGCTCTGCCTTCACTGGGACTACCGACACCAACACCATGAGGACCCCCTCATTCCAGTGTTTTAAAAGGTTGAGGTGGGAGATTTGCAATGTCCCGCCCCATCCATTCACCTCACCTCATAGTTAACGTCCCTGACTCGCCGTGTGACCTCGGAGGGCCCTTGCCACTTGGTGACTAATTTGGAGCTTGACGTGGGCAATAATACATGCACTTTGTCTCCCTGCGTGAACTCTTTAAGGCGCGAGCCCCTATCATACAGCCGGCTTTGACGTTCTTGTGCCTGCCACAAATTCTCCTGGGATAGGTGCGTGAGGGTGTGGAGTTTTGCATGCAGGTCAAGAATGTACTGGATTTTGTTTTAGCTAGGCAAAGGTCTCTCCTCCCGATTTTCTCATAGCACGTCCAGAATTCCACGCGGCTTATGCCCATATACTAATTCAAATGGAGAAAACCCTGTGGAGGCTTGTGAGACCTCTCGTACTGCGAATAACAAGGGCTTGAGCCACTTATCCCAATTATGTGCATCTTCACTCACGAATTTCCAGATTATGTTCTTGAGTGTTTGGTTAAATCGCTCTACTAAGCCATCCATTTGTGGGTGATAGACACTGGTGTAGATAGACTTAATCCCCAATAACTCAGCTCGCACAGTGTGCGTGACATAAGTGCCTTGGTCTGTCAGGATTTCTTTCGGAAACCCAACCCGGGAGATAAAGCAGAAGAGCATTTCCGCAATACTGTGTGCTGAGATATTGCGGAGAGGCACTGCTTCAGGATATCGCGTTGCATAGTCCACCAGAACTAAAATAAAGCGATACCCTTGTGCAGACCGATCTAATGGCCTGATGAGATCCACCCCAATTCACTCAAACGGGGTCTTGATTAGAGGAAGAGGGTGCAACAGCGCTTTTGTTGTGGCTGTGGGATTTACTAATTGGCATTCATGGCATGCTGCACACCACTGATGGACATCCCCACAAATCCCTGGCCAATAAAACCGGGCCATTATTTGGGCTAGTGTTTTATCTTGCCCCAAGTGTCCAGCCATGGGATTAAAGTGAGCCACATGGAATACGAGTTCCCTACGGCTCTTTGGAATTAACAATTGGGTTATTCATTCACTAGTTTGGGTGTCCTGCATCACATGGTATAATCTATCTTTAATAATAGCAAAATAAGGGAAGGTTGGTGCCGCGCTTGGCTGAAGAGTTTGACTATTGATTACTCTCACTTGATCAAACGCATGCCGCAGAGTCTCGTCTCACGACTGCTCTCATGGGAAATCCCCAAGGGAATCCCCAAAAGAGGGAGGAGGAGCAGGCTGCTCCTCACGCTGATGTGGTGCTGATGTAGACAGCTCTGTGACAGCTTCTCCAGTCATCACCACACCGGGATCTTCCCATGACCTACTAGTGCAGGACCCACTATGTGTTAAATATTCCATCAGCTTTTTAAATCCTGGCCAATCAGTACCCAAAATCAACGAGTGGGTGAGACGAGGACTAACCGCCGCCTTTACTCTATGCATTTGGCCCCGGAATAGAATAAGGACAGACACCAAGGGATAATTGTGAACATCCCCGTGCACACACAACACTTTCACCGCTTGTGCTGTCCCCGATGCCTCACCTTGCACCAGGCGTTGGTGAATTGAGGTCTGATTATAACCGGAATCCACCAAAGTGTTATACGTATGTATCTCCTTGAACACTTACTGGTATGCAAAACATTCTGGCTCAATCGGGGGCGGTTTCTGGCTCATTGGGGATCCAGATCACAGCTCCCACCTCCCTTGCGGAGCTCCGACTCTGGAGATGCTCCGACTCCCCGCAGCACCAGCACACTGGCCCAGGCTTTCCCTCTGCACTGGTGTTATGTGTGTCACTCACCTGAAGAGGAGACAACACAGAAATGGAAGAGGAAGATGGGAGGACACCATGGGTGCGACGGGTCGGCTGGGGAGGAGCCGGCTGCTGCCTCTGCGGCAGGGGAACAGGGTGGGGAGGGGAACGAGAGACAGGGGGAAGAGAGAGAGAGAAGAGAAGCAAGGGGAGACGCCTCATCTGCCTGCCATCGGAGCTGCCTCCAGATGGTCCTCTGCCAGCTCGATGGCTCGTTCCAGCGATGCCGGGCGATGACACTGGACCCATTCCGCTGTTGCTTCCGGAAGTTGAGAGATAAACTGTTCCAGTGCCACCAGATTGATGATCTCATTGGTGTCGTGGTCTTCCACCCTCAGCCACCGCTGGCAGGCATCCTGGAGTTGCTGGCCGAATGCAAACAGCCAGCCGACCTCCTCCAATGCCAGCGTCCGGAAGCGCTGGCGATGTTGTTCTGGGGAGCGGCCGACCCGCTGCAGGATGGCTTTCCTCAGGTCAGCATACACCAGTTGGCTGTCAGCAGGGAGCTGCTGCGCTGTGAGCTGTGCCTCGCCAGTCAGGAGCGGGAGGAGGCGCGCCACGCACTGCTCCAGTAGCCATCCCCACACCTTGGTTGCTTGCTCGAAGAGGTCACACATAAACTCTTTATTTCACTTATTTTAGTTTTTCAGCTTTTACTCACTCGCTCACTCACTCATTCACACTATCACACACTCTACACACACACATGCATTGTGGTCGGGAGGGAGGCTCTTTTCTCTGCTCTCCCCCTCCTTTTATGCTCCGTCCCTGTAACACACACACACACACACACACACACACACACACACACACACACACACATTAATTGACAGCAAGTGGAATGACTTAGCCACTTACCTTCCCCGCCCCTGCCCTCCATTCACAGACTGCTGCTTGGCCACGCCCCCGCTGCCACACCAAACAAATGACAGAGCACCTGCAAAGGAGAGAAGGGAATGAGAGAAAGAGAAGCAGTCAAGACAGAGTGCCAGCCAGCGAAAGAATTAATCTGAAGATGGCTTTTACCAAACTCAGTACACAGGACCCAGGTGTACCGAGTTGCCACTAATTACTTGCATGAAAAAGACAGGTCATGAACAGATCCCCCCCAGATGACACCACCTGGGAAGCACACTTCAAGATGACACCACAGGGGGTCATTACACTTGTTGCTGAGTAGGGGACAACTCTTCTCCCTTGTTGACCAGGGTACACCCTGGTGGGCTTTCAGGACAGGTGGCAAGCCCTGAGGCAACAGGAATGGTCTCAATCCATTTTTAATAGATGTGGTATGCTTGTGTGTCTTTGCATTTACTGGGCTGTTTTCTGTCACTATATATGGACCTTGCCAGCATGCCAGGAACTTATAGTTTGCACCAGGGACCAGGAGGAGCACTTGACCACTGGTCTGGATCTCACAAGGCTGTACTGGGTGGTTACAGACCCTCTGCGGGACCTTCTGTGCCTGTTCCATGTGTTCTCTGACAATTGGGCCAATTAGTGTGGCTCTGTAGTTGTTATAGATATTTAATCATGGAGTGGAAGGGTGAGGGTTGTTTTTCTCACATCTTCTTATCTACATCCAACAGTCCTCTGGGCTGCTCTTCAAAGAGCAGCTTACATGGGGAAAATCCTGTTGAGGCTTCCTGGACTGCAAAGAGGATATACAAAGAGAGCAGCAAGACATCCCAGTTTCTTCCCTCTTCATCCATCACTCAGTGCAGCATTTGTTTCAGTGCCTGGTTAAAATGCTCCACTATCCTGTCTGTTTGGGGCTGATGTACGAAGGTCTTAATTTGTTGTACCTGCAACAGCGGACACAAATCTGCCATTAGTTGAGACACAAAGGGCGTACCTTGGTCTGTCAGTAGACCTTTGGGGAGCCTGACTCAACTGAAAAGAAGTCCAGGAAGTGGACTTTGGCAGTGGCCCTACAAGGTCCATTCCTACCCTTTCGAACAAAAACCTGATGATGGGAAGCAGTATGAGTGGAGAGTGAAGGTTTTTCAGGAACAGTTATTTGGCACTTATTGACATCAGTGACAGATGTTTATAACCTCCACCTCCATGCCTGGCTAGTGGAACCTATCCCATATTCTTTCCAGTGTGCTACAGACCTTCAGGTGGCCTCCTAGTGGGTGGGAATGGGCCAGGTGCATTATTGTATCAACTTTTGAATGGGACACCACAAGGAGATTGAACATCTGGCCCTGATGCTCCTTAAGAAAGTAGAGGATGCCTCCTTTAATGAGGAAGTAGGAGGCTGGTAATGCTTGGCCCATACAGTAGTGCTTGAAGGTTTGTGAACCCTTTAGAATTTTCTATATTTCTGTATAAATATAACCTAAAACATCATCAGATTTTCACACAAGTCCTAAAAGAAGATAAAGAGAACCCAGTTAAACAAATGAGACAAAAATATTATACTTGATCATTTATTTATTGAGGAAAATGATCTAATATTACATATCTGTGAGTGGCAAAAGTATGTGAACTTCAGATACTTTTGCCACTCACAGATATGTAATATTAGATCATTTTCCTCAATAAATAAATGATCAAGTATAATATTTTTGTCTCATTTGTTTAACTGGGTTCTCTTTATCTACTTTTAGGACTTGTGTGAAAATCTGTCGTCTTAGATCATATTTATGCAGAAATATAGAAAATTCTAAAGGGTTCACAAACTTTCAAGCACCACTGTATGCATGTGCCCCCCTTTATGTCAGTAACCTGGCTCCAGCAGTGTTTTAGTCAGTCATCCTCCCTCTACTCTCTGCTAAAGCTACCCTCCCAAGTGGCCTGCTGATACACAGGACTTGCTGATACAGTTATGGTCTTACACTCCTCAGGAGGTAGCACTCTGAGGAATTTGTCTATGGCAATCCTCTATATCACTTGAGCTGCAGTCAGGTGTTCTGGCTGGATCCACCACTTTGCTATGTGTATTACTGAGTCCATTTTCTGGCATGAGTGGGTATTGGTGTAAAGGATCACTTATAGAATTCACCAGCAGCAATGGGTGGTGTTACAGCCCCGGCTCAAGAGATGCAACAAAAAAAAAAAAAGAAGGGCATATGCCACTTCAGAGAAAAATCTCTAGGCTTTATTTAACACATATAAAACATATAAAACACAGGATAACCATGAGAATAAATAAAGTCAATAGTGTAATGCATGTGCATGTATGAAAATGCAAAATGTAGTGGCACTAAAACAAAAGAAAATACAAAAAACAAATAAAGCTAAGCAGACTGGCACCCACCACTAAACCCCAGCCAGCTCTCACTTTGAGTAATATCCCTAGGCGCCTTTTATAGGTACACAGCTGCTTGTACTCAGGTGAGTCACTAATCAACTGAAGTCAATGACAGACATTCATCAAACAAATGATGGACAAAAACAAATAATGAGCATCAAGGTCATTACAGCGGAGACAGTCTGCACTGGGCCATTCTGGCCTCAGCCTTGACCTTCTCATAGTCCCCTGCTTGAGCCTGCAGTAGCACATATGTGAGCTGTGCCTCTTCTGACAGCAAGAGTGCCAGCACCTGGGCCAAGTTCTGTCGAACCCACCCCTCTTGGATGGCAGTGCACTCAAAGGTGTGTAGATAAGCTTCAACATTGTTGTCACCAGTAAGTTAAGGGAGTAGGTAGTGGGTGTCACAACATGAGTCTGAGAAGGGAGTGGTTGATTCAGAGTTCACCTTATGGAGGGCTAGAAGCTCATTGGTGGGGGTCTGTGGCCTGCGGGCCAACTCCTGTGTGACCTCTTGCTGTTGGAGACTGGATTTGAAATGGTGTGGGAAGAGAGTATCCATGTGCACGTTTTTGTTCATGCTTGCATTCTCCACAACTGTGGCATCAAGGGCCAGAGCAAGGCAGAACACAAACATACTGATATGTGGAGTAGGTGAAAGAAATTAATTTTGATGTTATTTTGAGGTCAAGGGAGTGGGGGTTAATGTGAGTAGAGGTGAGGCAGTGAGGGAGCTGTACTGTTCTTGGTGTGAAGCAGGCATTGTGGTGGAAGAGTGGCAGTGATGCAGAAGTGATGAACTCCACAGCTCAACGGCATGTGGTGGGAATTGTTCATTCTGGGCTTGAATCTGTAATGGATGGAGGTAAAGAAATTCTCCCTGGTGTTCTGTAGTAATCCATATTAAGTCAAGAACCACTGAAGTAAGTAAAGAGAAATGACAATCCATCAGTGCTTTTAAGACATGACGTGTCTTTTAATTGATAAAAATAAAGAAAAAACCCTGAATTAGGTGTGTCCAAACTTTTGACTGATCTATCTATCTATCTATCTATCTATCTATCTATCTATCTATCTATCTATCTATCTATCTATCTATCAGTATAGTAATCAAATATACCATGCACTGAGAGGCTCCAGTTGAAATTATGGATTATTTTCAATGACTGGCATAGTACTATTCTCTGAGGGGCATAACCCTGAAGAAAATAGTACTATGCCAGTCACTGAAGAGAATCCATAATTACTGGTGCCTCTCAGTGCATGGTATATTTGATTTATATCCCTCATCAAATATTTCCAAACTAAAAGTGTTAACTACAAATAATTAGAAATAAACCTGAAAAAATATTAGCGGTCTAACTCTGCCTCTTTATGCATGATCATGATGCATAGATCTACACACACAGAAATGCTCATGGAGCTACAACTGTGACTTGAGTTGGCCATAAAGCTTGAAATTGTGACATCAGTTCATGGTATATCCAGGATATACCATGACTAACTCGCACCATAACCATTTTTTATTTTTATTTTTGATGTCACAAGATACATTGCTTAATCAATGCTGGAACTATTTTATGTCATGTGAGCCATCCTTGGCCAATCCCTACATGGGAATTTTTTGATGAGGGATATAATAAACATTATCAGCGGTTAGACAGCAGTCTCACTCAAGACACACTCAGCAACTTACACACACAGCTCTGTGCTGGATCATGATTTTCTCTCTCTCTCAGCTCTTGGTACTCTCTACCTTCCCCCTTATGCCTTCCACCATTCACTGCAAGACAGAGCACAATCATTAATTAAATCCGTCGCAGGTGCGACCCCTCTACCACTTATCTGGCTTCAATTTTCATTCACAGACTGGTCCTTGAGCCTGCCTCCACAACATACTATTCTACTTTTAGAGCCTAGGTTATTGATATTAATTGATAGGAAGAATAATATGGGCAGAATTAGAGTTTGACTCTTCTGATCTACACAGATCTGAGACAGATTAGCCTAGGTGTATGTCATTCTGTCAGCAATTATGATATCAATATACAGCTCAAATGATGCCATCTTTCTGACATCTTTTAGCTATTTTCCCTGTGTCTTCCCTGTTTATGTTCTCATGTCTCCCCTGTTGGAATGGTTTGCATGTAAAGATGAAAGAAGTTTTAAAAGGGGGCCTTTTTTAGATTTTCATTTTTCACATCCCTTATTTTACTGTTAAGAATGGAAAACAGGAAATGGAAGACAAAGATCTCAGAATTCAGGATTTTAATGCTCATTTTATATGAAACAATTCATATTTGTTTTGCAGGAAGGGGTCATACCATTGGTCATTGTTTTGAGGACATAAAACTTGTTGTCTGGGAATATCTGCTTGAGGTGCAGCACACACATCCCTACAGCAGACATGCCCAGCCTCAGGAATTCACAGTAGGCTGCCATGGTCTTTATGCATACTTCAAATTCCTTGAAATGTGTCAGGTCCTTACATCATCACAGAGTGGTGGTCGTGGTGTTTAGAAACATCAAACCCACTCATACAACACAGAATTCTGGCACCATCATATGGAATAGTATGGCAGTGGGTAATGGTCTGGAATAAAAATTGTAACTGTGTGAAACTACACTGCAAAAAATTGAAAACTGAATTTAAGAAGAAAATTATTTAATACTAGTGAAATTATCTTGGTGCATAGACAGATAATTTTACTTGACAAGACATCTTGGAATAAGGTAGTTACAATCTAGAACTAGGTTTAATAATTTCAGAGTTGGTGTCATATTTTTCTCATACGACATTGTTCATTTCTCATGGAGTTTGAACAAGCACAGATATGCCTCTGAGCCCTGGATGTTTTGAGTGCTGAGAAAGGTTATGGTTTGTTTCCGTTCTGGAACTATCAAAAGGTTACTGGAAGTTGACGCTTATGCTGTGGGCCCATACTGTATCTAGATTGCCTTTCCCTTCCAAAGCTGCCTATGGCAGTTGTCTTGTTCTTTTGGCTCCATGGGGCTTCCTATGACTTTCCAATGGTCACCTGTTTATTTGTTTCAATTACTGGAAGTGTACATCTCTCTCTCTTTCTCTCTCTCTCTCACACACACACACACACACACACACCACTAAAACTACGCTTTGCACAAGGTTGCCTTTGTTATATTCCACTATAGTATTTTACTATCTGAGTAACTTATTAGTCTTAGATTTTTTTTTTTCATTTCTTGTTTTTGTTTCTTTGATGACTTCTGTAGCCTGATTGCTAGCTCTGGTTCATTGCCTGAGCCACCTAAACAGTCTGGTAATTTTGGCTAAATGGCTCTGGTTTGACTGGTAGTAGTACTTGTGAAAATTTCACATCAGCTGCAGGTGAAGACACATGAGTAATTGTATTTTATTAGATAACTTCAGTAAATTATTTGGACTACATGAGTATATGGAGAACTTAAACCAGATTCGGTTTAAATAGATGTAGTATATCCACAAAGGGGTAACAGTGTTCTTTTTGATTGCTTTTGAGTCCATTACATTTATTACCTGTTGACATGAATGTACAGTAAGTATGCACTTTACCATCCTGCTTGGAATTATTGTTTACTAATTGGATGTAATTTCTTTTTCTTGGCCTTTTATTAATTCTATCACATCTTGTACTCTGTTTATTCCTTACCAGATTAATATCATTGTGATATGACAATGTATCAAGTATCTGTTAATGAATGCACGTGTGTGTGTGTAAGAATGTTTTTTTTATTCAAATAAAAGTGTACAAGAGTTTTCTGGTGCCTTACGTATATCCCCCACCTTCTTCACAACACACAAACATCATCTAATAAATCAGGGAAGGAAAGAAATTTGAAAAAAAAAAAATGGCTATCAACTCTGTCCCCATCCCATATGTTGTACACCTAGGCCAGCATACTGTTTTGGTCCATTTCTGTGTGTTTTACTTCTGATCTCCTTTGGGACTGCTATATATGCCACATCACCAGTTGCTGGACTGGAAGATTTCATTTGGTTTCATCAGACACAGCGCGCGCGCGCACACACACACACACAGAACAAACTCAATGTTCTATTTTAGCCTTTTTTTTGCCATATATTTGAATAATGTTTCTGACTCACTGGACATGTAGACAAAAGAGGAGAAATAATTCTTTTACAGGTCAGAATGGTGTAGATGATTTAAGAGTGATCACTGCTGGACAACCAGACTTTAATCCTGCTTTAACCCTCAGTTGTTCATCTTGCCTGATACACGTTTTTGCCCTGTTGGCCAGACAGAAATAAACAAGCCATGTGGTGATGTGGGTGGTGTATGACATTCAAAATCTGCTAGTACAGTGGTATTTTTAAACACATAATGAGACATATAGCATAGACACAAGACAATTTTTTTTTTTACTGTTCTGACAAAAAGTGAAGTCTAACACTGTAGCATTTCTTATTATATGGTTTTGTGGATGTATGCTATTTTGTGCATGTGCACCACATTCCATTATGGTCTCCTCTGTTGTTTCAGATTTTTATAGTGGGTAGTCGATAGGACACTCTGGAATGAAATATTGATATTGAGTTCACAGACAGAGTACACAATATGCCCTTTTTGTCTGTATGTCTGTCAGTTTTCAAATTTGCCTGCCATCTTTTTTTTTTCTATTTCTGTCTCATCCCTAGGGTGACCTTGTGTTAATGAGGGTGTGAGCATGAAAGCTGCTCTTTCAGCACACCCCCTGTGACACCACCCAAATACAATAACCCCTCACTACACACATACACTCTCTCTCTCTCTCTCTCTCTCTCTCTCTCACTCACTCTCTTAGACACACACACACACACACACACACACACACCATAAGTACAACTCTGTCGTTTCAAGAGAGAGTTTGCAAGAGGAAGCAAATGAATGTGTAAGAGGGGCAGAGCAACAAAGAGCTAAAATCCAAGCAAAGTGAATGAAAAGAAAGGGGAAAAACTGCTTCGATTGAGGAACTAGTAAACTATACCTCCATTTGAAAGTAAGTACCATGCACAAGAGCTCAACGTAGAAGGAAGGAGTGTTGGGACAAAAATTCAGAGAGAGGAGAGAGGGAAGAGAGGTAGCAGATTCATCACAGAGCCTCAGAGAAGCTGTGTGCTCTGAATACATCACTTTGAGACATTTGTGAGCATAGAGGAGACAGGTAGAGGTGTTCGGAAGAGATTTGTGGTCAGACAGAATCTCTGTGCTCTGTATGAAGGCAGGCTCAACAGTGTGTCGGTATCCTAAGTGTGTCGGTTCCTCAGCCCTACAGAACAAGCTTCTGCTTAAACCAAAATGTCCAAAGAGGAAAGCTGGACTTATTTTGAGGCTTAAATGACAAATCATATGGCATGACTAGGAGCTTTTGTGATCTGTCTGTACTGTAAATGCAAATGTGAGACTCAAGTTATCAGCCACAGAACTCAGTAGTGGGTTTCTGTTTGAGGCATTATTTCCTCTCTGTTATCACATTAACTTGTTAGCCAGGATGTTTTCTAATAAAGGCAGTGAAAACCTATCTTTAGTTTGACACATGGTAAAAAGTAAATGAAGAGTTTTCAAAGGACCAAGTAGCTTGGTTGTGCACCATGAAATTGGAACAACTTTTTTTTCTGAAATTGTATTTATTTATTTATTTGCAAGTATTGAAGTGACATCCCCCTACATTAATGGTGCTTAACTTTTTCCAACCCCCCCAAAAAAAAGCATTTGCTTTAAAGGCAATGTTCTGTATCAGTAAAAAAGTATAGGTTTATTTGTTTCTTGTCAGATGGGGATAGAGAAAAAAAATCAGTAATCACTGGCCACATCATCACAGCCATATCCAATTTTGGCTTAAAATGTTTGTAAATGTTTTATCTCTAGAAAATATTCTAGTTTAAGGGAACAGTATGTGTTTGAGTAGATGTAAACTTCTCCTGTAGTGCAATGCTTAATACATACAGCTTCTATATAAAGTAGTTCTGGTAGCACATGTAATTCCTATAATACATGCATTACCTACCAGCCGAAACATTATGACCACTGACAGGTGAAATGAAAAACATTGATTATCTCATTACAGTGGCACCTGTCAAGGGATGGGATATATTAGGCAGCAAAAGAACAGTCAGTTCTCAAAGTCAATGTGTTGGAAGCAGGAAAAATGGGCAAGCGTAAGGATCTGAGCAACTTTGACATGGGACAAATTGATGATTACTACTGTAGCACAAACTGTTTGTCCCTGTCAAAGTTGCTCAGATCCTTATGCTTGCCCATTTTTCCTGCTTCCAACACATAAACTTCAAGAACTGACTGTTTTCTTGCTACCTAATATATCCCACCCCTTCACAGGTGCCATTGTAATGAGACAATCAATGTTATTCACTTCACCTGTCAATGGTCATAATATTATGGCTGATATCTATCTATCTATCTATCTATCTATCTATCTATCTATCTATCTATCTATCTATCTATCTATCTATCTATCTATACACACACACACACACACACACACACACACACACACACAAGAAAGAAGGAGAGAAATAATTTGGTCTTCTCTGATTGCCATTCCAATCAGAAGAGATATAGGTAGCTGCTTATATAAAAGAAGTAGACAGAGTAAAGAAAGAGGCCTTCTATATCCTTACTGTTGCTATAAAGGTGCATCTCAAAATTTGAATATCGTGAAAAAGTTCAATATTTTCCATCAGTTATTAAAGAAAGTGAAAATTTAATATATTCTAGATTGATTGCATGGAAACTATCATGATCTGACCCGGACTTCCACTCCGGAGATCTCCCAGTTCAGTGCAATCCAGATCCAGGATGGGACTTCCATCTTGCCGGCATTCACTTCCTGATCGGCTCTTCTGTATATAAATAGGCTCTTCTCAGAAGGGGACTTGGCCAGAATGTCTTGCCTGTTTCTCACATCATCTCTGTGCCATTTTTTGCTTCCTGGATTTTTGCTCTCTGTTTTGCCTAGTCTTAGCCACAGTTTTTTGCACTCATGTTTTGTCAGTTTTTCATGTTTTTTGCACTATGTTTTTTGTCAGAACTATTTTTCATGTTTTTTCATTTTAGCACTTTGCCTTTGTCTACCTTGTTGTTGTCTGGATTATTTTTGCTATTTTTGTTCGTTGACTCTTTTTGGACTTTAATTAAATAATTTTTTATTCATTGGATTTTCTGGTTTGTGTTCTGCTATTGGATCCTAACTCACCACATCTCACCACCCTTAACAGTACGTTCTGGCCAACATGGATCCAGCGGAACTTAACCATTTGAGAACGGCTATGCTGCAGCAAGGAGCCCTCCTCGGGACCCACCAACAGGAACTCGGGCAGATCACTCAGAACCTGGCCACCCTGTCCAACTCACTCAACCTCCTAGCCACACAACTCCAGCACTCCCAAGCCACGCCTACCCCTGCCCAGCCATCTCTTTCTTCACCTCCCGCCACCGCCGCTCTCCACGAACCAAGACTCCCTTCACCTCAGCCCTACAGTGGAGAACCAGGTACCTGCAGATCTTTTTTGTCACAGTGTTTGCTGATCTTGGAGCTTCAACCTCTGGCCTTCCCCACAGAACGCTCCCAGGTAGCCTATACCATCACGCTCCTCACCAGCAAGGCCAGGGAATGGGGGACAGCGGTCTGAGACACCAATGTGCCCTGTTGTTCCAGCTTCAAGGGATTTTCTGAGGAAATGAGGCGAACATTCGACTGCTTTCTGTCCGGCCGGGAGGCGGCAAGAGAGCTCATGGAGCTGCAGCAGGGGTCCCGATCTACCTTGAATTATGCCATCGAGTTCTGGACGTTGGCAGTGTCATGCGGTTGGAACAAGAGTGCCCTGGTTGACACATTCCTACATGGCTTATCCGACACCATCAAGGATGAACTCGTCTTGCAGGAACTGCCGTTGGACCTCTCCAGCCTGATGGACCTTGCCAATCATATTGACACATGGGTCCAACAACGGAGGAGAGAGAGGAGCCGCCGCAACTTCAACCCCTCTCCACCACCCGCCTCGTCCATCGAACCCATGCAGGTAGATCGGGTATGGGTGTCGGCAGAGGAACGACTGCACTGACGGAGTACGGGGGCTTATTTCTACTGCGGTCAGCAGGGACACATCTGCCAAGCCTGCCTGCTAAAAGGACAAGCCCACCAGTGAATCGAGGGGCCCTGGAGGGCAATGCTCGGAACCAGTCCCCTGCTGACCGACCATTGCTCCCCGTCATCATCACTCTCAACAATCGGGATTACCATCTTCAGGCACTCGCCGACTTGGGGGCGGACAGGAACCTGATCTGCTCCACCACCGCCAAGGATCTAGGAATCCCATTACTTGCCCTCAAGGTCCCTCTCACTGTCCTGACACTCAATGGCACTGGCTTGACCACCATCACTCACCTCACCACCCTGCTCACCCTAAGGATTTCAGGCAATCACTCCGAAACTATACAATTTCACATCATGAACAACCCTCACGTTCCCGTTATTCTTGGATTACCCTGGTTGATGCAGCACAACCCCCACTTAAACTGGACTGACCACACCATCTTAGGCTGGAGTCCTTCCTGCCTGGCCTCCTGCCTGAACTCTGCTCTGCCTCCCACCAAACCACCTCAGCCAGCGAGTTTCCAGACCTTTCTTATGTGCTTCCGGAATATCTGGACCTCAAGCCTGTCTTCAGTAAGACCTGAGCAATGTCCCTTCCCCTTCATAGGCCCTATAACTGCGGTATTGACCTCCTGCCAGGGACAGTGCCACCCAAGGGACGTATCTACTCTCTTTCCCCTGCCGAGAGACAAGCCATGGAGAAATACATCACTGAGTCTCTGGCAGCTGGGCTCATCCGCCCTTCCTCCTCCCCAGTAGGGGTGGGATTCTTCTTTGTGGAGAAGAAAGACAAGTCGCTCCACCCCTGCATTGGCTATCAAGGTCTCACCGCCATCACGGTCAAGAACTGCTACCCACTACTGCTCATGACTACAGCCTTCAAACTACTCCAGGGATCTAAGGTGTTCACTAAACTGGACTTGCGCAATGCCTATCACCTAGTTAGGATCAGGGGAGGAGATGAGTGGAAGACGGCCTTCAACACCACCACAGGCCACTATGAGTACCTCGTAGTCCCTTTCGGCTTGACTAATGCACCCGCGGTATTCCAGGTGTTGGTTAATAATGTCTTGAGGGACATTCTTAACACCTTTGTCTTTGTTTACCTGGACAATATCTTGATTTTATCTCGCTCCCTGGAGGAACACTGGGGTCACGTCCGGCAGGTTCTTCAATGCCTGCTGGAGAATAAGCTGTTCGTTAAGGCAGAGAAGAGCGAGTTCCACCAAGGGTCTGTCTCATTCCTGGGGTTCATCATTTCACCAGCCAAGATCCAGATGGACCCCCTCAAGCTGGAGGCAGTCACTGACTGGCCCACCCCATCTTCGAGACGCGAGCTCCAGCACTTCCTGGAGTTCACCAACTTTTACAGGCGTTTCATCCACAACTTCAGCACGGTGGCTGGACCTCTCTCAGCCCTGACCTCAACCAAGACCAAGTTCAAGTGGGGGGAGGAAGCAGAGAAAGCCTTTTCTAGTCTCAAGCACAGGTTTACCACAGCACCCATTCTCACCATACCCGATTCAACCAAGCAGTTTATTGTCGAGGTTGACGCCTCCGAGTCAGGGGTCAGAGCCATCCTATCCCAGAGGGCCAATGACAACAAGGTCCACCCATGCTCCTTCTTCTCCCACTGGCTATCCTCAGCCGAATGAAACTACGACATCGGCGACCGAGAACTACTGGCCGTGAAACTAGCCTTGGAAGAGTGGAGGCACTGGCTTGAGGGGTCTGATCTCCTGTTCCTAGTCTGGACCGACCATAAAAACCTGGAGTACCTCAAGTCTGCCAAACGTCTCAACTCTCGTCAAGCCCATTGGTCTCTCTTCTTCTCCCAATTCAACTTCATGCTCTCCTACCGCCCAGGCTCCAAGAACGGCAAACCCAACGCCCTGTCCAGATTGTTCTCTTCTCACCAAGAGGAGTCCAAGCCACCCGAGACTATCCTTCCTCCACGCTGCCTGGTGGGAGCCGCTATTCTAGAAGTTGAGACGCTCATGCAGAAGGCCCTGGAGCAGGACCCCAGTGAAGGTAACTCCAACAATATTCCTCATAACCATCTGTTTGTTCTGTCATGTGTGAACTCAGATGCTGCACTGGGGTCACGGTTCCAAGCTAGCCTGTCATCCGGGAGCCGCCCGAACCCTGGCTCTCATCCAGCAGCACTTTTGGTGGCCATCCATCAAGGAGGACGTCCAGGAGTTCGTGGCAGCCTGCAACACATGCTCCCAGAACAAGACAGTCAATCGACCCCCTGCCGGTTTACTAAGACTCCTTCCTACTCTGCATCGACCTTGGTCTCACATCGCCCTGGACTTCATCACAGGACTCCCCAACTCAGGTGGCAATACATGCATCCTCACTGTCATTGACCATTTTTCTAAGACTGTCCATTTCATTCCTCTGCCCAAGCTGCCCTCAGCCAAAGAGACTGCAGAACTACTCATCCACCATGTTTTCCGCCTACATGGTCTGCCTACCAACATAGTTTCTGTTCACTGCACAGTTCTGGAGAGCCTTCTGCAAACTCATCGGGGCCACCTGTAGTCTTTCCTCAGGCTTCCACCCACAGACCAATGGCCAGGCAGAACAGGCTAACCAGGCTTTGGAGGTTGCATTCAGGTGCATGGCATCCAGGGATACCAGTTCTTGGAGCAAGTAGCTACCTTGGATCAAATACGCTCATAACACTCCCTTCCTCTGCCACAGGTCTCTCTTTGTTCCAGTGCTCACTAGGCTACCAACCACCACTGTTCCCCAGCCAGGAGGAGGACGTCGCCGTACCATCAGCCCAGGCCTTTATGCACCGCTACAGGAGAACATGGGCATTGGTCTGGAGAAGACTCATTCAATCCGCACTCGCATCCAAGAAGCAGGCCGATAAACGTCGCTCCAAGGCACCTACCTACTGAGTGGGTTAACGAGTTATACTCTCCACACGCCACCTGCCACTTAGGGCCGTCTCTCGCAAGTTGGCACCCAGGTTCCTTGGACCCTTCCTCATCAAGAAGGTAATCAACCCATGTTCCATTAGACTGGCATTACCACTCACCATGCGACGTGTTCACCCCACCTTTCATGTATCACAGCTTAAACCTCTGGTTTCCAGTCCTTTGCCTACACAGTCAAGAAACTGCTGAAGGTGCGGTGGCGAGGTAGAGGTCTCCAGTACCTGGTGGACTGGGAGGGTTACGGTCCAGAGGAGAGAATTTGGGTCCCCGCCAGGTTCATACTGGACCCAACACTTATCATGGAGTTCCACCGGCAACACCCTGACGCTCTTCCTAAAGTGCCTGTAGGTGCTTGTTGGGGGGGGGGGGGGGGGTACTGTCATGATCCACCCCAGACTTCCACTCCGGAGATTTACTATCTCCCAGTTCAGCGCAATCCGGATCCAGGACGGGACTTCCATCTTGCCAGCATTCACTTCCTGGTCTGCTCTGCTGTGTATAAATAGGCCATTCTCAGAAGGGGACTTGGCCAGAACATCTTGTCTGTTTCTCACGTCATCTCTGTGCCATTTTTTGCTTCCTGGATTTTTGCTCTCTGTTTTGCCTAGTCTTAGCCACAGTTTTTTTGCACTCACATTTTGTCAGTTTTTCATGTTTTTTGCACTACGTTTTTTTGTCCCCAGTTTTTGTCAAAACTATTTTTCATGTTTTTTCATATTAGCACTTTGTCTTTGTCTACCTCGTTGTTTTCTGGATTATTTTTGCTATTTTTGTTCGTTGACTCTTTTTGGACTTTATTTAAATCATTTTTTACTCATTGGATTTTCTGGTTTGTGTTCTGCTATTGGATCCTAACTCAACACATCTTGCCACCCTTAACAGAAACTAAAAAGCTTCAAGCATTTTTCAATTTAAATTTTGATAATTATGGCCTACAGTGCAAAAAACCCTCACAATATTAGAATATTTCATTTAGCGTTTGACTAAATACTATTCAAACAGTAAATACCGTGTATGTCTCAGTCTAGTTCAGTACATGTAAACACAATCATAGGGAAGACTGCTGACTTGATAGTGGTCCAAAAGACGATCATCGATACCCTCCACAAGGTAAGCCACAGAAGGTCATTGCTGAAAAGGCTGGCTGGAAAAGGTGCAAAAGCAACTGGGATGACTGCAGCCTTGAGAGGATTGTCAACAAAAGTCAATTGAAGAACTTGGGAAAGCTTCACAAGGAGTGGACTGAGGCTGGTGTCAGTGCATCAAGAGCCACCATACACAGACATCATCAGGAAAGGGGCTACAACTGGTGCATTCCTAATATCAAGCCACTCCTGAACCAGAGACAACATCAGAAGCGTCTTACAGAAAGAACTGGACTGTTGCTCAGTGGTCCAAAGTCCTCTTTTCAGATGAAAGTAAATTTTGTATTTCATTTGAAATCAAGGTCAAGGTCTTTTTAACAGTACACAGTTAAAATGAAACAATGTTCCTCCAGGACCATGGTGCGACATTAAACATCAGAGTACTACAAATCTACATATAACAACATAAAGTGCAAGAGTGCAACGGGCAATTCCATGTAAATGTCAACCTCACCATGCAAAAATAAAGCAGCATGTAATACATCAAAACCACTCCCAGAGATATCACCTAGGCCTGTATTTTACAGATGTGAATAAGTTGAACCAATTTGTAACCAACCTAATATGTCACTGTCAGTCTTTCTTTCTTATAATGTAAAACCCAAGCTAAAATCAACTTTGATCATGTACAATTCTGTATTATTGCCACAAGCCACAGAAATGTATGCTAAAATCCACAAAACAGCAAAAAAATAGCCATCCTAAATATTATTTAAGAACTTTGATAGTTTTAGCTGATATTTAGAGAGTTTTTCAAAGGGTTATGGTGGTTAAATTGCTGATTTTCTAAACATATGCCATGTCTATTTCAGACGCGTCACATCCATAACGGAATTTCGTCGCATCCATAACGCTGACTTTTCCTTCCGAAACTCTGCATGAAATACAAAATATTTTAAACAAAGATTTTTTAATATTCACCTTGGACCCCTCTATCAAATGGATATCTCCATTTCGACATTAGGTTTACAATTTCACAGAGTTTGATAAAAATGTACAGTCACCCAAGAAAAGTGATACTTTTTCTGTCACATCCATAACGCATCTTTTATTGGCATTTTCTGGCATGCCCTAGATGTACTATGGGAATTGTTCTTGTTCTATCACTTCTCCAGTATGGTACAGCCTTAAAATATGCAACACCTGTTTAAATACTGGGAGACGATAAAACATGCACTGGGTCATTTGTTGCCATTTTGAGTTCAAGTGTCACGTCCATAACGCTGGAATTGCTCCAACGAGTGCAGCACTGCAGACAATAAATGATGCAGGAGACAGACAATAAATGGACAATAAATGACACAAACAACATAAAGTGCAGAGTTGAGTGTGCATATTGAGGTAGTGTATATAGAGGGATTTTATATATATATATATATATATATATATATATATACACACACACACACACACATTAAGAGTGGAGAGGTACAGAATCCAAGGTGTTTGAAGTCCAGTGTGAAATTTCTGCAGTCTGTGATGATTTGGCGTGCCATGTCATCTGCTGGTGTTGGTTGACTATGTTTTATCAAGTCTAAAGTCATTCAACATAGCCATCTACCAGGAGATTTCACAGCACTTCATGCTTCCATTTTCTGACAAGCTTTATGGAGATGCCACTTTCCTTTTCCAGCAGGACTTAGCTCCTGCCACAGAGCCAAAACTACTACCAAATGGTTTGCTGACCATAATATTACAGTGCTTGATTGGCCAGCCAACTCACCTGACCTGAACCCCATAGAGAATGTATGGAGTATTGTCAAGAGGAAGATGAGAAACATCCAACCTAAAAATACAAACCAGCTGAAGCCTGATATCAAAGGAACTTGGGCTTCAATAATACCTCAGCATTGCCACAAGCTGATTGCCTCCCTACCACATCACATTGATGCAGTAAAGGAGCCCCAATCCAGTATTGAGTGTTGCATTCTTTTCAGAAGATGAACATTTCTATATTGTAAATCCTTTTTAGACTGATCTTTGGAAATATTCTAATAATGTGAGATACTGGACTTCTGATTTTCATAAGCCATAATTATAAAAATTAAAACAAAAAAGACTTGAAATATTTAACTTGTAGTGAATATGTTACATCACTTGAATGACAGGGTATGAGCCACTCCAGGATGACAACAGACCCTTGAGCCATGACTCCAGTCTAGGACCTGGGAATGGACACAAAGGGGTACAAAGAGGCAATTGGGGGTCCATTACCCTGTCCTGGATCCTACAAGAGGGCCTCCTGGATAGCAGTTTCAATATCTAGCTGAGCAGCTGCCACCAGAACATGGGAGGGAAGTATGGTGTCGAACTGGTCCTGTGAGAGATGTGGTGCAAACTGCCTGGACAAAGGCATCAGGCATAGCATTCTTCAAACCAGGTCTGTAAGAAAGCTTGAAGTTAAAACGAGAAATGTGATCACCTGGCCTGATGTAAATTAAGATGCTTGGCAGACTTAAGATACTCAAGGTTTCTGTGGTCAGTCCATACAATGAAGGGTGTCTCAGTTCCCTCTCACTAGTGCCTTCATTCTTCGAATGCCAACTTAACTGCCAGAAGTTCCTGGTCCCCAATGCCATAATTTCATTCTGTCAGCATCAAGTCAGTAGGAAAAAGGTACAAGGATGCATGATATTATCCTTGGCTGACCTCTGGGAAAGGATGACCCTCACCCCTGTGTCAGATGCATCAACCTCAAGCACAGAGTGGATGGATCAGGAACAGTCAGAATAAGGGCAATGGAGAGCTTAGATTTAAGCAAGGAGAAGATCTTGTCAGCTTCGTTTGTACAGAAAAACAGATGCTTGGATGATGTGAGGGGAGCCATAATGGAGCTGTAGTTGCAGATGAATCTTCTCTTGAAATTAGCAATGCCAAGGAAATGTTGCAACTCTCAATGGGAAGAGTAAGTAGGCCATTCAGAGACTGCTTTGACCTTGCCAATGTCCATCTGGATGGCACCGGGGGAAACAACAAAGCCCAGAAATGAAAGGTTTCCTTGTGAAATTCACATTTCTCAGCCTTTGCATACAACTGATTCTCTTGGAGGCACCATAAAACCTGTCTAACACAGCAATGGTGAGATTGTAAGGTAGGTGAAAAAAATTCAAAATATTGTGAAGATAAACAAAAAACAAAGCAATTAACAAAGTCACAGAGAACATCATTAACAAGCACCTGAAAGACTGCTGGTACGTTGGTAAGGCCAAAAGGTAAGATTAAATATTCATAGTGCCTGGTCAGCATATTAAATGTGGTCTTCCATTCATTTCCCTTTATGATCCGTACCAGGTGGTAGGCATTCTGGAGGTCCAACTTGGTAAAGAACCTAGCACCCTGCAGCAGTTCAAAAGTAGTTGACTTCAAAGGTAACAGGTAATGGTTCTCAACTGTGAGGTAATTTAAACCACAATAATCAGTGCTTGGTCATAGGCTCTTATACTTCTTTTCAACAAAGGAAAATCCAATCCCAACTGGGGAAGAGGCGGGTCAAATAATGCCTGCTGCCAAAGACTCATATGTAGGTGTCCATCGCCTCTCTGTCAAGGGGAAAGAGAGTACATACACCCTTTAGGAAGAGCAATGCCAGGTAATAAGTCGATGTCACAATTGTAAAGGTGGTGAGGGGGAAGAGAATTAGCTCTGGCCTTGCTAAAAACTTGGCAAAGATCCAGATACTCCAGAGGAACATTGGAGAAATCCAGCTTCTCACTGAGATCAGAGCCATGAACAGCCTCCTGAACTTGGGCTGAAGAGAGACAGGTGGCGAGACAGTGGTTACTCTGAGAGAATGGTGCCATTTCTCCAGTAGATATGAAGATTATGTAGTCAAAGCCAAGGGAGCCCCAAGACCAAAGACACATGAGAATTATCCAAGGTAAAAATTGAAATGGTCTCAACATGATCACTTGAAACTTTCAAATTGACGGATTTTGTGACATGGATAACTGGGGGAAGCCCGGAGCCATCCACTGCTCTGAACACTAGAGGGGAGTCTAACTCGCACAACTTGATCCCCAGCTTCTCAGTCACAGAGGTCCAAATAAAACTTTGATCAGCCCCTGAGTCTGAGTGCTTAGAGAGAATGAAGTCTGTCATGAACAAATAATCCAACAGTGAACATAGCCTTTTCAGGAGGGGTAGGCTTACTGACAACACCCACCTGTATCCCCTTTAAGGCTGGGCTCCTTCTTTTAAAGGACAGAGGGAAGCAAAATGCCCAGGCTTGCCACAGTAAAAGCATGAACCAGTCTCCTGGCATCACTTCTGCTCCTCTGATGAGATCTGGGTTCTTTCAATCTGTATAGATTCTGGTTGCTGGGTCATGGTTCTCTCTTTTGGAGATGAGAATCCACTCAACCAGCGAGTTCAATCAAGCCATCTAGGTCATTTGGTAACCAGAGGTGGAAAAACTGGATTGACAAAGTAAAAGTCCTGCTTAGGTTTTCCTTCTGCCTGTGCTCTCAACACAGGTGATTTCACCAATTAGCTCATCAACCTGGCTTAGGGGATGTGGTAATTAGGATCAGCTGGTTCATTGAATTGGCTGGAGCAAAAATGTGGCAGGGTTTTTACTTTCTGCACCCGGGTTTTTCCACCTCTGTTGGTAACTCAAAAGGGGGTATTTCTTCAACTACAGCATGATTTAATCAGTGGAAAAAGACATCAAACAAAGAACTCTGGTTCCAATCAACAGCTGCAGCTAGTGTGTGGAACTCAATGGCAAAATCAAAGACAGACCAGTTCCTTTGTCTCAGCCCCATCAACTCATGAACCACCTCTCTCCCTTTTGGGGAATGATCAAAAACTTTGAGCATCTCATCAGAAAATGTCTCAAAACTTGAATAACAAGGAGCCTGGGCATCTCACACAGCTGTTCCCCATTCACATGCTCTCCTCATTAACAGAAAAATGACATAAGCTATGCAAGAGCAGTCAGTGGGAAACATTGTTGCTTGAAGTTCCATGCAGAGAGTGCACCATGATAAAAAGGATCGGCAGGTACCTGGTTCACCCATTTAGAGATGAGATTGTGGAAGTCATGGTTCTTGAAAGGAAGGTACAGGTGTAGGATCTGCTGGAGGGAGAGGTAGGGCTAGAGAAGGGGATCTGAAAAGAAAGAGCCAGCATAGTTTGTTCAAATGTGGGAAAAGCCTGCTGCATCTGAGCAATTTCTTGTTGGTGAGCGCCTACAAAAGAGCCTTGCCTCTTTACAGCTGCCTTGATGGCCTCTATGTCTGCTGAGTACATGGTGGTGGAGTTATTATATCATGGCCTATGGCCAAATGAGCAGATTAGAACCCAAAAGCAGAGTCAAAAACAGTTCTGAAATTAGGATGGCTTTAATGTGTCTTCACACAAAATATAAGTTTTCAGTAGTAACAAAGAAAAGGCAGATACTGGCACAAACTCTCACAGCACAGTCAGAGCAGAAGTTGAGGCACAGCATGTTAAGTGTTCATGGTTCAGAGGAAAAGTCCAGGGCAGAACAAAGTGCCACACAGGGCAAAAACAGAATCCAGTGGAAAATTCCAGTCAGGCAAAAACAGAATTCAAAGCAAAGTTCCAATCAAGCAAAAGTCTATAGTCCAAAAACTCACACAACATACATGTCAACCTTTGGTCAATCAAACCTGTATAACCAACCTCCAAAATCCTTATTTCTCTTATAAAATCCTTATAAGATGCAAATTAAAATAATTTACCTAAAATTTGAATGATAATTAACAATGATATATCCCAGTTACTTTTTATTCAATATTAATAACAATAAACCTTCAGAATTAATACAAAGCTCCAATGTTTGACAAAAACACAAAGTGTGTCACTCTAATGTTCTGAATTGTACTCCATGACAGCTTTTTTAGCACTCTGCACCAATACCTCACTAGGCTGCATGTCACAGCAAGTGTCTGTGTTGATCTTACACTGCAGTCGGCCAGGTCAGTGTGCCTGCATTCAGATTCTTTCTGCTCTCTGTGTGTATCTTCCTGACTTGAGAGAAAACTCTCTCACAGTCAGCATTACTGTGGGGTAAACAGAGCACTGCCTAACTTGAACTAAAACTCCCACTACCTTGTGTTTTCTGTCTTTTCCAGTTGTTGGCATATCAGTTTTTGAGCACGCAAATACTGTTATCAGTGGCTGATTTTGCCTTTGGCTTGCATTCCGCTGATGTTTAGTTTCGATTTGAAATGTTCTTTCACATAATACACTCCCGATGCTGCAACTTTGATGTCACGCACACACAGTGTGCAGTGTGCGTATTCTTCATTTTTGGAGGCTGCCGGTTGGATTATGCCATTGAAAAGGTCCTTCCATTCAGGGTGTCAAGTCGTGTCAGTTTTGTTTGGTTATTTCTGTGCAATTTCCCCAACTTGAATAAAGGATTGTGGCATCTGGTGGAGGTTTAGGGTAACTGGACTTCACTCAAAGGATTCGACAAGACAACTGTTTCCGTTTCCTCTTTTTATTAAAGTTCAAGGCACATCCATAAAATTGCAATGGCAGGTAGATGGTAGAAACAGTTAACAGGTCTTTAGCTCTTTAAGTCTTTAGTTCTCTCTTTAGCTCTTAACACTTTTCCTTTAGCTTTGTCTTTAATTTTCTCTTTAGGTGAAAAACCTTTGAAAATATAAAAATAGAAAAACCACAACAACAATTATTAACAGTTAAAATGCAAAAATGCAATGCTTCTGTGCAAAATACGCATGTAGAAATGCACTATGCAAATATGCCTTAAATACTTATGCAAAATAGACATATGAGAATAAATATTTTAAACTACAAACCAGATAACACTTAAATATGACTGTAGAAAAATAAGATTTAACTACTTAGTATACACATTAAAATCACAAGGAAATAAACTACCAGAAGAACCAATACAACCACACAAGCCATAGCAGTACGTTTAATTTGGCCATTCACAGCTGCTTTAAGTAGCCCACAAATCCACTGCAACTACCAATATCATATAATGCAGATAAATATTGCAATGAAGGAATCTGTGACCATGTTTATACTTAACCACACAACAATAAGACACCAACAATGGAGTACAAACACTAGACTGCGTGTATTCAAATAGAAAGCCCAACACCCAACACTGTTGCACGGCCATGCATTGTCAAAGCAAATACCAAACACAGAGATGCAGCACAATAAATTTCAACATGAAATAAAGCAGAACAAAATACAAATGCTTACCGGCTGCCTCTCCAGTTTTCCAAATGCCACATTTGCACAGTGTTAGCTCAAGTAGGTCAGAAGCACAACAGTTTTAAAGTAACTCTTACTAGTCTCCCACCACCCCACAACTAATCAGCTGATTAACACACCTATGAGCCTTCAGTTTGCAGCTCACATTCCTCTGCAACGAGCCCAGCTGCAATTGATAATCAGCTAACTAGCAATGCTCGTTCCAGTCAATCAGCTGAGTTGCAGTGATCTCACTTTCAAACACACACTTTTTTTTCCAGTTTTCTAAACACATTTTCCCCTGTGTTTCCCAAATGTAAAAAAATACCATTAAAAACCAGTTTGACTTTACACAGGGAGAAACCTACCGCTGTATTGTGTTTTGAATTTCTTTGCCAGAGTGCCCATTCAGAATCTTTTCAGTCGCTATTGAAAGTCGTTCAGGTGGAAATACACGTTTCAAACAAAATGTTACTTCCCGGTTGGCGGGATTCTCGCAATGCGGTGTGCGCATGATCAAAAGTGGAACGAAGTCTCACTACCACAAGATAACGCGTGATTTCATAAGACTCTTTACTGGCTGTCTGTGCTTTCTGTGGTGTACAGTACATTTGTAAATGTTATGCGCTCTTTTATCATCGTGGGAATTGATTATAGCTCTAAATAAATATTGAAGTTTTTTTAAAGAATCCGTATAACTTTATTTGTACGCCCGTATACTATGTTTATTGAATCAAATCCGTATAAAATACGGACATTCCATATAGGTTGACATGTATGACAAAGAGTCCAGAAAAAGTATTCAACAAATGCTTGGTGTAGGAAAGATGATAACTCCACAAAAGCAGAATTCCAACACTGAGTTAAAGTACTGTTCTTGATTAGTTAATCAGCAGCAGGTGGGACTGTCACTGCAGCAGGAGCAGACAGAGCAGATCTTGGGTAAAATGCAGAGTGGAGCAACACACAGTACATAGTCACCAGGAGCAAAACCCAGTTCAGGACCTAGAAGGCCTGAGCCAAACTGTGACATGCAGTTGATGACAGAAGCATTGTAAGAGCTCTGAAGAAAAACCCCAAACCAACAGTCAGTGGTATCACCAACAACCTCCACAGGGCAGGAGTGAAGGTATCACAACCCACCGTTAGAAGAAGACTTAAGGAATAGAAATATAAAGGCCATACCACAAGATGCAAACCACTCATCAGCAGGAAGAGTCAGAAGGCCAGACTGGAATTTGCAAAGAAATACAGTTAGTTACAGTTAGATACTTTATTGTCCCCATAGAGAAACTATTTCTCAGTAAGTAAAACATGTCGGTCTCCAGCATGACCGTACAAGCAGGGTAAAACACTTAAGACACTTTGGCCATTCAACACATATGCACTAGTCATATCACAGTGTTAATATTGCACTTAATCCAAGAAAAGGTTAAAATATGGCCAAAGACTAAAAAAACTGTAGATTAAAAGACAGGTTTCAACATCAACATTCCCATAATGAACACATAGCATCAGTCCATACCCCAGTAATGCAAAAAGACCTTAAGAATATTGGGGAAATTAAGATAATAAATACATATAAGATGTTCACATAAAAGAAGAGGGATTGAAGGGTCGTCATTATTCAGACCCGCTGAACAGAGACCCAGAGAGAAATTAAGGCCTACCATTACCTTTCAGGTGTTTATTTAAGTAGCTAATTACTTGTGGAATAAATGACTGTTTTGTCCTATTTCTTGAAAGGACTGAGTAGTGGTACATACTGCCTGAGGGTAACAGTTGAAAGGCAGTAGAAAGTGGGTGCTTTGAGTCTGCTAAAATTTCCTCTGCTTTATTAAGGGATTTGGATCTATAGCTATGTTCTAGGTTATTCAACTTGATGCCTAGCAGTTTACTGGCAGTGGCTACTATGTTTTTTAGTTTGTGCTTTTGTGCTTCTGTTGTGCTGCCGAACCAGCATATGATGCAAAATGTTAAAACACTATCAACAAAGTCACTATAGAACAACTTAAAGTGCTGATGACACGTTTTTGACATCTTTGGCGATGTTTTATAACATAAAAAGTAATTCCCGATGATCCATATATTAATTCACGAAGGCACCTATTTTACAAGTTATGATAAAAAAACACGGCTATTTGGGCAAATTTGACGGGGCTGCAGCACCCAGGAGACGAAGGAGGAGGAGGGGCTATATGACGTCAGCGAAAGAACCTTCCTCCTAACTTACCAGTTTGTTGTTGATGTGACAGGTGTTCAGTTTATCATTATTAGTATTTTTATTATACATTATTTTATATATATATATATATATATATATATATATATATATATATATATATATATAGTTATTATGCCTTCGTGTTGTGTTGCCGGCTTCTGCTCCAAAACCCACAAGGATGGGGTAAGTTTATTCAAGTTTCCCAGAGATCCCAAGCTGCATGCGAAGTGGGTGAAGCAAGTCAGGCGCACTCGTGACAAGTGGGAGCCCTCACCAACATTCGTCCTGTGCTCTGAACACTTTGATTTGGATTGTTTTGACACCCTTCCCAGCTTAAAAGAATCTCTTGGGTGTTCAGTTCAGCACAAACGTGTGTTACTACCATCAGCAGTGCCTACACAGTGTTGCCAGATTGGGAGGTTTCCCGCCCAGTTGGGCGGTTTCAAGTGCATTTTGGTGGGTTTTGAACATATTTTGGGTTAGAAAACGATACTGCTGAAGTTTTCCAGCCCAAAATATGTTCAAAACCCACCAAAATGCACTTGAAACCGCCCAACTGGGTGGGAAACCTCCCAATCTGGCAACACTGCCAGTATTCTGGAGGGGGTCTACTAGTAGCTATGCCGGATCCAAAGACAGTCCTCCTGTCAGAACATGTGTTGTGAAATGACATAAAATAAAGGTACGTAGAGCTATAGATTCTACATGATAATCATAAATGTAATCATAAAGTCGGCGTGATATCAGTCATGTATTTGCTTGTGAAAGCTTGCGGCTTTCATGTAACTGCCACCTAGCAATGAGAGGCAAAGGGTAAAGAGGGTAGGCTATCATAGATTCTATTCGGAAGAGATCAACACAATTCTAGACTCCCAGAAGAGGAAGAGCTAGCACTAGAGAGTTCACCGGCGTTTTCATGCGCCATTTCCATTGAGTAGAACAGCCAGTGAACCGCAGCGTGTTCTTCCACTGACGTCACAGCATGGCCGCGAGCCACGGACCCAGTTTTCTTGCGCTGTGCAATTAAAAGTTGGATATTCGCGTAACAGCAGCTTCTTTTCACGTAATTATAACAGAAATCTAACATGTTTGCCATGTTGTATAGTTTATTTAAGAAATTGCATAGAGTCATGTTCGTGTCATCAGCCCTTTAAGCATTGTATGGTCAACATCAAATGAAACCAACTTTTCAAGAAATTAGTCTTTGTTGCCCTTTTTTCTGAATGAGTTCTGCACACTGATCCAACTTCAACCTGTTATCTAAGACCACCCCCACATACTTATATTCAGTGACAGACTGTATGGGCTGTCCTCTGATGGTTGTCATATAGGATGTTTTGTCTCTCCTAAAATCAATAGACATCTCTTTTGTCTTTAAGGTGTTTAGCAAGGGATGGGACTTATCACACCAGTTTAGAAACTCATCTAAAACTGGGCCATGTTTCTGCTCGTCACCCTGGAGGAGGCTGACTAATGCTGTATCATCAACAAACTTAACTAAGTGCCTACCAGAGTGAGAGCTGGTGCAGTTGTTGGTATATAGAATAAACAGCAAGGGAGACAAAACACAACCTTGGGGAGAGCCTGTGTTGGTAGTAATTTTGTCAGAAAGAAAAGGGCCCACCTTCACCCGTTGGACTCTCTGACTTAGGAAGTCGAGCAGCCAGAGGATTAAAATCTCCATCCAGTGCGAAGTCCTCAGCCAGTCTCTGGACCAAGATTTTGGGCTGAATTGTGTTGAATGCAGATGAGAAGTCAAAAAATAAGATTTTGACATATGTTTTTGATGCTTCAAGATGAGTAGACAAGATGTAACAAGGTTAAAATGGCATCCTCAACCCCATCACTGGACTGATAAGCAAATTGCAGGGGGTCTAGTAATTGATGTGTGTTCATGACAATGTGGCTTTTTTAAACTAACCTTTCAAAGCATTTCATTACCAATGAAGATAGTGCTATGGGATGGTAGTGGTTATGCTCAGTTGGTGAAGGAGTCTTGGGAATGGGGATAATACTGTAGTTGATGTTTTCCATAAAAGTGGCACAATATGCTGATCCAGAGAGGACTGAAAAACCGCAGTAAAAATAGGGAACAATTGTGCAGCACAATATTTCAACACATTGCCAGAGACGTTATCTGGGCCGGGGCTCTTACATGTATTAATATTTTTAAACAGTGTGAGAACTTCTGTCTGTTTAATAATGATATTTTGGGTTGCTCTTAGGTCAAACTGTCTTTGCTCAGTGTACACTCTATTTTCACCTTCAAAACTAGAAAAAAAAAACATTTAATTGATTAGCCATATCCCACCCTGCTTCACCACCCCCAAGACAAATGTGGGGTTTCCCTCTGTCCTTGTGGGGGGCACTGGTCATGGCTTTGATGCCCTGCCATGCCTGCCTGGAGTTACGCACAGCCATATTTTGCTCTACTTTGTGTTTATAGGCATTTTTGTCTATCTTTATCTGTCTTTTAATTTCTCTTTTTATGTCTGTCTTTGCTACCTCATCTTTTTGAATATGGCCAGGTTCTTTTTATTTAACAGGAATTTTAGGGGTTTTTTATACCCAGGGCTTATTATTGGGAAACATCTTAAATGTCTTAGTGGGCACAACAGAGTCCACACAAAACTTAATGTAGTCCAAGATCATGGCAACTTGTTCATTCAAGTCTGGACATTTGAAAACCTCCCATGAGTTAGTACAGTCAAAACACCCCTGGAGAGCCATAATGCTGTCTTCATTCCCCATCTTAACAGTCCTGATCTGGGGCTTTTCTCTCTTCAGAAGCCTCTGATATACAGGCCAGAGATATACCACATTGTGGTCTGATGCTCCCAGAGGAGGCAAGGAAGAAGCAAAGTATGCACCTTTAACACTACCAAAACACAAGTCCAGAGTCTTATTTTTCCTAGTGCGACAGTTTACATATTGATAATAAGTGCGCAGACTTTTTCTCAGTGAACAGTTATTAAAATCACCCAGTAAAAATTTTGGGGCATCGGGGGAGATGGATTCAAGTTTTTGTGAAAGCTGAAATATTTTCTCTGATGCTTTGGCAGTATTTGCTTGAGGGTGAATATAAACCACTGTAAAAAACAAAAACAAAAAAACAACTGTGGAAATTCATGAAGGAGGTAAAATGGATGGAGTGACACAGGAAGCAGCTTGATGTGAGGAGTACAGAGACACTCCTTCACTACCACTGATCCAGTCCAGCACCAGTCATCCTGAACAAGAAGACTCACTCCACCACTGCGGGATTTCCCTGTAATGCTAGGATTGTGGTCCATTCTGTATGCGGTAAAACCAACCAACTCCACCTCACTAGACAGGGTATTGCTGTCCAGCCATGTCTCCATGATTGCCAGCATACAGGCATCCCGGTATTTGTGCAGGTGCCTGAAGTTTGCGGCCAGTTCATCTGTCTTTCTCCTCAGGGACTGGACATTGATTAACAAGCAGATGGGCAGGGGGAGTTGGGTTTTCATTCTTTTCAGTCTCTGTCTAACACCCCCCTTCCCTCATTTACATTTATACTATGTGTGAGGATGGATGCACTGAAGTTGAAATTCAGGGGCTTGGAGTTATACTGTAGCAGAAATTCTCTCATGTACTGGATGCATTGGATAACATTGCCCATGTTGTTTCCATGATTAAGTCCACAGGCAAACAATGTGCTTGGAGCCAACAGAACAAGTCCAAAAATCCATGCACACGAAGCCATGGCTGTATCAGGTATCTAGTGTCAGAGTTCAGCAATTAAAACATAAATCATGATCAACAATACTCACAATAAACACATCAAAACAACAAAACATGGACAGGACACGCCACCATGCAAATTCACTGTGGTCACTAAAGAGCAGTGCTCTTCTTGCTTGAGATGAGCCACAAAAGTTCTGGAACCAAGATTAACCTTTACCAAATTGATGGAACAGCCAAAGTGTGAAGTAAAAAGAACCTGTTCATGAGCCAAAACATACAAGCTCATCGGTCAAGCACGATGGAAGTAATATCATGGCTTGGGCGTGCATGACTGCTTCTAGAACAGATTTGCTGATCTTTATCGATAATGTAACTCATGATGGTAGCAGCAGAATGAATTCAGAAGTTTACAGAAACATTCTTTCTGCCAATGTACAGAGGAATGCATCCAATCTAATTGGGAGGAACTTCAGCATGCAGTATGACAGTGATACAAAACACACTGCCAACATGACAAAGAACTTCATCAGGGGAAAAAGTGTAAGGTTTTAGACTGGCCAAGTCAGTCACCATACATTAACCTAATTGAGCAGCATTCCACCCTCTGAAGAGGGGACTAAATGGAGAAACCCCAAAAACAAACAATAACTGAAGGAAGCTGTAGTGCAAACATGGAAGAGCATCACAAAAGAATGGAACAGCTTGATGATGTCAAATGGTCACAATCAATATGTAAACAAGGGATATGTTTCAAAATATTATTTACTTTAAGACTCTGTTTCAATATTTGTGCTCACCTACAAATTGAGTGGTCTGTCACCAAAGGTGCCATGTTCTAAGTTGTTTAACACATCTAGCTGTACAGTAAATATCAGAGAATGAAAGCTGTAGCGTGACACAATAGTTAGCACTGTCACCTCACAGTGAGAAGGTTCAAACCCCAAATCTGCAGTGTATGACAAAAAACATTACAATAATTTCAAATGGGACTATATGTATTGTATGGAATATATGTTTTTCTTAGTTTACATTAAAAATTGACATGAGACAGTGGGACGGTGAACAACTAGTATCTTTGTATTTATTTTGTTTCCTCATGTTTGTGCAAAATAAGCAACATATCAAGCAAACTCTAACAGCTGTGCAGCTACAGATTTCACAATCATGAGATCTTTGTCAATCATTATTTTAAATAACATCCTGAGTGGGGGGTGGCACGGTGGTGTAGTGGTTAGTGCTGTCACCTCACAACAAGAAGGTCCGGGTTCGAGCCCCGTGGCCGGTGAGGACCTTTCTGTGGGGAGTTTGCATGTTCTCCCTGTATCTGCGTGGGTTTCCTCCAGGTGCTCCAGTTTCTCCCACAGTCCAAAGACATGCAGGTTAGGTTAACTGGTGACTCTAAATTGACCGTAGGTGTGAATGTGAGTGTGAATGGTTGTCTGTGTCTATGTGTCAGCCCTGTGATGACCTGGTGACTTGTCCAGGGTGTACCCCACCTTTCGCCCGTAGTCAGTTGGGATAGGCCCCAGCTTGCCTGCGACCCTGTAGAACAGGATAAAGCGGCTAGAGATAATGAGATGAGATGAGATCCTGAGTGGATAGGAAGTGAGGATTTGTGATTTCAGTGGATCTCAATGGGGTTTATGCTAAAAAGCAAATTAAATGCTTTTAATAGTGGAATTGACTGGGGCAATTAGTTACTTGGGGCAGTTGACTGGGGCAAATACATTATTTACCTAGTATCTGGTAGGCTTTGATTCATGAAATACTTCTAGATTATTGTCAATTTATATGGTCTATTTATCAGTGCATCAACATAGACTAGGCTTATGTTGCATCACATATCACGTGGCATCAGATGTTGGTATTGGGGCATCTTTTACTAATAAATGAGCAAGGTATTGGGCCAATACCAATGTATCCATATGGATATTCAAGAGCTGGGAAACGATTTATTGCATAAAAAGCAGTGCCAAGATATATTGATTAAGATTTATTCAGCGTATTCAAGGGCAGTCATAGTTGTAACATAATGACCTTTCTATCTAAAAGGGGTTAGAGATGACTTGTGAATTGTCTAGTGAAGCATTTTGAAGACATGTTAATAAAATGACAGAGTGGTCAGAAAGACATTTCATATAAAGTAGGTTTAAGGCAGGATGAAGCTGACAAGGGAATGAAATTAGATTTTGAGATTAGTTAATAGATAAAGACACAGTTGGAGGAAGAAGCTTTCAAACTGTTTTAGGGTATTTTAGGTATAATCAATAAATTGTATTGGTATAATCAATAAATAAGGGTGTGGAGAATGCTGGTCTAATAATATAAGAAAGGCATCACACTGCTTGATAGAACTTATGACACAAAACAGGAAGTTTGTTAAAAGTAATAGTGTTATTATAACAAGTTTTTATTGATTACAGAGGGGAAAAACGAAAGCAAATGAATGGTGAGAAATTCAATCTAATGCTAGTGGGGCTGGGGAATAATTATACAGGAATAAACATTTAGATGCTCATTACTTATAACATTTGAGAAACAATATTTATTGCCAACTTTGACATGGGGAGAGGCTGGAAGAGCCCAAAACAGCAAATGATCAACCTAGTCTACTTTTCCTAAAGAACTATGCTATGCTCACATCCTGACCCTTCGAGTATATCAAGCAGGTTCCCCAATATATAATAAAACAAGGCCACAAATGTAATTTTACAAAAACAATTTAAATGTTAAGATTTGATTCAGTAAATCTGGAGCAACCCAAAACCTTGGACAAGCTGAAAAATAGAGCTGCAATAAATTAGTCACAATTTCATAAATTTATTAGGTAACAGTAACTGTAATAACAGTAACACAAGAATAGAGCAGTTCATCCAAAACTATTGTGCCCATTTACTCACATGTGTTGGGTGGTGCTGACAAACGGAGCATGAACTTCACTTGTGGGTACAGGGGTATATCACTGTGAAAACCACTCACCACCCAGGCCTGTATTCCAAATGTTACACTAATATTGATATTTTCAGAGACGTTACATAGCTACTTAAGGTGATTTTCCAGGCTTCCCAAAGATTGCCATTTTTTTTATTTGCCAGTGATGCTGGACTTAATACTGATCCTTGCTTGAAGCAAGACAAGAAAGTTCAGGGTCACAATTGAGTGTAGCTGTCAGTCCTGCACGCTGTGGCACGTGCACCAAAAGGCGCACCTCGGGCTGCTCGTGCGCTGAGTGAGCTCCAGCATGCACACCGTGAACAAGGCACACCTGTTCTCAATTAGTGAATGAAGTGTTGGGCTATTTAAGGACTGTGCTGATGCAAAGACATTGCAAAGTATTATGCCACGTTCAGTGTGCATTACCGAGCCTTGTTTCCCGTGTTTGTGGTTTTCCTGGTTTCTTGACTCCTGTTCCCAATTCTAGTTCTCATCCTCGTTTTGCCTATGACATCCTGTTTGCACCTCGACTGACCCATTGCCTGTTTTCTTGTTTATGACCTTGCCTGCCGATTTGGACTGTTTGCTTTTGTGTGTGTTTGATGCACTTCATGTATATATTGCACTGTATGTTAATAAACACTTCTGCACTTACATCCGCCTCCCTCGCGCATCTGACAGTAGCTGAGACACTTTCAAACTGCACCTTGTGTGTGCAATTCTCACATTAAAAAAAACAAACAAAAAAACATGTACTTTCTTCCACCTAGAAGATGAATGAATGTTCAGATTCTTCATTTTGTTGAGCATGTCAATTCAGCATAAAGGTACTAAGTCTAAGAAAGTGAAAGGACAGTTGAGGGACAGGCAGAATATACAGTATACATTTACAGTGTTTGGCAGATGTCAGTTTGAAGGGAAATTTTATCCTAACACCTGTGTTAGTACAGAAAAGACTCTTGAAGGCTGTCTTCCTTCTATCTTGAGGGATGGTGGGTCAAATTGAGCTGTGCTAGAAGCCTGAAGGGAATACGCTGTAGAATTAAGTTTCATAAATGCCTTCATGCAGATCCTTTTTGGATTTGGAGGCAATCATTAGTGTTTTTTGATGCAGGGAGCTACAGTAAACCTGTGGAGCGAATGTAACCATGGAGTGATTGCAGTGACTGACCCCTGACTGAGAGTTGCAGGGGTCAGATGGTACCCAGGGTAGACCAAGTTGCAGTTGCCCAAGCTTGGGATGACAAGAAACTAAACAAGCTCCAGAGTGACCCATATGGGAAAAAATCCCATATTCTCCTTATGTTTTAAATGACAAATCTGAATGACCAGGTTAGCAATATGAATGAGAGAAGATTGTTTGTTTAGGACTACCCCCAAATTGCAAGCATTGTCAGATGGTGTGATATAAAAGTTGTCCAGGGAAGTCACAATTTCTTTTTTATATGAGGATTCATCTCCATATACAGCAGCTCAGTCTTGCTGGAAATTAGTTTCAGGTAAATGGCATCCACACAGGTAAACATCTGCCACACATGCTAAAATCCATTCAGATTGTCTGAGGAAAGCAGAAAAAGATGCATGCCATGACTCTCAGAGTGGAAAGAACAACCATCTGAGGATATGACCTCACTGAAACAGAAATTAGAAAGGGAGACTAGAAAAGGACCAATCATCAAGACTTGATCAGCCCCACATGATTGTGAATTCCTTTCAGGTAACCTGATATGACTGCCTCTCCAGGTAAAAGAAGCAAACAGCTGCCATGTGTTGCCACTTTCCATTGCTCAGGAGATTGGCTAGGAGTTTTGTTACTGACTGCACCGATGGCTTGAGAGGTCAAGGACGAAGAGGACTGATGATAGTTTGACTGATCTAGAGGTATAAAGCATCTTCGTAACAGCCACAAAGGCTGTTTCTGTGAAGTATGCCACTTTGAAACCAGACTGATTAGGATCTTGAAAGTCATTCTGGGTAAGGAAAAGAGACATCTCATTGCATACATTGCTTTTAAGGATTTTATAAAAGAGAGAAATGATACTGGTTGGTAGTTGCTGATTTTTGAGGTGTCAAGTGTGGACTTTTCAGGATGGGAATAACCCTTGCTGTGTTGAAGGCAGTTGGTACATGACCCGAGGTTATTTACATCAAGTTATTTACAAAGTGATGAAGGGTAGGTAGGGGAGATGGTCTGAAGCATTGTGGAAGGGGATGAGATCCAGTGGGCAGGTGTAGATAGAGGAGAAAAAACATGTTAAGAAAGTATGAGGGTAGGAGTGCAGTATAGGAATGGGTTAGGAGGCAAAGTTTGGCAGAGCTTAACCTTCTTATCAAAGAAGGTGGCAAAATCATTAGAAGTCAGGAAGGAGGTTAAAGAAAGAAAAAGGATGAGAAAATGTTGTTGATGCAGATAAGTCCAACTTCAAGCATCAAGTTGTGATTTCTTCCACTTTCTTTTACCAGCTTTTAATTTTTCTGCACATAGAGTACTTTTATAGATAGATTTATTATCTATATCTAAAGCACATTTTAATGTATTAAACTAATCTCACAGTTTTTGTAGAATAATCATTCATTGACGTATCTACTTAAAAAAAAACACCTTTAAAAAAAGGTCAAACTTACAAATTATAGGCAGTGTTGTGGAAGTCTGTACCTCAAAAGTAGCCAAAAATATACTTATATGAAAGAAGCTGCCTTAAAATACTTTTATTGCACAGAGCCAATACAAGTGTTGAGTGATTCCCAGAAAAACACTGAAGTCTAAGTTCCCTCCATTAATTTTAAGTTGTGTCCCTTTTTGGGAGAGCCGCCCTAAGACTGCCCCAAAACAAAACGGCGGCTCCCATTAAAATCATTGTAAAAAGAATCGCTTTGTTTAAAACAGACTTCTGATTGGCTGCCCAACATTTGGCTTCTCACTGTCTAAAACATACTTCCCGCTATCTTTGAAAAGAAAACAGACTTACTTGCATTCATCGTATAGTATTTTAAGGGTTTTACTATCTAATGACGCATCTGTGTTTGTCATGTGAAATGCCCTTACAATGATAATCAGTAGTGGAGACCACAAGATGATCACATACACACAAGGTCCTCTAAACATTTAATCTCAAAGTGTACTTAGGCTCAGCTTTAAAGGAGCTAATGTTAAAATACCTGCTAACTATAACAATCATAAACTCATGCTAAATAATACAACAATTTCACCATGATCTCAAAAATAATTGTAGCAAGCTAAAACAGGTTTTTTTTTTTGTGTCCCATAAAATAGTGAAATGGGAAAGTAGTCTTTCTAAACTAGCTAACAATGGATCAAAGGGAATATTTCACAGCTTGACCAGACAAAAGGTATTTCCCTATCAATAACTTTTGCTACAGAGAAATGGGAATTCTAACACCTTTGATCCTCCAGAGACAGAAAGTGTATGGGACTCCTCACAGTCACACCTGTGCCTGTTGGCATACACAACATATGGACTCTCAGGCGTGCTCTGGACAGCACACGCTCTGAGTTGACTCACGCATGCGCACTGTGAAGGACTCACACCTGCATGGGATTAAGGCGCAATCAGTGTGCCTATATAAGAACTCTAAATGCACACTCACTTTGCAAAGCATTGTTAGACACTTTACTGAGGCCCTGTCCACACGGCAACAGATTCAGGTGACTCCGATACAATTGCTTATCGTTTAGGCCTGGCGTCCACACGGCACCGGCGTTTTGGGTGCCCAAAACGCAATCTTTTTGAGAACGGGTTCCAGAGTGGAAAGATCTGGCAACGTTGCCGTTGTGAAGTCGTCTGGATGAGTAAAACGGATTTGTTTACGATGACGTCACAACCACATGACTGTGAGTGCTTCACGCCGGGTAGAAGTGTAACGAATATCACCAGGAAAAAGCCTTACAGAGCACTAGTGAGAGTGAAACACGAGCTTGGATATTATTATTATTATTATTATTATTATTATTATTATTATTATGTTCAGTGTTAGTTCACAGTAGTAATGCAAGAAGCAGAATAGTGACAGTAATAGTGAAGCAAAAACATGCAATTGTACAAACACTGCAGCTCTACAGCAAAATATTCATTTATGAAATGGTCTGATTCTTAACACCAGTAGTGCCAATGATCTCATTGCGATGCGATGCGAGTTGTCAACAAATCCTATAACTTGGTTCATGAAACGCGCTTACAAAATATTTTCACTGTGAATATTTATTGTGTAATGGTGCAAAGTGAGAGAGAGAGAGAGAGAGAGAGAGAGAGAGAGAGAATAGCCCTTAGGGCAGAGTCAATCCCACCAGCAAAACTAGGGGGAAAAAAGAGCGATCTCACCTCTTCAGATGATGGTTTAAGTCCTAGAATACATTCCTCAAAAAAGCAAATTAATCCATCAACGTGTATATCATTCAATTTTTTCCGGACCATTAAAGACGCCGCCTTCCGCGTACGTCATCCTCGCCGCCATATTGGAAAGGTCAAAGTGGAGAATAAAGATTAGCTGCGTTTAACTATACCAACAGGTTTACCGTCCAAACGAGATCACATGGGATTACCTTTCACAGGTGAGAAACAACAAATTAATCCATCAACGTGTAGTATTCAATTTATTCCGGACCATTAAAGACGCCGGCTTCCGCATACGTCATCCTCGCCGCCATATTGGAAAGGTCAAAGCGGAGAATAAAGATTAGCTGCGTTTAACTGTACCAACAGGTTTACCGTCCAAACGAGATCACATGGGATTACCTTACAGGTGAGACTGGAAAAATACTTTTCATTGTATTTGGTCATTATAATGTAATTTTCCGAACAGATTTTCCTGACTTTGTGGCTAATATGAAGTCTCGCGCATAATAGTTTATGCGCATGCATCCTTACTTCTTCTATTCCCATACGAAAAAGAACAGTAAAGAACTTATAAGAGTTTACCACTGTCTTAGTAGTAAATCCTTATAAATATAAGGATAAATCCTTATAAGGATTTATAAATAAATATATATGCCATGTATGATTTACTCCTGAAAGTGGCCCATTTTGCATTTTCCTCATACAAATTTTTTATGAAAATCTAGTATGTATGAAGTGAACATTGTGCATGGTTTTTACAGATAATGTGTATGATGAATTACACCGTCTTTGTATGCTTCACGTAATGTTTGTAGTTTTAAATTATATTTTACAGTTTAAAATGTATATGCCTTTTATATGTAAATCCACATATGTTTGTGTTGGATTTACATATAAAAGGCATATACATTTTAAACTGTAAAATATAATTTAAAACTACAAACATTACGTGAAGCATACAAAGACGGTGTAATTCATCATACACATTATCTGTAAAAACCATGCACAATGTTCACTTCATACATACTAGATTTTCATAAAAAAATTTGTATGAGGAAAATGCAAAATGGGCCACTTTCAGGAGTAAATCATACATGGCATATATATTTATAAATCCTTATAAGGATTTACTACTAAGACAGTGGTAAACTCTTATAAGTTCTTTACTGTTATTTTTCGTATGGGTTGTTCTGGTGTCTCCGAAGGGACCGTCTTACAGCGCCCCTAGAGGTGTGGCATGTGTATTGCATCGTTTTCAGCAAGCGTTGCGTTGCCATATGGACCCGATATTTTACTGATTGTTGCCCATTTGGACGCGATATATTTTTAAATAACATCTCGTTGCCGTTGTCGTGTGGATGTAGCCTCAGCCTTGTTTCCTGATTGTTTCTCCTGGTTTCCTGATCCCTGATTTCCTGCTCCTTGTTTTTGATCCTGCTTTGTCTACAATAGTCTGTTTGTGCCTTGCTTGACTGATTGCCTGTTTTGCCATTTCTGATATATGCCCACCATTTTAGATTGTTTGTCTGATTGTACTTTTCTTAAGAATAAACTTCTTCTGCACATACAACCCTGATTCCAAAAAAGTTGGGACAAAGTACAAATTGTAAATAAAAACGGAATGCAATGATGTGGAAGTTTCAAAATTCCATATTTTATTCAGAATAGAACATAGATGACATATCAAATGTTTAAGCTGAGAAAATGTATCATTTAAAGAGAAAAATTAGGTGATTTTAAATTTCATGACAACAACACATCTCAAAAAAGTTAGGACAAGGCCATGTTTACCACTGTGAGACATCCCCTTTTCTCTTTATAACAGTCTGTAAATGTCTGGGGACTGAGGAGACAAGTTGCTCAAGTTTAGGGATAGGAATGTTAACCCATTCTTGTCTAATGTAGGATTCTAGTTGCTCAACTGTCTTAGGTCTTTTTTTGTCATATCTCCGTTTTATGATGTGCCAAATGTTTTCTATGGGTGAAAGATCTGGACTGCAGGCTGGCCAGTTCAGTACCCGGATCCTTCTTCTACTCAGCCATGATGCTGTAATTGATGCAGGACCGTATGTGGTTTGGCATTGTCATGTTGGAAAATGCAAGGTCTTCCCTGAAAGAGACATCGTCTGGATGGGAGCATATGTTGCTCTAGAACCTGGATATACCTTTCAGCATTGATGGTGTCTTTCCAGATGTGTAAGCTGCCCATGCCGCACGCACTAATGCAACCCCATACCATCAGAGATGCAGGCTTCTGAACTGAGCACTGATAACAACTTGGGTCATCCTTCTCCTCTTTAGTCCGAATGACACGGCGTCCCTGATTTCCATAAAGAACTGCAAATTTTGATTCGTCTGACCACAGAACAGTTTTCCACTTTGCCACAGTCCATTTTAAATGAGCTTTGGCCCAGAGAAGACGTCTGCGCTTCTGGATCATGTTTAGATATGGCTTCTTCTTTGAACTATAGAGTTTTAGCTGGCAACGGCGGATGGCACGGTGAATTGTGTTCACAGATCATTTTCTATGGAAATATTCCTGAGCGGGCGGCACGGTGGTGTAGTGGTTAGCGCTGTCGCCTCACAGCAAGAAGGTCCTGGGTTCGAGCCCCGGGGCCGGCGAGGGCCTTTCTGTGTGGAGTTTGCATGTTCTCCCGTGTCCACGTGGGTTTCCTCTGGGTGCTCCGGTTTCCCCCACAGTCCAAAGACATGCAGGTTAGGTTAACTGGTGACTCTAAATTGACCGTAGGTGTGAATGTGAGTGTGAATGGTTGTCTGTGTCTATGTGTCAGCCCTGTGATGACCTGGCGACTTGTCCAGGGTGTACCCCGCCTTTCGCCCGTAGTCAGCTGGGATAGGCTCCAGCTTGCCTGTGACCCTGTAGAAGGATAAAGCGGCTAGAGATAATGAGATGAGATGAGATATTCCTGAGCCCATTTTGTGATTTCCAATACAGAAGCATGCCTGTATGTGATGCAGTGCCGTCTAAGGGCCCGAAGATCACGGGCACCCAGTATGGTTTTCCGGTCTTGACCCTTACGCACAGAGATTCTTCCAGATTCTCTGAATCTTTTGATGATATTATGCACTGTAGATGATGATATGTTCAAACTCTTTGCAGTTTTACACTGTCAAACTCCTTTCTGATATTGCTCCACTATTTGTTGGTGCAGAATTAGGGGGATTGGTGATCCTCTTCCCATCTTTACTTCTGAGAGCCGCTGCCACTCCAAGATGCTCTTTTTATACCCAATCATGTTAATGACCTATTGCCAATTGACCTAATGAGTTGCAATTTGGTCCTCCAGCTGTTCCTTTTTTGTACCTTTAACTTTTCCAGCCTCTTAGGCTACGTTTACATTACGTCGAATCAGCGGATCATCAGATTAATGTTCTTAAAATGATTCGCATTTACACTAAAACCGTTAGCCGTGCACACAGCAACACCAATACGCGGATACGCTCGGCTCCGCAGGCATCCTGCGCTCCAAATCACTCCGCCCTGAACAGCAAGTGCCCTCTGGAGGGTGTGCACTCCGGCCCTGCGCAGCTCACAGAGCGCGCGAGTGAAGTGAACAAGCCACGATTCGGGACTGAGCCGCTGTGTGTGAGATCCCAGCGCATATCACTTATTACTTGCAAGTGGAAGGATGGCAAGCCTAAAGACAATCATAACTACACAATGGGCAGTATTTGCATCAGTATTTGCAGTATTTTCATACTTTTATACTCTTTAATGAAAGGTGATACAAGGCGGAAGTCTGCGCCGTTTTTCAGCAGTCGCGTCACATGACCAACACCAGCGAATCAGGAAGGTGGATGTCACAGTGACGTTGTCCAATGAGACGCCAGCTAGAGCTCAGCACAGCGTATTCGCGTATTCTCAATGTTTACACAGCACCGGACCAGATACGATCTAGATTGAATACGTGGACGCTGGCGGATTCCCGTTTCCCCGCTTTTTCAGGGGGGTTAATGTAAACGGACAGTGCATCCGCGAAGAAAACGAGACAGATACAGTCTAGTGTAAACGTAGCCTTATTGTCCCTGTCCCAACTTTTTTGAGATGTGTTGCTGTCATGAAATTTCAAATGAGCCAATATTTGGCATGAAATTTCAAAATGTCTCACTTTCGACATTTGATATGTTGTCTATGTTCTATTGTGAATACAATATCAGTTTGAGATTTGTCAATTATTGCATTCCGTTTGTATTTACAATTTGTAATTTATCCCAACTTTCTTGGAATCGGGGTTGTACATCCATCTCCAACCACCCATGACAGAATACTTCACCAAAACACTGATGCAGCAGAAGTGAACCAGCATGCCCTCCTATGCCATTCCCGGTTTCCATGCCTCAGCTGCTAGCTGTGTTTTTCCGGCAGCGTTTTGGAAGAGACACCCCGGCACCCTACGTTTGAGAGGAATATCACCCAAAGGGATTCAGCCTGCAATGTACCTTCTTTTATGCTGACCTGGCTCAAGCCTCCAGAACCTGTCTGTGTCAGCTGCATGATTAGCTGGCTCATGGGATGAGCACACTGATGGGCCAATTACTTAATAAGAGTGGAACATCCGTCCCTCTACAGTGCACAGTCTTTTTATGTCATGCTCTGGTACCTCTATGAGGCTGGCAAATTAGAGAAGAAGGACCCCCATGAATTTTTTATTTCTTTTTTTTTTTGGGGGGGGGGGGCTACCATGTTGGAGGTCAATGCTGTGGCAGCAGAGGAGGCCATTGTTCCTGAGCTCCTCCCAAAGGCAGATGCAGTGGCAGCAGAGGAGACCGTCACTCCTGAGCCTGTCCCACAGCCAGTCCCAGAGCTAGCACCTGAGCCAGCATCAGAGCCAATCCCAGAGCCAGCACCTGAACCTGTGTCAGAGCTAGAGCTTGCATCAGAGCCAGAACCAGTGCCACATACAAACGATCATGTAGGTAAGCATTTGATTCAGCCTGTATTATAAAAGTATTAAGACTGCTGTTTTATTTATGCTGTCCCTACCCCCTCTTACTGGTTATGCATATTACTTCTGTACGTTTATATTGCTGTACTGTTTGTGGCACTGGCTTTTTGTTTGTTAACTACCTGTTTGTCTGTTTGATGTTTGTGTGTTGGATTGCATGGCACTCATGTTACCTATTGTCATTTTTAGCCCTTACCCCATTTCCTCAAGAGTCTTTGCCTTTTGCCAGGCTGACACTGCAAATAAGAACTTGGTTCTTAGTGACTTAATATATAAGTTAATTGAAAAAAAAAAGTTAATTAGAGAAAAGCATGCCATAATGTCCTAAATGCTAATGTCTAGCTCAAGGCAGAAGCATAAACAATATCTGAGTCAGTAAAATGTCCACAGCCTGAAAGAGATACATTTGTTGATCTGAAGCACAGGACAGTGACATAAGAACTACCACATGTAAAACCACCATCTCTATCATACAGATTAACTGCATTCAAAAGTAAAGTAGCATTTTGAATAAATGCTTCTTTTTTGATGTGGTTCTCATACAGATAAAAAAATAATCAAGCCTGTGCAAATAAAATGTCATGTTTTGTTTTGTGTGAAGCCATGTTCAGTGGACCTGGCCAAAATGTTTAAATTCCAGTGGGTTTGTGACACCAGTGCAAAACTGCAAAACAGTGGATTTTATCTTCATTGTGTAACTCATGACAGACTGAATGGAAATCTGATTGGAATGAGAGCAGTGAGGCATGATGTATATCTGTGAGTGGTCTTGCTTCTGTCTAATAGGCTTTTGTACACTAATGGGGGAGGCAATGGCTTGGAATAACAGCCTAATGGTGACTTGTGCTGATAAGGAGCAAAAGTCAAGCACCTAACTGTCCTGCATTGGAGTTCTTTGGATGTGTGCCTAATTTACATTGAATCATAAACTCTCACCTACCGCGCACAGATGACAACACAGTTGAAATGTTCCAACACTGGGGACAATAACAGCCTTGTGATTTTCAGCATCAAGGAGAACTAGTGGATTTTATATGGTTTGGAATAATGAGATGGCCATTCCCAAGGGAAATTAGAGATCATATGCACTGGATTTGTTTGTATAACGTGCTTATTATTACATTAATAACAAAACACAGAGAGGCCTTATGAATGTTTGGTGGCAGAAAACAAAGTTAGCATTAGGCATGCACTGCTAAACAATTTTAATAATGAACAATGGTGCTGACTGAGAAGCATTTTATGTGTAACTTCTTAAAAAATTATACTATAATAACTACTGTATATGACTCTGATAAAATGTCAGGCAATAAAATGCATGAAGTCCATTTTAATATAATGAAATATTTCATTAAAAAACATGTCGACTGTTAAAATGTGCGCCTACACTTTAAGTAGAAAGAGAATGAGGAGGAGGGAGCTGAAACCTACTAATTTTAATATAATCCCAAGAAATTATAATTTGTGTTTTAGGATTGATGAGTAGTTTTGGCTGATATCAAAGCAGACAGGCAGGTGCTTTTGCTTAGTGGGAGGGAGGAGTAGAGACTTAATTAATGTCAGATTAAAGTTACAGAATTATTGAAGCCTGGCATTTGAGACTGACACACACACACACACACACACACACACACACACACACACACACACACACACACACACACACACACACACTCAGCTCATCTCATCTTCACTCACAGAGCTGTGATACAGAGCTACAGTGTTTATCTTCAGCAATATAAAATGCAGAACAATCTGAAGAACAAAGAACTGGTCAGGGACTGTATCATAACAGCCAAAATCTGCACATGCACACATGCGCGCGCACACACACATAATAAATACATTCTTATCTACATTCTTATCAAAATCACTATTTTAAAGTTTCTTTTTAAACCTCCTTCATTAGTATGCTGTGCATTGCATGAAGGCAGTGAATGTGTGTGTGTCTGAGAGAGAGATGAAAACAATCTTAAAGAAAGATAAGAGAGAAGTGGAGAAAGTAAAGAGACAAATTCAGAGAACTTGCTCTCTCCTTTCTGTGGAGGATAACAAAAAGAATTTAATGTTCAACATTCAACTCTGGGTCTATATATGTGTGCAGAAATGACAAAACAAGTGGAAGAGATAAATAAATGTGATAAATAATTGGAAATAAAAATATTATAAACTTAAACGAACACCTCTAAAGAATGAATTTAAAACAGCTCCCCATAAAAAATATTGATGTCTGTATTGTTCTTAATATAGTCATAGGAAAAGTACATCCTCCTGAAATTCTATGCTTTTTATTGAACAAGGATGAAAAAGGCAATTCTGTGGTCCTCACAAACTTCTGTGTACTCATGCCAACAAACAAACAAACAAACAAACAAACAAACAAACATTCAGAAACCAGGTTGGGAGTTTATCAGTCTCTCACAAGGAAATTTTAGCCCACTTTTCTTTACAACATTGCTTAAAGGGTACCTGCAATAAAAAAATAAACATTCGCTAGAATTATTACACATTTTGCACAAATGCATTTTGACTACCTTGTATGATCACACTGTGTTGCATAAAGCAGTGCTTTAAAATTATTTTGTATTCCCACTCAATAAGTTCCACTTAAGGTTGCAGTCATATTGCCATTTTGCGGGCGGTGTCAAAGATCAGCATGATATGATATTACGGATAGGTTTCCTGTACCTTGATTGGCTCATTGATCCTGACATGTAGATGTAGCCAGATGTACAAAACATTGTTGAAAAATGGTGGAGTGCAAAGCCTATGGTTGCAAAAATAATAAACGGGATAATAAAGGAAAGCATTTTTTTCTGCGTTCCATTGTGGACAACCGAACAAAGTAAACAACATGGGCAGCCATAGCCTAAAGGTTAGAGAGGCAGCCTTGGGTCCAAAGGGTTGCTGGTTTGATTCCCAGGACTGGCAGGAAAATCCATGGCTGAAGTGCCCTTGAGCAAGATACCTAACCCACAACTGTTTCCAGTCACTGGGTATGTGTGTGCTCATTGTACATTGCTCTGGATAAGAGTGTCTGCTAAATGCCTGTAATATAATGTAACATGTTAAACAGTGGCTACACAACTTGGGACCAGGTCACACTTTAGAAACACTCTCCTTTGGCAGAAATTCTGTTGGTTGCGAGGACCATTTTGAGCCTGATTGCTTTGAAACGAATCTACAGGCCAAGCTCTTGGGCTATACAGGTCATGTTAGACTCAAACCCGATGCTGGGCCAACAATATTCCAATACCATTCACCGAAAAGGGATTCAGACCATGCAACCTGATTAACTAGAATAGAGTAGACATTCAAAGCTCATATATATACAACCCCGATTCCAAAAAAGTTGGGACAAAGTACAAATTGTAAATAAAAACGGAATGCAATAATTTACAAATCTTAAAAACTGATATTGTATTCACAATAGAACATAGACAACATATCAAATGTCGAAAGTAAGACATTTTGAAATTTCATGCCAAATATTGGCTCATTTGAAATTTCATGACAGCAACACATTTCAAAAAAGTTGGGATGGGGCAATAAGAGGCTGGAAAAGTTAAAAGGTACAAAAAAGGAACAGCTGGAGGACCAAATTGCAACTCATTAGGTCAATTGGCAATAGGTCATTAACATGACTGGGTATAAAAAGAGCATCTTGGAGTGGCAGCGGCTCTCAGAAGTAAAGATGGGAAGAGGATCACCAATCCCCCTAATTCTGCGCCGACAAATAGTGGAGCAATATCAGAAAGGAGTTCGACAGTGTAAAACTGCAAAGAGTTTGAACATATCATCATTTACAGTGCATAATATCATCAAAAGATTCAGAGAATCTGGAAGAATCTCTGTGCGTAAGGGTCAAGGCCAGAAAACCATACTGGGTGCCCGTGATCTTTGGGCCCTTAGACGGCACTGCATCACATACAGGCATGCTTCTGTATTGGAAATCACAAAATGGGCTCAGGAATATTTCCAGAGAACATAATCTGTGAACACAATTCACCGTGCCATCCGCCGTTACCAGCTAAAACTCTATAGTTCAAAGAAGAAGCCGTATCTAAACACGATCTAGAAGCGCAGACATTTTCTCTGGGCCAAGGCTCATTTAAAATGGACTGTGGCAAAGTGGAAAACTGTTCTGTGGTCAGACGAATCAAAATTTGAAGTTCTTTATGGAAATCAGGGACGCCGTGTCATTCGGACTAAAGAGGAGAAGGACGACCCAAGTTGTTATCAGCGCTCAGTTCAGAAGCCTGCATCTCTGATGGTATGGGGTTGCATTAGTGTGTGTGGCACGGGCAGCTTACGCATCTGGAAAGACACCATCAATGCTGAAAGGGAAATCCAGGTTCTAGAGCAACATATGCTCCCATCCAGACAACGTCTCTTTCAGGGAAGACCTTGCATTTTCCAATGTGACAATGCCAAACCACATACTGCATCAATTACAGCATCATGGCTGCGTAGAAGAAGGGTCCGGGTACTGAACTGGCCAGCCTGCAGTCCAGATCTTTCACCCATAGAAAACATTTGGCACATCATAAAACGGAAGATACAACAAAAAAGACGTAAGACAGTTGAGCAACTAGAATCCTACATTAGACAAGAATGGGTTAACATTCCTATCCCTAAACTTGAGCAACTTGTCTCCTCAGTCCCCAGACGTTTACAGACTGTTGTAAAGAGAAAAGGGGATGTCTCACAGTGGTAAACATTAGTCTGGTTAACACCAGACCATATCACAAGTGAAATATGGTCTGGAATCCGCCTATTGAATTTCTCATAGGGGAGGTGTGGTTTATGATTGTCAACGGCCGTTTATTGGACGTTGCGAATGTCTATCATTTGGCGTATATGTAGCCCATGGCCAATCATGGCAGTTGTACCTGGTGACGTAGTTAGAGCGACGAAGAAGACGAAGAGGCAACTCTTGATAGCATTTTCCTGCTCTGGACCAAGCTGTGCCGCAGAAATCCTGAGATCGCCTGCCTCCTTTACCTGGTCTTCCACCAAGGCAGTCAGTGGCGAGACTACTGCAACGACCGGGGTTTGGCTAAACCCTATCTGCTTAGCCACTAAGGGGGCTAGTTGGTAAATGAGACTTTTACCAAACCCTGTCAGGAGCAAGGCAAAGGCATCTGTCTTCGTGTCAACGAAAGACTGTAATGCCAAACGCTGTTCTTTTTTAAAAAAAAACTTTCGCTCTAAACTATTCAGAACAGTGTCTAAAGCTTGATCAAAAGTTTGGTTCATATCGCTCGTCGCCATGTTAAATGTGATCCGTAAACAGCCCCAAATAAACTACAAGCTTCCGTTTGTCGAGTAGTACGCGTCACCGTCTTTCCACCCCTCCCCACTCTCTGATTGGCTCCCTAACTCAGGCGAGCCTTTAGACCATAGTTTCCATGCTGTCTTTTCAGATCGGAACGATTGTGCAAAGCAGCATGGGATTTCCCAGGCTAGGTAAACATGGCCTTGTCCCAACTTTTTTGAGATGTTGAGAACTGATTTCACACAACTCGCTTTTATTCAGCTTTTCAGCTTCTATCTGCACTCTCACACACGCACACACATCAGTCGTCTAGTTGTGGAGAGAGCTCCCTCTGCTCGCTCTCTCTCTCCTTAAATAGGGCGCGGTCACTGGGAAGACACACAAACACATTAATTAACGACAGGTGTAGTGATTCTGCCACTTACCTTCCCTGACTCCGCCCTCCTGTCACAGACCGATGCTTGACCACGCCCCCGCTGCCACAGTGTTATTCATTTGATATCATCAGATGTTATTGAGCTGTTAGCCAATTTTGTGGTCTGGTGGTCAAGTGTTGATATGTTGCCTTATACTTAGAATCGGGTATGCTGTGGTTGCAAAAGACATCAAAAATCAGGTTGATGCATTACGGTATTCTTTTAGAAGAAGAGAAGAAAAGAAGCTTTTATTTGTCACATGCACACTCAAGCACAGTGAAATTTGTCCTCTGCATTTAACCCATCTGAAGCAGTGAACACACACACACACACACACACACACACACACACACACACACACACACACACACACACACACACGTGAGCAATGAGCACACACACATACCCAGAGCAGTGGGCAGCTATGCTACAGTGCCTGGGGGTTAGGTGCCTTGCTCAAGGGAACTTCAGCTTAAGGCCACCCCATGTTAACCTAACCGCATGTCTTTGGACTGTGGGAGAAACCAGAGCACCTGGAGGAAACCCACACAGACACGGGGAGAATGTCTGTGAAGATTCTCAGTCATCCAGGTCATAGTAAACTGTGGGTGGTAAAAGAGAGCAACTGGACTTGCTTGAAGATTCTTGAAGACGTTTCACCTCTCATCCGAAAGGCTTCTTCAGTTCTGTCTGACTGGTAGGGAGCATCAGGTATTTATCCTCTCATGGATGAAAAGCTCATCTAAGGTGTCATTGAGTCATCCTGTTGGTGTGGGTCACTGGGGGCTGGTTGTGAACGGCCTCGAGAGTCGTTAGGATGATCAATGGATTGCCCGTTAGGGTGATCAATGGAATGCTGATTCTCTCTGTCCTCATGTGAGTCACTGAAAACAGCTGGGTTTTGGTGTGCATTCAGTTGTCTGGGAAGTGTGCCAAGGACTGCATTGTAGGTGGCTGATAAATGATGTCTTAGGCTACGTTTACATTACGTCGAATCAGCGGATCATCAGATTAACGTTCTTAAAACGATTCGCGTTGACACTAAAACCGTTAGCCGTGCACACAGCAACACCAATACACGGATACGCTCGGCTCCGCGGGCATCCTGCGCTCCAAATCACTCCGCCCTGAACAGCGAGTGCCCTCTGGAGGGTGCGCACTCCGGCCCTGCGCAGCTCACACAGCGCGCGAGTGAAGTGCACAAGCTGTGATTCGGGACTGAGCCGCTGTGTGTGAGATCCCAGCGCATATCACTTAGTACTTGCAAGTGGAAGGATGGCAAGCCTAAAGACAATCATAACTACACAATGGGCAGTATTTGCATCAGTATTTGCAGTATTTTCATACTTTTATACTCTTTAATGAAAGGTGATACAAGGCGGAAGTCCGCGCCGTTTTTCAGCAGTCGCGTCACATGACCAACGCCAGCGAATCAGGAAGGTGGATGTCACAGTGACGTTGTCCAATGAGGATGCCAGCTAGAGCTCAGCACAGCATATTCACGTATCTCAATGTTTACACAGCACCGGACCAGATACGATCTAGATTGAATACGTGGACGCTGGCGGATTCCCGTTTCCCGGCTTTTCCAGGTGGTTTAATGTAAACGGACAGTGCATCCGCGAAGAAAACGAGACAGATACGGTCTAATGTAAACGTAGCCTTAGACCCCCACCTCTGTTCAGTGATGGCCATTCCAGGTTGACAAAAATGGTTTCTTTAACTCCTCGCTCATACCAACGATCCTCTCTGGCTAAAATGCGTATATTGCAATCCTGAAATGAGTGTCCTTTGTTGTTAAGATGAAGGGAGACAGCAGAGTCCTGGCCTGAGGAACTGGCTCTCCTGTGTTGAGCCATGCGCCTGTGAAGCGGTTAGCCAGAGAGGATCGTTGGTATGAGCGAGGAGTTAAAGAAGCTATTTTTGTCAACCTGGAACGGCCATCACTGAACAGAGGTGGGGGTCTAAGGCTACATCCACATGACAACGGCAACGAGATTTTTTTTTTAAATATCGCTTCCACATGGGCAACGGATCAGTAAAATTTCAGGTCCATATGGCAACGCAACGCTTGCTGAAAACGATGCAATACACATGCCACACCACTACATGTGCTGTAAGACGGTCCCATCGGAGACACCAGAACAATAGAAGAAGTAGACGCATGCGCAGAAACCTCTTCTTCTGTAGCATTAGCCACACAAAGTTTTGATTATTAATCAGTAGCGTAAAACGAAAGATGCGGAAAGAGGAATGAATGGGGGTAGATGGAAGCCTGTACGCCAACATTCTGATATCCTCCAGAATTCTTTAATGGTCCGGAATAAATTGAATGCTACACATTGATGGATTACTTTGTTCTTCTACGCCCTTTTTGAGGAATGTACTGTCGGACTTAAACCAATATCTGAAGAGGTGAGATCGCTCCTTTTTTTTCCTATGTTTGCTGGCGGGATTGTTTTTGTTTTTGGAAAGCGCACGGGTGGTGCGCGGTTTGGTACTGCTTCCACAGTGTATCGACTAAAGACTCTGCCCTAAGGGCTATTCTCTCACTCTCTCTCTCTCTCTCTCTCTCTCTCTCTCACTTTGCACCATTACACAATAAATATTCACAGTGAAAATATTTTGTAAGCGCGTTTCATGAACCAAGTTATAGGATTTGTTGACAACTCGCATCGAGTTCGTTACACTTCTACCTGGCGTGAAGCACTGACAGTCATGTGGTTGTGACGTCATCGTAAACAAATCCATTCTACTCATACAGACGACTTTGCAATGGTGCCTTTGCCAGATTTTTTCACTCTGGAACCCGTTCTCAAAAAACGCCGGTGCCGTGTGGACGCCAGGCCGAAATGATAAACAATTTTATCAGATTCACCTGAATCTGTTGCCGTGTGGACGGGACCTAAGACATCATTTAACAGCTACCTACAATGCAGTCCTTGGCACACTTCCCAGACAACTGAATGCACACCAAAACCCAGCTGTTTTCAGTGACTCACATGAGGACAGAGAGAATCAGCATTCCATTGATCACCCTAACGGGCAATCCATTGATCATCCTAACGACTCTCGAGGCCGTTCACAACCAGCCCCCAGTGACCCACACCAACAGGATGACTCAATGACACCTTAGATGAGCTTTTCATCCATGAGAGGATAAATACTTGATGCTCCCTACCAGTCAGACAGAACTGAAGAAGCCTTTCGGATGAGAGGTGAAACGTCTTCAAGAATCTTCAAGCAAGTCCAGTTGCTCTCTTTTACCACCCACAGTACACAGGGAGAATATGCAAACTCCCCACAAAAGGCTCCCATCGGCCACTGGGGCCACTGGGCTTGAACCCAGAATCTTCTTGCTGTGAGGCAACAGTGCTAACCATTACACCACCATGCTGCCCTGTATGTCTTAAGTATGGAGCTTCACTTCGCTATAAATTCACACTCTGCTTCAAGCTGTCACTAGCCTATATTTAGACCATATAAACTATTGTGACACATTGCATGTCTACACCTGTATTCACACATCAGGGTTCTCCAGAAAATCTGAAGAAGCTGGAGAAAAAAAAAGTAGAATGCGGCTCTAGAATTGGCAGTGGCAAAGCCATTGCGGCATGCCAAAGACACACTAATGCTGGGGGGGGGCATGCTCCCATGCCCCCCCAGAAAATGTTTAAATTTACATGCCTTCTGGTGGCTTCTGCTGCATTTTCAGCTAATAAATTACGAACCATTTCCCTGTAAAATACTTGCAAAATATGTATAAAATTTCCCTCCAGATGTATGTGTGCTTGGCTTTCTCAGTTACCCTCTGTAGTATGCTGCCTGGCTCTGTAACATAATTGCATGTTACAGCATGGTCACATGGTCTGGCTCAACCAATCAGAGCATGAGAATCGATCAACAAATATGGCATCGCTTCCAGTCTTGCTTGACCTGAATTGAAGACAATTTTGTGGCAGAATAATTGGATTTGCAGCAAATTATGGGCATCAAAGACTATATAAATTGCTTGAACATTGAAAGGCAAGTTTTTTTTTTTTCTGGGATCGAGTTGCTGGTGCAGACTGTCTGTGTAGGTGGAGAAAACTGTTGGTCGCTGATGCTTGTGGTGCTTGCACATGCACACACTGAGCTTCTATATATAATAGGTGCTTACTGATTTGTGAGATCTCCATTTGGTGCTGGCCCTCTCACATGCCTAACAATCATGGCTTATATATAGGCCATTTCCAATGCAGGCTTATGTGCAACATATGTTTCCAAACCGGGTTTATCTGTGAAACAATTCATTGACTGTGCCTGTATTATATTGCATAAAAGTTTGTACTCTTTACAACAAACATATTCTGTGTCAGTTTTCTGCTTGGCACTCTTTCCACATTGGCACCAGATAGCTGCCGAACCCTTTGACCTGCCTTCCTGACTTTGCACTTGCAAAGCACCACCGATTTCATCATTAGAATCATCTGATGATTTGCTGCCAAAATAATTTACCAGATGCGGATAGTCCTGCTTCCAAAGTTCATACAGATATCTGGTTTCTCCACTGTCCATACTGACTTGAAGATAACTCTTTTTCATCTGACTAAATCCAGGCTAACATGTATGTTTACACCAGCTACACTTAACTTCTGATTCCTGGCTATCAACAACTTGATGTCACATCCTGGACGCCATATTGGTTGCCCATGTGTAAAAAGCTTGATGTGCTTTTGGACTTTTAAGCATTTATAGCTACTTATAATAGCTAATCAGGTGCCTTCCCTTGTGTGCATTATTATAATTAGGGCTTGAATTATCGATAATCAAGTCAAGTTTATTTTTATAGTACTTTTAACAACAGACATTGTCGCAAAGCAGCTTTACAGAATTTTAATGACTTTAAACATGAGCTAATTTTATCCCTAATCTATCCCCAGTGAGCAAGCCTGTGGGGACTGTGGCAAGGAAAAACTCCCTCAGACAACATGAGGAAGAAACCTTGAGAGAAACCAGACTCAAAAGGGAACCCATCCTCATTTGGGTGATAACAGACAACATAATTATAACATCTTCAACAGTTTTAACATGAAGTCTGTTTCATCGATGTTATAACTCTTCATTGATGGAAACTTTAGTGCAAAACTGTTCATGACAACTGCAATCCTAAAGTTAGCAAGTCAACTGTAGTCCTCAGCCATAAAAGCATTACTCTAAGTGTCCAGAGCATCTTCCAAGTGTGACTTTCAACTGTCCATATGGGGCAGTCCTCCACAGGAGCGATGTGATGAGACTCCAGCCAGACATGGGGCATCAGGACGGATCAGGCAGGTCTGAGGAGTAGAAGAGGTCAACATCTCAATCTCAGGATTGACATGTAACTCAGAGGGACAGACCGGGGGCAGGGAGGGGAAGGGGAGAAAAAGAGAAAGAGAGAGAAAACACAGGTTGTTAGCTATGCCCAATGTCACCTGATGAGTAGGAACAGTATACATTTTGCACTGAGTGCAAGCAGGGACTCTGGCAAAACTAACTATGACAGCATAACTAAAAGGGGAGAGACAGAAGGTAACACAGGCATGAGGGCACCCTGGGACATAAAGCAGCCAGCCACTACACCGTCAACAAACTTGAGTGAGCAAGTGAGTGGGGGACTGACAGCATCCATACGTCCCAGTTTACCAAAACACTCTATGTCTGAGGACCCTCCAGATCTACTCCTTTCCCTCATAAACACTATTAACAAAAGGCTTGACTAAACAGATATGTTTTCAGCCTAGACTTAAACCCTGAGACTGTGTCTGATTCCTGAACACAACTTGGAAGGCTGTTTCATAACTGTAGGGCTTTGTAAGAAAAGGCTCTGCCCCCTGATGTAGCCTTCACTATATGAGGTACCAGCAGATAGCCTGCACCTTTTGATCTAAGTAGACATGGCGGGTCATAAAGGACCAGAAGTTTGCTCAGGTACTGTGGTGCGAGACCATTCAGTGCTTTAAAGGTCAATAGTAGTATTTTATAAACAGTATGAAATTTGATTGGGAGCCAATGTAGGGGTGATGTGGTCATATTTTCTAGTTCTAGTAAGGACTCTTGCTGCTGCATTTTGAACTAACTGGAGCTTGTTTATGCACTTATTGGAACATCCAAACAGTAAGGCATTACAATAAACTAACCTGGAGGTAACAAAAGCATGAACTAGTTTTTCTGTGTCATGTAGTGACATTAAATTTCTTATTTTAGCAATATTTCTGAGATGAAAGAAAGCTACCTGGGTAATGTTATCGATATGAGTTTCAAATGAAAGACTGGGGTAAATAATCACCCTGAGATCTTTTACTGCTGCACGTGAAGAAACAGAAAGGCAATCCAGAGTTACTGTGTAATCAGAAAACCTACTTCTAGCTGCATGTGGTCCTAGTACAAGTACTTCAGTCTTGTCAGAGTTAAGCAGAAGGAAGTTAATAAGCATCCATTGTTTAATGTCCTTTACACATTCCTCAATTCTATTAAGCTGGTGTCTCTCATCCGGTTTTGCAAAACATACAACTGTGTCATCAGCATAACAGTGGAAACTAATACCATGCTTATGAATAATATCACCCAGAGGTAACATATATAAAGAAAAAAGCAGTGGGCCTAAGACAGAACCTTGTGGAACACCAAACTTTACCTCAGTATGTCTAGAAAAATCACCATTTGCATCAACATACTGATAGCAATCAGTTAAATAAGAGCTGAGCCAGGAGAGGGCCATTCCCTTAACTCCCACAACATTTTCTAGTCTATCCAAAAGAATGGAATGATCAATGGTATCAAATGCTGCACTAAGGTCAAGCAACACAAGCAGCGAGACACAGTCCTGATCAGATGCCAACAGTAGGTCATTTACTACTTTAACCGGTGCTGTCTCAGTGCTATGATGAGGTCTAAATCCTGATGGATACATTTCATGGATGTTATTTCTATGTAAATATGCGCATAACTGCTGTATGACAACTTTTTCTAGGATCTTGGAGATAAAGGGGAGGTTTGAGGTTGGCCGATAACTGGACAGCTGACAGGGATCAAGGTCAGGTTTTTTAATCAGGGGTTTGATAACTGCTAGTTTAAAGGATCTGGGTACATAGCCAATCCCAAGAGAAGAATTTATTATTTTTAGAAGCAGTTCAATTACTTCAGGTATTCTGTTTGAATAGATGTGTAGGTAAGGGATCTAGTACACAAGTTGAGGATTTTAATGCAGAGATTAATTAAAGTAGTTCAGTTTCTCTAAGTGGAGTAAAACATTCTAATTGATGATCAGATACAGTTATACTGTTAACTACAGGGTTACTTAAATTGTCACTTAAGTTGTCTGACTTTAAATTAGTAGTTTGAAATTTTTGTCGGATATTTTCTATTTTGTCATTGAAAAAATTCATGAAATCGTTGCTACTACATACTGCAAGTGTGCACGTGTCTATAGTGGTCTTTTTCCTGGTTAATTTTGCTACAGTATTATATAGGATTATTTTTGTTATCTTCTATTAGGGAGGGGAGATATGTTGATCTTGCAGCACTAAGAGCTTTTCTATACTTCAGGAAGCTCTCCTTCCAAGCTAATTTGAATGCTACCAATTTTGTTTGCCACCATTTACGTTCCAATTTTTGAGTGGTCTGTTTTAAAGTGCGAGTGTCATCATTATACCAGGGGGCTAATTTTTTCTCTCTAATCATTTTCCTTTTAAGTGGAGCTACATTATGTAAAGTATAGTGGAACATTGACTCTAAGCATTCAGTTGCCTGATCAAGTTCTGCGGGGGCTCACAGTGACCCAATCAAAGTTGATAAATCTGGGAGATCATTTATAAAACTCTGTGAAGTAGTTGACGTGAATGTATGTTTAATACAGTAGCATGGTGGGGTGCATATATTATTACTCGGACATATTTTGAATGAGATGAAATTACTTCAGACTGTAGAAGTGTGACTATATTTTCTATGTTTAACCCGAATGTTAGTATTTGATCGAGAGTGTGACCACCATTATGGGTCGGTCCTATGACATTCTGATTAACCTCTAATCTAAAATGGACACAAACACTGTTTTCAAAGGGTCTTCTGGGTTATCAAAATTAATATTAACATCTCCAACAACTAAAACTTTGTCTAAGGAAATAACCAGGTCTGAGATAAAATTTGCAAATTCAGAAAGAAACTCAGAATATGGCCCTGGGGGCCTGTAAATAATAAGTAACTGAATTAACTGGGCAGACTTTTTTTCCTTTATTTAAACATGATATTGATCATGTTTAAGTGTTGTACTGGTACCCTTTAAGTTCGTTGATGTTTGAGGGCATTCATTTATGCACAGTTCTCTTAAGATCTCACCACAGCTTCTCAATGGGGTTGCAGTCTGGACTTTGACTTTCTAACAGCTTGATTTTTTCTTCTTTAACTATTCAGATGTTGATTTTCTGTTGTGCTTGGGATCACTTCCCTGTTCTATGAGACAATTATGGCCCAGCTTAAGCTGCTGAACAGATAGCCTTACATTTATCTCAAGAACATTCTGGTATAAAATGGAGTTCATCATTATATTAATGACTGCAAGTTTCACAGGTACTGTGGCTGCAAAACAAACCCAAATTATCACCCCTCCACCACCATGCTTGACATTACTTATGTATGAGGTGTGTGTGGTGATGCACTGTGTTTTGTTTTTGCCAAAAATGGCACTATGCATGAAGGCCAAACATCTCCACTTTGTTCCCATCCAAAGGATATCATTTCAGAACTTTTTTGGTATGTTTAGATGCAATTTTGCAAACCTAAGTCATGCCACAATATTCTCTTTGGAGAGGTGTTTTCCTAGCACCATTCAATGAAAACCATGCTCATTCAGTCTTTTTCTGATGTGCTGTCTTGAACATAAAAATTTAATGTGCCACACGATGTAATGTAGGCCACATGATGTAGCTCTTGAATTTTTCCTTTATATCTCTGAGCATCAAACATTAAAAAAATTACTACATATTGAGATCTCTTGTGCTTTATTGTTGTCACCTGAGGATATTTGTTTGTTTACAGAAGTTGGTGATGATCACACAATGTTTTTTTAGGCCCTAAAATTGAAGGAGGGTATACTTTCTTTTTATCATGACTGTACAAGTCACAATAGTGCTGCATTTGACTAGAGGTCATAACTTGTAATTCCTGACCTCCAACCAGCCGTCAACTCAGAATTCCTAGTTGGGAACTCAGCATCATCTCCTCAAGCTGAGTTCCTCCAAATTCATCAAGTGATGTCAAATTAACATGGCTGCTCACAGCAAGGACAGTAAACAAATTGACTACTTTCAAATTACCCATAATGCTTTGCGCCTCGGGGGGGAAACCAACATAAACAAACTAAAAAAAAAGGCATTGCACACTGACAGTAATCTTTTGAATTTAAATCTCCCTAAAACCTTCAAAGAAGTGTCAAAGCTAACTAAATCAAAGCTTAAAGAAATTTGCAAAGCCTTCTCTGTGGACTTTGAGAAATCAATCGGTAAAAAAGCGCTTGTAAATATTGTATTGAATGCTTTGAAGAGCTCTACTTCGAGTGACAGTCAGCAGCCTTCTTTGTCTGTCAACATGGGTGTTTCAACAATTACGTGCAGAAGTTAAAAGATCGGCAGAAGAGCTTCGAAAAATCGACACTGATCATAGAAGAATCCACAGTGAAATTATTTTTGCTGGGTGCTGGTTACAATGAGAAAGCTGTAAGAAAATACAAAACACTTCATGCATGGAAACACAAGCAAGGAATTCACTCAGTCAAGTAAGTACTGTAAAAACAGCAAAATTGTCAAATTTCTTTTTTAAGTAGTTGATTTTGATTTCCTTCACTCTGATTTTCCTAGAGCTCATATGCTACCAGTTTATGAACATCTTGGGGCTGTAAGAGGAAGCTGTAACCCCTCATTCTCAACTGACAATGAAGAAAGTAAAATCATGTACTTGGTACTTGAAACAGCTACAAAGAAACCAGTGCTTTCCTACTGTACATGCACTGTTGGGTATGTATTTTATTTTAATTTGGATGATAATAAAAACTACCAGGTGATTTTATCGAATCAGAGCATTTTTTTTAGATTATGAGGTGATTGCAGTCACACTGGAGCCCTGATGTTTGTGCTCTGTGATATTGTTGCAGATGGTAAACAACACTTTCCACCTGACCTTACTTGCACTGATCTGCTCTGCTCTGTTTGCACCTTGGTCTGATTCCAAAAGTAAAAGCAATTTATACAATATAAATGACTGAGACATAGCTGTACTTATAAAAGGTATTTTCTACTTTGCACTTTTTATATAGGCGCCAAGGCTGAGCTTGTCATTGTGGAGGACATTAACTTCTACAAAGCTAAAGCTGGTCAAAAACCACCTGCAAAGAAATTTCATCCATGTCTTTCCATAACAGAACAATTTTGTGGAACCACAGAGAATAATGAAAGCATGATTGATGAATGTAAAATTAACTGAAAGAAAGATATTTTTTATGCCAGCCATGGAAAACCAATGCCACCCATATATTACCTATTAGGACAAAAAAGGAAAGATGTAAATACACTACTTGCACAAGAATTGCCTGATGTCATGCCTGCTGATGACCCACACCTGGCTTACAGCTTCAATGTGTATATCAAAAATGTCATGCCTGTGAATGACCTTAAAGAAATTGTCAATCCAATCAAGTCAAGTCCAGCATCACTACATGACATTATTTCAAAAGCTGATGCAATTCTTCCCAAACTCAGTGTACAAGAAGAAGACATCAAACAAATTGAGGAGGGAATGAGGGATCAGTCACAGAGTAAACAGTGGTTTATTGAGGTCTCCCAGGATAACTGCATCCCAATGTAAGCGTGCTCTCATGAAGGAAACTACAAGTCCCACCAAAGCAATAAATGAAATACGAGGGTGCAACACCAAAATTGAAACTGAACACATGAGAGATGACATCAAACCTGAAGAAAACATTATTCACCAATACATAAAAATGATAAACAACAAAGTACATGAATGTATCTTTTTTGTTTCCAAATCTCATCCCTTCCTAGGAGCTTCCCCTAATGGACTGATAGATGATGATGGATTTATTGAAGTGAAGAAAATCCACCCACATTATAATGAAACATTAGAAGGAGCTTTAAAAAGACTCCATATCATCAAAGAGGTAGATGGATCTTTAATTATCAGTGAGAATCATAAATATTATTATCACATGCGACAACAACTGTTTTGCACTAGCAGGAGTTGGACTGACTTTGTAGCTTCAGATGGCAAACACTTGTTTGTGAGAAGAATTGAAAATATAATGAGGATTTCTGGAACCTCAATTTTCCAAGACTTAAGAAGTTTTATTATGATCTTCTGTTGTTAGAATTAGCTTATCCCAGCATTAAATATGGAATTGAAAGAATTGGTAAACTAGGAATTGATTATTCTACTCTGTCCTCACTAAGACAGGAGTGATTATTTAAATGCTACAGTGTAGTATAAAAAGTTAGCAAAGCACTTACTTAGCAGTGCCCAAAATTAAGATTAAAATGTACATAGTCATTGTTAATGCAATAACAATTTCATAGAATGTTTTTGCTTAATCTATGAAATGAAATTTCACATTGTTGAAATCATAAATAATAACTATAATGACTGTCATTTTAACTCACTGTCTTAAAAAAAGGTTCTTGAAAATTTAAAAGATATGCAAATACAATAAAAATTTGTTCCACCAAATGAGCCATTGTCAGTTTAATCTGTTTCGATAAGATCTGAAAAGTTTTGATACGTTGAATAGCTCTCTACATGAATTTGTGCTTCTGCAATTTTCTCGGAGCGTTTTCCCTCTTTCTCTTTCAGCTGTGATCTCCCAGTTCCTTTGAAGTCTGAGATGGTTACTTTTACTCTTTCTCAATCTGGGGTTTAGAGTAATCATATTCTTTGAGTTGATGTTCTACTGGTAGACAGGTTCCCCAAACTTCATGATCTTCTAATGAATCAACTACATTTCTCAGACGGGTTTTACATTCTCCTGATACCTGAAAATATAAAAAATACAAGCGCCTGTTAGGACTACTACATTCAAATACTACATTCAATCTACCTACATAAACACTAAAAGGTGAAGTACATGTAAGCTTACTTACACTGCATCATTTGTGCTTTGTTTTGGGAGTTGATCCTTCGATAAAGTTGCCCTTTTCAGTTCTTTGACTTATCCTTATTTTTCGGTTTTTACACATTTTATGACTAAACACAAAGACAGCGGTTGTAGGCTTTGTGACTTGGATTATTAGACTTTACCACTAAAATGTGCAGAACACAGTTGCGTGTTGTCTGTCGGTGTAAAATTTTGATGTCGAATTCTGTCTAACCATGCTTTTCGATGCTTAGCTTCTTTAGGTATTTTATAAAACTTTAAATCAGGATTCCTTTTACAGTTATTTGGACAAGTTGGTGCACAGCAAAAGTCATTTTTCTCCATGTGAATTCGAAGAAATGACTGAGGTTATCTGACTTAGTAAACAAATATGGCACCTGGTTACCCCCCAAGGTGCAAGGCACTATGGGTATGTGAAAGTAGAGAATAGCACTTCTGACCTTTAAATGAGTTATATTGTTCATACATTGTTACAGTTTACTGCTCTTTACAGTAGGGCTGTAACGATACACCCAACTCACGATTCGATTCGTATCACGATTTTTGACCCACGATTCGATACGCCCACGATTTTTTAAAAATGTTTTTTAAAAGTAGTAAATTTGACTTATTAACATTTACTTACTTACATTAACTATTTAATAACAAATAATTCAGACCACTGCAGAGAATGAGTAATATGTATGCAAAAATGAACAAATGTATATCCAAAGATTGTTTTATTTCTCAAAATAATACTGTTGAGCCGGAAACTCTGTTTTTTTCGGTTCTGAAAAAGTCATTTTTCCAAATCGTGTAAATCCGTTAAGATTTTGGGGGGGTGGCTCTCTCACTGTCTCACTCTCATAGGGCCAATGATTTTCTGTGATCGCGGAAAACAGATGGAAATTACGGAATTTTTATGGTGAAACATTGCTCGCGTGTCAAAATGTAACTGCCACAAAAGGCTTCCGCCCAAGCAGACATGCCTTCAGTGTTGCCAGATATTGCTAACGTTTTCCACCCCAAAATATGTTCAAAACCAGCCAAAAAGCACCTAAACCTGCCCAATCTGGCAACACTGCATGCCTTTCCGGTCAAGTGATTGTGATTGGCTTGTGGCACACCTAGCCAGCCAATGAGCTGCTTGTTTACAGATTCGCTCCCTGCGTCGCAACCAGAATGGCGACCGCTTAAAAGAAAAGAATGCTCTGCCAGTGGCGAGTGTGGACGTTGCGTGACTCGCAGAAGATTGTCGCAGGTCGGCGAAAAAACGACTTACTAATAGATATAAAAAAATAAAAGTAATTTAAGTAAGTTTAAAATGTAATTTAAATAAACAGTAAAGTATTCATAAATTGAAGTTTGGAAGCGCCTCTGTTTTTGGGCTGAGGAGAAGTTTGAAAGGGTGTACCGCGATTCTGCCTTCTTGTATCGCGATACGGATCGTGGCTCTGCGTATCGCGATTTCGATACGCATATCGTTACAGCCCTACTTTACAGTATTTTTTCTGTGGAAACATTTAACTTCAGTATTTTTGAAGGCATCTTTGTTTGCACTTCTTTGCACAGGACTATTTATAAATACATACAGTGCCAGTCAAAAGTTTGGACACACCTTCTAATTCACTGTTTTTCTTTATTTTTATTAATTAAAAATCACTTTGTGTCGTAAAATAATGATGAATGCTGTTTCTCTTTACTTAGCTGAGCAACTCTTGACATAATATGGATTACTATAGTTATTGACTAGGGCTATTTACTCATCTCATCTCATTATCTCTAGCTGCTTTATCCTGTTCTACAGGGTCGCAGGCAAGCTGGAGCCTATCCCAGCTGACTACGGGCGAAAGGCGGAGTACACCCTGGACAAGTCGCCAGGTCATCACAGGGCTGACACATAGACACAGACAACCATTCACACTCACATTCACACCTACGGTCAATTTAGAGTCACCAGTTAACCTAACCTGCATGTCTTTGGACTGTGGGGGAAAACGGAGCACCCGGAGGAAACCCACGCGGACACGGGGAGAACATGCAAACTCCATACAGAAAGGCCCTCGCCGGCCCCGGGGCTCGAACCCGGACCTTCTTGCTGTGAGGCGACAGCGCTAACCACTACACCACCGTGCCGCCCGGGCTATTTACTGTATTTTTATTAATTACTATTTACTGTTTGATCTCAAATGCATTAAGAAGGCAAGAAATTCCACTAATTAACTTTTGACAAGGCACAGCTGTTAATTGAAAAGCATTCCAGGTGACTATCTCATGAAGATGGTTAAGATACAGTAATGCCAACAGTGTGCAAAGTGTCACCAAGGTAAACAGTGGCTACTTTGAAGAATCTAAAATATGAAAGATATTTAGTTTTTTTAAACACTTTTTTTGTTTACCACATAAGTCCATATATGTTCCTCATGTTATTTCATATTTTTTGAAGTCTTCTGTATTGTTCTACAATGTAGAAAATAGTCAAAATACAGAAAAACCTATGAATGAGTAGGTGTGTTCAAACTTTTGGCTGGTATGTTCAAGTATTTACTCAAGATCAATCAACATACATACATATTCACTTGTTAAATATATAAAACTGACAGTACAGTTAACTGCTTTTAGGTTGGAAATATACTTCACTCATCACAGTTAGCTAGCCAGCTTGTTGTGAACATGGCAGTGTCCATGATTTCTCCCCTCCAATTTGTAGCTTGAATGTAGCTTTAAGTTGAAAATGACTTAATTCTGAGCTCTAGCTTTCCACTTCTGAGGCAAGTCCAGCACTACAATAGTTACTGTTAAGCTTCAAATCTACTGACACATTCAGGCCAAGTTTACATTAGACCGTATCTGTCTCGTTTTCTTCGCGGATGCACTGTCCGTTTACATTAAAACGCCTGGAAACGCCGGGAAACGGGAATCCGCCAGGGTCCACGTATTCAATCCAGATTGTGTCTGGTCCGGTGCTGTGTAAACATTGAGGATACGCGGATACGCTGTGCTGAGCTCTAGCTGGCGTCGTCATTGGACAACGTCACTGTGACATCCACCTTCCTGATTCGCTGGCGTTGGTCATGTGACGCGACTGCTGAAAAACGGCGCGGACTTCCGCCTTGTATCACCTTTCATTAAAGAGTATAAAAGTATGAAAATACTGCAAATACTGATGAAAATACTGCCCATTATGTAGTTATGATTGTCTTTAGGCTTGCCATCCTTCCACTTGCAAGTGGTAAGTGACGCGCATGCCCGATATGCACTAGGATCACACACACAGCGGCTCAGTCCCGAATCACTGCTCATGCACTTCACTTGCAAGTGGTAAGTGACGCGCATGCCCGATATGCACTAGGATCACACACACAGCGGCTCAGTCCCGAATCACTGCTCATGCACTTCACTCGCGCGCTCTGTGAGCTGCGCAGGGCCGGAGTGCGCACCCTCCAGAGGTCACTCGCTGTTCAGGGCGGAGTGATTTGGAGCACAGGATGCCTGCGGAGCCGAGCGTATCCGTGTATTGGCGTTGCTGTGTGCACGCGAATCGTGTATTGGCGTTGCTGTGTGCACGCTAATCGTTTTAAAAACGTTAATCTGATGATCCGCTGATACGGTCTAATGTAAACCCCACCTCAGACATGCACTGTAACCATGAACTTATCTTGACATTACCTAGAGGAGCTGTGGCCTGGACATTAAACAGACTTTACCTTGGCAACTCCCGAGTCCAAAGTCCATGTAATGTCTGATTGAGTCCATTGTCCACATGGAATTAAAGACAGGGTTGGCTTTAAGAGCAGTGGGCTACTTAAAATCTCAGAACCTACTTCCACAAGAAGACCACTCACTCAGCAAGACCACTCCTGTCCTCCTGACATGACACATATCCCTGCATTCCTCTGAAATGCCTTATGAAGTTAAAACCATTAGCTCATACAGCTAGAGAAGGAGACACTGTATGAAAAAGAACAATCAGGAAGGAAAATAGAAGAAATTGCAATTAGAGAGAGGTCATGTTGCAGAAATTGCAAAATTGAAATAAAAAAAGTTCTTCAGTTTCCTTCAATTTCTGCACTGATTATTTTGTCAGTGACATGAGATAAGATGCTTAAAGAGTGATGAGTTCGAGTTGGGTCCTTGCAGTGATGTTAGCTCCTTGATCTGTTTCTTTCTCTAAGCAGAACTCATGATATTTACATTTTAGCTAAAATTTGCTTTGGATACCAATTTGGTGGCCAGTTTTACAAGAAAATGAAAGTCAACTTAGATGCATCAAACTATGTTTAAAATATTGTTCTATTTCATTTCTCCTGACCGCCAGAGGCGGTGCTTTCAGCACATGGATATCCATCACACGAACGTGCAGGTCGAGTAATAGTAACAACAAAGTCACGTGTGACCTGGGTGACATCACCCCGTGACCCCGGCACAAAAGACCGGTGAACCCAGGAAGTGACCTCTTACATCTTCTCGCGTTTTGCAGGTTGCAAGTTGGATTGGAATTTGGATTTTGGACAAAGCGCCGTGTTAGTTTCGTTACCCGTGGGGTTGGGGCTGTGCTTACGCATCCTCCAAGAAACTGTGTTAAGTCCATCAATTCCTTTTTTCTCTTGCCGTTGTATTCGTATTGTTTTGTTACTCCATTAGCTGAGTGCTCTCGCTCAGTGGAGTTAGCTGACTAGCCCTCCGAGGCGGTGTCCTCACCGCTGGAGGCCGGCTTGTTTTCGTTCAGGTAAGTGGTTTTCATTTCATTTGAATTAAAGCGGTGTTTCTCGCCGCTGTTTTGTTATCAGTTCTGTGGCGCACGGCGCCTATTTTTGTTAGTATTATCGACCGCCTTGTTTTGTGTAGCCTTGCCTCCGGCCTGTTCACGGGCTGGCTGTCTTGTGTGTTTTAGTGGTGTATGATCTCTTCTCACGCTAGTGAGTGACTGTTTAGTTGCGGCTGTCTTTTAAACCCGCGGCAGTAGGCTCGTGGTTCGCGAGGTCCGGGTGCTCCCGCTTAGGCCCTCGCACCATTTTTTTCCGACCACGGGTGTGTTCGCCCGGCCGTTTTTCGTTGCCGCCTGATTGTTTATTTTGTGTTACTTACTAATTATTGGGGTGTTCTCGCCCTATTTTTTAAGTTCTTCTGCCAGCCGATGGATTCTCCGTCTGACATCCCCCGGGCCTCGGGGGGACAGGACATGGTGCCGGCTGCAGCAGCGGGGCCCTGCAAGCGCCGTGGGGCTCCCCCACGTGTCTCCGCTTCCAAGGCAAAAAAGAAGCGCTCAGGTGATTTGGCTCGGAAGGTGGAGGTGATGTCCGCCAAGCTGGAGGAGATGAAGGCCCTGCTGGCGAATCTCCAGCCTCTGCCACAGGGCAGCAGTGTTCCCGCAGTTACCCCATCTGCCTGGCAGCCCGACCGTTCGCCATCACCACCGCTTCTGCCACCGGCCGTTGATGCACACGGCCTGGATGAGCTGTTGATCCAGGCATCGGAGAGCTTTAACTGCGGTGGGTCTGATGGTCACGACTCCACCTCTCCGGCTGGTTCCCAGGCCACCAGCCATGGCACCGTGGCAGCGTCGGAAGGCGGACGCTCATCCATCCAGCCAACGCTGAGGGCTGTATTGGCCCGTCTGGGTTTAGACACGCCCCCAGTGGCCCAGCATCAGAGCGCTTTTTTCAGAGGCTCCACACAGCCTTCCTCGTTGTCTGTTCCGCCCTCGGCCCCATACATCGAGGAGTTACAGAGGTGTTGGGCGGACCCCAGATGCCTTTCCCACCTCCCTAGTGACTGCAGGGCCCTGGCAGCAATGCAGGACGCCCCCACCTACGGCCTCCAGCAGATGCCCAACATTGAGCCCTCCGTGGCTGCCCTCGTCCTTTCGCCCAACGAGGCTCTGCGGCCTGACGCCCGATGCCCCCGCACTCAATGCCGTGTGACCGACGACCTCATTGTGCGGGGATACGACACGGCGGCACGAATGGGTCGTATCAACAATTCCATGTCCCACCTGCTGCTGGCCCTCGCCCAGACGCTGGATGGGATGAGCGTGGCATCATGGGAGCTGTGCGACACGGCTCTCCAGGTCTTTGCCTACTCGTCGCAGGAACTGGGCCGGCTGATGTCGTATCTCACCCTCGCCCGCCGGCAGGTATGGCTGGCGCAGTCCCCTCTGGCCGAGCCCGACCGGCGTGTGCTGCGCTCTCTCCCTGTTGTCCCCAGGGAGCTGTTTGGCGAGGCCGCTCAACAAGCCCTGGACCGGAGTGCCCAGGTCGTCCAGGCACGACAGCAGTTCGCTGGCCTCCACCAGGTCTACCACCACAGCAACGCTGCCCAGTCCTTCAGGGGGCCCACACCGACTCCGTCTCGGCCATGCACCCGCCAGGAGACCAGACGGGTTGATGACTTTCGTCGCCCCACCACCTCCCGGACCCGCGGCGCCGCCCCCTACACCCAGTCCGCTCCTCGTTGCCCCCCTGGTGACCGACAGGGGCAGTCTGGGCGGCGCTGACATCAGCGCGCCAGCGGTCGGCCGCTTTTCCAGCGAACAGCTCCAACGCTGGAGAGCGTTGACCCCAGACCCCTGGGTGCTGGTGACCCTCACCAAGGGTTACCGCATCCAGTTCTGCCGCCGACCACAGCGTTTTCATGGGGTCAAACACACCACCGTGAGCCATCCGGGGAAGTCCCTCGTCCTCCGGCAGGAAATCGCCACCCTCCTGGAGAAAGGAGCAATCTCTCCCATCGACAGGCAGAGACAGCAAGGTGGGTTCTACTCCAGGTATTTTCTGGTTCCGAAGAAGGATGGCGGTATCTGCCCGATCCTCGACCTGAGGTCCCTCAACTCCCACTTGAAGACCATGAGATTCCGCATGCTGCGTACAGTGGATGTCTTACACCACATCCAGGCGGGCGACTGGTTTGCCACCGTCGACCTGAAAGATGCCTACTTCCATGTTCCCATTGCGCCACACCACAGGCAGTTCCTGCGGTTTGCCTTCGAGGGCCAGGCTTTCGAGTTCAATGTTCTGCCCTTTGGGATATCGCTGGCACCCCGTGTGTTCACCAGGTGTGTGGCAGCGGCATTGGCACCACTTCAGGCACGGGGTTTGCGTGTCCTGCCTTACCTGGACGACTGGCTCGTCTGTTCAGGGTCAGCAGCTCAGGCCCACACCGACATCGCGACTGTGCTCTCACATGTCGCAGAGCTGGGGCTCAGGGTGAATTACAAGAAGAGCTCGCTGGTGCCCAGCCAGGAGACGATTTTCTTGGGCATGCACCTGGATTCGAGGTTGTTGATGGCAACCCCCTCCCAGACCAGGATCCACAACATCCGCCTGCTGCTTGGCCGCTTCGGATGGGGCAGGTCACTCGCCCTGAAGACCTTTCAGCGCCTGCTGGGCATGCTTACGGCAGCCTCCTCTCTGGTCCCGCTGGGGCTCCTGGACTTACGTCCGCTTCAGAGGTGGCTCAACGGTCTCCACCTCCACCCGGCGCGGCACGGGCACAGGCTTGTGAAGGTGATGGATACTTTTTGCAGGCTCCTCCGTCCATGGAGGAGGAGGGCTTACCTTCTGCAGGGTGTTCCGCTGGTGGCTATCCCCTCCCGGAGGGAGGTCATCACCACGGATGCTTCCCTGGGAGGTTGGGGTGCAGTCTGGCAATGCCGGACCGTCAGAGGCTGCTGGAGTCCAGGGCAGCGACAGCAGCACATCAACGTGCTGGAGCTACGGGCTGTGTTCCTCAGCCTACAGCACTTCCTCCCAGGCCTGGCCGGCAGACACGTTCTGGTGCGGATGGACAACGCTACGGTAGTGTACTACATCAACCACCAGGGAGGCACCAAGTCCCTCCAGTGCTTGGAAGTGGCCGGCCAACTTCTGCGGTGGGCCCATCGACATCTCTTGAGCCTGCGTGCCATGTACTTGCCAGGCACTGCCAACAGGGCAGCGGATCTGCTGTCCCGCCAGGACCCTGATCCCGGGGAATGGAGACTCAACCCAGCGGTGGTTCTCGCCATCTGGGAACGTTTTGGCAGGGCAGAGGTGGACCTCTTTGCCTGCCAGGAGTCGACACACTGCCCTCTGTGGTTCAGCCTCCACGGCCCCAGCTCCCTGGGCCAGGACACGCTGGTGCATGCTTGGCCGAGGCAACTGCTGTATGCCTTCCCCCCTCTGCCGCTGATCGTGCCAACCCTACACAGGGTTGCGATGGACCACCACGGGCTGCTGCTTGTCGCCCCTCGGTGGACGGGCCGAGTGTGGTTTCCGAAGTTGCTGCAACTTCTGAACGGCGACCCCTGGTGCCTGCCGGTGAGGACGGACCTGCTGTCACAGCTGGGAGGGCAGATCTGGCACCCGGATCCAGCCCGTCTGCAGCTCTGGGTGTGGCCGCTGAAGGGCCGGACCCCCTGCTAGGTCTTTGTGAGCCGGCAGTGGTCAACACCATTGCAAGCTCTCGGGCACCCTCCACCAATGCCCTCTACACCAACAGATGGAGGCTTTTCTCCAACTGGTGCTTGACTCGGGGGGAGGAGCCTACATGCTGCTCCCTGCCGACCATTCTACTGTTCCTCCAGTCTCTGTTTGACAAAGGTCTTACTCCTTCCACCATCAAGGTCTATGCAGCTGCCATTTCTGCTCAGCATGCCAGAGTTGGGGGAAGGACCGTGGGGTCCCACCCCTTGGTGGCACGTTTCTTGAAGGGTGCTCTCCGGTTGAGACCCCCCCGACAGAGCCGGGTACCCAGATGGGATCTTCACTTGGTGCTGCAAGCTCTCTGCGACGCACTGTTTGAGCCCCTGCTCACGGCAGACATTTCATGGCTCTCCCTGAAGACTGCTTTTCTTCTGGCCATTACATCGACGAGGCGCGTCGGGGAATTACACGCGCTGTCAGTCAGTGGGGAGTGCCTGCAGTGGCACTCCGGCGACAGTGGGGTCACTCTGTGGCCTAACCCCTCTTTCCTCCCAAAGACCCTCTCTGCTACCTTCATCAACCAGCCCCTTAGCCTTGCGGCGTTCGAGGCGGGCCATGGTGAGAGGTCGGAACTTTTGTGCCCAGTTCGCGCCCTCAGGGTGTACGTGTCCTGTACGGAGGGCTTCCGTAGGAGTGACGCCCTGTTTCTGTGCCACACAGGGCCGAGGAGGGGTCTGGCGCTCTCTAAACAGAGGCTATCCAACTGGATAGTCGAGGCCATATTACATGCCTACAGGCACAGTGGCTCCCCAATTCCTCCGGCTGTCAGGGCGCACTCTGCACGGGGTGTGGCGGCCTCATGGGCATCACTGAAGGGCGTACCCCTTTCAGACTTATGCAGCGCAGCCTCCTGGGCGTCCAGCTGCACCTTCACCAGGTTTTACCGTCTTAATGTCGTCCCACATAATCCTGTGGCGACGGCCGTCATTCCAGGCCCGTCGCAGCAGCACTGAGTACGGGTAGGCACTCCTCATGACCTGGTTGGTATTAGTCATCCATGTGCTGAAAGCACCGCCTCTGGCGGTCAGGAGAAATGAAATAGAACGAGGGTTATGTATATAACCGCGGTTCTATGAGTTTCGGATGACCGCCAGAGCTTGGCAGTCACTCGGAGTGTACATGAGAAGATTTGCCAAGAGGTCACTTCCTGGGTTCACCGGTCTTTTGTGCCGGGGTCACGGGGTGACGTCACCCAGGTCACACGTGACTTTGTTGTTACTATTACTCGACCTGCACGTTTGTGTGATGGATATCCATGTGCTGAAAGCACCGCCTCTGGCGGTCATCCGAAACTCATAGAACCGCGGTTATATACATAACCCTCATTTAATGTTCTCCAAAACAGACACAATAAATTTCAAGACAGAATGAGCTTGACATTTCGGAAAATATGTCAGTGATTTTAGCACATATGATCTATAGTTTGTTGGTGGATGGATGTGACAAAATAGAGATATACTTAAATGGAATTAGTATAAATTGCAATATGCATGTGAAAGATGTATAGCAATGTGAGAAATAGCTAGAACATTTACACTGGAATAGAATCATATCTGTAGAAATACTTTTTTCAACAAATTCATCAAAGAAATCAGCACACAAACATACAGTTCAAAAAGACTGCAACGAAACACTTTGTACATTTTATATTAAGGTGCTTAGAGTATATTTAAAGTGAAATTGAGCTCTGTACTATATGATATCATTGGATAATAACAAGAAACTATATCTACATTGACAATCTACATTGGTTTGAAGACTTTTTTAATATTATTTGAAAGATTTTTTCACATTCATTAAGTTAGTTGTTTCTATGCTTTTTTTGCCGCATTCTGTCTTTTTCTCTCCATTGCTCCAACTGTGAGTTTGTAAGTTGCTTTTGACATTCTTTTTGTTTACTTGCTCTGTCTTTTCTTGAATACTTCGATATTGTTCATCGTTGGCAGTTTATATTTTCATTCTCCACCTTGCTTTCTTTTCAGCCACTTTATGTCGTTTCTCCTCTATTTTTCCCATAATTTAGACTTTAGTCACATTCTGTAACAAAAATATCTATTAGCGATAATAAGAAATAGTATACCAGTGTTCTACTAATTATCGATGACTGACATTTTTCCTTACACAGATATTTTAATGGGGCGGCACGGTGGTGTAGTGGTTAGTGCTGTCGCCTCACAGCAAGAAGGTCCGGATTCGAGCCCCGTGGCCGGTGAGGGCCTTTCTGTGCGGAGTTTGCATGTTGTCCGCGTGGGTTTCCTCCGGGTGCTCCGGTTTCCCCCACAGTCCAAAGACATGCAGGTTAGGTTAACTGGTGACTCTAAATTGACCGTAGGTGTGAGTGTGAATGGTTGTCTGTGTCTATGTGTCAGCCCTGTGATGACCTGGCGACTTGTCCAGGGTGTACCCCGCCTTTCGCCCGTAGTCAGCTGGGATAGGCTCCAGCTTGCCTGCGACCCTGTAGAACAGGATAAAGCAGCTAGAGATAATGAGATGAGATATTTTAATGGGCCTAAAATTGGTGGACTGTCATGCTCCACCCCGGACATCCACTCCGCAGATTACGGATCTCCCACACCAGCGCCGATCCGGATCCGGGATGGGAATTCCAGCTCACTTTCAAGTCATTTCCTGGTTTTCAGCCCTGCCTATATAAAGGCCGTTCTCAGACCCTGACTTTGCCAGAACGTCTTGTTTTGCTGTTCCAGCTCTTTCTGTGCCTTTATTGCATTTCATGGTTTTTGCGCAAGCTATTTCTAGTTTATGGTTTTTGCACTTAGGGTTTTCTTCTTGTTTATGTTTTTTTTGCTCTAGTGTTTTTGTTCTTGTGTGCCTTGTGTTTGTCAAGTTTTTTTTGTCTCTTTTTCCCTGGACTATTTTGCCATTTGTTTTTGTCCCATTTGTTCACCTTTTTGCCACGCCCTTTTTCCCTGGATTAAATCACTTTTTTTAAATTGGATTACTGTCTTGTGGATCCTTCTCACCACACCTCCACCTCCCCTAACAGTACGTTCTGGCCATCATGGATCCAGCAGAACTCACCCATCTGAGAATGGCCATCCAGCAGCAAGGGACTCTCCTCAGGACCCATCAACAAGACCTCCAGCAGATCACCCAGAACCTCACCACCCTGTCCAACTCATTCAACCTCCTCACCACACAGATGCAGCACTATCAAGCCGTGCCTACCCCTGCCCAGCCATCTCCTACTTCAGCTCCTGCCACTGCTCTTCTCCACGAACCGAGACTTCCAGCGCCTCAGCCCTATGATGGAGAACCAAATACTTGCAGATCGTTTCTGTCTCAATGCTCTTTGAGCCTAGAACTGCAAACTCTGGCCTTCCCCACAGAACGCTCCCAGGTAGCATATACAATCACACTCCTCACCGGCAAGGCCAGAGAGTGGGGAACAGTGGTCTGGGACACTGATGCACCCTTTTGTTCCTGTTTCAAGGATTTCTCTAAGGAGATGAGGCGAACTTTTGACTGCTCTCTGTCCGGCCAGGAGGTGGCTAGAGGGCTCATGGAGCTGCAGCAGGGGTCCCGGTCTATCTCGGACTACGCCATCGAGTTCCAGATGTTGGCGACATCGTGCGGTTGGAACGAGAGTGCCCAGATTGACGCATTCCTGCACGGCCTGTCTGACACCATTAAGGATGAATTTGTATCGCAGGAACTGCCGTCGAACCTCTCCAGCCTCATAGACCTCGCAAACCGCATCAATGCCCGGGTCCAGCAATGGAGGAGAGAGAAGAATAGCCCCAGCTTCACCTCCTCTCCACCCCCCCGCCGCGTCCGTTGAACCCATGCAGGTAGACCGGGGTCAGGTGTCAGCGGAGGAACAACAGCGCTGGTGTAGCACAGGGGCCTGTTTCTATTGCGGTCAGCAAGAACACATCTGTCAAGCCTGCCCACTAAAGGGAATGAGACCACCAGTCAATCGAGGGGCCCTGGTGGGCAACACTCAGAACCAGCCCCCCACTGATCGACCGTTACTCCCTGTCATCATCATCCATGACAACCAGCATCACCATCTCCAGGCTGTCGTTGACTCAGGGGCGGACAGGAACCTGATCTGCTCCACCAGCGCCAAGCATCTGGGAATTCCGCTACTCGCCCTCGACGTCCCTCTCACAGTCTTGACACTCAATGGCACTTGCTTGACCACCATCACCCACCTTACCGCCCTGCTCATCCTGAGGATTTCCGGCAACCACTCTGAAACCATCCAACTCCACGTCATGAACAACTCGCACGTGCCGATTATCCTAGGATTACCATGGTTAATGCAGCACAACCCCCACCTAAACTGGCCTGATAATACCATCCTAGGCTGGAGCCATTCCTGCCTAGCTTCCTGCCTGAACTCCGCTCTGCCTCCCGCCAAACCACTGCAGCCTTCAGCTAGCGAGTTTCCTGACCTCTCTCATGTGCCTCTGGAATACCTGGACTTAAGACTTGTTCTCAGCAAGACCCAAGCAGTGTCCATCCCTCCTCACAGACCCTATGACTGTGGAATCGACCTCTTGCCTGGGACGGTGCCACCCAAAGGGCGACTCTACTCTCTTTCTCCTGTTGAAAGGCAAGCCATGGAGAAGTACATCTCTGGCAGCTGGGATCATCCGCCCTTCCTCCTCCCCAGCAGGGGCAGGATTTTTCTTCGTGGAAAAGGACAAGTTGCTCCGCCCCTGCATTGACTCAACGCCATCACCATCAAGAACCATTACCCTCTACCGCTCATGTCTACGGCCTTTGAACTACTCCAGGGAGCCAAGATATTCACCAAGTTGAACTTGCGCAATGCCTACCATTTCATCAGGATCAGAGAGGGGGACGAGTGGAAGATGGCCTTTAACACCACCACTGGCCACTACGAGTACCTCATGGTCCCTTTCGGCCTGACCAACATGCCAGGCAGTCTTCCAGGCACTCGTCAACGACATCCTAAGGGACTTTCTTAACATCTTCATTTTTGTGTACCTGGATGACATCCTGATCTCCTCCCGCTCCCTGGAGGAACATCGGGGCCACGTCGGGCAGGTCCTCCAGTGCCTGCTAGAAAACAAGCTGTTTGTCAAGGTGGAAAAGAGCAAATTCCACCAGAGCTCTGCCTTGTTTCTGGGGTTCATCATCTCCCCGGCTAGGATCCAGATGGACCCCCTCGCGATGAGAGCTCCAGCGTTTCCTGGGATTTGTTCATTTCTACAGGCGCTTCATCCACAACTTCAGCACGGTGGCCGGACCTCTCACTGCCTTGACCTCAATTAAGACCAAGTTCAAGTGGGGAGAGGAAGCAGACCTTCTCCATGCTCAAGCGCAAGTTCACCACAGCACCCATTCTCACCATACCCGATCCGACCAAGCAATTCATTGTGGAGGTTGACGCTTCCGAATCCAGGATCGGAGCCATTCTCTCCCAGAGGGCCAGTGATAACAAGGTCAACCTCTGCTCCTTCTTCTCTCGCTGGCTGTCCCCTGCTGAACATAATTACGACATTGACGACAGAGTTGTTGGCCATCGAGCTAGCCTTGGAGGAGTGGAGGCACTGGCTCGAGGGGTCAGAGCTCCCCTTCCTAGTCTGGACTGACCATAAGAACCTGGAGTACCTCAAGTCTGCCAAACATCTCAATTCCTGTCAAGCCCTTTGGTCTCTCTTCTCCTCCCGGTTCAACTTCAAGCTCTCCTACCGCCCAGCCTCCAAGAACAGCAAACCCAACACCCTGTCCAGGATGTTCTCTTCCCACCAAGAGGAGTCTAAGCCACCCGAGACCATCCTTCCTCCATGCTGCCTGGTGGGAGCCGCCATTCTAGAGGTTGAGACGCTTGTGCAGATGGCCCTGGAGCAGGACCCCGGTGAAGGTAACTCAAGCAACATACCACCTAACCGTCTGTTTGTTCCCTGTTCTGTGTGAACGCAGGTGCTGCAGTGGGGTCATGGCTCCAAGTTGGCTTGTCACCCGGGAGCTGCTTGAACCCTGGCGCTCGTCCAACAGCGCTTCTGGTGGCCATCCATCAAGGAAGACGTCCAGGAGTTCATGGCAGACTGTGACACACGCCTGGAACAAGAGAGCCACTCGACCCCCCCCCCCCCCACTGGCTTGCTAAGACCCCTCCCGATTCCTCACATCGCCCTGGACTTCGTCACAGGACTCCCCAGCTCAGGTGGCAACACATGGATCCTCAGTTATCGACCGTTTCTCCAAGACAGTCCATTTCATCCCTCTGCCCAAGCTTCCCACAGCGAAAGAAACCGCCAAATTACTTATCCTTCACATTTTCCGCCTACACGGACTCCCCACTGACATCCTCTCCGACTGGGGTCCTCAGTTCACTGCACAGTTCTGGAGGGCCTTCTGCAAACTCATTGGGGCCTCCTGTAGTCTCTCCTCAGGGCTCCACCCTCAAACCAACGGCCAGGCAGAACGGGCAAACCAAGATTTGGAGGTGGAACTCGGGTGCATGGCATCCAGGGATGCTGGTTCTTGGAGTAAGTACTTACCTTGGGTCAAGTATGCTCATAACACTCTTCCTTCATCTGCCACAGGTCTCTCACCCTTCCAGTGCTCCCTGGGTTAACAACCACCACTCTTCCCCAACCAAGAGGAGGAGGTCGGCGTACCCTCAGCCCAGATCTTCATACGCCGCTGCAGAAGGACATGGGCAACAGCCCGGAGAAGACTCATTCGCTCCGCCCTAGCATCCAAGAGGCAGGCTGACAAACGCCGCTCTAAGGCGCCCACCTACCGGGTGGGGCAACGAATCATGCTCTCCACACGCCACCTGCCACTCAGAACCGTCTCCCGCAAGCTGGCTCCCAGGTACCTAGGACCTTTCCTCATCAGCATGATAATCAATCCATGTTCCGTCAGACTGTCATTACCACTCACCATGCGACATATTCACCCCACTTTCCATGTGTCACAGCTTAAACCTCTGGTTTCCAGTTCTTTGCTCAAGCTATTTTTCTAGTTTATGGTTTTTGCACTTCGGGTTTTCTTCTTGTTTGTTTTTTTTGCTCTAGTGTTTTTGTCCTTGTCTGCCTTATGTTTTTGTCAAGTTTTTTGTCTCTTTTTACCTGGACTATTTTGCCATTTGTTTTTGTCCTGTTTGCTCACCTTTTTGCCACGCCCTTTTTCCCTGGATTAAATCACTTTTATTTATTTATTTATTTATATTTATTTTTTATTGGATTACTGTCTGTGTTCTGCTTGTGAATCCTTATCTCTCCACACCTCCACCTCCCCTAACATGGATGGACTTGACAGATTAATCGACTAAACCATCAGATGGTAAAAGTACCCCATGTTCTCTCTTTCATGCATGGAAATGATGATAAGATACTAGATATAGCATTTATAATTTATATTAACACAATTTTCTTTAGGTATTAATTTCTATTGAATTTTTACCTACAATAACACCACAAACTGGCAGAAAGCAAATTCAATATTCTATTTGCATAATACATGTAATCCATAGTTTGAGAATATTGTTGACATTTTTTTATGAACAGGCACTGTATTTGACTAATATTAATTATCTGAAAATCTTCAGCTGAACTATAAAGGACATTGAAAGAAATTATAAAAATTGGTGGACGGACGTGACCATGGATGATTATTCCATTACACATGCCAAATACGTCACCACCATTACAACATTAGTAATAAACTTATACCTACTGTATTTAGTTGCGTCCTTAAGTCCAAATATTAATGCAGTAAATCCAAAATTTAAAAAATCAGGAACAAAACAAGGTGGCACGGTGGTGGAGTGGTTAGCGCTGTCGCCTCACAGCAAGAAGGTCCGGGTTCGAGCCCCGTGGCCGGCGAGGGCCTTTCTGTGCGGAGTTTGCATGTTCTCCCCATGTTTGTGTGGGTTTCCTCCGGGTGCTCCAGTTTCCCCCACAGTCCAAAGACATGCAGGTTAGGTTAACTGGTGACTCTAAATTGACCATAGGTGTGAATGTGAGTGTGAATGGTTGTCTGTGTCTATGTGTCAGCCCTGTGATGACCTGGCGACTTGTCCAGGGTGTACCCCGCCTTTCGCCCGTAGTCAGCTGGGATAGGCTCCAGCTTGCCTGCGACCCTGTAGAACAGGATAAAGCGGCTAGAGATAATGAGATGAATGAGGAACAAAACAAAGGAAAACAAAGTGGATGGACATGGCATAAATGTTACGGAAATATTGTTTTGCTGCATTTATTTACTTTTCGTACATCAAGAGATGAACACTGTGTCTGGAGAACTTGCATTCCATCGTTTTTAATACACTTCCTCATATAAATGAAACATACATTTTACTGAAATGCTGCTAAATTTTAGTTTACTGCTTCATTTTGAAAAGCTACAATTAAAAAAAAAAAAGAAATGTGACATTTGGGTTATAACTATACAGATGAGGTTTTCATGATGGATGGTTCAACTACCAACTAGCAACACCTGTAAAAATAATAATATTACATTACATAATAATATCTGCATATTAAATCCCATATTTCATAAATATCAGTGATTTCTGTAATATAGTGGTTTTTATATTTACAACAAATTATCATTTGGCCAAATGTGACATGAAAATGTATGCCTTAGTGGGTCAAAAAAAGACTTCAGATCTGAAGTAAAACAAACTACAGCTTTCTGCAACTCACCACTTCTGGAAATATGCATAATGTAACCGCATATGTATATAATGATATAAAATATGCTTGTGTGTCACATTACTTTAATTGAAATTATCCATTTATATATTATGGTACCCTGAGCAAATTTTAGCTGATTTAGTTTTGTAGGTTTTCCTCCTCTTAGGATCTCAGTGCAATAATATACTTCTATATACCCATTTCCTAGCGTGTTTTATTTTTTTTTACTTTTTTTTTGCCAAACAGTCCATATAAACACTACACATTAGATCATATTTCAATCAAGGGGCTTTGAGGAGTAGGTATTCCATGTCATCCTTTTACCCAGCTATGATTTGACTCCAAACTCCTTTTCTTTGTCTTGCTAAACTTATTTTCCCTAGGCACAGCATTGCTACTATTATACTGCCCCGGTTTAAAAAAAAAAAAAAAAAGCCACCTTAGTCAGACCGGCTACAAGCTGCCAGACCAAGCTGGTCAAACTGGCAGACCACCTATGGGTTACAAAAAGGAAACAGTTTCTAAAGTACTGCTACTAATGCTATATCACAGACAAATTGTTTTTAAGAAAATAGTGCAACAGTAAGGGAATTGCAAAACCTCAAACATTTACTCATCAATTAACTTGGGTAATAAGGTAGCTGAAAAATGGTCTACCAATTTGATCCACTTGACCTAATGGAAAAACACCATTTCCACCTCAGTCCACATTTTCTATCCCATATCTTTTTCAGGCTTTAAGATAAGTCCTTGTGTTTCAAAGCAATGGTCAAGTCTAGTCCAGACAGGAAGAGACAACAAACAGACAACAACGAGTAATTCTTATTTCACCAGCCTGTGGAATAAAATAATATGCTAATATCTCTTGTGTAATGGATGTATTTGAAATGGGGGAAAATGCTGTCTCAGAAGGATGTCTAACATGACAGCAAGTCATCAAGGACCATTTGAAACTGATCGAATACTCATTTCCTGTCTTCTATGATGCCTTCAAACTGCCCCCAGTTGAAGACACCATTGATGTATCTTCCATGCTGCCTGTTATCCAAAAATCTGTGCTATGGACCCTTTTCACGTGACGTCACGACAAACGCGGCCACCATTTTGGACATGTACTACCAGTAGTTTACTACAGCCAACATTGAGGAACGGCAGCAAAGAAAGTGTTTATTTTCAGCAAGACTTTCATCATGCCACTATATTGTTGTGCACCTGGATGTAGTAACCATCAACAAACAAGGCAAGGGTTATCATTTTATCGGATCCCGGTAGATGCTGACCGACGGAGAAGATGGATAGTGGCATACCAACGCTTGTGTAGTGACCACTTTGTTGGAGGTAAGACGAATAAAATTAGCCAGAAAAGGCATTACATTGCTGTTAACATTCCATTCTAGTTTACTGTAATTATGATCTGGCAGCTATTTACACCGGATCCAGTGTAAATAGCTGCCAGAGCCAACGTCCGAGGTTCCGGAGCGCGCTAGCTCGCGGCTGGCCGGAGCGCGCTAGTTTGCGGCTGGCCGGAGCGCGCTCCGGCAAGCTCGGACATTGGCTCCGGCAGCTATTTACACTGGATCCGGTGTAAATAGCTGCCAGATCATAATTACAGTAAACTAGTAAATACAGTTTTCTGCATCTCGCTCCTTTTTCTTTTATGTTTGTCGCCTTCCTCGCATTCAAACCGATTCGAGCCGAAGTCCACTACATGTCCAGAATGGCGGTCGCGTTTACGAAGGTCACGTGACTGAAAAGGGTCTATAGCTCCCTCAAGCAACAGAAAAAATAAATAAATAAAAACAGATGGCAGACCAAAATTCACAGGAAAGTTAAAATTCTGATACAAATAAAAGCATTTGGGCTTAGATTTCTGAAACGTTACCAGAAAATAAACACTGTATTGTCTTATAACCCTGTCACTGTAACCAAGTAAATTTGTTTGATATGATTTGTGAGGCATCTGTTAGTCAATGTTAGCCAGTTAGATACATGGTGTGCTGACAACACATGCTAAAATAAATGCTATCCTAAAAGGTTGTTTGAAACTAATGTTCTAATGACAGCTGCCTGGGAAACTAAATCTATCCCATTGGCATGGTGTAGAGCTGTAACCACCTTCGTTCTCAAAGAGAGAAACTCCCATAACATCACCCAGTTTTGAGGCGTTGCCCTGCTTAACATGGAAGGAAAGATTTTCTTCACAGTGGTGGCTAGACGCATGACCAACTACCTTCTGGCCAACAACTACATCGATACCAGCTGCCAGAAGGCAGGGATCCCAGGATTCTCTGGCTGTGTTGAACACTCTGCCATGATCTGGGAACAAATTCAGACAGCTAAACGCAAGAAGTTAGACCTCCACGTAGTCTGGCTGGACCTGGCAAATGCGTATGGATCTGTCCGGCACCAGCTCATCACCTATGCACTGAATTTTTTTCCACATGCCTATCTGCATCCAATATATGGTTTCTGCCTACTTCAACAACTTCTACGCTTTCTTCGCAACCCAGGGAATGACAACCAATTGGCAGCAGCTTGAGAGAGGCATATAAATGGGTTGTTCAATCTCACCCATCCTGTTTACAGCTTTGAAGTCATTCTCATTGGCACAAGACAGATGGCCCAAGGAGTTAGAGCTGAAACAGGACAGCATCTTCTAGCCATGAGAAGCTACATGGATGATGTTACAACACTCTTACAAACAGCCGCTTGTACAACTCGACTGCTGATGAAACTGGAGGAGCTCCTCAGCTGGGCGAGGATGAAAATCAAACCAGCTAAGTCTCAAAGCCTGTCCATTCAGAAAAGGTCCAGGAATGACAACATCTTCTGTCAATGGAGAGAAGATCCCACTGTTGGCAGAGCAGCTAGTGTGAAGCTTTGGGAGGCTATACACTGCTGAGCTCTCAGACAAGCACATGGCTCACTCCATCATGTCACAGCATTCAGAAGGCCTGGTGAAGATAGATCAAAGCCATCTGACAGGAAAATTCAAGACCTGGTGTTATCAATTCACCCTTCACAATCGCTTGATGTGGCTGCTGAAGTTGAGTGAGATCTCTGCAACAACAGTACATAGAATGGACCTGAAAGCAAACAACTACATCTGCAAGTGGCTAGGTCTACCTTGCTGCCTCTCCAGTGCTGCCCTGTTTGGAAACAACACACTCCAGTTACCACTGAAGTCACTCAATCTGGGCTATAAGCTGGAAAAGGTGAGGCTCGTGTTTTGAGCTGAGAGACTCACCTGATCCAGTTGTCACAAGCCAAGGCATCAGTGTGAACAGGGTGCAAATGGAGGGCTGAACAAGCAGTGGACCAGGTTAACAGCCAACTACAACACTAGGAAATAGTTGGGTGGTTACAGCAGGGCAAGGCAAGGCTGGGGTGGGGACCAGCCCCCAAAATGTGGTCCAAAGCCATGAAAAAGGAGATGAAAGAGCTGGTGGTCTCAGAAGTCACCAGAATGGAGGATGAAGATCTAAGGATCAGAGCTGTGAAGCAGCGTGGAAGGTGGACAAACTGGGAGGCAGTTACCAACAAAGTCGTAAAGTGGACTGACATGTGGAAGAAACCCTCAAGCAGGACTGAGCTTCCTCATCAGATCCACCTATGACACCCTCCCAAGCCCCCAAAATGTGCACCTCTGGTACAGCTCAGAAACCTGCTGCAGCCTTTGTGATGCACAAAATCCAAGCTTGCAGCACATCCTCACTGGCTGCAAAACAGCTCTGACCCAGGGCCGATACAGATGGTGCCATGACCAAGTGCTCCGGAAACTGGCAAAGGTGTTGGAGAAATGCAGGCTCGAATCCAACAGAGCCAGCTGGGCATCCTCCAAACCGTGGATAGGTTTCGTTAAACAAGGAGCAAAAACAGGAAATATCAGCTAGAGGGAGTGGTCCATCTTGAAATCCAGATGTGAGTGGCAGATGAAGATTGACCTCGACCAGCAGCTCAAGTTCCCTCCTGAAATAGTTATTACTTCCCTATGGCCAGACATTGTTCTGTGGTCCACCTCTGCTAAGATGGTAATCTTGGCAGAACTCACAGTACCGTGGGAAGAAATGATGGAGGCAGCCTTTGAAAGAAAAAAGGAGAAATACAGCAAGCTTGCTGCAGCTTGTACAGAAGCAGGGTGGAAGGTATGCACCTACCCTGTCGAAATCGGATGCAGAGACTTCGTTGGAAAATCCACTCAGCAGCTACTGAAGACCCTTGGTGTCACTGGGTCCAAGCAGAAGAAGGCCCTCAGGGAACTGGCTGAGGAGGCAGAGAAAGGGAGCTTCTGGCTCTAGCTCAGAAGAAGAGATCCAAAATGGGGTAACCAAGGATCTTTGGGCCAGCCACAGGGAACAATAGGGAGATATCCCTACCGCTGCCCCAACACCTAGAGATGTTCTGGGTTCAAAGGAGCAAAACATCTGTGAAGGGTGGCTCCCAGCTGACAACCCTGTGGCTGGCCCACTGGCACCGGCGGAGGTGCGACAGGCAGAAATGCCCTGCAGGTAACAAACACCTGTGCTTCCAACTAAGTTCGAAGATACTTTCAGTCAAAAGTTCTGCCTTATGAGACACCTGTCTATTATGGCAACAAGGCAACAAGGCAGCAACCTTCTGTTTCAAATGCAGCCAATAACTCAGTGATGTCTGTATGCCTATATGACACGTATTTTGTTTGTTTAGATAATTCACATTTCACTCTTTTTTTTTTAAATGGACACTGACAGCTGCCTACAGTGATATATGCTGAGAGGGTACATTAAATATTTGACCATGTGGGGACATCTGACTGGTCCCCATGTGGAAAATTAAAATCTAAGAGTCTAAAGCTTTCCTTTTGGTTACTGATGTTAATATTAGGGTTAGATTTAGGTGTACCACATACCATTAATTAGCTACATTATTAATTATGTCAATGGAAGGTTCTCATAAGTAAGGCAAGTGTGTGTGTGTGTGTGTGTGTGTGTGTGAGAGAGAGAGCGAGAGAGAGCTTTGAACCAATTAGTAGTGGCAGAGGACAATGTAGGTCAAAAACAGCACAACCTTCTATGCCAGCAAACATTTGCTTTCAGAGGAGTGGACAACAGTGCAAAGCTGGAGGCTTTGCCCCGTGTGTGTGCGTGTGCGTGCGCACGTGCACACATTTTCCCAGTTTCCAGTTGCCAGGTTTGTTCCAGTGAAAGTGACATTCAGAGGTGCTCAGGGATTTTGAGACAGCAACAAAATAAATATCACTTGTGTTCAACTAACTCGTACGGAGTTCAATTTATTTAACAGAGACTGTGTTAATTAAATTCTGATGGTTTGTAAAGCTTCTATGAAAACATCACTGATGATGTGTAGTATGTGTGACAGCATCCTGGAACACGAATTTATTATTACACAGCAGTAGCTTGTGAAATTTAGAGGCTTAAAGATTAAGTTAAAGTGGATTATGCATTCTGTTTATTCAAGGAACAGCCTGACATGTTGTAAAATAAACACAGAATGCCTTTGATGTTCATTTATTTCATATAGAAGAAATTAATTTACATCTTTTAGTGTAGTATGAAAGTTATGATTGTGTTTATGAAATTGTCAGATTTCTGCTGAAGAATGGAGGCATTACAAATGTTCCAAATATTTAAATTCATAGTAAAAATTGTTTGTTTGTTTGTTTGTTTTAAACATTTCTCCACTTTTTTCTGTCAGTTGTAATAAACATTGTGATGCTCTTTTCTGGGATGGTGAATTTGTACTGGTAATCTCAGGACCAAAACCTGAATTCATAATGCTTGAAATGTAAAACCTGTATGAATTAATGGTTTGCTGATTAAAATGATTAATGGTTAAAGTGAAAGTTTATACAATTACAGAAACTATAGTTGAGATTTCATTGCAGCTTTGTGTAAAATACTAGTGCAATTTCAAACAATTAGAATATTGTGAAAAAGTTAAATATTTTCCATCAGTTATTTAAGAAAGTGAGAATTTAACATACAGCGGTGTTTGAAAGTTTGTGGACCCTTTATAATTTTCTATATTTCTGCATAAATATGACCTAAAACATCATCATATTTTCACACAAGTCCTAAAAGTAGATAAAGAGAACCAGGTTAAACAAATGAGACAAACATATTAGACTTGGTCATTTATTTATTGAGGAAAATGATCCAATATTACATATCTGTGAGTGGCAAAAGTATGTGAACCTTTGCTTTCAGTATCTGGTGTTACCCCCTTGTGCAGCAATAACTGCAAGTAAACATTTGCGGTAACTGTTGATCAGTCCTGCATATCGGCTTGGAGGAATTTTAGCCCATTCCTCCATACAGAACAGCTTCAACTCTGGGATGTTGATGGGTTTCCTCACATGAACTGCTCGCTTCAGGTCCTTCCACAACATTTCAATTGGATTAAGGTCAGGACTTTGACTTAGCCATCCCAAAACATTAACTTTATTCTTCTTTAACCATTCTTTGGTAGAACGGCTTGTGTGCTTAGGGTCATTATCTTGCTGCATGACCCACCTTCTCTTGAGACTCAGTTCATGGACAGATGTCCTGACATTTTCTTTTATAATTTGCTGGTATAATTTAGAATTCTTTGTTCCATCAATGATTGCAAGCCGTCCTGGCCCAGATGCAGCAAAACAGGCCCAAACCATGATGCTACCACCATCATGTTTCACAGATGGGATAAGGTTCTTATGCTGGAATGCAGTGTTTTCCTTTCTCTAAACATAACGCTTCGCATTTAAACCAAAAAGTTAAACCAAAGTGGTGCTGCCCATAATGTCCAAGTGTGAAGTAAGTGTGAAGTGGCGAAGGGTAAAGTGATGAAAATATGAAATGTCTGAATTTAAAGTGTCCAAAAATAAAGTGCCCAAGTGTGAAGTAACCAAGAGTAAAGTGTCCAAAAGTAAAATTTCCAAATGTTAAGTGACTAAGTGGCAATGGAAGACATATAAGAAGTATAGTGTATAAAGTAACTCAATGACACTGTGAAGATAAGATATTCCATTTTTGATCCCATGAGGGGAAATCCAGCTGATGCAGCAGCTCAAGTACACAGTAAAATATAGATATATAGATAAATGTAGACTGTTAAAAATAGAATAGAATAAAAGAGAATAAAGACAGATATAATGTAAAATATATAATAGAATATGGAAAATAATAAAATATAATAGAATAAAGACAGCAAAATAAGGACAATATCTCACAAAAGACAGCAACAAACAACAAGACTTAGTAATGACACTACATCCACTAGTGGTGTGCATTGACTAGTGGTGTAGAGTCATATAAAGTGACACAGTGAAGTGAGGTAGCCATAGGTATGGTGGAACTGTAGCAATAATAGTGCAACATATTTACCGTATGTGAAATGGTACATAATAGTGTGGATGGGGGGGGGGGGGGTAGTGCTATGGCAATAGAGAAAAGGGACAAAATATACAGAATATATACATATGTGCACTGTGTGCAATGTTCAATGTTCCACATGAGTCCACTGCAGGAGAGAGAGAGAGAGAGAGAGAGAGAGAGAGAGAGAGAGAGAGAGTATGTGCAATATTCCACATGAGTCCAGTGCAGGAGAAAGAGTGTGTGTGTCAACATGATGGCAGTCTATGTTCTCCGCTGTTGTTATACAGTCTGATGGCAGTGGGCACAAATGAGCATCTGAAGCACTCAGTCTTGCTCTTAGGTGGAATCAGCCAATGACTGAATAAGCTGCCCAACTGCCACAGTTCCTCATGGAGAGGGTGAGAGGGATTGTCCAGGATAGCTCCGATTTTTTTTCTCTCATCCTCCTCTCACCCACTGACTCCAGACTGTCTAGCTCTAGACCCACCACAGAGCTGGCTTTGCTCACCAGCTTATTGAGTTTGTTGGCCTCTCCAGTCCTGATGCCATCATCCCAGCACACCACAGCAAAGAAGAGGGCCCTGGCTACCACAGACTGATAGAATGCCTTCAAGAGTTTGTTGCACACATTGAATGACCACAGCCTTCTCAGGAAGAATAGCCTGCTCTGTCCTTTCTTGTAAAGGGCATCAATGGTGTGTGTCCAGTCCAAATTATTGTTGAATAGAGATGCACTGTCCTACATACTGTTTAAGAAACTAATAGCCTGCAGCTAAAAACTGTTGTTGTTTTTTTTAGCCAGCTTGTCCATAATTGGATGCTCTGAAAGCTCTTACTAGATCTGGAGAGAATTGACTGTCTGGTGGATGACTGAAGTCTGAGCTAATTTTGTAAGCTTTCCCAAAGCACCATGTCAAGTAGACATCCTGTATGGCTGTGAGTCTGTTGCTTGCGTTGAGTTCTGCTGTTCTCACCACTCTCTGGAGAGCTTTGCGATTGTTGGCAGAGCAAATGCCATACCACACAGTGATGCATCCAGTCAGGATAGGATGATCTCTATGGTACAGTAGTCGAAGGTAGTGATAATGTTAGGGTACAGTCTGAATTTCTCTAGCTTCCTTGGGTAATATTGTCTCTCCTGGGCAGACCTTATGATCATCTTGGTGAAGGAATCAGATGAGGTCATCAGTGATGCAAACGCTGAGGCACTTGAAGGTCCTCAAAGCAGCTCCATTGATGTGTATGTTTGCATGCATGCCACTCTGAAACTTCCTGTAGTTCACTATAATTTCCTTCATTTTGCTGATGTTAAGAGACAGGTTGTTGTCATGGTAGTATTCTGACTAAGCTCTGATCTAATCTCAGCGATGAGGCCCAGGATGGATGTATCATCAGCAAACTTTAAAATGACACTGGAACTGTATTTGGTCCCACATGTTGGAGCTTCATGAAGACACTGGCAGGAACAATGGTATTGAAGGAAAACTCCAGGATCTTTGTAACCTGGTCCCTATTTTCCCATCTCTTTGAATCCAAATATTTATGGGGGGGGGGGGGGGAATTGAAATCAGTCCAGTATTGAGTTAGAATGATATAACCAGCACCAGCAAAATAACTATAGATGACTTGCAGCCATGTGATCAAAATGGGCTACGTCATGAGTGTCCGCCATGATGGTGGATATACAAAGTAACTAGGATGGCAGCCGCTGAAAGCATGTCTGTAAACAGTGCTGAATTTTCTCAGTATTACCACGATTTAAATGGTCAAGTGAAGATTCAATACAAAGAGAAGATAGATATGTATGGTTTTCACCCATATTATTTAAAAAATTCAGACTTTTCTGAAGACGCTTCTACCGACCATCGAGTACCCAGATATTGCGTTCTATCTGGTTTGGCTGCCAAAGAATCAAATCCAACCTTGGACGAAACATAGCCCATGTTCTGAGTGGGTGCCCAGTCTGGATTGTTTCTATTGTATAATTTTACTGATGCTCCTAGAAGCAAAATGGTAATACACAGGTTAAAATTATAACAATGACTGAGTGAACCACTACAATTTTATTTTAGAATTTTATAGCAAAATTCTAACAACACAAAATAAAATTCTTCCATGATATTATTGAGAAGGTTTTTGAATCTCACCTGAGATAAAATGATTACTGCAAACACGAGCTGTTTTGGTTTTACCATCTGTTAGATCAGCCCTGCTGATGTTGTTCAGCCATGCTCGTCTCCTCTCCATATTAAGCCTTAGAGTTTCCTCGCCCTCTTTCCAAATCATGGATGGAATTCTAAAAATTCGGAACATGCCACGGCCATGAGTACTGTTGTGACCACAACCATGTACAGCACAAAGATATGGCATAGCTAAAAGAACAGAGACTCAGATTGTTTTGCAGGTCAAGGGGCCCACAGGGCCCCTCCTGGGAAAAAACAGGGGCCCATTTCTACAATGGGGGGGCCCAGTGATTATCCTTCAGTTGAAGCGAACCTAGTGAGCGAAGCGAGCCCAATGAACAGCTGGGGCAGCCCAGGGGCTGTTTTTTTCTTCTCAATTCTGTTTTTTTTTTGGTATTAGAAGCCATATGAAGCAATGTAGATGACAAAAATCAATGCTTCAATCAAATATATTGAGATATTGTTTAATCAGTGGCAATATTTTGGAATTCAACCACAGGCCACTATATATCACATCTATATTATCTCCTCCTTGTAAATTATAATTTATTTTATTAACTTTTCACTTTGGTGTGGGTCTATAGTAGTAGTAGTCACCAGTGGCAGTGGTAGTAGTAGTAGTGGTTGCTGTTGTAGTAGTTGATGTTGCAGTAGTTGTTGTTATTGTTGTTGTAAAGCTAGTATGACTAATTACCTTGGGTATCAGGGGTATCAGTTTTTTCAGGTGAATGTACTTTCTCTCTGCCGAAGAATGACAAAATAGATGTATTTTTCTTTTTTTCTTATCCATGTTTTCTTGTCTCTTTCGAATATTCGTACATAGACTGTAAGACGCCACCTAGCGAAAGACTTGGATCAGGTTTTACTTGCTTGGGATGCTACAAATGGGGCGGCGGAAATACACGAATGGGTCCGACGTATATTCAATATGGCGGCGGTCAAAACAAATTCATCCGATGCTGAAATCTGTTGAATATCCAGATAATTATGTTGGAAGTTGCATATTTGTGCAAGATTTTCGATATTGAGACCATGAAGTCAAGTAATACCAGTCCCCCCAGGATTTCACGGGCCTTTTTTGCGATTGTTGTGGGCTAAAATGTCTGATGTTGCGGGGGTTTTCAAAAAAATTGTGATGAAAGTTGCGGTGTTTTTTAGGTTTTTGTTGCGATTACATTGCGGGAGGAAGTGAAAGTTGCGAGAAATTGTTGCGATTTTCTCTTTTTGTGATTAAAATTGAGTGATATGTTAAATATTAAGTTATTACTGAAAAACTATTGATTAAAAAAACAAAGACACTGAAAAATGGTCCTATAAACAACTTTACCAATATAAAAGATTACCAGGACTATAAAAATGCAGAAAAATAGGCTTTACTTATCCAAATGCTCCTGTTGGTTCAAAAGTTAAAGTGCATAGAACCTCACGGCACAATATGAAGTTACCTTAAAATATAATATAAATGCCTCAGTTTTCATGTAAGAAAAAAAACTATTAATACTAGTACTGTGTGCAGGCAGTCTCTCCTGAAGACTAAATTAAACAATAATTATAAACTAATAAAATAAATGGCTCAGGCTTCATAGAAGAAAAAAAAAAACAATTTTAACAGAATCTCACAGTATGATGCTGAAGCTGCCTAAACAATGGAAAATAAAATACCATTTTGGCAAAAATGTTGGCATCCATTAATTTCTTGCATTAAGTAAAAAAAATAATGTAAAGTGTACACAGTCCTTCACTGTAAACATAACACACTTTCAGTAACAGAATTTAAGCCTATATAAACACTGACTCGCACATGCTGCTTCTCTTGAACGTATACACGGAAGTAAGCAGTGTTGCCAGATACTGCTGACGTTTTCCAGCCCAAAATATGTTCAAAACCCGCCAAAATGCACTTGAAACCCCCCAACTGGAAGGGAAACCGCCCAATCTGGCAACACTGGAAGTAAGGCGGAAGGTAGTTTGTTGACGTCACCTTAAGATGACGCCAACGATTGGTCAAATTTGCGGGAAAGTTGCGGTGATTGGATATAATTGCAACACTGAATTCGTGGGGATTGGTTGAATTTGCGTTGAAGTTGCAAATCGCAACATTGCGAAATCCTGGAGGATCTGTAATACGCCACGAAACGTTCCAAATAGGGTATAAAATGTTTGCGTCCATATTGGCCCCTGCCCCTCTCGACAATGCGTTCATTATTCGAAATAGTGCGTCTTGGGCGCGCCAACAATCTGAGTCTCTGAAAGAATGCTTAAAGCAGTGGAAAAACAAAGTTGCGCACGCGTGACTGTTTTGTATGGAATGTCGCTTGACCCCGCATTTGTATATCCACCAACATGGCCAATATCCGGGTTTCTATTTTGCTTTCACGTCACTTACAAGTCAAGAATACAATGTAATCCTATGGGGCAATCATCCACATCAAAGTAAATTGCTTGTTTTTTTGCCACTGACAGGCTCATAATGCTGTTGTAAGTGTCTGACAACATGGAAAGAATCCCTACGGAGATACTCCTGTGTCTGTTTACCTCAATAATTGTTAAAAAAAACCTGTACAAAAGGACTGTTTCTACAGACATTGTTTTACCTTTCTCTTCTTCTGGTCTCTGAGGCAGCACCCGATTCAGGGAATGTAGTCAATTATTGCATGAGGGCTGTTTTCTGATGTTTACAAAAAGGATCCTTTCCATGTTGTCCAACACTCATTCATTTTGTTGTAATCAGCTAAATATTCGGGCAGATCTTTTCTCCATTTGGATTACATTATATAGCCATTTTGCAGTTGCTGCTTACAGCATTCTAACTCAATACTGGACTGATTTGAACTGGTTTTGTCCCAGGTAAATATTTGGACCCAACAAGATGGGAAAATAGGGCCCAGTAAAAAAAAAATTTCCTTTAAATGCTGAGCTGTAATCAATGAACAGCATAGGTACTGAACACATAGGTATTCTTTTTCTATAAGTCTGTGTTAGTAGTGTATATTGTCAATGTTTGCTTTATTGTATTATAAAGTAATTTGCATTAAATTGGGAAAAACTTAACTCACGTAAATTGTAGTGGTATGCAAACAGTTGTAAGGATGACTTAACTGATTTCCTGAGGTAGTGTGTGTGTGTATATGAGAGTGAGAGAGAGAAAGATGTGGATGTGGGCAGTGTGTGGGGGATATTGTAATCAAGGGGGAGTTTCAGCAGGAAGGGCTATTCTGGATGTTGAGGGTTTGAATAAGGACACGAATAAGATCCTTTGATACCTGCCAGTAATTCATTTTCGGCTGTCCCACTGTGCTTTTTCCCCCCCAGGATTTAATCCTTATAAAGTATTCAAAGCACAGAGATCTCCCAGAAGAGGCTCCTCAGATATACTCCCAGATTTTCAAAGAAGAAGAGAGCAGCTATTCCAGGAGTTAAATTATTAAATCACAGTCAAACTCAAGGGCCTTGTAATGTGATGATACTGTATTTGCTCTTTAACAATGACAACAAAAAAGGGACTCTGAAAGTGTGTTTTTGCAAGTTAAAATAATGTTTACCAATCCATTGAGGTTGAAGTTGACTTTTTCAACCCCAATAGGCTTGAGTTAATAGTCAAGGCCACAATTATATAATAATCCAAGTTATACTGTGGGGGCATTTATTTTATTTTTATTTTAATGCCATGATTTAAGTCCACTTGTCCTTTTAGAGGGAAGGGTCAGTTATTCTGACTGGTCACCTTTATTAGAAAAAATGCACAAACATGAGTGCTACAGGCACCCATTATAATGCATCTTCAAAGCTTTATTATCTTCCCCGAGTAAGCATTTATGTTTTCTAGCAGTGAGGGTGCTTGTTCATTAGTGAAAGAACATATGTTGATTTGAACAAATAAAGCATTCAGATATTTTCACTTGTAAATACACTGCAATCCTACTCAAAAATTACCATGATTGTGTATGTGTGAAAGTGTAAACAAGCAGAATGATTTGACCGATATGCTGTAATGATAGATTTCTCCATTACAGTCTCTCTCATTCTCTTGCCATCACTAGCTGCTAAATAAGTTGCCATGTGCTTGTAAATTACAGTTTCTTGTCCTGTTTTTCATTTACAACATTGTATATTCTAAATCATTGCACATATCCATCTCATCCTTGGTTTTTCAGCTTCTGGATTACTTTTCCTACTGCAAGTGAATTATGTAGCCCAATCATGTACAACCCCAAATCAGAAAAAGTTGGGACGGTATGTTGAAATTGAAATTAAAACTGAAAACAATGATTTGTAAACAACCTTTGACCTGTATTGCACTTAAAACAACATAACAGCACAATATTTGATGTTTTACCTCATGAATGTGATTGTTTTTTACCCCTAATAAACACTTATTTCAATTTTGATTCTTGCAACACATAAAAAAAAAAGTTGGGACATGTGGTAGAGGCATCTGTGAGCCCCCACAAAAGCAGAAGATTGCTCCTTGCACTACCCCTCTCCTGGTGCTGAATGGAATTGGACAGTTGAAGAGCTTTTGCCTGTGGGGTGGGGCTCGCACAGCTACAGTGCATTAAGCAGTGCTACTCTCTACACTCCAACAGATGCCAAGAGAGTATAAAAGGCTCTCTCTCTACCCACAGGTTAATTCACTCAACTCAGTGGTATACCAATGAAGACACTCTCTGCTCTCTCTCGCAGACAGTTCTGGAGACAACAATACCATGCAAAGCCTGAGACACCTCCCAGCTGGGACTGCTCACTTGCCAAGGCACAAGACTCCAGTCTGGTTGCCTGGAGTCCTCACAGCCTACCAGCACCCTGCCGCCTGACTCTAGAGACCCTCTGGCTAAGCTCCTCTTCTCACATTACCTAGAGCAGCTCTTGGGCACCTCTCTTTTCAGTTCTCCCTCAACCTTACCTTCCACCAAAACAAAATAAATGAGCATGTTTTTTCCTCACCTTCCCTGGGTCAGTCTCTGCGTTCTTCCTGCCTCAGCAGCAACGCGCTACAGTGGTAAAAAATGATGGGCAAGAACACAGGATTGATCTAGCCCCCTCCCATGGAACCCCTTCTCAAGCGTCTTCTGGAGTCCAGCCTACAACAGCAGCAGGTGACCCAAGAGCTGGCCTGAGGGGTCCAAATGGCCACCCAAGAAATACTGCAACATTGAGCCACTAGGGGTGCCTCCCTCCTTTGCCTCCCAGAGCCTGGCAAGAGGCACAGAGGCTACTCAGCAAGCTCAGGCCAGAGGACATTGTGGAATCTTTCCTTTATGTCTGTGAACAGACTGCGCTCAGTGAAAACTGGGCTGAAAATGAATGGGCCCTTGCTCCGCTGCTCTCTGGAAAAGACCAGAGGCCTACTTCTCTCTTCCTCCTTAGGTGGTAAATGAATACTAGCATCTGAAGGAAGTAATCCTAGTTTGATGCAGTCTGTTTCCATGTGAGGCGGTGACAGCGTTCCATTACTGGTCCTACAGTATGGCTCCCCTTCCCCCACACCACCAAATACTGGCTCCAACCCAAAATCCACTCAGCCACACAGGTAGCAAAGAGGATGGCAATGGACGGATTCCCTCAGAAGAGGCCAGAGCCATGGGGATGAAAGCTGCAACCACCCTGTCAGAGATGGTAGAGGCTCTGCAGTGTGTCTTTTCAAAAATGAAAGTCTGCTGGCCCCTCCATAGAAGGAGCTACCCAAATGCAACACATCCAACCCCCCACAGCCAGCCTGGGCCAACAACCCCCCAGCAAAGACATACTCTCTGAGCTACCTGTCCCACTCAGCCAGATGAGCCCATGCCCACTGGGCCTGAGCCAGCTCCTGTTACACCTGCCAGGAACCCCTAGTTGGCTGGCTGTACTGTGTATGCTCCACACAGCACCTAGGGCCCCTGTACTACAATCTTGCTAAATGGACACCCCAGCTAGGCCCTGTTAGACGCTGGGAGCACCATCACCCATGCCTGGGTCTCAGCCTTACCCAATCCCATGACCCCGTGTTGTACTGTTAAGGTTACCTGCATGCACAGGGATGCATGAGAGGTGACTGCTGCCAGCATCTGAGTAGAGGACCACTGTGGTGAGTGGGAACTGCTGGTGGAGGTAATTCCTGATTTACCTGTCCCTTTGATACTAGGGAAGGACTATCCTGGTTTCCCTGCTGAGCTGCTGACACATCCAGAAAAGAACAGGCATCCCAGGCCAGACCAAAGGGCTCGATGGTGCTGCTCCATGGCTAGGAGGGTCCTCCTTGCAGAAGAGCTGGAGGATGCTGCAGCTGAGGGTGAGTCCTGCTTGACCAACAACCCCCTCTCTCATGTTTCAGCAGGTCACCTGAGAAGGAAACTTCATCCAGAAACAGAAGGACAATGATTGTCTTAAACACTGTTGGGGACAGGTGTGCCTCATAGAGGGTGAACCTTAGCAAGTTGGACTCCCCCTGCCACCAGTATAAATCCTCATCCAAAGAGGACTCCCTTACTACCACACCAACTGCCAGGGACAGCAGTGTGATCTCCTAGTGGTTCCCTAATCCAAGACAGACATTCTCACGCACCTTGCACGCACTCATCCCCTTGGGGGCCACCTGGGTGCCTGAAACACCCTTGCCAAACTGAGGGACCACTTCCACTGATCAGGAATGGAGTCAGAAGTAAAGAATTTCTGTCAGCGGTGCCCTCAGTGTCAGCACACTGACCCAGCTAAGCCTGCTTCTGTGTCACTCATCCTTCTGCCCATCATTAGTGTGCCTTTTGAGAGAGTGGGGATGGATCTGGTGGGTCCACTCCCCAAGTCAGCCTGGGAGCATGAATACATCCTCATCATCATTGACGATGCCACCCAATATCCTGAGGACAAGCCCATCTGCAAATCTACCTCCAAAAGCATTGCAAGGGAACTGGACCTTCTCTTCTCCTGCATGGGCCTCCTGAAAGACCTGCTAACAGACCAAGGTATACCATTTTTCTTCAAACTAATGTTTGAAGAAACATTAGTTTGCATTCTCAGCCATGCTGTCAGAGATCTTGAACATGAGGTGTATCTGAAATACAGAATGGATGGGTCTCTCTTTGACTTGCACCACCTAAATGCCAAGACAAAGACAGTCAAAAAGATGATACTGGAGGCACTCTTTGCTGATGACTGTGCCCTCATGGCCCACACAAAATCTGCCCTACAGCATATCGTTGATAAGTTTGCTGAGGCATCCCATCTCTTCGGGCTCACCGTCAGCTTGGGCAAGACAGAGGTGCTGTTCCAACCCAGTCCTCTTGCTACAGGACACCAGCCCTCCATTGCTATCAATGGAACAGAGCTGAAGACTGTGGAGGAGTTTAACTACCTCAGCAGCATCATCTCCAGTGACGGCTCCCTTGACAGAGAGATCAACGCCAGGATCTCCAAAGCCAGCCAGGCCCTGGGCAGGCTGCGAGTTCATGTGCTGAATCAACACAACATCCAGCAGTCCACCAAGCTCAAGGTGTACAAGACAATTGTGCTCACCAGCCTCCTCTACGATTGTGAGACCTGGACCCTGTACAGTCAGCACATTCGACTGCTTGAGTGCTTTCGCATGCATAGCCTGCGTTCAATCCTGGGCATCGACTGCTTGAGTGCTTTCACATGTATAGCCTGCGTTCAATCCTGGGCATCAAGTGGCAGGACAAGATTACAAATCTCGAGGTCTTGGACTGTGCTGAAATAACCAGCATTGAGGCCATGATCCTGAAAGTGCAACTGAGATGGACAGGGCACATCATTCACATGGATGACCACCGGATCCCAAAACAGCTCCTCTATGGCGAATTTTGCCAAGGCAAAAGGAAACAAGTAAGGCCAGTGAAATGCTTCAAAGACTGTGTCAAGGCTAACATCACTTATGCTGGCATAGCCCCAAAGCAGCTGGAGGAGTGTGTGCAGGATTGATCCAACTGGCGTGCCCTAACATGCCTTGCCCAGGAAAACTTTGAAGACAACCAGCGAGACAACATCACCATGGCGCATGCTAGGAGAAAGGCGGCAGCTGAGGCATCCAGTGATTCAGAACAGTTTTCCTGCCCTCACTGCGGACGTACTGTACATGCAGATCCTGCATCGGACTCCAGAGCCATCTGCGAGTCCACACCCGCACATAGACGTTATCATCAGATCCGATGGACCACCAGTGACAATGTTTGATATGAGCTGGCTGTTGCAGGTCAAACAGCTCCGAACCTCGAGAACCACCCCCAGACTGAAGGCCTCATTGAGCAGTTCAACACTAGAATTCCAGAAATTTTCATCCCAAACCAAAGTGAGTGACCCTTCTCTTACTTTCCACACAAGCTAACCTCTCCTTCTTCAACACAGTTATCACCTGTACTTATTTATATTATTATGCAAATGTTGAGCAGGTCAGTATGAGTGAAGCAGCACCTGACAAAGAGGAAAACTGTGTGTGCATGTGCTTCACATAAGCGCGATGCGCAGAATGTGTAACTTTCAAGGGAGACAGTATCAGATGATATACAATAAGTGTGTTTTTATGCAAGAATAAAACTGAATAAAATTTATTCAGATTTTGCTGTGAATGCATTAATTTTGTTTAAGACTGATGTATATATGCATGCTTTAGCATGTTTAGTGTGGTGTGGACAACAGAAAATAAGAATAGGTAAAAAATAAAAAGGTTATGAAATTCAAGTGTAGACTTAATTTGTACAGTCTACATGTCAGATTAAAAGTTTTTTTTTATCTATTCTTAGTTTCCCTCATTCAAAATTCAGTTCGCACTGATTAACATGAGCTAGTTCACATTCATAGTTCACAGTCCCAAAAATGAACTAGTCTAGTTCACGTTCATTTTTTAAAGAGCCACACCAAATCCAACGTGAAATTTTTGATCATGCAATTAAAAAAAATACATTTTCACCTACCATTAGAGCATTCTTGGTGTTTACTTTTTTTTTTTGATATAAGGAAATCAGTAGTGTCACAGGCAGTGCATCAGAGCGCATTGCCATAAGACAACACTGGTCAAGACAAGGAATATGCAAGAAAATCGAGATGGTCATGGAATAGTTTTCCAAGGTGCAATCCCAAAACATTGTAACACATTGTATTTCAGATCACAATAAGAAATTTAAATTTTTGCCTATTATCCCTACTTCTGTTGAGTGAACATCATTCACTCTCACCAGTGAACTACACTCACATTGTCATTTATTAGTTGCAAACTGATTTGTTCAGTTCACTAAAATTATGAGCATGTTCAATGAATGGTGCTCATTTACTGCATTCCTGCACAACACTCCTTATTTTTACACTGTCTGATACTGTCTCTCTTGAAATTAACATTAACACACACACACACACACACACACACACACACTATATATATATATATATATATATATATATATATATATATATATATATATACACACAAATTAGCATTCATTTTTGATTAATATCAATTGGATTTCACACAGTCTACACTTGAATTTTATATATTTTTGTTATTCTTATTTTCCATTGTCCACACTTTCCCCTTCACTAAATATGCTAAAACGTCATTGGAGTCATTTTTTTATTTACTCAGTTTTATTCTTTCATAAAAGCACACTTATTTTTACACTGTCTGATACTGTCTCTTTTGAATGGTAAACATTCTGTGCTAATGCATGTATTGTGCTTGTGTCAATCATGCATATACAAGTTTTTTTCCTCTTTATTAGGTGCTGCTTTGTTAAAACTGATAAGCGCTCAATATTTGCATAACAATATAAAAGTTGCATAGGTGATAACTGCACTGAAAAGGGAGGGGTGAGCTTGTGTAGGGAGAAGGGGGAGGTGTCACCCCCTATGGCTTGAGATGAAAATTCTTGGAGCCCTTGTGAATTCTAGTGTTAACCAGACCCTCAAAATAATGCTCAGAAGGGTGGTGGAAGAAGATGGGAGGAAGTGGGACCTCCTCCTTCTATGCCCTCTTCACTGTCAGCAAACCACCCCAGGTTTCTACTGATTTCACCTCTTTCAAGCACCTCTTCAGGAGAAGGCCCAGGGGCCTACATAATGTCACCAGAGATGCCTGGAAGAAGCAGCCCTTACTGTTCTGGATGGTAATTGAGTATATAAAAGAGATACAAGAGCGGATTGAGCAAGTTGTCCCCACTGTCAGACAATACATGCAGAAGGCTCGGACCACCCAGTCAAGACTTTACAACTGGCCAGCCCAGCAACTGGGCAAGTGAGTCCTGCTCCTGGTCCCCTCCACCAAAAGCAAATTCCTGGCTTCCTGGAACAGGCCCTTCACCATCACGGAGCAAGTGGGGGCCATCAACAGCCCCCTTTCTACAACAGCCCAGTAAGCGCTGAGATACTCAGCTATACCATATCAATCTGTTAAAATGCTGGATTGAACCCCAACCTATGCTCTCAGCTTTTGCCACTACTTCCTCAGATCCCCAGGGCAATGCAGCAAGGACCTGATTCCAGCCCAGCAACAGGAACTCAACAAGCTGGTGGACAAGTTTGGGGACATGTTCTTAGGAAAGCCAGGAAGGACCCACCTGAGACCTAGAAATCATCTGACCACAATACACTTTTCCACAGTGTGATTGTCCATCCCAGATACTTCCAAGCCAAGAGAAGTATGAACTGGCATTTGTGGATGTAACTCCATATTGTAGTGCTTGACAAAGCATTGCCAAAGTAATCCCGAGTCCATGTGGTTATATCAGCTATAGATGAATAACTGTTCTTGATGATGTGCTGTCTGATGGATTGGAGAGCACAGGTGTTCAGCTTAGTCTTGTGCCCTTGCCCTTTACACATTGAAATTTCTTCAGATTCTTTGAAGTGTTTAATGATATTACACACTGTAGAGGGTGAAATATCCAAATCCCTTTGCATCTTTCTTTGAAGAACATTGTTTTTCAACATTTCAATAATTTTCTCATGCATTTGTTGACAAACTGGAGATCCTCAGCCCATCTTTGTTCCTCAAAGACTAGGCCTTTCTTGGATACTGATTTTGTACCAAATTATGATTACAGTCACCTGTTGACATCACCTGTTTCAAATCACATCATTATTTATTTGTTATACCTCATTACTAGCCCTACATTTCTCCCATCCCAACTATTTTTGGAATGTGTTGCAAGCCTGAAATGCAGGAATGCATGTACAGTGGTGTTTGAAAGTTTGTGAACCCTTTAGAATTTTCTATATTTCTGCATAAATATGACCTAAAACATCATCAGATTTTCACACAAGTCCTAAAAGTAGATAAAGAGAACCCAGTTAAACAAATGAGACAAAAATATTATACTTGGTCATTTATTTATTGAGGAAAATGATCCAATATTACATATCTGTGAGTGGCAAAAGTATGTGAACCTCTAGGATTAGCAGTTAATTTGAAGGTGAAATTAGAATCAGGTGTTTTCAATCAATGGGATGAAAATCAGGTGTGAGTGGGCACCCTGTTTTATTTAAAGAACAGGGATCTATCAAAGTCTGATCTTCACAACACGCGTTTGTGGAAGTGTATCATAGCACAAACAAAGGAGATTTCTGAGGACCTCAGAAAAAGAGTTGTTGATGCTCATCAGGCTGGAAAAGCTTACAAAACCATCTCTAAAGAGTTTGGACTCCACCAATCCACAGTCAGACAGATTGTGTACAAATGGAGGAAATTCAAGACCATTGTTACCCTCCCCAGGAGTGGTCGACCAACAAAGATCACTCCAAGAGCAAGGCGTGTAATAGTCGGCAAGGTCACAAAGGACCTCAGGATAACTTTTAAGCAACTGAAGGCCTCTCTCACATTGGCTAATGTTAATGTTCATGAGTCCACCATCAGGAGAACACTGAACAACAATAGTGTGCATAGCAGATCTGCAAGGAGAAAACCACTGCTCTCCAAAAAGAACATTGCTGCTCGTCTGCAGTTTGCGAAAGATCACGTGGACAAGCCAGAAGGCTATTGGAAAAATGTTTTGTGGATGGATGAGACCAAAATAGAACTTTTCAGTTTAAATGAGAAGCATTATGTTTGAAGAAAGGAAAACACTGCATTCCAGCATAAGAACCTTATCCCATCTGTGAAACGTGGTGGTGGTAGTATCAAGATTTGGGTCTGTTTTGCTGCATCTGGGCCAGGACAGCTTGCCATCATTGATGGAACAATGAATTCTGACTTATATCGGTGAATTCTAAAGGAAAATGTCAGGACATCTGTCCATGAACTGAATCTCAAGAGAAGGTGGGTCATGCAGTAAGACAACAACCCTAAGCACACAAGTCGTTCTACCAAAGAATGGTTAAAGAAGAATAAAGTTAATGTTTTGGAATGGCCAAGTCAAAGTCCTGACCTTAATCCAATCGAAATGTTGTGGAAGGACCTGAAGCGAGCAGTTCAGGTGAAGAAACCCACCAACATCCCAGAGTTGAAGCTGTTCTGTATGGAGGAATGGGCTAAAATTCCTCCAAGCCAGTGTGCAGGACTGATCAACAGTTACTGGAAATGTTTAGTTGCAGTTATTGCTGCACAAGGGGGTCACACTAGATATTGAAAGCAAAGGTTCACATACTTTTGCCACTCACAGATATGTAATATTGGATCATTTTCCTCAATAAATAAATGAGCAAGTACAATATTTTTGTCTCATTTGTTTAACTGGGTTCTCTTTATCTACTTTTAGGACTTGTGTGAAAATCTGAGGATGTTTTAGGTCATATTTATGCAGAAATATGGACAATTCTAAAGGGTTCACAAACTTTCAAGCACCACTGTATATTAAAAATGAAATGAAGCTGACCAGACAAAACCTGAAATTTCTTGGGTTCATACCTAGTGCAATGAAATACAAGTCAAAGTAAATTTAGAAATCACTGCTTTCTTTTTTTATCTGCATTTTTCCATACCATCTCAACTTTTTCTGATTTGGGGTTGTAGATCTATCCATTGGTGCCTCATAGCTTCAGGGTTCTTAGTTCAATCCTGAGCTTGGGTCTGTGTGGAGCTTTTTGTGCATATTCTTCCCATGTTCACATGGGTTTCCTCTTGGTCTTCTGGCTTTCTGCCACTGTCCAAAAACATTCAGGCTATGCCAAATTTCCTTGGTGTGAATGAATGTGTGAATATGTGTACAAAGGGTGTCCTGCAATGGCCTGGTATCCCATTTGAGGTGTATTTTCCTGCCTTGTACCCACTGTTTCTGGAATTGGCTCCAGATTTAACATGACTCTGATTAGGATGAAGCGCTTACTGAAAAAAAATGAATGAATGAATGAATGAATGAATGTTAATATTTACAAACTTTCTGAATTACTTTAACTTTCACTGAATCCAACTGCTCTGATACCATATAGCATTTTCTACAGAAAGTGGGCAGAATTGATCACATCTATTTTTCTGATGAAATCTCAATGATATTTGTTTTACTTGTGTTTTTTTAACAACTAAAGGGAGTGTTCACATCAATTTTCAGACCTGACCCAATAATATTGTGGTCATTAAAAGGGTTTCAAAAAACAAAAAAAAACCTCAAACTCTCCTTTTGAAATGCTTGCATAGAGGAATTTGGTCTATTATGCCGCTTTTCCACTACAAACGCGGCTGAGCCGTGCCGTGCTGAGTCGAGCTGAGTCGAGCTGAGCGGGGCTGTTGGAGTTGCATTTCGACTACAACCGCGCTGAACCGTGCTGGCTGGAAGTGGGTGGACACATTGGGTGGAGTTAGCGAAAGTGGGTGGACGTCACGTGATGTCGTTAAGCAGCGCAAACAGTGACATCAGTGACAGTGGCGGAACAAGTCAGAGCCGGGCCGGGGGCGGGGCAAATGACCGGGCCCTTTATTAAAGCTTATCATAACATCATTTTAGGCTACAAAATGTCCGCAACTGCGGTGTTTACCAATTTCAACACTACCGGGTGCAACTATGTTATTTAGTACATCAAGTCCTTCAAACGAACATGTAACTCAGAAACAAAAAACATTAGGATACTGTACATGGCTCATAATAAAACATCAATAGCCTATACTGCGCACATTATTTGAAGGGCATACGAATGAGCGCTCAGAGGTTGCAACAGTGACAGGAAGAGTCAGAAATAAAAGGAGGGCGGTGCAAACCTCACTGAATGCACTGTGTTTACCAATTTCAACACTACGGGGTGCAACTATGTTATTTTGTACATTAAGTCCTTCAAACGAACATGTAACTCAGAAACAAAAAAACATTAGGCGACATACTGTACATGGCTCATAATAAAACATCAATAGCCTACTGCGCGCATTATTTGAAGGGCATACGACGAGCCTTGCGCTCCGCGAACTCGTGCACGATGCTCTGTATGTCACTGATTCAGTTATCTTTTAAGCGGTAGTCTCACGACCCGGATAGTAAACAATAAACATGGAGGACATGGAGTCGTTAGTGTTGCTGGTCTTGGTGCTGTGGCTTGTTGTCACCGACAACGCCAACAGATACTGGCAAGAGCGTATAGATGAGGCGAGGCGCATAAGGCTTCAGAAATTCTCGTAATTCGTAATTATTCTCCTTCCGGGTTTGCAGTGTTTACAGATCCCAGCGTGCTCGCGGGGCGTGTGTGGGCATGTGAGGACACTCCTCCTCACCAATCAGTGCACAGGGGAGTGTCTGCTCACGCCCCCAGCCTCACTCGGCACGGCTTGGCTCGCTTCAGCCCCACTCCAAAACGGTGCGAGTTTTAGGGGCTAAGCAGGGCTGAAACGAGCTGAGTCGTGCTGGTTTTTGGTAGTCGAAACGCGAGCCGTGTCGGGCTGAAGTGAGCTGAAGCGAGCTGAAGTGAGCTGAAAAAGGGTAGTGGAAAAGGGCCATTAGTAACATTCACCCAAGAAGTCTCACTATTACTTGTGTGTCCATAACAGTTCTTCAGTTCATCTACACATGCAGTCCATGGCAGTCCATTACATATTTCTTTTCATGAATGATGTGTACAACCCCGATTCCAAAAAAGTTGGGACAAAGTACAAATTGTAAATAAAAACGGAATGCAATGATGTGGAAGTTTCAAAATTCCACATTTTATTCAGAATAGAACATAGATGACATATAAAATGTTTAAGCTGAGAAAATCTCATCTTGTCTCATTATCTCATCTCATTATCTCTAGCCGCTTTATCCTTCTATAGGGTTGCAGGCAAGCTGGAGCCTATCCCAGCTGACTACGGGCGAAAGGCGGGGTACACCCTGGACAAGTCGCCAGGTCATCACAGGGCTGACACATAGACACAGACAACCATTCACACTCACATTCACACCTACGGTCAATTTAGAGTCACCAGTTAACCTAACCTGCATGTCTTTGGACTGTGGGGGAAACCAGAGCACCCGGAGGAAACCCATGCGGACACGGGGAGAACATGCAAACTCCGGACAGAAAGGCCCTCGCCAGCCACGGGGCTCGAACCCGGACCTTCTTGCTGTGAGGCGACAGCACAAACCACTACACCACCGTGCCGCCCAGCTGAGAAAATGTATAATTTAAAGAGAAAAATTAGGTGATTTTTAAATTTCATGACAACAACACATCTCAAAAAAGTTGGGACAAGGCCATGTTTACCACTGTGAGACATCCCCTTTTCTCTTTACAACAGTCTGTAAATGTCTGGGGACTGAGGAGACAAGTTGCTCAAGTTTAGAGATAGGAATGTTAACCCATCCTTGTCTAATGTAGGATTCTAGTTGCTCAACTGTCCTAGGTCTTTTTTGTCGTATCTTCCGTTTTATGATGCGCCAAATGTTTTCTATGGGTGAAAGATCTGGACTGCAGGCTGGCCAGTTCAGTACCCGGACCCTTCTTCTACGCAGCCATGATGCTGTAATTGATGCAGTATGTGGTTTGGCATTGTCATGTTAGAAAATGCAAGGTCTTCCCTGAAAGAGACGTTGTCTGGATGGGAGCATATGTTGCTCTAGAACCTGGATATACCTTTCAGCATTGATGGTGTCTTTCCAGATGTGTGAGCTGCCCATGCCACACGCACTAATGCAACCCCATACCATCAGAGATGCAGGCTTCTGAACTGAGCGCTGATAACAACTTGGGTCGTCCTTCTCTTTAATCCGAATGACACGGCGTCCCTGATTTCCATAAAGAACTTCAAATTTTGATTCATCTGACCACAGAACAGTTTTCCACTTCGCCACAGTGCATTTTAAATGAGCCTTGGCCCAGAGAAGACGTCTGCGCTTCTGGATCATGTTTAGATACAGCTTCTTCTTTGAACTATAGAGTTTTAGCTGGCAACGGCGGATGGCACGGTGAATTGTGTTCACAGATAATGTTCTCTGGAAATATTCCTGAGCCCATTTTGTGATTTCCGATACAGAAGCATGCCTGTATGTGATGCAGTGCCGTCTAAGGGCCCAAAGATCACAGGCAGCCAGTATGGTTTTCCGGCCTTGACCCTTACACACAGAGATTCTTCCAGATTCTCTGAATCTTTTGATGATATTATGCACTGTAGATGATGATATGTTCAAACTCTTTGCAGTTTTACACTGTCGGACTCCTTTCTGATATCGCTCCACTGTTTGTCGACGCAGAATTAGGGGGATTGGTGATCCTCTTCCCATCTTTACTTCTGAGAGCCGCTGCCACTCCAAGATGCTCTTTTTATACCCAGTCATGTTAATGACCTATTGCCAGTTGACCTAATGAGTTGCAATTTGGTCCTCCAGCTGTTCCTTTTTTGTACCTTTAACTTTTCCAGCCTCTTATTGCCCCTGTCCCAACTTTTTTGAGATGTGTTGCTGTCATGAAATTTCAAATGAGCCAATATTTGGCATGAAATTTCAAAATGTCTCACTTTCGACATTTGATATGTTGTCTATGTTCTATTGTGAATACAATATCAGTTTTTGAGATTTGTAAATTATTGCATTCCGTTTTTATTTACAATTTGTACTTTGTCCGAACTTTTTTGGAATTGGGGTTGTACATTATTTGAAGTGATTGTTACATTATAATGAACAGAATATTTTTATCTAATTTTTAGAAAATGTATTCATTTGTACTGTAGCTGTTGAGCTCAATGTCAAATGATCCCTATTTATTTACAGCCTTCCTGAATAATGATGTCAAGTTCGTCACATAAATCTAACTTCCTACACCAAAGTAGCAATAACAGAAGCCAAGAATATGAGCAATACAAGTTACTTTAAGGTTAATAAACTTCCATTTTTCACCAGCTCAGCTTGCAAATATGCAATTGCCATCACACACACACACACACACACACACACACACACACACACACACACACAAATTCATTTCAGTAAGCACTTTATTCTAGGCTTGTAGTACTCAAGTCCAGGACTTGGACTCAAGTCCGACTCGTGCCCTAATTTTAAGGACTCGTGACTTGACTTGGACTTGAGCACTGATGACTCGGACTTGGACTCGGACTCATGCATTAACTGCATTCGGACTCGTAAATTGGAGACGAGGACTCAGATTTTTTCTTTATTTTTTGTAACATGCCATAATAATTTGGCATAAGATATTTATATCTCCATTAATTTTTGTACTCATTTTGTGCAAGAGTGTCACACCTGCGTGCCTTGGCGTGTGCATCAGATAGACTATCAGGCACACACTGGACAGTGCGCCCGCCAAGCGGACTCTCGCATGCGCACCGGAAACAACTCGCACCTGCACAGGATTAAGGCGCAATCAGCACACCTATATAAAAACTGTGAAGACACACTTACTTTGCGAAGTATTGGGTTGTGTTGCTGGTATATTACCGAGCCTTATTTCCCTGTTTGATTTCGTGATCCCTGATTTCCTGTTTCTCGTCTTTGATTCTGTCTAGTCTATGATAGTCTGTTTGTGCCTTGCTCAACCTATTGCTGTTATGTTTTATGTTGTCCTTAATCCATTAATTAGGACTCTGAATTTAATCACGGACACCAAGTTTCAACTCACTGCATTTTACTTGTGGAATCATTTGTGTACATCTGTGTTACACTGGTAATGCTCCCCAATTATACACTCAACATAAGGTTCCTCTTAAAGGGATAGCATTCTGTTCAGGACATGACACCCCCCCCCCCCCCCCCCCCTTTACTTGGACATAAACTTTATCCAATAAACATATTTATTTTCAAAGGAATTTTCTCAGTTACTTGCACTAACTTAACCAAAATTCTCAGTAACCTACTTTATGTCTGTCTTCATGTAAGAAAATCATCCTCAGTATTCAAACACTTGTAACATATCTGCAACTCATTTGTAACTCATCTGCTTAAGTATAGCAAACATTCACATTGACTAACAGCAGTCACTAATCTCAATCAGAACATGTGACCTAAGTAGTAATAAAGTCTTTCAGCCTCCCTGGTGGTTTTCTTTGGTGCTGAGGTCTAAGAAGAGGTGTTGGAGGACTGCTGTGTTCAGTTGGCATAATAGCACAGGAGTCAATAGCTGCTTGTGGCTCCAGGTTTAATCCAACATCACCGGTCTCCATTTCCTCTGTTCCTTGTTGGTCTGTGATATACTTCTTCACACTGGTTGTATTCCGGCTCTACTAGGCTCCGGTAGGTGAGTCCACCGTTACTTTGTTTCCATTCTTACTGATTACTGTATGTGGTGTTTTGTTGAATGGTGTAGTGAACTTATCCACTTTCTCTTGTCTTACCAGGACTTTATCTCCCACATCCACGTCTGAATATTCTGCTTTTCTCTGCTCATCAGCATATAGCTTGTATCTCCCTTTCTGTTCAGCATCTTTATCGGTCACTTCCAGGTCCATGTGTGCAGATGTGATTTCAGGCAACTTGCCCCTCATCTTTCTGTTGAACAAAAGTTCTGCTGGACTCTTCCCTATTGTGCTGTGCACAATTCCTCTGTACACAGTGACATATCGCCTGAGCTCTTTCTGCCAGTCCAATCCATCTGACTGTGCAATTCGGATGCGTTTCATGATTGAAGCGTTCTGGTGCTCCACTTCACTATTCGCTTGAGCCCATTTAGGCGTTGTCCTGAGATGTACGATTGCGTTCTCAGCACAGTAATCTTTGAACTCATCTGACTTGAATTGTGGTCCATTATCAGATTTTAGTGTCACAGGTAGTCCATGTCGGCTGAATATTGACTCAAGACTGTCAATCACTTTCTCAGTTGTTGTTGAGGTAAGTACATCATAATCATAGTATCTGCTGTGGTAATCTACTACAACTAGTATCGAATGTTTTGATGGCAGTGGCCCTAGCAAGTCTACAGCTAAATCTTGCCACAATCCATCAGGCAGTGGTGTAGGCCTTAGAGGTTCAGGTGCATCTGGTCGTGATGTGATCTGGCACCCGTGACATGCTCTGCAGTGTCTTTCTGCAGCCTTGTCTATACCTGGCCACCATACTTTGCTTCTCAGATGTTGTTTAGTTCCTACAACTCCTAAATGTCCCTCATGTGCAAGCATGAGTGCTCTTGCACGTAAAGCTTGTGGTAGCACTATACGTGTACCCCGCAGCACAATGTAGCCAATTACACATAGTTCATTACTTGTGGGTGCATATGACATGCATTTTTCAAACCTTCCCGTTTGTATACCATTTCCTACCTCAATCAGCTCTGAATCAATCTTTAAAGCTTCCTCCGCTTTTCTGGTTGGCAAGGCTTTGGGAGTGGCATTCACAGCAACGAACCTCACATATTCTTCTGATGCATGCACATGTTGTTCTCTCATGGCTATCTTGCCCAACAGGTGTGACAATGGGTCAGTGATGTTTGTCTTCCCTGGCACATGAACGACTTTGAAGTCATATGGCTGTAAACGTAACACTCATCTCTCCACATGGGCACAAGGTTTTGATCATGGGCTGTAGATTGACTCCAATGGTTTGTGATCAGTGACAAGCTCAAACTATCTGCCATACACATAGGGATGAAGTCTTTCACAGGCCCACACCAGAGCTAAAGCTTCTCTCTCTGTTTGAGAGTACCTTCTCTCACAGTCACTCAGGGTTCTGCTCACATAGCAAATATGAACCATCTTGCCCTTCTGACATTGCACAAGCATGGCGCCGAGTCCCACTGGGCTCGCGTCAGCAATCACTCTTATTGGTGCATCCTTATCAAAATATGCTAAAGTTCCAGCTTTTGCTAGTCCATCTTTGAGCGCACTGAATGCTCTTCTTTGCTCTGGACCGAACACAAACATAATGGCTCTGCCACAGTTGCAAAATCTGGAATGAAATGGCTGCTGTAGCAGGCAAGTCCTAGAAAGCTCCTCACCTCTGAGGCATTTTCAGGCTCCCTGGCTTCCACTATTGCTCTTATTCTTTCTTCCGTAGGCCCAATTCCTTTCTTTGTCAGCAGAATTCCCATGAAGACTAGGCAATCCATGTTAAGTTCACACTTTTCAGGATTCAGTGTAAGTTCACACTCATGAAGGTGCTTTAGGACAGCATATAGATGCTGGTCATGTGTTTTCTGGTCTGCAGCATGCACAATGATGTCATCAGAGATGTTTTCAACTCCCTCTACGACCGCTAATGCAGATGCAACTTCGTGTTGGTACTGCTCACTGGCTGAAGACACTCCAAAAATCAGTCACTTATATCTGTAGACTCCATTGTGGACAGCAAATGTTGTGATCTGACGTGAGGCTGGTGTCAGCTCCAGCTGGTGATATCCCCACTTGAGATCCAGTTTGCTGTGTACACTGTTGACCCATTCATGCCTTGCAGAATTTCATCAACTGTCGGTATGGGGTATCATTCTCTGACAATGGTACGGTTAGCCTGGCGCATGTCAAGGCACAACCTAATTTCAGAGTTTGCTTTTGGCACGATTACCACGGGGTTGACCCATGGAGTAGGACCATTCACTGCCTCAATAATGTCCATATCTAGCAGTTCTTTTATCTTCCTCTCAACAGATTCTCTCAAGTTGAACGGTATCCGCCTTAAGGGCTGCGCTACTGGCTGAACATCTGGATTAATGTGGAGACTGATTTGCTTAGTTTTCAGCTTTCCCACACCTTTGAAGATGTTCAGGGTATTGTGCCAGTACTGATTGCTTTAAATCTGCTACTACGGCAATGTCCGTGCCAATTTTTAGTACCCCCAGCTTTCCTGCTGTCTCTTTTCCTACTAGTGGCTCACCATTCCCTTTAATGACAATGAATTCTGCATATTCAGTTACATTCCCTATCTTAGCCTCACACTTGAAACTATGTTACATGTTGCTCCGGAGTCTATCAGCATCTTTACATCAACTCCTCCCAGACACACATTCAGTCTATTTTGCACTGAGTCATCCTTCACCAAGAATGCATAGTATGTTTGTTCTTCCACATTACTGATAGTCTGTTTGTTCGGTTTTTTAGTCCTGCATACTTTGGAAAAGTGGTCTTTGCCATAACATTTGTGGCATGTCCAGCTACAGGCAAGACATTTTGGATCTTTCCCAAAGTGGTCTGTGTTCCCACACCTATAGCAACTTTGTTCAGACTTACTTTTTTGTTGGTTTTTTAGCCCACTGAGTTTTGCTTTATTATTTTTCTGACTTATTCGATTCACATGTTCTGTTTTGGCACTTTTGGCCTCTTCCCCTGTTTTCCTGGACATCTGTTCCTCAATCCTTTCACAGCGCAATGCAACCTCCAGTGCGCGAGCTAGAGTGAGGTCGTGACCCTCCTCCAAAAGCTTGCAATGCACAGAGGTAGATGAGCAACGTGCAACTACTGCATCACGGATTTGATTGTCCATGTCTGCTCCGAAGGCACAGTCCCTAGCTGCCTGTCTGAGCCAGGTGGCAAACTGTTGCACTGTCTCCCCTTGTTTTTGCGAGAGCGCATGGAAAGATTGCTGCACAAAAACTGTGTTAACACGTGGTACAAAGTAATTATTCAGAGCTTGTACTGCAGCATCATAGTCTATCACTTCACCAGTCTCAGGCAAGGTTGCAAATATATCCTGAACGTCTGGCCCTGCATGATGTAACAGTAATGCTCTCCTGCATCATAATGTTGCAGCAGGTGTATCTTCGTCGACTATCAGTCCTTTCCCATCAGCAAAAAGTTTGAATGAAGTTAGCCATCTAGTCCATTTCCAACCTAATGTCGCTGGGTCTTTGAAGCACTCAAACATTGGGATACTCACTTTATCCATGTGCTTGCCCACTTCTCATCGCCAATGTTATGTTTCATGTTGTCCTCTCATCTCGTCTTCATCCGCTTATCCGGGGCTGGGTCGCGGAGGCAGCAGTCTGAGCATGGAAGCCCAAACTTCCCTTTCCCCAGACACCTCAGCCAGCTCTTCAGGAAGAACACCGAGGCATTCCCAGGCCAGCTGAAAGACATAGTTTCTCCAGTGTGTCCTGGGTCTTCCCTGGGGCCTCCTCCCAGGGGGACATGCCTGGAACACCTCCCCAGGGAGGCGTCCAGGAGGCATCCAAAAGAGATGCCCGAGCCACCTCAGCTGATTCGTCTCGATGTGGAGGAGCAGCGGCTCTACTCCGAGCTCCTCCCGAGTGACTGTGCTTCTCACCCTATCTCAAAGGGAGCGCCCAGCCACCCTGCGAAGGAAACTCATTTCAGCCGCTTGTATCCACGATCTTGTTCTTTCGGTCCTTACCCAAAGCTCATGACCATAGGTGAGAGTCGGAACATAGATCGACCGGTAAATCGAGAGCTTCACCTTTTGGCTCAGCTCCTTCTTCACCACAATGGACCGGTAAAGCGACTGCATCACTGTGGAGGCTGCACCGATCTGCCTGTCAATCTCACGCTCTATCCTTCCCTCACTCATGAGCAAGATCCCAAGATACTTAAACTCCTCCACTTGAGGCAGGACTTCTCCACCAACCTGGAGAGGGCAAGCCACCCTTTTCTGGTCAAGAACCATGGCCTCGGACTTGGAGGTGCTGATTCTCATCCCAGCCACTTCACACTCGACTGCAAACCGCCCCAGTGCATGCTGAAGGTCCTGGTTTGAAGAAGCCAACAGGACAACATCATCCGCAAAAAGCAGAGATGAAATCCTGTGGTTCCCAAACAGGATTCCTTCCAGCCCCTGGCTGCGCCTAGAAATTCTGTCCATAAAAATTATGAACAGAACCGGTGACAAAGGGCAGCCCTGCCGGAGTCCGACATGCACTGGGAACAGGTCTGACTTACTGCCAGCAATGCGAACCAGACTCCTGCTCTGTTCATACAGGGACCAGACAGCCCTTAGCAAAGAGCCCCGAACCCTCTACTCCCGAAGCACCCCCCCAAAGAATACCACAAGGGACACGGTCGAATGCCTTCTCCAGATCCAAAAAGCACATGTGGACTGGTTGGGCAAACTCCCATGAACCCTCGAGCACCCTATGAAGGGTATAGAGCTGGTCCAGTGTTCCGCGACCAGGACGAAAACCGCATTGTTCCTCCTGGATCCGAGGTTCGGCTATTGGCCGAATTCTCCTCTCCAGTACCCTGGAGTAAACCTTCCCAGGGAGACTAAGAAGTGTGATTCCCCTATAATTGGAGCACACTCTCTGGTCCCCTTTCTTAAAAAGAGGGACCACCACCCCAGTCTGCCACTCCAGAGGCACTGTCCCTGACTGCCATGCGATGTTGCAGAAGCGTGTCAGCCAAGACAGCCCCACAACATCCAGAGACTTGAGATACTCAGGGCGGATCTCATCCATCCCCGGTGCCTTGCCACCGAGGAGCTTGCAAACCACCTCAGTGACTTCAGCTTGGGTAATGGATGAGTCCACATCTGAGTCATCAGCCTCTGCTTCCTCAATGGAAGACGTGATGGTGGGATTGAGGAGATCCTCGAAGTATTCCTTCCACTGCCCGACAATGTCCCCAGTCGAGGTCAACAGCTCCCCACCTGCACTGTAAACAGTATTGGTAGAGTACTGCTTCCCCCTCCTGAGGCGCCGGACAGTTTGCCAGAATTTCTTTGAAGCCGACCGATAGTCCTTCTCCATGGCCTCACCGAACTCCTCCCAGTTCCGGGTTTTTGCCTCCGCAACTGCCCGAGCTGCAGCATGCCTGGCCTGCCAATACCCATCAGCTGCCTCAGGAGTCCCGGAGGCCAACATGGCCAAATAGGACTCCTTCAGCTTGATGGCATCCCTTACTTCCAGTGTCCACCACCAGGTTCGGGGATTGCCGCCACAACAGGCACTGGAGACCTTGCGGCCACAGCTCCGAACAGCCGTGTCTACAATGGAGGTAGAGAACATGGTCCACTCAGACTCAATGTCCCCCGCCTCCCTTGGAAGCTGGGAGAAGCTCTCCCGGAGATGGGAGTTAAAGACCTCCCTAACCAAGTGCTCGGCCAGACGTTCCCAGCAGACCCTCACCATACATTTGGGCCTGCCAGGTCTGTTCGGCTTCCTCCTCCGCCAGCGGATCCAACTCACCACCAGGTGGTGATCAGTTGACAGCTCAGCCCCTCTCTTCACCCGAGTGTCCAAGACATAGGGCCGGAGATCAGATGAAACGACAACAAAATCGATCATCGACCTCCGACCTAAGGTGTCCTGGTGCCACGTGCACTTATGGACACCCCTATGTTCGAACATGGTGTTTGTTATGGACAAACCATGACTATCACAGAAGTCCAATAACAAAACACCACTCGGGTTCAGATCGGGGAGGCTGTTCCTCCCAATCACGCCCCTCCAGGTGTCACTGTCGTCGCCCATGTGAGCGTTGAAGTCCCCCAGTAGAACAATGAAGTCCCCAGTCTGAGCACCTTTCAGTACCTCTCCCAGGGACTCCAAGAAGGCTGGATACTCTATACTGCTATTCGGCCCGTAGGCACAAACAACAGCAACAGCCCTCTCCCCGATCCAAAGGCGCAGAGAGGCGACCCTCTCATTCACTGGGGTAAACACCAACACATGGCGGGTGAGCTGGGGAGCTATAAGCAAGCCCACACCAGCCTGCCACCGCTCACCATGGGCGACTCCAGAGAAGTGGAGAGTCCAGCCCCTCTCGAGGAGCTGGGTTCCAGAGCCCAAGCTGTGCATGGAGGTGAGCCCGACTATCTCTAGCCGGTACCTCTCAACCTCCCGCACAAGCTCAGGCTCTTTCCCCCCCAGCGAAGTGACATTCCATGTCCCAACAGCTAGCCACTGTGTTCGGGTATCAGGTCGTCGAGACCTCTGCCTTCGACTGCCGCCAAATCCACACTGCACCGGCCCTCTACGGCTACCTCTGTGGGTGGTGAACCCACAGGAGGTCGGGCCCACATCACCGCTTCGGACTGAGCCCGGCCGGGCCCCGTGGGCAAAGGCCCGGCCACCAGGCGCTCACATACGAGCCCCAACCCCGGGCCTAGCTCCAGGGTGGGGCCCTGGTTGTGCCATACCGGGCGACATCATGGTCCTTGTTCTATTATTATCCATAAGGGTTTATGTTGTCCTTAATCCATTAATTAAGACGCTGAATTTAATCATGAACACCGAGTTTCAACTCACTGCACTTTACTTGTGGAATCATTTGTGTACGTCTGTGTTACACTGGCAATGCTCCCCAATTATACACTCAACATAAGGTTCCTCTTAAAGGGATAGCATTCTATTCAGGACATGACATCTGCCTCTTTCACTGTTTTACGATTTTACCTGCTGTTCTGAATTGTTTACCTGTCTTCACTTGTATTAATAAACTCACCTTCTGCACTTACATCCACTTCCAAACCATCTCTGACAGAATACTTTGCACTCCCTGACAAAGAGAAGCACAGTCACCTGTTCATATGTCATGTTCAGGAACAAACTAATGTTAATGGCACTAAAACAACCACCGTCAAATGGTGCGGTTGAGTCTTGTTCTCGGACTTGACTTGGACTCAACTCGGCTCAGTAGTGGACTAGACTTGAAATTTTTTTTAATGACTCAGACTTAACTCTGACTTGAACACTGGGGACTTGAGACTGGACTCGGACTTGAAGTTTAGTGACTCGACAACAACACTGCTTTATCCTTTAACTTTGTTAAAGTGTGCATCAATTGCATTAATACAGTTTTTGAATTTTTACAGTTTGTAATATCTAAGAAATGTGTTTGTAAACAGGTATCCAACAAGTCTATTTTATGAGATTGATTGATTTGTTTAAGGTATATTAAGTACATTATTTTTAAGATTTTGCTTACAACATATTGAGGTAAATTTCTTTATATTCTAAAATCAATTCAGTCCATTTGTTTTATTTGTAATGGATGTTGCATATAGTATGTATTAGTCCAAGACAGTAGAAGGCATATGTTTACTAAACACAGAATAATCATGAGTTATTTTGGGTCAGTGTCTTAATTTTGTCTCCAAAATATACTACATATACATTTTGGTCAGCACACATCATTTGGAAATTTAAAGCATTCCATTTCAAGCTGTTTTTACATTGTGATGTGATGTGATGTGTGTGTGTGTGTGTGTGTGTGTGTGTGTGTGTGTGTGTGTGTGTGTGTTTATATAGTATAGGGATTGTGATCAATGATGGCTATGTCCCTCAATAAGGATACCTGATCTGACTATAATCAGTGAGTTAATGGAGTGGTATAATGCAGGCTGTCTTCACTGAGCTTATCTCACACACACACACACACACACACACACACACACACACACACACACACACACGATGCCAAATACAGTGCTATACAAGGTTATATAATACAGTACTATACAAGGTACACACACATCTGACATACACAGTATTATAATGGAGCTATATCGACATGCTCAGTCATTAGCACTACCTACTGCTCATACAGATGGATCTGATGATCACCACCTTCTCACCATTTGCTTCCTGCAAAGCCAATGTCATGTGATTTTGCATGCATCAGCCCTATCAGTGGTAGTAACTGGGATTGCTGCTACAGGAGCTGTACATTACATTTCCCCAATATCCCGTAACTGTCTCATCTGTATTTGACTTGCATATCTCTCTTATGGGCATAAGGTATTTTAGCACCAAAACAGATGCTCAATAATAATGAAGACATTTTTAAAAACTTTTTATTTAATTCCCTTCATTTTTCAAAGGAACAAAACAGAACATTTCCTGACATAGGACCACACACATCCACCAGCAGCATTGACAACACTGCAAAAAATTATGTCTTAGCAAGTGAAAATATCTTGAATATAGTTGAAACGATTTAGCATTTCCTATTAGAAGAATACAAGACAACAATTCTGAGATTATTAAACCTAGTTCTAGATTACAACCAACTTATTCCAAGATGTCTTACCAAGTAAAAATATCTGTCCATGCAGAAAGATAATTTCACTAATATGAAGTAATTTTCTCCTCAAATTCACTTTTCAATTTTTTGCAGTGAATAATAATGGTTAAATAAGGATATAGAACAGTACTTCCACCTTACCAATCATTCACAGCTGTTTAACTGTGGTCTCCATTGGTACTAGGTCAGAGAGGCATGGCCTATCCTTTCTGTGGGAGAAAATGCACACAGTGCAAACATGACCAATATTACACTAACATGTAAAAAAGTTCCAAATGAGCATAATCCACTATGCAACACCTAGGAATAGCATCCATATGAACTATATAGGAAATAAATTGTATAAACCTGTGACAACAAACTGTCTAAAGATGTTCACATAGTTAACATTTTGACATATGTCATTCATTGTTCAGTGTGTAGACTTAATGTCCCCACATTTATTTTTGGTTGCAAAAAACCTCTAAAGTACCTCAATATTTAGAGTCCAGTTCCCACTTGCAAGAGAGCCTAGAGATCAGATGTTGACAGCACCATGTCCCTCTTTCTCTTGATGCTGCTCCTCCATCTTTCCCTCAGCTCCTCCTCAATGTGCTCTCTTTCCCCACAGAGCAGTTCGATGCCCAGCTCCTTCAGCAGCAGTGTGACACTTGTTAATGTCGCAAAGGTCTTCTCTCTGGTGTCCAGCTTCACTCTCAGTTGTGCTGGACACAGGCACTTTGCCTGTATGTCCTTGTTTTTAAGTTGCTTGATAACATCATGAACTTTCACCCATTTCTTCTGTAGTTCTGGGGAGTAATCCTGATTGAAAAAGATTGTCAAGCTTGTCTTGAAAGAAGACCTGTCTCTGGCTCCATGCCTGCTGTATGATCTCATCTTTTGTTGCTGCATCGAGGAATCTCACTATTATTGACCTGGGTGGGGCTGTTGAGTCTTTGGATTTGGGACCTAGTGAATGGTGTGCCCTTTCAATTTTGACTTCCATTTCTGGTGGTAGTTGGTGACACGGTGTAGTGGTTAGGACTGTCACCTCACAGCAAGAACGTTCTGGGTTTGAGCCCAGTGGTCAACAGGAGCCTTCCTGTGTGGAGTTTGCATGTTCTCCCCATGTCTGTGTGGGTTTCCTCTGGGTGCTATGGTTTCCCCCACAGTCCAAAGACATGCAGGTTAGGTTAATTGGTGGCTCTAAATTGACCGTAGGTGTGAATGTGAGCATGAATGGTTGTTTATATGTGTCAACCCTGTGATGATCTGGCAACTTGTCCAGGGTATACCCTGGCTCTCACCCATAGTCAGCTGGGATAGGCTCCAGCTTGTCTGCGATATTGCACAGGATAAAGTGGTTATGGATAATGGATGGATTTCTGGTGGCACTTTTTGGAGCAGGTCTTTCACAAATCTGGCCATATCCTTTCCTTCACTTACCTCTGGGATCTGGAAAATCCTTATGTTGTTCCATCTCCGTCTGTTTTGGAGGTCATCACATTTCAATGAAAGGTCCATGACATGGTGGATCAGGTATCATAGTGCTCTTTGATGTAGCATCATAGCATCTTTACCTGTGCTATTGCTCTCTTCCATTTGTTCAATTCACTCCTTGTGCATGGGTGTTTTGATCTTTTATGTCCATGCTGGCCTTGGTGCTGTTTTGTCTATCCTGGTTTTCTTTATGGAGTTTTTTCAGCTCCTCTAGCACTTCATTTTCTGCCAGACACTTGTTGCTAGCAGTGGTGGTTAAGCTAGCTGGACTCAACAGTCACTGTTTGTCTTCTTTTTCTCTCCAAAGTTCTTGTCTGCCAAGAATTCTTTGCCTCTTACCCACACATCTTGGTGTATCTTTTTCCAAAGTTACATGCCTAATAACTTCAGTTGTCACTTATTTTTAATTTAATTCAGCATAGCTCCATTTCTATGCTGCAATCCCTATCATGACTTCACTGGAAGTCTCCATAATGAAGAAATTTTGAGTATTCTTTATTTTTCATTACATCATATTGTTTATGGAAAATAGACCATAGGGAGACACATTGGTCCAGTGGTTAACACTGTGACCTCGGAGCAAGAAGGTTCTGGATTTGAACTTCACGCCTGACAGGGGCCTTTGTGTTGAGTTTGCATGCTTTCCCCATGCTTGTGTGGGTTTCCTCCAGGTGCTCTGGTTTCCTCCCACAGTCTAAAGACATGCAGATTAGGTCATCTGGCTATTCTAAATTGCCCATAAGTGTGAATGTTCATTTCTGTGTTAGACCTGTGATAGATTGGTGACCTGTTCAGGGTGTACCCTGCCTCTTGCCCAAAGTCAGCTTGGACTGGATCACACTGAGAAGCCCATCTGTGGCAGCGGGGGCATGGTCGAGCATCGGTTCGTGAAGGGAAGGCAGAGTCGGGGAAGGTGAGTGGCCAAATTGCTACACCTGTTGTCAATTAATGTGTGTCCGTGTGTCTCTTGCAGTGACAGTGTTGTATAAAAGGAGTAAAAAAGCAGAGGAGTGGTGGATTGGGACCAGAACACAATGGTACCATATGTGTGTGTGTATGTCTGTGTGTACGTGTGACTGTTCCAGTTGGGAAAGTGTTGTGCCGTGATGAGGGCATGAAAGAGGTCTTTGAAGGGCGAGGACTCCATGGACGGGCTCCCTTCTGCACTAACAGGTTTTGGCACCACTGTGGAAGCTGCCTGGATGTGGGTGGAGCACAGAAGTATGGCAGGCGATTGTTAGCGTTTAGATACACTTTATTATGCTTTTCAGCACAACACTTTCTGGGACAGTCACCCAGACACACACACACCATCCTGTTCTGGTCCCAATCCACCACTCCTCTGCTCTCTTACTCCTTTTATACAACGCTGTCACTACAAGAGACACACAGACACACATTGACAACAGGTGTAGTGATTTGGCCACTCACCTTCCCTGACTCCACCCTCCATTTACAAACCAACGCTTGGCCACGCTCCCACTGCCACACCATCACAATGGGAAATACAAATTCAGTTGGTTTACAATCAAAGTGGTTTAGCAACTATATACTGCAGATAACAAGTCCAACACTAGATATTAACATCCATAGTATAGCTTAAAGGTGCACTATTTGGATTGAGCTTGGATTGCTTTTTAAAAGTGGCACACTGTTTTGATTTGGTATGCAGTTTGCTATTGCAAATTATTGTATGTTAATATTTTGTTTGTTACTAATGCAGCCTGTGTGCAATAACTTTTCCAAGTCTATGTCTGTATACTCTGCTGAATTGACAAAGAGAAGAAATGCAAGCAGTGAGCAGTTCAGAATGCGAAGGAAACTAATATCAAATCCAACACATGCTGTATTAGCACTGTTTTGCTGGTGGAAGAAGTATATGTCAAATATAAGCTGTATTCAATATTGCAAATTTGTAGGAAAAAAATTCAACATAGTGGAATGGTTAAGGTTAGTGTGGGGGTGATATTAACAGTCATAACCTTTCCTATGACTTCAATCTTATAAAATCCAATTGAAATTCCTCCTGAATTTGTATGCATTGTCTGTTATTTGCTTAAAATGGCAAAAGCTAAATCCCCACAGGTAAAACACATGGGCTCTGTCATGAAGCAGATGCTTGTCATTGCAAATGACAAGAGAAAGAGGAGCAACCCCCTCATAGCACTTCTATTCCTTTTCTTTTTTTTCTCCCATGGTGTAAGCAATTACCCTGCCACCTGTCTCAGAGAAAACACCTACCCATACTACACAATCATGCTGCACAACACGTGAGATTTTTATATACTGGTAGAAATAAATGTCCCCACAAAGAGATAACTATCTGATAGTTTTGACTGTGTGGTCCATCATGAGGAAGTTTTTGAGTTTTTCTTTAATTATTCATTAACTAAAAAATAATTACTGAAAAACCCTAAAAGAGTCAAAAAGTTTCCTTTTTGCTATTTCCATAGTTTCCATAAATTTTTTTGAAGGGTGACTTTAATAACAACATAGCCTCAAACAAGACTAAATCACGAGCCTATCACCCTTGCTTATGGGCTACCATCTAGTGATTTAATCTCGTGAGCTAGTGATTTTTTTTAGACTAAACCAGTATTAGGTAGTTGAGAGGAAACAACATACAAGTCAGTTTGAGTGTTTTTAGACATACCTTTGTTTAACTAGATTCAGTACAGCAGGTGTGTTTCCGGTCACAGAAAAGCCAAAATCATCAACTACTTTTGCCAAATTTCAGCTACATTTCCAACCCAACTACCACAATAAAATGGTTCTGTATATCATATACACTGCATTCACTTACAATTTGCCTTTGTTTGCAAAAAATCACAAGATTTAATTCCAATCATTTGCAAGAAAACCAGATCTTTAAATTAGCCCAGTTTGGCTTAAAATCTGCAACCCTACAAACCTATCATTAACTCTCCTGTCTGCTGCTTTCTCTCCACTGAAAAAGAATATGGGGCAGAGAGATTCCTGCCCAATTGGGCCTCTCATATCATTGTTGCAATTCCCTTTTTTAATTTATTATTATTATTATTATTATCTCATCTCATCTCTCACTCTCTCATCTCATTATCTCTTGCCGCTTTATCCTGTTTAACAGGGTCGCAGGCAAGCTGGAGCCTATCCCAGCTGACTACGGGCAAAAGGTGGGGTACACCCTGGACAAGTCACCAGGTCATCACAGGGATTATTATTATTATTATTATTATTATTATTATTATTTAACACAAGGTGCAATAATAACTCTGTGGAGCTAAATCTAGAAAGGTAACAAAATCAGTGGAACATTATCTTATCTGTCAAATTACAGCATTCCTATGGAATGCATGGATTTGTGAATGAGGACATTATCAAGATTAACAATTGTTGAATGTCTGATGCCCATCTGTATGAGCTGCCATTGCCTTTTGCTTATGGTAGTTACAGTGGTGCTGGAAAGTTTGTGAACCCTTTAGAATTTTTTATATTTCTGCATAAATATGACCGAAAACATCATCAGATTTTAACACAAGCCCTAAAAGTAGATAAAGAGAACCCAGTTAAACAAATGAGACAAAAATATTATACTTGGTCATTTATTTATTGAGGAAAATGATCCAATATTACATATCTGTGAGTGGCAAAAGTATGTGAACCTCTAGGATTAGCAGTTAATTTGAAGGTGAAATTAGAGTCAGGTGTTTTCAATCAATGGGATGACCATCAGGTGTGAGTGGGCACCCTGTTTTATTTAAAGAACAGGGATCTATGAAAGTCTGAGCTTCACAAAACATGTTTGTGGAAGGGTATCATGGCATGAAGAAAGGAGATTCCTGAGGACCTCAGAAAAAGAGTTGTTGATGCTCATCAGGCTGGAAAAGGTTATAAAACCATCTCTAAAGAGTTTGGACTCCACCAATCCACAGTCAGACAGATTGTGTACAAATGAAGGAAATTCAAGACCATTGTTACCCTCCCCAGGAATGGTTGACCAACAAAAATCACTCCAAGAGCAAGGCGTGTAATAGTCAGTGAGGTCACAAAGGACACCAGAGTAACTTCTAAGCGACTGAAGGCCTCTCTCACATTGGCTAATGTTAATGTTTATGAGTCCACCATCAGGAGAACACTGAACAACAATGGTGTGCATGGCAGGGTTGCAAGGAGAAAGCCACTGCTCTCCAAAAAGAACATTGCTGCTCATCTGCAGTTTGCTAAAGATCATGTGGACAAGCCAGAAGGCTATTGGAAAAATGTTTTGTGGACGGATGAGACCAAAATAGAACTTTTTGGTTTAAATGAGAAGTGTTATGTTTGGAGAAAGGAAAACACTGCATTCCAGCATAAGAACCTTCTTTCATCTGTGAAACATGGTAGTGGTAGTATCATGGTGTGGCAGCGGGGGCGTGGTCAAGAGTCGGTCTGTGACCGGAGGGTGGAGTCAGGGAAGGTAAGTGGCAGAATCACTGCACCTGATGTTAATGTGTTTGTGTGTCTTCCCCAGTGACCGCGCCCTATTTAAGGAGAGAGAGCGAAAGCAGAGGGGGCTCTCTCCCCAACCAGACGACTTGTGTGTGTGCGTGTGTGTGTGGCTGGGAGAGTCAAAGTTTGCACTGAAAAGTGGAAATAAAAAGAGTTTTGTGAACTCAGTTCTGGCCTGCCGTCCTTCTGTGCTCCACCCACCCATACGAGCTGTCACAGTGGTGCCGAAACCCGGGACCGAGCACAGAAGAGAACAGCCCCATGGAGTCCTCCTCCTTCGCAGACCTGATCCACACCCTCACCACGGCCCAACAGAGCCAGCACCAGGCGCTGCTCGCCCTCCGAAAGGAGCAAGAACAATGGTTCGAGGCCATGGTCCTAGCGCAACAGGAAGATCGTCGGGCGTTCTGGCACCTCCTCACATCGGCGGGGTCCACCAACTCCACTGCCACGGGCCCTTCCCCCCTCACCCTAATGAAGATGGGCCCACAGGACGACCCTGAGGCCTTCCTCATGCTCTTTGAGCAGGTAGCAGAGACCTTGGGGTGGCCGGTGGAACAGCGCGCGGCGCTCTTCCTCCCCCTGCTAATGGGAGAGGCGCAGCTGGCCGCGCTACAGCTCCCCGCCGACCGCCGGCTGGCCTACACGGACCTTCGCCGGGCCGTCCACCAGTGTGTGGGGCGCACCCCCGAGCAACAACGTCAGCGCTTCCGCGCTTTGCGCTTGGAGGAAGTCGGCTGGCCATTCACATTTGGCCAGCAACTCCGGGACGCCTGCTGGCAGTGGTTGAGGGCCGACAACCGCGATGCCGAGGGACTCATGGACCAGGTGGTACTGGAGCAGTTCATCGCGTGCTTACCAGCAGGAACCACAGAGTGGGTCCAGTGCCACCACCCGGCGTCGCTGGATCAGGCAATCGAGCTGGCGGAGGACCATTTGGTGGCTGTCCCAACGGCAGGACAGCAGACAACCTCTTCTCTCCTCTCCTCTCTCTCTCTCTCCCCCCGTCCTTCTGTGTCTCCTCCTCGCCCCATTCCCCCACCGCGGAGGCAGGAGCCGGCGCCACCCCAGCAGGCCCACCGCACCTGCGGTGCCCTCACATTTCTCCCTTCTGTGTCTGTCTCTCCCCCCCCCTCAGGTGAGTGAGCCCCAGAGCACTAGTGCAGAGAGGAAGCCCAGGCCGGTTTGCTGGCGCTGCGGGGAGCTGGGCCACCTCCAACAGCAGTGCTCGGTAATGAGTCATCTAGTGAAGAGTGGGTCCTGCCATAGTTTAACAGGGGGAGGTCCCGGTGTCGCGTTGGTGGGAGCAGCTGTCACAGAGCTGTCTACGTCATCTCTGCGTCAGAGTGAGGAGCCACCGGCTCCTCCTCTCTCTATTGGGGAATCCCTCGCAGATTTTCCATTAGAGCAGTTGCGAGATGAGACTCTGCGGCATGTGTTTGACCAAGTGAGAGTAATCGATGGTCAAACGCTCCAGCCAAACGCCACCCCGTCCTTCCCCTACTTCGCAATTATTAAGGATAGATTATACCGAGTGACACAGGACACTCAAACTAAAGAGCGAGTCACGCAGCTTTTGATTCCGAAGAGCCGCCGGGAAGTGGTATTCCAGGCGGCTCACTTTAATCCCATGGCTGGACACTTAGGGCAGGATAAAACACTAGCCTGAATAATGGCCCGATCTATTGGCCAGGGATTCGCGGCGATGTCCATAAGTGGTGTATGGCGTGCCGCGAATGCCAGTTAGTAAATCCAGCTGCCATTCCAAAAGCGCCTTTGCGCCCTCTCCCATTAATCAAGATTCCATTCGAAAGAATTGGGATGGATCTCATCGGGCCATTAGATCGGTCAATACGAGGGTACCGCTTTATATTAGTTCTGGTGGACTATGCAACGCGATACCCGGAAGCGGTGCCTCTTTGCAATATCTCAGCATGCAGTATTGCAGAAGTGATCTTCCACGTCAACTCCCAAGTTGGAATCCCGAAAGAGATTCTGACTGACCAAGGCACCTCGTTTATGTCACGTACACTGAATGAACTGTATGGGTTGTTGGGTATTAAGCCAATCCGCACCAGCGTGTATCACCCACAAACAGACGGTTTAGTTGAACGGTTCAATCGCACCCTCAAGAATATAATTTAAAAATTCGTAAGTGAGGACGCACTTAATTGGGATAAATGGCTCGAACCCTTGCTATTTGCAGTGCGAGAGGTCCCCCAAGCCTCCACGGGGTTCTCCCCGTTTGAATTGTTAAATGGGCGTAAGCCGCACAGCATTCTAGATGTGCTGCAGGAAAATTGGGAGGAGGGACCTTCACCAAGTAAAAATAAAATCCAATACGTTATTGACCTGCGTGCAAAACTCCACACACTCACACACCTAACTCAGGAGAATTTGCGGCAGGCCCAAGAGTGACAAACCTGCCTGTACGACAAGGGTACGCACCTTAGGGAGTTTGCATCGGGAGATAAAGTACTCGTACTGTTGCCCACATCGAGCTCCAAATTGGTCGGCAAGTGGCAAGGACCCTTTGAGGTCACACAGTGAGTCGGGGACGTTGACTATGAGGTGAGCTGAATGGATAGGGGTGGGGTGCTACAGATTTACCACCTCAATCTGCTCAAACTCTGGAACGAGGAGGTCCCCATGGCGTTGGTGTCGGTGGTTCCGGAGAAGGCGGAGCTGGGGCCAGAGGTTCAAAAGGGAATATTGGCATCACGTACCTCTCCATTTCCCTGTGGACACCACCTCTCCCCGACCCAACTCGCAGAGGTTGCCCAGTTGCAGACCGAGTTTTCGGATGTGTTCTCACCCCTGCCCGGCCGCACCAACCTCATAGAGCACCATATTGAGACGCCCCCGGGGGTGGCAGTGCATAGCCGCCCATACAGGTTACCCGAACACAAGAAAAAAGTGGTTCGGGAAGAACTCGAGGCCATGCTCGAAATGGGCATCGTCGAGGAGTCCCACAGTGACTGGAGCAGCCCGGTGGCCTTGGTACCCAAGGCCGATGGGTCAGTCCGGTTCTGCGTAGACTATAGAAAAGTCAATGCGGTGTCTAAATTCGACGCGTACCCAATGCCTCGTATTGATGAGTTGCTCGATCGACTAGGCATGGCTCGCTTTTACTCGACACTGGATTTAACAAAGGGTTATTGGCAGATCCCCTTGACTCCATTATCCCGAGAAAAAACGGCCTTTTCCACACCGTTCGGCTTACACCAATTTGTCACACTTCCTTTTGGGCTGTTTGGGGCGCCCACTACATTTCAGCGGCTGATGGATAGGGTCCTCCACCCCCACGCCACCTATGCGGCCACCTACCTCAACGACATCATTATCTATAGTAATGACTGGCCGAGGCACCTCCAACATCTGAGGGCCATCCTTAGGTCGCTGAGGCGAGCGGGTCTCACAGCCAACCCGAAGAAGTGTGCGATTGGAAGTACGGTATCTGGGCTTCCACTTGGGCAACGGGCAGGTGCGTCCCCAAATTAACAAGACAACAGCAATTGCGGCCTGCCCGAGGCCCAAGACCAAAAAGGGGGTGAGACAGTTCCTGGCGCTGGCTATTATCGTAGGTTTATACCTAATTATTCGGACGTCACCAGCCCGCTGACTGATCTGACTAAAAAGGGGGCACCAGATCCGGTCCAGTGGATTGAGCAATGCCAGCGGAGTTTTTCTGAGCTAAAGGCAGCACTGTGTGGGGGGCCACTTTTACACTCCCCTGACTTTTCTCTCCCCTTTATGTTACAAACATATGCGTTGGACAGAGGGCTGGGGGCTGTTTTGTCCCAGGAGGAGGAGGGGGAGGATCGCCCAGTACTGTATATCTGTAGGAAGCTGTCAGTGCGTGAGGGGCGCTACAGCACCATTGAAAAAGAGTGCCTGGCGATCAAGTGGGCGGTCCTTGCCCTCCGTTAGTACCTGCTGGGACGCCCTTTCACCCTCTGTTCGGACCACGCACCCCTCCAGTGGCTCCACCACATGAAGGATGCCAACGCGCGGATCACCCGTTGGTATATGGCACTCCAACCCTTTAACTTCAAGGTGATCCACAGGCAGGGGGCACAGATGGTCATGGCGGACTTCCTCTCCCATCAAGGGGGGGGGAGTCGGCTGCAGGCCGGGCGGCCGCCCGGCCTGAGTCGGGCGGTGGGGGTATGTGGCAGCGGGGGCATGGTCAAGCGTCGGTCTGTGACCGGAGGGCGGAGTCAGGGAAGGTAAGTGGCAGAATCACTGCACCTGATGTTAATTAATGTGTTTGTGTGTCTTCCCCAGTGACCACGCCCTATTTAAGGAGAGAGAGCGAGAGCAGAGGGGGCTCTCTCCCCAACCAGATGACTTGTGTGTGTATGCGTGCGTGTGTGTGTGGCTGGGAGAGTCAAAGTTTGCACTGAAAAGTGGAAATAAAAAGAGTTTTGTGAACTCAGTTCTGGCCTGCCGTCCTTCTGTGCTCCACCCACCCATATGAACTGTCACACATGGTTTGGGCTTGTTTTGCTGCATCTGGGCCAGGATGGCTGCCATCATTGATGGAACAATCTCATCTCATCTCATTATCTCTAGCCGCTTTATCCTTCTACAGGGTCGCAGGCAAGCTGGAGCCTATCCCAGCTGACTACGGGCAAAAGGCGGGGTACACCCTGGACAAGTCGCCAGGTCATCACAGGGCTGACACATAGACACAGACAACCATTCACACTCACATTCACACCTACGGTCAATTTAGAGTCACCAGTTAACCTAACCTGTATGTCTTTGGCCTGTGGGGGAAACCGGAGCACCCGGAGGAAACCCACACGGACACGGGGAGAACATGCAAACTCCACACAGAAAGGCCCTTGCCGGCCCTGGGGCTCGAACCCAGGACCTTCTTGCTGTGAGGCGACAGCACTAACCGCCCTTGATGGAACAATGAATTCTGAATTATACCAGCAAATTCTAAAGGAAAATGTCAGGATATCTGTCCATGAACTGACTCTCAAGAGAAGGTGGATCATGCAGCAAGACAATGACCCTAAGCACATAAGTCATTCTACCAAAGAATGGTTAAAGAAGAATAATGTTTTGGAATGGCCAAGTCAAAGTCCTGACCTTAATCCAATCAAAATGTTGTGGAAGGACCTGAAGCAAGCAGTTCATGTGAGGAAACCCACCAACATCCCAGAGTTGAAGCTGTTCTGTATGGCAGAATGGGCTAAAATTCCTCCAAGCCAGTGTGCAGGACTGATCAACAGTTACCGAAAATGTTTATTTGCAGTTATTGCTGCACAAGGGGGGTCACACCAGATACTGAAAGCAAAGGTTCACATACTTTTGCCACTCACAGATATGTAATATTGGATCATTTTCCTCAATAAATAAATGACCAAGTATAATATTTTTGTCTCATTTGTTTAACTGGGTTCTCTTTATCTACTTTTAGGACTTGTGTGAAAATCTGATGATGTTTTAGGTCATTTATGCAGAAATATAGAAAATTCTAAGGGTTCACAAACTTTCAAGCACCACTGTAAGGTTAGGGTTATATTGAGATGTACTGTATGTATAGCATTAATTACATGAATTAATGAAAACATCAATGGAGGGAGGGTCCTCACAACAAGGATCCTTAAATTTGTTTTTGAAAGCACAGATACTGTGTCAAGACCTTACTCAAAAATTCATCACGTGAAAGCAAAATAGTTGCTACTTTTAAAAGTACTTATGAATTAATTAAATGTTATTAACTGATGGAAGTTGTTAATGTCCTGCCCCTCTATTTTCTATCTAAAACTGCCCATTATGCTCTTTTGTCTGAAACCGTCATTCATTCTCTGTAAGTCTGCAGTATTTACCATTAGCTAGAATTTGACTTGCTGCTTAGTCAATTATTTTAACTACTGGAATTTATACCAGTCTAACCTAGCATTAGCAAAGTAAACAGGCTAACTTAGTTAAATATAGCCAGTTGTCACGGTCCAGGCACTTACGGACGTATGCGGAGAAGAGTGACGAGGCTCAAACAGTAACAGAGCCAAAACAAGAGACAAGAATCAGAGTCATAGAACTAGCGAGGATCAGGCAAACAGCATAAAGGGGGAAAGACAGAGTGAAAACGAGAAATAGAGAAGCAAGAGTCAGAAGACAACAAGGCTTGGTATGAACTGATATAGGTAGAATGATACTTCGCAATGGAGTGGTGTGAGAGAGAGGTTTATATAGGCAGAAGGACTAATTAGAATGATGAGTGACAGCTTGGTTCAATAATCAGGAGACAGAGGGTGCTATGAGTTCTGGGGAGTGTAGTCCACGGTGTCCATGTTTGTAGTTTGGACAGTTTCAGTGGGTTTACTGACAGAGCCCCCCAGGGAGCTTCCACTGGGAGCTGTCATCTTTCTAGGACACCCCCTACCTCTGAGTGCAGATTTGTCTGGGTATAGAGCATAGAATTCTTACTTGAGTAGCAGATCTAGGATGTCTTTGGCTGGAACCCAGCTCTGTTCTTCGGGTCCATAACCCTCCAAGTCTACCAGGTATTCAATCTGCCCTCTTTGACATCTAGAGTTGAGGATCTTGTTTACCTGGTAGATGGGTTCACCTTGCAAGTCGAGAACTGGGTGTTCTTGGCTAGGTGAGTTCTCCGCGAGAGGTCCCAGGATGGCAGGTTTGAGGTAGGACACATGGAATGTAGGTGACAGCCTGCTGTGAGGAGGGAGTTCTAGTCTGTACGAGACTTCATTGATGCGTTCCAGCACTTTAAAAGGTCTGATAAAATGTGGCTGGAGCTTTTTGCAGGAGTTGGGTTCCCTGAAGTTTCTAGTAGCTACCCAAACTCTGTCACCTGGGTTGTATGTTGGAGTTTCTGCATGATGCTTATCAGCATGCTTCTTGTACTTGGCATTGATGGTCTCGATCCGCTGGTGAACCTCCTCCCATATTGCCTGGATGCAAGAGAACCACTCTTCAATGGCTGGGACCTGGTTGGGTGTGCCGTCTCAGGGGAACAGAGGCGGCTGGTAGCCAAGTATGCACTGGAATGGTGTTAGTTGGGTTGCAGAGTGCTTGAGGGAGTTTTGTGCATACTCAGCCCATGAAACAAAGCGTGACCAATCCCCCTGGTTGTGCATGCAGAAGATCTTCAAGAAACAGCCAATTTCTTGGTTGGTTCTCACGACTTCTCTGTTAGACTGAGGGTAGTATCCAGATGTCAGACTCACAGAAGCCCCTAGTTTTTCCATGAAGGACCTCCAGAAGCACGAGATGAACTGGGAGCCTTGATTGCTTACAATGTCTTCAGGGAGACCATAGTATCGAAAAAATTGTTGGAACAATAGTTCTGCTGTTTGGGCTGTGGTGGGAATGCTGGGTAAGGGAATCAGTTTGAGGGCTTTGGAGAAGTGATCAATGGTTACCATAATTATAGTGTTATCTTGTGAGGGAGGAAGGTCAGTGATGAAGTCTATGGCTACATGAGTCCAGGGTCTCTGAGGCACAGGGAGGGGACAGAGTTTACCAGTGGGTGGAGTTCTGGGTACTTTGGCTTGTGCATAGACTGAACATGATGCAATGAACTGGTTGATCTCAGTGAGCATGTTTTCCCACCAATATTTGTTCCGAAGCATCTGATGGGTGTGATGGCTGCCCAGGTGTCCTGTGGCAGGTGATGCATCTGCTTCTGAGTTGTTTGGGCACATATAGTAGACCAGGTGGAAGATTATCGGGAAGCCAAATCAAGTTTATTTGTATAGCGCTTTTAACAGTAAACATTGTCGCAAAGCAGCTTTACAGAATTTGAACGACTTAAAACATGAGCTAATTTCATCCCTAATCTATCCCCAATGAGCACACCTGTGGCGATGGTGGCAAGGAAAAACTCCCTCAGACGACACGAGGAAGAAACCTCAAGAGGAACCAGACTTGAAAGGGAACTTATCCCCATCCAGGCAACAACAGACAACATGACTATAACATTAACAGTCCTAACAAAGTCAGCTTCATTGATGCTATAAACCCCCCACTGATGAAAACCCAAGCGCAAAACCATTCACAACCATAGTCCCAAAGTCAGCAAGTCAACTGCAGTCCTAAAGTCAGCAAGTCAACTGCAGTCCTAAAGTCAGCAAGTCAACTGCAGTCCCCAGCCACAAAAGCACCACTGCAAGAGTCCAGAGCATCCTCCAGGCCCAACCCCCAAATGTCCATATGGGGCCGCCCTCCACAGGAGCGACGTGATGACACTCCAACCAGACACAGGGCACCAGGATGGATCAGGCAGGTCTGAGGAACAGAAGAGGTCAGCATCTCGATCCCAGGACCAACATGTAACTCAGAGGGACAGATTTGGGGGGAAGAGAGAGAAAACACAGGTTGTTAGGTATGCTCAATGTCACCTGAATAAGTAGGAACAGTATACATATTGCACTGAGTACAAGCAGGGTCTCCGGCAACTAACTATGACAGCATAACTAAAAGGGGAGAGCCAGAAGGTAACACAGGCATGAGGGAGCCCCGGGACATAAAGCAGCCAGCCACTACACCGTCAACAAACTCGAGTGAGCAAGCGAGTGGGGACTGACAGCATCCATACATCCCAGTTTACCAAAACACTCTATGTCTGAGGACGCTCCAGATCTATACCTTTACCTCATAAACACCATTAACAAAAGGCTTGACTAAACAGATATGTTTTCAGCCTAGACTTAAACACTGAGACTGTGTCTGATTCCTGAACACTACTTGGAAGGCTGTTCCATAACTGTGGGGCTTTGTAAGAAAAGGCTCTGCCCCCTGATGTAGCCTTCACTATACGAGGTACCAGCAGATAGCCTGCACCTTTTGATCTAAGTAGGCATGGTGGGTCATAGAGGAGCAGAAGTTCACTCAGGTACTGTGGTGTGAGACCATTCAGTGCTTTAAAGGTCAATAGTAGTACTTTATAATCAATACGAAGTTTGATTGGGAGCCAATGCAATGTGGATAAGACAGGGGTGATGTGGTCATATTTTCTAGTTCTAGTAAGGACTCTTGCTGCTGCATTTTGAACTAACTGGAGCTTGTTTATGCACTTATTGGAACATCCAGACCAGGGCTATTCAATTACAAATTTAGTTGGGCCAAATTTTCAAACCAAGATATTGAGCTGGGCCAGATATTCTCGGCAGCCAGTAAGCAGCAGGTAATAACACAAATGAATGTATTGAAAACCAAGGAATATTTATTCATTGTTTCCTTCTTAAATGTGGTCACATCTAACACAGGCACATCAAAAGTACATACAAAAATAAAAAAAACTATAACTAAGCAAATCTTTGGCAGTAGCAACCCTTTTTTCCACTTTTGAAATAAAAAAAATAAACATTTTGTTCATACCTGACCGAGGAACATCTCAAAGTGCATAAAAGCAAACTAGTGCACATTAACAGTAATGTTTCTTTCCCTTTTGGAATAAAATAAAAAATGTGCTCACATTTTACCCAGGAACATGTCAAGGTACATATAATTAAATAGTGCAAAGTATTACAAATAACACCAGTATCCATTTTTAAACAAAATAAATATTTTGGTCATATATGACCCAGGCACATCACAAAGTGCATGTAACAGAATTAAAAGGAACCATCAATTCTATCAAAGCTATCAGTGCATAAACCACAACAAGTGATAACAGTAACTAACAGTAAATAACACATGAATACAACATCTACTACTGCACACTGAGGGAACACGTGTGATTAGGCATGGCTTTGTTACACATCCCACATACACCGATCAGCCATAACATTATGACCAAATTAAATTAAATTAATTTGGTGATTACTATTGTCTCTATATGTAATCTATATCTATTATCTGATTACCTTCTTAGTGGGAGAAGTGACATTTTTTGTTCTGAACAAGAGCATTGACTTTTGGCTCATATGATGTTAATGCAATCCGAAGGCATTGGTGAAGAGTGCTGTCAGTCAGAGAGCAGCGAGAGCTGCTTTTTATTGAGTTCATGTGTGAAAAACTTGATTCACAGGTGTATGTTGATCCAAACATACTGAGCATGATAACTGCTACTCTCCTAACATTAGGGAGCTGATGGACGTTGACATCAGTCCAAAACTTTGCAGGCCCGTGAGTGCGAAGCTCCCATGCCATGGTTATGGAGGACTGAATGTCAACTAGCTCAAGAATGAATTTCCCCTCATCAATGGAAGGGACCACTTACTTTGCTCTGGTGGATAAGTCCCCTCCTGTTGCAGTGGTGAATGGGTCTCTGTCAAAGTCCATCACCTCTGTGGGCAGAGGAAGTCCATCAAATCGACCGACAAAGTTCTCTTTCAACCTCGCAATAAATTCTTTCATTGTATCCACGATCTGTGCCGGGGATGAGATGCAGTTGCGGAGTGTCAGAAAATGCAGCATTTGGCCTGTGGTCAAGTCAGTCGCGAAAAGGTCCAGTTTGACTTGGAATGTGCGCGTCTGTTCCACAAGTTCAGTGACAGTTTTGTCTCTGCCTTGTAGTCCCAGATTTAGGTCATTGAGGTGTTTGAATATGTCGCTCAGAAAGCAGACATGGGCCATGAAGTTGTCGTCCAGTATGCGATTTAAGTGTGTTTCTGCCTTTTTCTGCTTGCTGCTGTGGAAAAAAGTTGTGATCTCCTCTCTGAGATTGCAGAAACGCTCCAGTGCTCTGCCTTTGGACAGCCACCTGATGTCATTGTGGAGAAGCAGGTTGTGGTGCTCAGCAGACATTTCTGACAGCAGCATGCAGAATAAGCGGTGTTGGAGGCTTGATGTGGAGCGGATAAAATTAATTATTGCCATCACGCTGTCCATTGTCGTTTTAAGCTCCCCGTTTAGTTTTGCGCACAATGCTGTCTGATGCACAATGCAGTGTAGGATATCATCCTTGGTGTAACAGCAGACCAACGTGCTGCCAAACCATTCACTTTTCCTGCCATAGATGGTGCCCAATCAGTCACAAGCATACACACACGCTTCATATCCAGACCATTGTCTTTGAAAAAAGCTGAAATTTTCTCAAACAGTATCTCGCCAGTTGTGCGCCCTTCTAGCGGCAGTAGACCAAGCAGTTCCTCTCAGAAGCAATTCCCATCAAAAAAACGGACAAATATGCACAACTGTGCGGTATCTGTTTTGTCTGTGGACTCATCTACAGCTATAGACATTACCTCAGCTTTCCTCAGGTCTTCCAACAGTGTTTCAAACACATCTGTGGCAAGAATTTCCACCCTTCGAATGTTTGAGGTGTCTGACATGGGTACATTTTTAATAGCTGATGTCACACTCGTTTTAATTTTGTCATTTATTACTTCATCCACTATGGCCAGCATGCAGTCTTTGACAGTTTATGAGTCTGTAAATGGTCTTTTCTTTTTGGCCAAGATCCAGGGAAGCTGCTGTAGCTCTCTCTTGGGCTGTGCATGACCGGACCATGGTAGTACAGCTCCGGTTGTACGATGCAACCAAACTCTGCACTTTTGCCGCCCTCTCCTGGGATCCCTCGGGAAAGTTTGCATGCAAAGTCAGGTGTTTCTCAACGTGGTGCCTCCGCACATTGTAATCTTTCAGAACCGCGACACACTCATTACAAATTAAACACATCAGTTTGGCATTTAAACTTGGTGGTAATATCAATAGTTATTTATCAGTCCAGGCGGGTTTAAACCAATGGTTTTCATTTTCAATTGTACGTTTCTGCTTTGAGAAAGACATGTTATTTGCTTCTACCGGCGACTACTACCATTTCTGTCAACAAAAATGCACTGACTTATGGGCTGAGTGTTGCTAGGATACGCGGAGTGTTGCATTCATGGTCTGTACTACTGTGGGAATTTTTAAAGGCTCCCGAAATGTTTTTTTTTTTTTAATATGCGGCTCTCACTCTGCCTTTCTGGTGGGACCACGGGCTGGGCCACTCGGAGGTTGCCTCTGGGCCGCATGTGGCCTGCGGGCCACCATTTGAATAGCCCTGATCCAGACAGTAAGGCATTACAATAATCCAACCTGGAGGTAACAAAAGCATGAACTAGATTTTCTGTATCATGTAGTAACATTAAATGTCTTATTTTAGCAATATTTCTGCGATGAAAGAAAGCTATCTGGATAATGTTATCAATGTGAGTTTCGAATGAAAGACTGGGGTCAATAATCACTCTGAGGTCTTTTACTGCTGCATGTGAAGAAACAGAAAGGCCATCCAGAGTTACTGTGTAATCAGAAAACTTACTTCTAGCTGCATGTGGTCCTAGTACAAGTACTTCAGTCTTGTCAGAGTTAAGCAGAAGGAAGTAAATAAGCATCCAGTGTCTAATGTCCTTTATACATTCCTCAATTCTATTAAGCTGGTGTCTCTCATCAGGTTTTGCAGAAACATACAATTGTGTGTCATCAGCATAACAGTGGAAACTAATACAATGTTTATGAATAATATCACCCAGAGGTAACATATATAAAGAAAAAAGCAGTGGACCCAAGACAGAACCTTGTGGAACACCAAACTTTACCTCAGTACGTCTAGAAAAATCACCATCTATATCAACATACTGATAGCGATCAGTTAAATAAGACCTGGGCCAGGAGAGGGCTGTTCCCTTAACTCCCACAACATTTTCTACTCTATCCAGAAGAATGGAATGATCAATGGTATCAAATGCTGCACTAAGGTCAAGCAACACAAGCAGCGAGACACAGCCCTGATCAGACGCCAGCAGTAGGTCATTTACTACTTTAACCAAAGCTGTCTCTGTGCTATGATGAGGTCTAAATCCTGACTGATACATTTCATGGATGTTATTCCTATGTAAATATGAGCATAACTGCTGTGCCACGGCTTTTTCAAGGATCTTGGAGATAAAGGGGAGGTTTGATATTGGCTGATAATTGGACAGCTGACAGGGATCAAGGTCAGGTTTTTTAATCAGGGGTTTGATAACTGCTAGTTTAAAGGATTTGGGTACATAGCCAATTGTAAGAGAAGAATTTATTATTTTTAGAAGCTGTTCAATTACTTCAGGTATTATCTGTTTGAATAGACGTGTAGGTAAGGGATCTAGTACACAAGTTGAGGCTTTTGATGCTGAGATTAATGAAAGTAATTCAGTTTCTTTTAGGGGAGTAAAACATTCTAATTGATGATCTGATACAGTTATATTGTTAACTACAGGGTCACTTACATTGTCTGACCTTAAATTAGTAGTTTGAATTTTTTGTCGGATATTCTCAATTTTGTCATTAAAAAAATTCATGGAATCATTGCTACTACATACTACAGGTATGCATGTGTCTATAGTGGACTTATTCCTGGTTAAATTTGCTACAGTATTAAATAGGAATCTAGGATTATTTCTGTTATCTTCTCATAGGGAAGGGAAGTTGTTGGGGTTGAGAGTTTCTGATTTCTCTGTCTAGGTCCCAAGTGATGGACTGGATGAAACATTGAGAAGGGAGGATGGGATGGGCAGCAGAGTCCTGATGAGAGGGTGCAAAGATTTGTGAGAGGGCATCAGCTTTAGTATTCTTGGAGCTAGGGCGGAAAGAGATGATGAAATTGAATCTTGTGAAGAAGAGGGCCCATCTGGCCTGATGAGGGTTTAACCGCTTGGCCTTCCAGAGATATTCTAGGTTCTTATGGTCTGTTAGGATTATGAACGGGTGATTGGCACCTTCCAACCAGTGGCACCATTCTTTGAGGACTAGCTTGATTGTGAGTAGCTCCCGATTCCCCACATCATAATTTCTTTCTGCTGATGAGAGTTTCCTTGAAAAGAAGGCCACTGGATGAAGTTTCTGTTTCTCCCCAAAATGTTGGGAGGGAACCGCCCCTACCCCCATGTTGGAGGCATCAACTTCCAGGATGAAAGGCTTGGAAGAATCGGGATGCTGTAAGATGGGGGCAGAGGTGAAGGCTTTCTTGAGACGAAAGAAGGCTTCTTCTGCTGCAGGGTTCCACTGAAGGCACTTGGGTCCCTTCTTGAAAAGTGCTGTCAAGGGGGTGGTGATTGAGTTGAACCCTCTAATAAACCAACGACAGAAGTTTGCAAAACCTAGAAAATGCTGAAGGTCTTTGATGGAAGTGGGAATGGGCCAAGATGTAACTGCAGAGACCTTTGACAAGTCCATACAAACTCCCTCAGAACTGATGACTTATCCAAGGAAGGAGATACGCATTTGACGGAACTCACATTTTTCTGCTTTAACATAGAGATGATCCTGGAGCAGGCGTTGAAGAACTGTTCTTACATGTTTTGATGACTTTCTTCATCTGGGGAGTATATCAGGATGTCATCAATAGCATATTTGCCCAGCATGTCCCATAGCACATCGTTGATAAGGCACTGGAACACGCTAGGCACCAAAGAAAGGTCATACAGCATTACCCAGTATTTGAAATGACTGGTGGTAGTGCTGAATGTGGTTTTCCATTCATCTCCCTTTTTGATCCTGATGAGATTGTATGCACTGCGTAAATCAAGCTTGAAGAAGATTTTTGCTGATCTAAGTTGTTCCAGGGCTGCAGGAACAAGAGGAAGTGGATAAGGGTATTTCACTGATACCTGGTTCAATCCCCTGTAGTCGATACATGGGCTAAGACCCCTGCTTCATTTTTCTACAAAGAGGAAGCCAGCCGAGGCCGGAGACCTTGAAGGGTGGAATGTAACCCTGCTTGAGAGCCTCCTGAATGTACTCATCCATAGCGGCTTGTTCTTTCTGAGACAGAGAGTATATATGCCCCCGAGGTGGTGACATACCTGGCAGGAGGTCAGTCGCACAGTCATATGGTCTGTGAGGTGGCAAACCACAGGCTTTTCCCTTGCTGAAAACCTCCTTGAGATCCGGATAACATTCGGGAATGTTGTCCAGAGTGTCTGGCTGAGGGCTGTCCACAGAGGTGAATGCGAGAGCGACTTGAGGATGAGCAATGCAGCCCTGACAACATGCAAGTGACAACTGTAGAATGTCCTTGTTTTGCCATGAGATTAGGGGGTTGTGAAGCTGGATCCAAGGGTAGCCAAAGATGAGCTCATGACTTATGGTAGTGGTGATATAGAGTGAGATAAGCTCTGAGTGTATGGCACCCACTTGGATGCAGAGAGGAGCTGTGCGAAGGGTGACAAAGCCATCTCCTATTGGTCCTCTGTTGATGGTCTGAATGCTGAGCACACTGTGAAGTGGGGTTGTATGCAAGTTGAACTTCTGAACGATTAAGCTGCTGATGAAGTTCCCCTCTGCCCCTGAATCTATGAAAACAGAGAAGATCTGGGTAGAAGTAGCCAACTTTAAAAGTACTGGAACCTTGTACGATTTGGAATTGAACCTTCTTATCAGACTTACATTGCATGGAGGACCCTCTGTAGGAGACAAGTGAGAAGGAAGAATGGGACAGCAATTGAGCTGATGTTCAGGGCTACCGCAGTAGAAACACAGACCCTCCTTCCTCCTCCTGGCACATTCAGAGCGAGTTAGGCGGGTGCGTGAGACTTCCATGGCAGAACTGTCCTCCAAAAGTGAATCCGGTTTACCACTCTCCTGTAGGGAAGGTTGATGAGCCAAGAGATTACCAAGATGAATCACGAGGTCAATGAGAGAACTGAGCGTGAGTTGTTCATCATGGCAGGTGAGTTCGCTCAGAATCTCAGGGCGCAAACCTTGGCGAAATACAGCTTTCAGTGCGGGATCATTCCATCCACTAGCGGCCACCAGTGTTCTGAATTCCAGAGCATACTCTGCCATGCTTCTGGAGCCCTGTGATATGGTGAGTAAACTTTCACCTACTTCAATCTCCTTGGGTTCGTGCTCAAAAACCCTTTTGAACAGAGTGAGAAATTGCTCATAAGACTTAGTCAGCTTACTGCCTTTACTCCAAACTGTGCTGGCCCATTGCAGCCCTTTTCCCGTAAGGAAGGAAAGGAAGAAGAAGGCAATCTTATGCTCGTCAGACATGTTAGGCATAGCAGTGAAGTACATGGAACATTGGAGAAGGAAGCTTTTACAGGCAAATGGATCTCCAGCTAATTTTTCTGGAGCCAGAAGTTGTAGCGCTGGGCTAGGAGATGACTCAGAATGCGTTAGGAGAGCCTGTGACATCACAGTTGCTAGTTAGGCCTTTCTGGTGTTGAGGTCGGCTAGCATCTGCTGATACTCTCCTAATAAGTGACCTTGGGCATTGAGAGCAGTTCGCTTCACCTCTTCTGCTACATCCATGGAGGCGAAGCATCCTGTCACGGTGCAGGCACTTATGGATGTATGCATAGAAGAGTGACGAGGAGCAAACAGTAACAGAGCCAAAACAAGAGATGAGACTCAGAGTCGTAGAACTAGCGAGGGTCAGGTGATCGGCAAACAGTGTAAAGGGGGAAAGACAGAGAGCAAAAATGAGAAATAGAGAAGCAAGAGTCAGAAGAACAAGAGTCAGTCAGAAAACAAGTCTTGGTATGAACTGATATAGGCAGAACGATACTTCGTAATGGAATGGTGTGAGAGAGAGGTTTATATAGGCAGGGGGACTAATTGGAATGATGAGCTGGGTTCAATAATTGGGAGACAGAAAGTGCTGTGAGTTCTGGGTAATGTAGTCCATGTAGTCCATGGTGTCCATGTTTGTAGTTTGGACAGTTTCAGCAGGTTTACTGAGACCAGTTAACAAAGTAATGAAACTTACCTCTTTCTTAAATAGATGGAGTTCATGCCTTTTAAGGATGTAAAGACACGACTCATTTTATTCAAGTCTTTGTTTACTCCAGCATATAAAGACATTTTACTGAGGTCAGGCCAGTTGCACTAGTCCTCAAATTTAACACTGCAGTCTGGTGAACTATCTATATTCAGATGCATGTCAGTAACAGTGCTGAAAACTGGAGTTTGGAGCAGCCACCAAACATGGCTGCTCCAGACTACATCTCCCAAGCACCACAGTGCCCCTCATCTCTGGCGTAATAACAACTGCACCTGTCTCCTATTTAATAATAATAATAATAATAATAATAATAATAATAATAATAAGTTAAACTTATATAGCGCCTTTCAAGAAACCCAAGGACGCTTTACAATTATAGACAAAGAAAAAAATAAATAAATAAAAATAAAACAAAATAAAAATAATTAAAAAAATTGCCAGTAATCACTTCCCTATATAAGCTCAGCAGTCACAGACACCCATTGCTAAGTATCATTCTGTGTCTCTGTACCTGATCATGCCAAGCCTTCTGACTTCCTGCCTGACTTCTCGTGTTTTGACTCAGTTTACATTTATTTTCTGACTCCGTTTCCTCGCCTGCCCTTTGACATCCCGTGAGTTGATTAACCAACCCGTGCCCATCCCTGGCTACATCTTCAGCTTACTGATTTGGATTTGTTGACAGTTTGCAATGCATCCACTTTCCCCTGCACTTGCATCCATAAGTGCCTGCACCCTGGCAGGATACTTCACCAGCGATGGATGCAGCAGAGAAAGCAAAGCGAACTGTGCTCAATGCTCAGGGGCAACTGTTAGGAGAGCATCAGCAAATGATAAGTGATCTTAACACCAGAATGTCACAATTCACTGCTGTTGTTTTGCAGGCCATCCTGACATGCCCCTTGTCCTCCGCTGGTGCATCCAAAATGGTTCCGCATCCCGAAAAGTATTCAGGGGAAGTTTCTGACTGCAAGGGATTTCTTCTACAGTGCTCCCTCTATTTCACCACTCTCATGGGAGCCACAGAGGAACAGAAAATCACCCAATTCCTCAATCTTCTACCAGGCAAAGCTTTACAGTGGGCTAATGCTGTTTGGGAGCATGGGGGTGAACACACCACCTCATAAAATAGATTTATTGAACTGTTCAAATGAGTTTTTGATCACCAACCTGAAGGTGTGGATGTCGGCAAGAGCCTGCTAACCATCAGACAGGGAGATAGGAGAGTGGCCGAGTATGCATTGGAATTTTGCACACTAGCTGCCAGTAATGTCTGGAATGAGCCCACTTTTAAGGCCACCTTTCATCAAGGTCTACTCCCTGAAGTGCTCATTGAACTGGCAAGCTGTGATGAACATCTCACTCTAGACTCCCTCATTAATCTGGCTATTTGCCTTGACCACCTTCTGAGAAACTGACCTACGTTACAGTCTTCTCCAGCCCCTCTTACTAGTCTGGCATCCCTGACTCCCATGGAGGTCTCTCATACTTGCCTACAACATTCAGAGAGGGATAGGAGGTGCTGTGAGGGATTATGTTTCTACTGTGGTGAGTCCGGCCATCTACCAGCCAAGTGCCCAGTTCACCCACCAAACCCTAAGAAGGAGAATCGTATCCATCAAGAAACCAATCAACCCAGCCCAGTGAGTCATGAAATGGTTCACATATCACATTCTCTAAAGATGCCTGTAGTGTTAAAGCTGCCAGACTTGACCCATGTTCTCTCTGCCTTCATAGACTCAGGGGCAGAGGGGAACCTCATCAGTTGTATGATTGTCCAGAAATACAATTTACCCATGGAAGAACTCCAATGACCAGTAAACCTTAAGACCATTGATGGGGGTCCCATCAGTGATGGGCTTGTGACCACATGCACGTCACCCCTCAAAATCCAGGTGGGAGCACTTCATGCTGAACACATTTCCTTGTTGGTCACTCACACAGCCTATCATGATCTTGTCTTGGGGTTCCCATGGCTCCAGCTTCATGACCCTCTCATCTCACGGAAACATAGAGAAATTCTTCAATGGTCCCTGTCTTGCTTCCAGAACTGCCTGAAACTCCTACAAATCTTGATATTGTCCACCTTGGTCAAGAGTCCACTGCCTGACTCCTTAGACAATGATCCTTCATGTTACCTTGACCTCAAGGATGTTTTTAGTAAGGGTAAGGCTAGTGGCTTACCTCCTCATCAAACCTATGACTGTGCCATTGACCTCCTCCCAAGTATTACTTCTCCTCACAACCACACAAGCTGCACATCACCGAACAAGCTGCCATGGAAGAGTATGTACAGGAGGCTTTGCAACAGGGGTATATTAGGCCATTGACATCTCCAGCTTCAGCCAACTTCTTTTTTGTGGAGAAGAAAGGAGGAGGTCTTTATTCCTGCATAGACTATCGAGGCTTGAACCAAATCACAGTCAAATATCCCAATCCACTTCCCCTGATGCCATCAGCTTTGGAACAGCTCAGATCAACTAAGATCTTCTCAAAGCTGGATTTTTGAAGTGCCTACAACCTACTCAGGATTCGAGAAGGCGATGAGTGGAAGACTGCATTTAGTACTACATCTGGGCACTTAGAATATTTGGTCATGCCTTATGGGTTTTCTTGTGTGCCAAGTGTCTTCCAGTGTCTCATAAATGATGTACTCAGAGACATACTGGGGAGGTTTGTAATAGCTTACATAGATGACATCCTGATCTACTCCCACGATGAAAATTTGCATCACAAACATGTAATATCAGTACTCGCCCAACTATTGAAGAACCACGTGTATGTTAAAGCAGAGAAATGTGAGTTTCACATCCACCAGATATCCTTCCTTGGGTACATAATCAGTGCAGAAAGTGTAAGCATGGACCAGAGCAAGGTCTCGGTGGTCACATCTTGGCCAACTCCCACTACCATGAAAGAACTACAACACTTCCTGGGGTTTGCAAACTTTTATTGCCACTTCATCCATGGGTTCAACACAATTGCCATTCCTCTCATGACCCTGCTCAAGAAGGGACCGTGATGCCTCCAATGGAACCCAGCAGCCGAGGAAACTTTCAACTATCTCAAGAGCACCTTTACAACAGCCCCCATCCTTCAGCATCCAGATCCTTTTGTTGTTGAGGTCGACACTTCAAAGACTGGAGTGGGAGGGGTCCTTTCTCAGTGCTTAGTGGATAAACTAAAATTACACCCCATCACTTTCTACTCCAAGAAACTCACCCCAGCCAAGCAGAACTATGACACTGGCAATCGAGAACTCTTATCTATTAAACTGGCACTAGACAAATGGAGACACTGGCTAGAAGGCACCACACGTCCATTCACTATCCTCACAGGCCATAAAAATCTAGAATACTTGAAGACAGCTAAATGTCTGAACTCATATCAAGCTAGCTGGGCCTTGTTCTTCACCCTATTCTGATTCACGATCTCCTACTGCCCTGGTTCTAGAAACACTAAAGCAGACACCCTCTCCAGAATCCACACCACTTTAAACCACACTCCAGAACCCACACCCAGCTTATCACCTGAATGTTTTGTGCAAGCCATGTCCTGGGACATAGATAAAGAAATAGCACAATCTCAACCTCCCAATCCACCTGAGAACTGTCCCCCTGGACTCATGTATGTGCTGCCCTGACTCTGAGGTAAACTCATCACTTGGGCCCACTCCTCTCTGGCCACAGGACACCCCAGTAGTTACTGAACCGATCAACTTCTCAAAAATAAGTATTGGTGGGAGACCATGATCTCTGAAATTAACCATGTTGTCTCATTGTGCTCTGCCTATGCCCAAGCAAAGGTACCACAAGCTCCACCTGCTGGAAAGCTCTGTCCACTCCCAGTGCCTCAATGACCCTGGTCACATATAGCCATAGACTTTATCACTAACCTACCCTGATCCCAAGGTAATACAGTCATCCTAGTGGTCATGGATCAATTCTCCAAAGCTCTCAAACTCCTCCCTCTATCCATTCTACCCATGGCATTCAAAACCACAGAACTCATATTTAATCACATCTTCAGATACTCTGGTATCCCTGAAGATATTGTCAGTATTTTCTGTATGAGGAACCAGAAAGACTGGGCATGATTCCTTCCCTGGGTGTAATATGCACAGAACTCTTTGAAACATTCTGCTACTCTATTAACTCTGTTTCAGTGTATCCTTGGCTATCAACCACCACTCTTCCCCTGGGACAATTCCCCAACTCAAATCCTGGACTCTTGGTTTAAGAGGAGTGAGCAAGTATGGGAGGAAGTTCACCAAAGACTAGAATGAGTCAACAATAAGTATAAGCAGCACACAGAGAAGCATAGAGGGAAGACCCCAAAATATGCTCCAGGCGACTGAGTGTGAGTGTTCACGAAGGACTTACGAGAGCCAAATACCTACTGGAAGCTCCAAACCCAATACATTGGTCCTTATAAGGTGATTCGCAAAGTCAATGAGGTTTCATATAAGTTGGAACTTCCACTTCAATGCAGAAGGGCTTCCACATTCCATGTGTCATGCTTAAAGCTTGCCATCCAAGGCCCCCTAGCCACAAACACACCCACCCAAGAACCTCCCTCCTTGGAACTAGAAGGAGACCCTATATACCAGGTTCATAAAATCCTCAACTCTCGGCACCAACAAGGGTAGCTAGAGTACCTGGTTGATTGGGAGGGGTACAACCCGGAGGACCGCAGCTGGGTTAGCTCCAGAGACATCTTGGATCCACTCCTCACCCATGAATTCCACAATGAGCATCCAGACAAGCCAGCGCCAAGAAAGAGAGGTCGTCTGAGAAAAGAGTTTGCACCTCGGGTTGGGGGTGGGGGTGTTTCCTGTCAGTAACAGTGCTGAAAACCAGAGTTTGGAGCAGCCTCCAAACATGGCTGTGCCAGACTACGTCTCCCAAGCACCACAGTGCCCCTCATCTCCGGAGTACTAACAAGTGCACCTGTCTCCTATTTGCCAGTAATCACTTCCCTATATAAGCTCAGCAGTCACAAACATCCATTGTGAAGTATCATTCTGTGTCTTCATACCTGATCATACCAAGCCTTCTGACTTCCTGCCTGACTACTTGTGTTTTGACGCAGTTTACATTTATTTTCCGACTCCGTTTCCTCGCCTGCCCTTTGACATCCTGTTAGTTGATCAACCGACCCATGCCTGTCACTGACTATGTCTTTAGCTTACTGATTTGGATTTGTTGACAGTTTGAAACACGCCTGCTGTCCCCTGCACTTGCATCCATAAGTGCCTGCACCCAGACAATGCACAGATAGCTATGTCACTAACTATATTATATAGCATGAGAAAGTCATGACTGGTGATGAATTAACACAATTACTGATAGTTATTTTCTGTATTGATGAACTTGATTCTTAACTGAAATAACTGGATGATATTCCAATTCACAGTCTGCTCTTCACTGATTAATGAACAGACTGAGAGAACAGCAACAATTATGCTGGCAGTAACCAGAAGCTAAAATTAAAAAGCAGACTTGTAAATATTTGAGACTAAAGAATGCAGATACCACCATCAGTAGGCTGCATCTTCACAGCAATTTAAGAATAGTGAAGCACTTGGGCTTCAGATGCTCAATAATTACTCACATCTCATGCCCATTTTTCCTGAGAGAAATTTGAGTGCTTTTCTGCTACTTTTACATGATGAGAGAGAGAGAGAGAGAGAGAGAGAGAGAGAGAGAGATTGATTACCTTTGAAGTAATGAGAGAGAAAAAAAGAAGTTGAGTATTGTTAAAGTCCATGGCAACTTTGATTAAAGGCAGTGTGTGTTTTTAGTATCAGTCAGCAGGGCCGCTGACAGCTTTGGCTGGGCCCGGGACAAAATGCTCTGAATGGGCCCCTCCCCGGGCCAACCCACACACACACACCCACCTCTTATCCCAGTCTCTACTCACTCCAACCCTTAAATGACAGGTATTCAAAAACCATTTCACTGAATCTTTCCCCCCTGTACTGTAACGGAATAAGCGGTTACTGTTATTTTGTATCCTTTAACCGAACGCCATTAAATGTATTCCATTATGCCCCAAGCCTGCATGCGACAGCCCCCGCAATGCCTTCCTAAACTCGTGGATAGTCTACTATAATCACGCGATTGGGGTGCTCTTGAAGGAGCAGTGATGGACTGGGGATTTCGGGCAGGGCTGGGGGCGAACATAGTATACTGTGCATGCGTACTGTCCAGTGTGAAAAGCAGAGAAGAACACACCGCTCGAGAAACGGCGGGATATGATTGCGGGCTAATGTGAATATTCTTAGCTTCAATCAGATATATGAAACACAATGTTATTAAGCCGTTGTGGTTATGAAATGATTCAATGCCCTGTGCGTTTGATATGGTGTTCAGTGTGACTTGCTCTCCCCTCGTTTGTAATATGAATTGCGTGCCGCGGTTGGGGTTACTTTACGGGGCTGGAAAAAGTTGGCTGTGTCTTACCCAGTGATGGGAATAACGGCGTTAGAAATAAATGGCGTTACTAACGGCGTTACTTTTTTTAGTAACGAGTAATCTAACTAATTACTTTTTGAAAGTAACGTGCCCAACACTGGTCTTACCTGGCTCAGCTGCCCCACTGCCTTTGCTAGTACCTGCTGCATCATCCGAATCTTTTTTAAAATATTTATGCAGTGAGCCCCTGAGTCTCTTGGTTTCTTCCTCTCTTTTCTTTTCTTTTCTTTTCTGTGCTCCTGACTTGTGCATGTTGGCAAATGGCACGCACGCTGATTGTCGAAGCGCTATGATCGAACGATGTCGTTTTTTTCCCCTTAATCAAAGAGTCAGACCAAACCATTTTTGCATTAGGGGTGGTAGGGGGTTCTTGATGCCTTTTTCAAAGACAATAAAGGCAAAAGATCTAGAAATCATTTATTGAATGCAAATATAGCACATTTCTCCCCCAAATCAACACATTTTGAAATGAAATCAAATAATCGCAACTTCATGAGAGCCCAGTTCTGGGCCCTCCCCATTCCTGGGCCCGGGACAACATACCCGTTTGTCCCCCCCTGTCGGCGGGCCTGTCAGTCAGTACCAGACAGCAAGTAAAAGATGAATGATCATGTGGCTCCACTGACTGCACTTAGGCTTCCCTTTTTTCCCTTTTTTTCATATCTCAACCTCAGTCCTGTGATGAATTTCCACAGTGTGAGACATGATGAGAAACTTCTGTCACACGTTATCTCAGTGCGCATGATATCCTATATTGAAATTGCTATTGCAAGTCTTATGTGTGAACTGGTAGCTGGGATTGTATTAGGATCATGGACATGCTGAAGAAAAATAACTCCTAAACTCTCTTATTATAAAACATACTGAGTAATTCTAGGTGGGCCTGATAGGAGAAAAACAAGCATTTAAATGATAGCATGAGCTAAATATGTATGTTACCAAATTTGTGTTATTGTTTGTGATTTTTCTTACCATACAGTTTTGCGTAGTATAATGTAGCTTTGAAATTGCATTGTCTATATTTTTACAGACTGTTAGGAAATTTGATTGAACCTAGGAATGGCAATGCAGTTAATTAATGGTTTTCTAAAACAATCTGTGCACTTTCCTAGCATGCAGCAGAAGCAGTGGATGCATGTGGCTGTTCTGGCTCTCTTGCTTGTTACATATGTGCTAGCAGAAGTTGGGAAGCCAGAAAAATCAGGTAAATAATGTGCTATTATAAATCTTATGCAGAGTTCCATCCTAATCAAGCCAGTGCAGCTCTGAACTGTGGGTGCTGACATGTGTGTTCTCTCTCTCTCTCTCTCTCACTCTCTCTCTCTTTGTGTGTCTGTGTATGTATGCGTTCTCCCAGGTAAGAAAGAACGTAAGTCAGGATGTGGAGACTGGCAATGGAGTGTGTGTGTGGCAAATGAGGGTGACTGTGGCCTGGGCACTAGAGAGGGAATCCGTACTGGCACTGGCTGCAAGCAGGCAGTCAAAACTCAGCGTTGCAAGATTCCCTGCAATTGGAAGAAGCAGTTTGGAGGTGAAAGCAACATGTCATGCATAATAAGCCAATCTTGCCAGCTCTTTAGTAGGTTTAGCGGCATGTCCCCAGTTACATTTATTTCACTTTCCATTTCAGTTTCCAGGGAGTCTGTTTCCATTACCAACATGGGAATTGTTTTCATTTTTAAAATGACCAATATCCTGATAGCTCTAGATCACAAGGACTAACACATTATCTTTCTCTGCCTCTACATCTACAGTGCCTGAGAAATAGGCAGTGGAATTTGGGCATGTTTGCCAGTTTTGGCACTCTATTTATGGCTAAAATGACACCTCAGGCACTGCCACAGACCTCATTATGTTTCAACTGATTAATTTCAAATCCCCAGGTCATACACTTTGTTTATTCAATTGATCAAGGTTTTAGAGAACTGGACCACAGTCAAACTTGCAACCATAGTCTGCAGAGTAGGGTGTCAGTAAAACAGGTGGAAGATGGATGTATTCACAGGAAGGAGTTTATTTACAGGTGTGCAATTCTATTAAAAAACATGAGACATAGGCAGAGTAGCAAAATGAAACAGAAACAAAAAAAAAAACCAGAGTGAAAACCCAGAGTAACATAAACATGGCTTGATAGCATAGTGACAACATGATGATAATGGTGATTATACTTTGCAAAGTTTGTGGTGTTGCTAGACTCCTTATGAGCATGCTGATTGCGCACAAAACAGCAATAGGTGATTCCAATCCTAGATTGGTCCATATGGTGCACACAATGCACTCCATGCATATGGACAAGAGCCATTGTTTGTGCTGAACCAAGCTTGAGTGTGCATGCAGACATGCCAGAACCCCTCTAAGAGCTCCCTCCGGGAGCTAAAAACCTCCTTGGTCAGCCCTGGGGCTAAGGACCTGGCAATAGAAGATGTCCCCTTGGAGTTTCACTCTGGCTCTGGAAGCTGGGCTTAGGTGGAGGCTTGGGTTTCGGTCAGGCCTTAAACAGGAGTATGGACACAGGTGGAAGCTTTGGTTTGGGGTTGAGAGTAAACATGGATATGAGGATGGTCAGGGGCTCAGGCATAGATAAGGGCTTAGGCATAGACTCAGACATAGGCATGAACTCTGGCATAGACACGGGCTTGAGCATGGGCTCTGGAATAGATTCAGACATGGCCATGGGCTCAGGCATAGACCCAGATATGGGCTCAGGCATAGACTTGGGCATGGATGTGGGCTCAGACATAGGCTTGGGCATGGATATTGGCTCTGGACTGGACATGGGCTTGGGCTCTAGACTGGATATGGATTCAGGCATAGACATAAGCTTGAACATAGGCATGGACCCTGGTGTCGGCATGGTCATGGATTCAAACATGGGCATGGACTTAGGCATCAGCATGGGCTCAGGCATGGACATGGGCTTGAGCATGGACATGGACCCTGGCAATGGCATGGGCATGGACTCTGGCATGGACATGAGCTTGAGCATGGGCATGGACCCAAGCATGTACTCTGGCTTAGACTTTGGGCTTGGCATGGACATGGACTTGGGTCTGGACGTAGACTTGGACATGGACATGAACTCTGACCTTGGCATGGACATAGATTTAAATCTTGGCATGGGCACTGGCATTAGCATGGACTTGGACATTGGCTTGGATCTTGGCATGGGCTCCAGCATTAACATGGGCATAGACTTGGACATTACATTAGATGGCATATAGAAGACACTCTTATCCAGAGCGACATACAACATACCTAGAGCAGCCTGAGGTTAGGTGCCTTACTCAAGGGCACTTCAGCCACTCCTGATTCCTGCTGGTCCAGGAAACTGAACCAGTGACCTTTTGGTCTCAAAGCTGCTTCTCTAACCATTAGGCCATGGCTTCCCCCATGGGACATTAGTTTGGGTTTTAATCTTGGCATGGGCTTCAGCTTGGTTTGAGTGAGGACATCTTTGCTGAAGCCAGGTGGCAGGGTGAAGGGCTCATCTCCACTGAAGCCAGGTGGCAGAGCAACGATCTTGTCCTTGCTGAAGCTCATCTCTGCTGAAGCCAGGCGGTGGCATGATGGTCTCATCCTTACTGAAATCTGGAGTGGAGGCCACCCTGTCAGCCTCTGGAGCAGACAGTGGAGTGGAGGCCACCCTGTCGGCCTTCTGGGTATCACCCCCAATTTTTTGGTCCGTATGGTGCAATTTTTTTTGGGGGGTGGGGGTAGGTGGGTACTCCTTCCCAGAAGATTGAACCAGGACTTGAGCTTCTTACTGAACAGCTTGGAGATCCAGAGGCATGGGTGCTGCACTCTGACTAGCCCTTCAGTCCACTGGCTTGCTGGTCCACTGAGCCAATAAATCATGCAGCCAACCCATAAGCTCTCTGCAAGTTTGGGCTCCACCAAGTCCTCATAAAAGAAACTGCACTGCAACAAGAAATCATTTGGCAGATCCTCCACCCCATCATATGGCACTGGAATGTCCCTCCCTATCTGCTGAAGAAACCACACCGATCCTGGCTTAGGCACCATGACACTGGTGTGGGACTGTGCAGCTTGCCTATTCCTGCCAGCTACATCCATGTTTAGGCGACATATTTTGTCAGTATACTGCAAAAAATGATATCTTAGCAAGTGAAAATATCTTAAATAGTTGAAACGATCTAGCATTTCCTATTAGAAGAATACAAGACACAAATTCTGAGATTATTAAACCTAGTTCTAGATTGCAGCCAATTTATTTTAAGATGTCTTATCAAGTAAATATCTGTCCATGCAGAAAGATAATTTCACTAGTATTAAGTAACTTTCTCCTCAAATTCAGTTTTCAATTTTTTGCAGTGAAATGGGTAGAAGATGGATGTAGTGGCAGGAAGTAGTTTATTTACAGGCATGCAATTCTATTACAAAAATATGAGGCAGAGGCAGAGTCACAAAATGAAACAAAAAACAAAGTCAAAACCCACAATAACATAAACATGGTTTGATAGCGTAGTGACAATGTGATGATAATGGTGACAATACTTCATGAAGTTTGTGGTGTTGCCAGAGTCCTTATGAGCATGCTGATTGTGCTCAAAACAACAACAGGTGATTCCAATCTTAGATTGGTCCTTACAGCACATGCGATGTACTCCATGCACATGGACGAGAGCCACCACTTGTACCGAGCCAAGCTCAAGTGCACATGTGGACGTGACATACAGACTTTCTCCTTCTCAAATTTCTGTAGTAGAGAAGAGATGCAAAGTGAGGTACACCTCTTTCAATCCTTTGGTAGACCCGCCCCCTTCCAGCATGTTGCAGAATGTGTTCATGTTGGCAAGCAAACTTCCATCTATCCAGAGATCTTAAATACTTTCAGCTTGAGATATACCGTATGTCATGGATACGTCTAATGAGGACATGTATCACTTGGATATGAACTGGACATTCACCGACATATTAACCATGATTTTAGGAAGAGCAGCTGGTTTAGACTGCAGTCGCAGTGCATGGTGAGTTAAAAACTTATTATTTGGGACACCTATTTATAAAATCCATCCAAATGTTATTGGTAGTGTATGTGTTCACTGATGAACAAAGTCTTTTCCGCAAATGTTGATTGCTGGCTGGAGGTTGTTAATACTGAAATAATATCACAATGATGGTGGTCATACATGCTAGTGTAATTATACTAACACAATTAAGCTAGCTTTTTCCTATTAAAACTCAATATTCCAAAGATTTTTAATAGAAATGGGTAGCAGTTTGTATACCGTAAGTGCACTCTGTCTCATAGATTAGGGAATGAGGAACTGGGAGATAGGCTTGACAAATCAAGGTGTGTTTTATTTTTACTTTAGCACTTTTCAGTCACTTTATTTCTTTTTTTTTTGCTTTTAGCACATGTGCGCGCACACACACACACACACACACACACACACAGTGGCACTGAACCCAGGCCACCTGGAACAGTTTGGGCGTCATCCTTGACAGTAGTCTACACTTTGAAGCACATATTATTAATATCACTTGGTCTGCATATTTTCATCTACACAATATCAATTGTTTGTCTATCTCTTACACCTCATAGCACTACTATTCTTATATATGCCTTAGTTACATCTTACATTGATTATTGTAACTCTATCCTCTCTGGTCTTCCTCACAAACTTCTTCATAAACTTCAGCTGGTTCAGAATTCAGTTGCCCATATCACTGTGAACTCCTTCAATAGAACATATTACGCCTGTCTTCCAGTAGCTTCACTGGCTTCCTGTTAAATACCATATTGACTACAAGATTCTGCTTCTCACTTTTAAGGCACTTCATAACCTAGCACCTTTGTATCTCTCTAACTTACCTAAAATAAGCACAGCCTCCTTCCAGAGGGCAGGGGAGTGAAAAGTCCATGTGCAGGATGGGTGGGGTCATGGAGGATGCAGGTGGCTCTTTCTCTACATCTGGTAGTGTAGATGTCACTGATGGGTGGTAAGCTGCATCCAATGGTCCTCTGTGCAGACTTGACCACCCTCTGCAGTGCTTCCTTCTCAGCCACAGTGCAGCCAGCATACCACACCATGAGGCAGGAGGTCAGGATGCTCTCCACCACACAGCTGTAAAAGGACATGAGGATGTCAGCCCCCAGTCCTGCCCTCTTCAGTTTCCTCAGGAAGTAGAGGCACTGGTGAGCTTTCTTTATGACAGCCGTGGTGTTAGTGCACCAGGTGAGCATGTTGGTCAGGTATACTCTGAGGTACCTGATGGAGGGAACCATCTCCACAGCTTCTCCATTGATGTAGAGAGGATGGGGGGGGGGGGGGGGGTGCCAGTCCTGTGGAAATCCACAACCATCTCCTTGGTCTTCTGAATGTTGAGGATGAGGTTGTTGTCCCTGCATCACCTGATCAGGTCCTCCACCTCCATCCTGTGTGATGACTCATCCCCGTTGGTGATGAGTTCAATCACTACTGTGTTGTCAGCAAACTTCACCATGAGATTGTTCTCATAGTGAGTCCTGCAGTCAAAGGTCATCAGTGTGTACAGCAGAGGGCTGAGCACACAGCCCTGGGGGGAGCCAGTGTTGAAGGTGATGGTGGAGGAAGCGCTGTTGTTAATCCTGACATGCTGTGGCCTGCAAGTCAGGAAATCCAGGACCCAATTGCACAGGGATGAGGAGGTTCCCAGCACTGCCAGTTTGGTCACCAGTTTCTGCAGGATGATGGTAATAAACACAGAACTAAAGTCCAGAAACAGCAGCCTCACGTAGGAGTCCTTGTACTCCAGGTGAGAGAGGTCCTGGTGGGTCACAGCAGAGATGGCATCAGCTGTGGACCAGTTCTGCCTGTAAGCATACTGGTGTGAGTCCTCTGCCACATTGATGGTCTGCTACAAATGCCTCATCACCAGCCTCTCAAAGCATTTCATGGTGACGGGGTGAGTGCAACGGGGCGGTAGTCATTGAGGCATGGTGCTAAGGAGGTCTTCAGCAAATGTACGATCGTAGCGGTCTTGAGGCATGATGGGACTCTGGCCTGTGTCAGCGAAATGTTATATGTCCATCAGAACCTCAAACAGATGGTAAGTACAGTCCCTCAAAACCCTGCCTGGGATCCCATTAGGGCCTGGGGCTTTTCGGGGATTGACCCCTGCAGTGTTTTCCTCACCTCTGCCACTGTTATGCTGAAGGCTGGGGGCTCATCGGGGAGGAGGTGAGCTGGGAGGGAGTGGTGGTGTTGGAGGCCTCGAAGGGAGCACAGAAGGCATTCAGGGTGTCAGGGAGCGCTGGGTCCTCAGGGCACTGTGCATCACTCTTCTTGTAGTCGGTGATGCACCTGATGCCCTTCCACATACTCTGTGGGTCACTTGAGTTGAAATGGCCCTGGATCTTGAGAGCATATGTGGATTTTGCTCTCCTTATGCCCACCGACAAGTTCCTTCTCGCTGCTCTGAGTGCTGCTGCATCACCATCCCTGAATGCAGCATCGCGGGTTCTCAGCAAGGATCACACCTCTGCATTCAGCCAAGGTTTCTGGTTCGGCTGGTTGAAGATGGTCTTGGAGGTGGTCACATCCTCCATATACTTCCTGATGTAGTGCAGAACAGAAAACGTGTACTCCTCCAAGTCCACACTGCTCCCTGATGTCGCAGCCTCCCTGAACATCTGCCAGTCTGTGATCTCAAAGCAGTCCTGGAGCATGGACACAGCACCTTCAGGCCACACAGAGATGGTCTTTGTTACTGCGTTCCTGCTCCTTGACACTGGGCAGTATGCAGGAGCCAGCAGGAGGGAGATGTGGTCTAAGGCACCGATGTGGGGGTGGGGCACTGCTCTGTACGCTCCTCGTACATTGGTAAACACTTTGTCCAAAGTGTTTTCACCTCGAGTGGCGATGTTAACATTTCTGGTGGAACATGGGGAGAATGTCCCACAGATTCACGTGGTTGAAATCCCCTGCCACCAAATATAATGCTTCTGGATGTTTGTTTTGAAGCACACTGACACTGTCGTGCAGCTCCCGCAGAGCATCTTTAGTGGTAGCTTGCGGAGGTATGTAAACAGCCACTATGAACATTGCTGTGAATTCCCGCGGCAGATAATGAGGACGGCATTTCACTATTAAATGTTCCACAGCCTCAGAGCAGTGTCTGCCCACCACCGAACAGTTTATGCACTAACCTTTGCTGACGTAGATGCAGAGTCCCCCTCCTCTCATTTTTCCGGACAGCTTCCAGTCCCTGTCTGAGCAGAATAATAGCCACCCATTAAGCTTGAAGATGGAGTCTGGCATGTTATTAAGCCACATCTCTGTCAGAACAAAGACACTGCAGCTCTGCATCTCCCATTGGCACAGTCTCAGTCGTAGCAGATCCATTTTATTATCCAAAGCCCGGATGTTGGATGAAAAGAGAGATGGAATAGCTGGCCCACTTGCCCCTCTTCTGCTTCTGTGCATACCACCTCCTCTTGACTCCGAGCCAGCTCTGCCGGCCGTTACATGCCGTTGTTCGTAAAATCCGAAGCCTACCGAGCATTGCTTTGAGTTCCGGAGAAAAAGGAACATGGAGACCAATGTTTAGCTCCTTTAGCTTTGCTAAGCTGTACTTAATTGCCATTTTACTGGCAGTAGTAGTGCTAACTTTAACGCTACCATTGAGAGCTAGAGAAGCCGCTGCACTGCTGCTCGCCGCCATCAGCATGAAAAAAAGAGGAGTAAAAGAAGCCATCTTTATCAACCTGGAATGACCATCACTGAACAGAGGTAGTCTGAGACACCACATATCAGCCACCTACATTGGTGCTTGAAAGTTTGTGAACCCTTTAGAATTTTCCTTATTTCTGCATAAATATGGCCTAAAACATCAGATTTTCATACAAGTCCTAAAAGTAGATAAAGAGAACCCAGTTAAATGAGACAAAAATATTATACTTGGTCATTTATTTATTGAGGAAAATGATCCAATATTACATATCTGTGAGTGGCAAAAGTATGTGAACCTTTGCTTTCAGTATCTGGTGTGACCCCCTTGTGCAGCAATAACTGCAACTAAACATTTCCGCTAACTGTTGATCAGTCCTGAACACCGGCTTGGAGGACTTTTAGCCCATTCCTCCATACAGAACAGCTTCAACTCTGGGATGTTCATGGGTTTCCTCACATGAACTGCTCGCTTCAGGTCCTTTCACAACATTTTGATTGGATTAAGGTCAGGACTTTGACTTGGCCATTCCAAAACATTAACTTTATTCTTCTTTAACCATTCTTTGGTAGAACAACGTGTGCTTAGGGTTGTTGTCTTGCTGCATGACCAACCTTCTCTTGAGATTCAGTTCATGGACAGATGTCCTGACATTTTCCTTTAGAATTTGCTGGTATAATACAGAATTCATTGTTCCATCAATGATGGCAAGCCATCCTGGCCCAGATGCAGCAAAACAGCCCCAAACCATGATACTGCCACCAACATGTTTCACAGATGGTATAAGGTTCTTATGCTGGAATGCAGTGTTTTCCTTTCTCCAAACATGACACTTCTCATTTAAACCATAAAGTTCTATTTGGTCTCATCCGTCCACAAAACATTTTTCCAATAGCCTTCTGGCTTGTCCACATGATCTTTAGCAAACTGCAGACGAACAACAATGTTCTTTTTGGAGAGCAGTGGCTTTCTCCTTGTAACCCTGCCATGCACACCATTGTTATTCAGTGTTCTCCTGATGATGGACTCATGAACATTAACATTAGCCAATGTGAGAGAGGCCTTCAGTTGCTTAGAAGTTACCCTGGGGTCCTTTGTGCTCTTGAAGTGATCTTTGTTGGTCAACCACTCCTGGGGAGGGTAACAATGGTCTTGAATTTCTTCCATTTGTACACAATCTGTCTGACTGTGGATTGGTGGAGTTCAAACTCTTTAGAGATGGTTTTGTAACCCTTTTCAGCCTGATGAGCATCAACAACACTTTTTCTGAGGTCCTCAGAAATCTCCTTTGTTCATGCCATGATACACTTCCACAAACATGTTGTGAAGCTCAGACTTTGATAGATCCCTGTTCTTTAAATAAAACAGGGTGCCCACACACACCTGATTGTTATCCCATTGATTGAAAACACCTGACTCTAATTTCACCCTCAAATTAACTGCTAATCCTAGAGATTCACATATTTTTGCCACTCACATATGTAATATTGGATCATTTTCCTCAATAAATAAATGACCAAGTCTAATATTTTTTGTCTCATTTGTTTAACTGGGTTATCTTTATCTACTTTTAGGACTTGTGTGAAACTCTGATGATGTTTTAGGTCTTATTTATGCAGAAATATAGAAAATTCTAAAGGGTTCACAAACTTTCAAGCACCACTGTACAATGCAGTCCTTGGCACACTTCCCAGAAAACTGAATACCTATCCACATCAAGACTCAGCTGACTTCAAAGACTCAAAGAATGCTGTTTATTGACTTCAGTTCAGCAATCAACACAATCATCCCACAGACACTGATACAGAAGTTGGACCTGCTTGGCATGAATACCTCCCTCTGTAATTTGATCCTCGACTTCCTAACAGATAGACCCCAGTCAGTCTCCATAGGACACAACACCTCCAGGGTCCTCAGACTGAGCACAGGCACCCCCAGGGATGTTTTCTCAGCCTGCTGCTGCCCAGCACAGTTCAAATTACATCATTAAGTTTGCAGATGACACAACGTTAGTGGGTCTCATCAGTAACAATGATGAGTCTGCATACAGAGCAGAGGTCAAACACCTGATGGAATGGTGTCAGGACAACAGCCTGACAATGTCAAGAAGACTAAAGAGATGGTTGTTGACTTCAGAAAGAATCCTGCTGCTCATTCCCCACTGCACATAAATGGCTCCACTATTGAAACAGCTAGCAGTGTGAAGTTCCTGGGAATGCACATAGAAGACAACCTCTCCTGGACCCTAAACACCACCCCCATCAGCAAGAAAGCTCAACAGTGTCTTCACTTTCTGTGAAAGCTGAAGAAGGCCAGCCTCCCTCCTCCCATCCTTTTACCAAGGGACCTCTAAGGGTGTTCTCTACTCTAACATCACTGTCTGGTTCAGGAACTGCAACATCACTGAACAAAAGTCCCTGCAGCGAGTAGTGAGGACAGCAGAGAGGATCATTGGGGTCTCTCTCCCACCCATCTCTTAAATCTCTAAGAAGTACATCTGTCTTGCCAACAGCATAGTGCACGACATCTCCTAACCAACAAAATTCATGAATTCACCTCATTGTTTTGGACCACCGGACTCGTACTCCAAAGCTTTAAAGATCCCATAATAACCTTGATCTACAAATGGAAAGGCTGCAAATCCAGCTGTGAAAACTACAGGGGTATCTCCTTCCTAGATATTGCCAGCAAGATCTTGGCAAGGGTGATGCTTGCATGCCTTATCAGCTTGCCAATAATGTCAGTCCTATCAGAAAGCCAGTGTGGTTTCTGGAAAGATCGAAGCACATCTGACATGATGTTTGTAGCAAGACAAATCCAGGAAAAGTGCAGAGAACAATACAAGAACCTGTACATCACTTTTGTTGATTTAGCAAAAGCATTTGATACAGTAAACAGAGACATTCTATGGACCATTCTCACAAGATTTGGGTGTCCACCAAGGTTCATGACCATCCTACGAGCCTTCCATGAGGGAATGTCAGTGAGAGTATCTGTAGGTGGCACCCTCTTGAACTTTGAAGTAACGGTGGGTGTTAAGCAAGGCTGTGTTTTGGCACCTGTCATTTTTAACATCTATATGACTGCCATTACTCTCCTTGTGAGACGTGACATAAACCCTGACCAAGGAATTACTTACCACTACCCCTTGGATGGTAGCGTCTTCAACCTCTCCAGACTGAAAGCACAGACCCTAACATCCACAGACACAATATTTGACCTTCAGTATGCAGATTATGTAGGCTACCCCACCACCACTCCTCAAGCAATGCAACTAAACCTCAACACCATCAGCTCCGCTTATTCCAGAGGTGGACTTATGGTCAACACCCATAAGACTGTGGTCTTGCCCCATATAAACACCATCTCAGAGGATCAGACCTCTTTCCAACATTCCAAATAGGCAACTACAAAGCATTCCTTCAGAGAGGTACCTAGGAGGCATACTTTCATCTGACTGCAGCTTGGAAGATGAATTCCAGAACCGTATTCGCCTAGCCTTCTCTAGTTTTGGCAGTCTGAATGGCAGGGTGTTTTTAAACAGAGACCTGTCCACCACCACCAAAGTCAAGGTATACAAAGCCATTACCCGCTCCATCTTACTATATGGCGCAGAGACTTAGACCACCTACAGGCATCAGAAAAGGAGACTGGAAGCTTTCCACATTCAATGGCTTTTTTAGATGTTTTTTAGCAAAGTCCAATCTAGCCTTTTTATTCTTGAGGCTTATGAGTGGCTTGCACCATGCAGTGAACCCTCTGTATTTACTTTCATACAGTCTTCTCTTTATGGTAGATTTGGATATTGATACGCCTACCTCCTGGAGAGTGTTGTTCACTTGGTTGGCTGTTGTGAAGGGGTTTCTCTTCACCATGGAAATTATTCTGCGATCATCCACCACTGTTGTCTTCTGTGGGCGTCCAGGTCTTTTTGCACTGATGAGTTAACCAGTGATTTCTTTCTTTCTCAGGATGTATCAAACTGTAGATTTTGCCACTCTTAATATTGTAGCAATTTCTCAGATGGTTTTTTTCCGTTTTCGCAGCTTAAGGATGGCTTGTTTCACCTGCATGGAGAGCTCCTTTGACCGCATGTTTTCTTTACAGCAAAATCTTCCAAATGCAAGCACCACACCTCAAATTAACTCCAGGCCTTTTATCTGCTTAATTGAGAATGACATAACGAAGGAATTGCCCACACCTGCCCATGAAATAGCCTTTGAGTCAACTGTCCAATTACTTTTGGTCCCTTTAAAAACAGGGTGGCATACTGTATGTTAAGGAGCTGAAACTCCTAAACCCTTCATCCAATTTTAATGTGGATACACTCAAATGAAAGCTGAAAGTCTGGACTTTATTTCCATGTCCATTATATAACTATAACTTGAATATGTTTCAGTAAACAGGTAAAAAAACAAAATTTGTGTCATTGTCCAAATATATATGGACCTAACTGTATATGCAAAATATGCACATTATGAACATCTTTTCAACTGATTTTAGATTCTTCCAAAACTGGCTTTACATTTCCAAAGTTGTATGCTGCAGTGATTTTATAATCTCACTGTCTGGTGTTCCCAGAAGATGATAGATTCCCATTTGAGTGTCTCTCAAGGTTTCTTCCTCATGTCATCTCAGGGAGTTGCCTGTCTTATTCATTGGAGATGTAAAGCTACATCTGCTTTATGTGAAGTTGCTTTGTAACAATTCTTGTTGTCAAAAAGTGGAATTGAAGTAAATTTATTCTAAGAAACATTTCTTTGACAACATAACAGCACTGAGTCTTCTGTTATAATGCTTAATTTTCTGCCACAAAGACAATTGCTCATAACCTTTTTAGTCATCTTTACTAAGCATTCCAGTATCTGACTGTATGCCTCTCTGTGTTCATTTTTGTTGTGCAGGTGAGTGCAAGTATGATTTCCAGTTATGGGGTGAGTGTGATTTAATCACAGGGATGAAGACCCGTAATGGTACACTGAAACGTGCTCTCCCAGATGCTGACTGCCCCTCCACGGTCTCTGCCACAAAACCCTGTGGCAAGACCAAGACCAAGCTACAAGGTGGGTTTAAACACATCTGTACAGAAACCACACTAACGCTTTTCTCAGAACACAGTTCTCTAAAATATCTAACTTGCCTTTTTGTTATATATTAATATTTGCAATTGACTCCATTGCTGTGGAGTCTTAACATTGCCTGAAGAGTATGTCTCTGAAGGTTCTCAGTCAATCCAGGTCATTGTAAACCATAGGTGCTAAAGAAGGCAACTGGACTTGCTTGAAATTCTTGACATTTCACCTCTCATCTGAAATGCTTCTTCAGTTCTGTCTGACTAGTGGGGAGTTCCAGGTACTTGTCCTCTAGTGGACCAAAAACAACCCTGAGGAGAGTCATTGAGGTCACAGGGGTCATTGACCCTCTCAATCATTCTGTAGGTCACTGGAGATCGGGTGTGAACGGTGTTAGCAGCCTAGAGGGTCATTAGGGTGATCTGTGGGTCATTAGCTCTCTCTGCCATCATATGAGTCATTAAAGACAGCTGAGTCTTGGGCCAAGTTTACATTAGACCGTATCTGTCTCGTTTTCTTCGCGGATGCACTGTCTGTTTACATTAAAACGCCTGGAAACGCCGGGAAACGGGAATCCGCCAGGGTCCACGTATTCAATCCAGATCGTGTCTGGTCCGGTGCTGTGTAAACATTGAGAATACGCGGATACGCTGTGCTGAGCTCTAGCTGGCATCGTCATTGGACAACGTCACTGTGACATCCACCTTCCTGATTCGCTGGCATTGGTCATGTGACGCGACTGCTGAAAAACGGCTCGGACTTCCGCCTTGTATCACCTTTCATTAAAGAGTATAAAAGTATGAAAATACTGATGCAAATACTGCCCATTGTGTAGTTATGATTGTCTTTAGGCTTGCCATCCTTCCACTTGCAAGTGGTAAGTGACGCGCATGCCCGATATGCACTGGGATCACACACACAGCGGCTCAGTCCCGAATCACTGCTCGTGCGCTTCACTCGCGCGCTCTGTGAGCTGCGCAGGGCCGGAGTGCGCACCCTCCAGAGGGCACTCACTGTTCAGGGCGGAGTGATTTGGAGCGCAGGATGCCTGCGGAGCCGAGCGTATCCGTGTATTGGCGTTGCTGTGTGCACGCGAATCGTGTATTGGCATTGCTGTGTGCACGCTAATCGTTTTAAAAACGTTAATCTGATGATCCGCTGATATGGTCTAATGTAAACCCCACCTTGGTGTGGATGTGTATTCAGTTTTCTGGGAAGTGTGCCAAGGACTGCATTGTAGGTGGCTGATAAGTGGTTTCTCAGACCACCTCCTCTGTTCAGTGATGGTCATTCCAGGTTGACAAAGATGGCTTCTTTTACTCCTCTTTCAAACCACCAGTCATCTCTGGCTAGAATGCGTACATTGCAGTCCTGAAACAAGTGTCCTTTGTTATTGAGACGAAGATGGACTGCAGAGCCTGGGCCTGAGGAATGGGCTCTCCTGTGTTGAGCCATGTGCTTGTGAAGTGGTTGTTTCATTTCCCCAATGTACAGGTCTGTGCATTCCTCACTACACTGAATTACATACACTACATTGCTCTGTTTGTGTCTGGGTATTCTGTCCTTAGGGTGGACCAATTTCTGCCTCAGAGTGTTACTGTGTCTGAAGTGTACAGGGATGCTGTGTTTGTAGAAGATCCTCCTGAGTTTCTCAGATAGTCCAGAAATGTAAGGAATGACAATGTTCTTGCATTTGTTGCTGTTTTCTTCCCTGTCCATTATGTTTCTTTTTCTGGTCTTGATAAAAGCCCAGTTGGGATACCGACACTTCTAAAGTGTTTCCTTGATGTGTTTTTGCTCCTTCTCTTTTCCCTCTACTGTTGTAGGAATGTTCTGAGCCCTATGATGTAAGGTCCTAATGACCCCCAATTTGTGTTCCAGTGGGTGGTAAGAGTCAAACAAAGGTACTGGTTTGTGTGTGTGAGTTTCTGGTAGACCTTGATGCTAAGGCTTCTGTGTTGTTTGATGTGCATGTTGCAGTCCAAAAAGGCTAGGGTGTTTCCACTGACGTCCTCCTGAGTGAACTTGATGTTGAAATCCACTGCATTGATGTGCTCTGTGAAGGCTTCCACCTCATGGGTTTTGATTTTTACCCAGGTGTCATCCACATACCTGAACCAGTGGCTGGGAGTGACTCCTGAAAAAATGGTCAAGGCTTTGTCTTCTACTTCCTCCATGTATAGATTGGCCACTATAGACCCTTTTCACGTGACGTCACAACAAACGCGGCCGCCATTTTGGACATGTACTACCAGTAGTTTACCACAGCCAGCGTTGAGGAATGGCAGCAAAGAAAGTGTTTATTTTCAGCAAGACTTCTATCATGCCACTATATTGTTGTGCACCTGGATGTAGTAACCATCAACAAACAAGGCAAGGTTTATCATTTTATCGGATCCCGACGGAGAAGATGGATAGCGGCCATAAACAGGAAAGATTGGCAGCCCTCAGCATACCAGCGCTTGTGTAGTGACCACTTTGTTGGAGGTAAGATGAATAAAATTAGCCAGAAAAGGCATTACATTGCTGTTAACATTCTGTGGCGGCGAGTGTGTAACCAAATAGGCTAAAATAACCCATTGTAACCTCTTTGTTCTTCTGTAGTAGCTATTAGCTAATGACATTAGCTAGCGTTGTGTTCCTTTGCTGTTGGTAGACTGTAGGACAGATCAGAGGCAGTGTCCTACAAACAGCGCTTAATTTGAGGGGGAGCAAGCCGGAGCGCGCTCTGGAACCTCGGGCGTTGGCTCCGGCAGCTATTTACACTGGATCCGGTGATCCGACACCTCTTTTGACTATGTAACCAAAAAAAACCCAAATAATTAAATAAAAAAATGCAAGTTTATTTAGTGTTAATGTCTGATTTTGATATCTGTCTTGTTGGTGATTTCTCTCATGAAACGACATCCACAAAATATCTGCAGATGAACTTAATTTGCAGTTTTATTACAAAACATGCCCAGAAGCGCAGCGCCGCGCCCTTCTCCCCCCCTCTTTTTTTCCGCACCGGAGCCGCTCATCCTCTGCGCTCCGGGACCTCCCACTTTACAAATTAAGCACTGCCTACAAATAAGTGTTCAAAACAAGAGGAACATGTATTTGTCTCTTAAATCCAGGCCGTTCCCTGTAATCTGTCACAACGGTTGGAGAAAGTAATGGCAAATAGTGAGTGCACAAACCGTAGAAGGTAAACTGTACACAGCGCCAGGGCAGTGTGATGGTATGTCTACTTTTAAATTGTGTCAGCTTATCAATGAACACACTCATCACTCAACGAGTTTCACGTCTTTACGACGGATACTTAAATGTGTGTTAGGTATTATTGTTGCAGTCTAAGCAGTCATTGTAGCAGCTAGATGAGCGAGAACCGAAAGGGTCTGTGCCATAAACCGTTATTTCTGTACGGCGTTGCTAATGTGTCGTTACTGTTGTTATTTCTCCCTCTGCTCGCCCTGTAAATGCCCTACGTCACTGGATAGCGAAGGTGTTTTCTGCATCTCGCTCCTTTTTCTTGTATGTTCTCCGTTTGTCGCCTTCCTCGCATTCAAACCAATTCGAGCCGAAGTCCGCTACATGTCCAAAATGGTGGTCGCGTTTACGAATGTCACATGACTGAAAAGGGTCTATAGGGGACACCAGTGAGCCCACTACAATGCAGTCCTTGGCATACTTCCCAGAAAACTGAATACACATCCACACCAAGAGTCAGCTGACTTCAATGACTCACATGATGGCAGAGAGAGATCCAACGACCCACAGATCACCCTAACGACCCTCTAGGCTGCTAACACCGTTCACACCTGATTTTGGGATGAAATATCCTAGTGTTTCATAGAATTCAAGATGCCATCAATTGACACAAGAGCCCTGGGATCACTAGCCACAAAACTTCCCCAAAGTATCAATGAGCCACTTCCATATTTTACAATGTGTATCAGGTGCTTTTCAAGGTATGCTGTTGCCTTTTATTGAAAAACATACTGATGCTGTGCATGGATGCTTTAATTCTGGTCTCACCTGACCACAATGCATGATACCTACTTTAGTTCTAATGATGCTTGGAGAAGTTCAGGTGTTGGATGTTATGAAAAGTTCTCAAGAAGTGCTGTTTTCTTGCATCGCTAACCGAACAACCATAAGAATGTACTTAAATGGGATTTTAAAATTTGTTCTTGGCACTTTTCCCTCCTTCACCTTCATCCTCAGTTGAAGACTGGTGGTGGTGGTGGTGGTGGTGGAGGTTGGGACTTTGTTGGGGGAGGGCAGGGGGTGATGTGGGGTAGGTAGATGTCAGTCCATTTCCTGGTATGTTTTCCAATTCTTTCAGATATGTGAAATTATGTTATGGTCCTGGTCATGCTTAATGGCATTTTTTGGGGGGAAAAACCAAAAGAAACAACAACAAAAAGCCCTGTGTATTTTATATCCATTACCTGGTTTGTGTAGGTCAACAACCCTCTTATTTGTGTTGAATATTTTTTTTTATTTTATGTGGGCAACCTCATATTTATAACCCAAGGAAAGAGCACAATATACGCTTTTCAAGATACTTTCGATATTTATTTAAAATGTTCCTTCGAGACTTCAACAATTTTGTCATATAGTTTTGATAGAAATTGCTATTATTTTAAAAAGTTTTTTTCTAAAAAGAAGGGTATATTATTAGAAAAGATAATAGTTTTTTCTAAAGGATGAGTGGACATTTTGTCATTTTTGTTCATTTGTGTAAAGGGTGCCAATAGTTCTGGGGGCACTGTATTTTATGGATTCATGATTTTGGACCTTATCAAAATTACATCAGATACCAAAAGCTAAACAACATTTATATATATATATTTTTTTTTTACAGAGGGGACAGGCACCCTCTTCTTCTGCAGCCATGTTTTTGTAATGTAAGCAGAATGTGGTTTTGCATTGTCTTGTTGAAATATCCCTGGTAAATGTGTCATCTTGAAGGCAGCATATGTTAATCCAAAATCTCAATGTACTTTTCTGCATTAATGCTACCATCACAGAAGTATAAGTTACCTTTGCTAAGGGCACTGACACCCATTTCTTCCCAAAAAGACCTGGAATACTGATTCATCTGACCACAATTCTCATTTCCACTATGTGATGGTCCATCCCAGATGCCTCTGAGCCCAGAGAAGTCAATGTCACTTCTGGACACAGTTAACATAAGGCTTCCTTTATGCATAGTAAAGTTTTAACTGATGTGTGGATGTAACTCTGTATTGCTGTACTTGACAAAGGATTGCGAAAGTAATCACAAGCCCATGTGGTTATATCATTTATAGATGAGTGACAGTTCTTGATGCAGTGCCGTCTGTGGAATCGGAGATCATGGGTGTTCAGCTTAGGCTACGTTTACACTAGACCGTATCTGTCTCGTTTTCTTCGCGGACGCACTGTCCGTTTACATTAACCCCCCTGAAAAAGCGGGGAAACGGGAATCCGCCAGCGTCCACGTATTCAATCTAGATCGTATCAGCTCCGGTGCTGTGTAAACATTGAGAATACGCGAATACGCTGTGCTGAGCTCTAGCTGGCGTCTCATTGGACAATGTCACTGTGACATCCACCTTCCTGATTCGCTGGCGTTGGTCATGTGACACGACTGCTGAAAAACGGCGCAGACTTCCGCCTTGTATCACCTTTCATTAAAGAGTATAAAAGTATGAAAATACTGCAAATACTGATGCAAATACTGCCCATTGTGTAGTTATGATTGTCTTTAGGCTTGCCATCCTTCCACTTGCAAGTAATAAGTGATATGCGCTGGGATCACACACACAGCGGCTCAGTCCCGAATCGTGGCTTGTTCACTTCACTCGCGCGCTCTGTGAGCTGCGCAGGGCCGGAGTGCGCACCCTCCAGAGGGCACTCGCTGTTCAGGGCGGAGTGATTTGGAGCGCAGGATGCCTGCGGAGCCGAGCGTATCCGCGTATTGGTGTTGCTGTGTGCACGGCTAACGGTTTTAGTGTCAACGCGAATCGTTTTAAGAACGTTAATCTGATGATCCGCTGATTCGACGTAATGTAAACGTAGCCTTAGGCTTGCACCCTTGCCCTTTATGCATCAAAATTCCCCCAGATTCCTTGAACCATTTAATGATATTATGCACCGTAGAAGGTGAAATAGCCAAATCCCTTTGTATCTTTCTTTATTTGAAGAACCCCTATTTGAAGAACTTTGTTTTTAAACATTTCAATAATTTTCTCCCCTATTTGTTGACAAACTGGAGATCCTTGGCCCATTTTTGCTCAAAGACTATGCTTACCTGGATACTGATTTTGTACCAAATAATGATTACAATTGCCTGTTGACATTACCTGTTTCAGATCACATCATTATATCACTGTTTTACCTCATTACTAGCTCAAAATTACCCCACCCCAATTTTTTTTTTTTGTGTGTGTGTTGCAGGCCTGAAATGCAGGAATGGATGTATATTAACACATGAAATGAAGCTGACCAGACAAAACATAAACCATCTTGGGTTCATACTGTGTGCAATGAAATACAAGTCAAAGTAAATTTAGAAATCACTTTCATTTTTTATTTGCATTTTCCATACCATCCCAACTTTTCTGATTTGGGATTGTAGATCTAGCTCTGCAGCTTTGCTTTTAAGGTGGTCACTACATTTTTGTAAGGTTTTTGTGTGAGTGTGTTGGGTGTGGGGTTACACAGACATGACATTAGGAAATCTCAGAAGATCAACACTTATAGCTATAAACATACAACTTCAGAACAACACACAGTAACACCGTATGTCCTGCTTGTGTTTCTAGGACAAGTGTGTAAACATGTATTTAGAAACAGCCATTGCTGCATCTGGTCTTAGATAGCATCAACAAGAAGCTTAGAGAAATAGAGAGAACAATTTCTCATAATTTGAGTTTTATATGAAAATAAAATCAAACAACTGCTTTATGTCTTTTGGGAATGTAGCATTCAATATGAGCAAGTCAGGAAATATATGGTGGAGGAGATATTTCTTCTGAAACATAGAGGAGTATGTAAGGCAGTGTCACCATGAATAAGCCTTAAATAGGCTCTCTCTTAGGCTTCATTTATGCCTTGCAATCTATATCTGGATGTCAATATCTGGATAAATAACATTTCCTCACCTTCGCTATTACATCAGATGCTTCTGTGATCTAATTGTTTGTGTTCTGTGTGCACTGTGATCAGATCTTTTGCTTTATATGGAAATATGTTATATCTATATTTATTTAGAGCCAGCTTGGACATTGTATGTCAGTAACATGTGTATGTATAAAGTGACTAAAAACAAAGGAGTATTCCTTGCACTGACTCACCAGTCTAGTGGGAAGTGTTATGTTCTTATAGGAAAATAATCCATGTCAGGGTGGTGTGATACAGCTTGATGTGAAGCAGAGGAAACTTGTTTATACATGGTACATGACTTTGCATGTGTATGCAGAAGCAGCGGCAATGTAAGTGGCAATGTATTGAAAAAAATATGACATTCACTAGATGACACATCAGAGCCAAAACATCTCTGTCTGTCAGGTTTCCAAGTTGAACCATAAAATGTTTAATGATTTCATGCACAGCAATGTTCAACACACTGATGAGCTCTACCTCTCTTTAAATTTTCCAGTCTTTGTGAGTTTGTTGTCATGGGCTGCATCTTAAATCAAAAACTCTGACCTTCTATTCAAAAGTATTTACTGATCTAGAAAATCCAAATGACTGGTACACGAAACAGAACTTTTAGTAAGTTTGAAGGTGACGTCTGATGTTTTAAAATTCAAGCACTATCTGTAATAGGAAAACTGGTTAGTGTTCAATAATATTCTAGAGAAGTACATAAGTATGTGATTTGTGACACAATGCTAATTTGTTTAGTGGAGGTAGTCAAGATAATGAAAAAGGCCAAAATAGCATGTACTGTATTCATTTAAATGGGTCTTTGTCTGAATGTGACTCCGAGTAACATTTCAAAATATTAGCACACAAAATCTGTCTTCTTTGTTTCTAATATAAATTTGTCAAATAAATATATGAAACAGGGTGGCACGGTGGTGTAGTGGTTAGCGGTGTCACCTCACAGCAAGAAGGTCCGGGTTCGAGCCCCGTGGCCAGCGAGGGCCTTTCTGTGTGGAGTTTGCATGTTCTCCCCGTGTCCGCGTGGGTTTCCTCCAGGTGCTCCGGTTTCCCCCACAGTCCAAAGACATGCAGGTTAGGTTAACTGGTGACTCTAAATTGACCGTAGGTGTAAGTGTGAATGGTTGTCTGTGTCTATTGGCCCTTTTCCACTACCCTTTTTCAGCTCGCTTCAGCTCACTTCAGCCCGACACGGCTCGCGTTTTGACTACCAAAGAACAGCACGACTCGGCTCGCTTCAGCCCTCCTTAGCCCCTAAAACTCGCACCGTTTTGGAGTGGGGCTGAAGTGAGACAAAGCGAGCCGAGTGAGGCTGGGGGCGTGAGCAGACACTCCCCTGTGCACTGATTGGTGAGGAGGAGTGTCCTCACATGCCCACACACGCCCCGCGAGCACGCTGGGATCTGTAAACGCCGTAAACCTGGAAGAAGAATAATTACGAATTACGAGAATTTCTGAAGCCTTATGTACCTCGCCTCATGTATACGCTCTTGCCAGTATCTGTTGGCATTGTCGGTGACAACAAGCCACAGCACCAAGACCAGCAACACTAACGACTCCATGTCCTCCATGTTTATTGTTTACTATTCGGGTCGTGAGACTACCGCTTAAAAGATCACTGATGTCACTGTTTGCGCTGCTTAACGACATCACGTGACGTCCACCCACTTTCGCTAACTCCACCCAATGTGTCCACCCACTTCCAGCCAGCACGGTTCAGCGCGGTTGTAGTCGAAATGCAACTTCAATAGCCCCGCTCAGCTCGACTCAGCCCAACTCAGCACGGCACGGCTCAGCCCGACTCAGCCGCGTTTGTAGTGGAAAAGCGGCATATGTGTCAGCCCTGTGATGACCTGGCGACTTGTCCAGGGTGTACCCCGCCTTTCACCCGTAGTCAGCTGGGATAGGCTCCAGCTTGCCTGCGACCCTGTAGAACAGGATAAAGCGGCTAGAGATAATGAGATATATGAAACAAAAGAGGAGATTGTGAGTAACCCCATTCAGACCTCCGAAGTGACCTGCATCTGGGGGGTTAGATGTGCAAAATGATATCCAAACCAGCTGACCTGCCAGGACATGAAAAAAACCTACATCAGAAAAATCTGAATAATAATGTCAATGATCTGTCAGGATTTATAGCAGAGCTCTCTGTGCATAAAGTGCGTGGAGCAAAGCTGAGAATATGGTAAGACCTCGACCTGATTTTTGATGGCTTTTGTGACCACAGGCAACCCAATTGTAAGTGCAAGGCAACGTAGCCCTCTCTCAAACACTTGACCACCAGACAACAAAATTTGTATCTTTATTTACAGAAGATAGATGTTGGGTTTTTTTAATCCAGCGCTTATTTTTCACTTGCTTTTTAAAAAAAATAACATGACATTATTTACTACCACATTTTACACTCCAGTTTTATTTTTGGACCAGTTAACAGCTTATTAAACAGGTACATGTATACATACATGTTCAGGGCCTGTACATTTTCTGGTATGTATAGACTTGGTTGATTTGGGTACCTCTGCCGGTCATGCTGACAAGTGACAAATGAAATCTGGTCTTTCCATTCACACCAGTCTGACTACTTGAGCACTTCCGAAGCTGCTTTTTGGCATTTCACATGCTGTGATTTTCCGATTGCTTTGATGGGGTCTGCATGGTTACAGACCCACAGCTATAAAACAGCTGCCGTCATTGCATGCATGGGCATGTGTACATTAATCTTTATAATTATTGATCTCTACTGTATGCAATTTATATCTCGCATGCTCGATCACTCATTTGTGTAATCATGTCAGATTTTGAAGGAACAATTACAAGTACACCAAAGAAAAGAAAGCATGTACATTCTAAAACGAAGTTCAATAAAGAGTGGTCTTTTGCATTTCTGTGTATACAGCCTGTAAAAGATCAGCCTGGCAAAGCTTTCTGCACCGTGAGTATATATTATTTTTAAAACCTTATTTACAAGAGCAAGACCTAATGCTTAAATTTCCCTTTATATTATTGGTTTGTAAAGAGATCCATGTGTTGGAAATATTCCAGTGTTTTAATGAATCTAAACTCTTGATCTACATCTGACAGACTCGAGTGTAGGCCTATACTAGCCTAATGTCTGAAATATCTAAGATTAATGTGTAATTTATCAAGTGTCAAAGTCATTGCCCCATCAAAATAAACACTGCTTGGTGCTGTCAGACGCTAAACATGTGCTGTTATGAACTGTCAGCAGATACACGATCCACTTGCAAGTTTTGATACTAATGTAAATGTCATCAAAACAAGCTGAAATGCTTGGAAATTGCATATTTCAATGCCATTAAAAAAAAAATTCTGGGGGAGACCCCCAGACACCCCAGTGGGAAGGGCATACCCCCTCCAGCATCATGCCCCTTGGCAGCTTCGCCACTGTCAATCGGTTGCTGCATGGCCTAAGCCTCTGTGATCATTTCAGAAATGGACCAGCATTTGGAAGTTGGAAACTTGGGACCAATGCTCATTTGTAAATAAACCCCTAAATCAATATCATTATTTTGGGAACCCTTGATCTTAGGTGTAAAAGGGGTACTCACAATCTCGGTGAAAAAAATACATCTCTATCTCTCTCTCTCTCTCTCACACACACACACACACACACACACACACACACACACACACACACACACACACGGCCAACTTACCTTGCTCATTCCTCTGCCATTCCTCATAAAGAATTCAATGCAGTCTCTTCCCCACTAGTAGGGAAGGCCTGAAGTCACCTCTCATCTGGGGAGCTTCCATTAAAGAAGGTCCTGATGCATGAGATGCATGACTGAGCAACTAAAGGGCCAAATAATACTTTCAATAAAATGTACAGGGCTTAGCACAGCAAAGAGATATGGAAATTAAACATTATGAGAAGCAGCATTAGTCCCTATCTCTCCAGACCATCAGAACGTCATTTGGCTTCTGTGAAAAAAATTGCAATGAAGGCAACTGCTGTGAGCTGTCGAGTCCATGATGGGTGTCTGAAGAGACTGGCTGCTTGACAGAATAAGAAGAGAAGAGAAACGAGAGAGAGAGAATGCTGAATAAAATTCCTCAGCAGCAATCACATTTCCTAGGAATATGTGAAGAAAAAAATAGACACTATTGAAAACAGGTGTACAGTGTGAGTGATCTACAAAGAAAAATCCTGTTAATTTCACATTGTGGGATTTGTTGTTTATTTTGTTGTTTTTTGTCACTTTTAGTCTTTAAATGTCAAGCATATGTTTTGTAGATTAATTTGTAATCCACAAATATTTTATTTATAAATCACAATTAATACTTAAGCCATTCTGAAGCTATGAAGAGGATAAACACTGGGAGAACATGTGATTGAGGATATCTGATGCTTATACTCTTTACATGTAATGACATATTGTAATAAGAGGGCACTGAAAAAGTACACTACATTTAAAAAGCACTAAAATTAACTTTATAAAGGAAAAGAATGGTCACTCTTATTGTGTAACGTGATTTGTGAATTTTGTGGTATTGATTTGCATGTGCAGACCACATACAAATCAATACAACAGATTTACAATATTGCTGTTTCTCAGAACAGCAATATCATAAATCTGTTGTGTGTTGAGTGTGGAGTTAAAGGTGGGGTATGAGATTTTGGAATAACGGTTCCCGCAAGCCATATTTTGAAAAGAAACACGCCCGCCCTCGCCATGCTCCCACCCCACGCATCTCCACCCCTCCTCCCCCTTATAAAGCCTGAGAAAATCAGCCTTTATAATGAGTGTCTGTTGCGTTACACACCAGTGGAGCAGAGTGTAGAGAGCTTGGAAGAATAGCTCAAACTTTCTCATTTAAACTGTTTTCAGCCCCAATTTTCACTCCACACGCATAATTTTCTCAAAAGTAGTAGCCACACTTGTCCTGATTCACACAATGTGTCTACCTACACGATAGGACTTGCAGTTTTTGAATGAGAAGCCTGAAAGTGAGGAGAGGACAGGCGCGCAGCCCCATAGACTGCCATTATAAACTTGGCAGAAAAGTCACTCGTTTTTAACTCGCTCTAGTGACCTCATTTTTTAAACTACAGACAAAAAATTACATCAGTGTGTTCAGGAGATCCTTGTAGCACTCATTGTGAAAGAATTTTGTGAATATCTCCTTCCGTTTTCATGTAAATCCCCGTTGTTTGGAGGGAGCGCACTGAGAAAATCCTGCGCTCTGTGTGACACTCTGCTCGCTCTCTCTCACACACACACAGAAGGGACAGGCTGATCGTGGGCTTCAGTCTGATTCACATGTCAGTATCCAATCATTTTGAGGTGGTACCTCGATATGATTGGATGGCGTTTTTCCTTTATTTTACACTGTAGACTGGATTAAAATATTTTGTTTTTGGGTCAAACCTTCTATTGTACTGCTTGCAACATGGGTGTGAGGAGCTTTTCATGCAATATGGTAAAAAATACTCCTGAAAAAAATCTCATACCCCACCTTTAATTATTTTATCAGGAGCTAAAGGTGGTTATATTCCACTCTTTGTTTCAACTATGTTAAATATCATCACAAATTGTGATCACACTATGATTAACAATTAAATTTACTGTTCTGAGTTACACCATACCCAAAGAGTTTGTTTATATGCAAAAAGCTCTATATAATATTTATTAATATCATTAATATTATCCATTATAAATATCATAGCACTGTCACCTCACAGCAAGAAGGTTCTGGGTTTGAACCTCATGGCCTCACTGGGGCCTTTCGATGTGGTGTTTGCATGTTCTCCTTGTGCCTGCGTGGGTTTTCTCTGGATGTTCCAGTTTCCTCCCATGGTTCAAAGACATGCAGGTTAGGTCAACTAGCTACTGTACTCTAACTGGCTACTCTAAATTGCTCATACAGTGGTGTTTGAAAGTTTGTGAACCATTTAGAATGTTCTATATTTCTGCATAAATGACCTAAAACATCATCAGATTTTCACACAAGTCCTAAAAGTAGATAAAGAGAACCCAGTTAAACAAATGAAACAAAAATATTATACTTGGTCATTTATTTATTGAGGAAAATGATCCAATATTACATATCTGTGAGTGGCAAAAGTATGTGAACCTTTGCTTTCAGTATCTGGTGTGACCCCCTTGTGCAGCAATAACTGCAACTAAACATTTCCGCTAACTGTTGATCAGTCCTGAACACCGGCTTGGAGGACTTTTAGCCCATTCCTCCATACAGAACAGCTTCAACTCTGGGATGTTCGTGGGTTTCCTCACATGAACTGCTCGCTTCAGGTCCTTCCACAACATTTCCATTGGATTAAGGTCAGGACTTTAACTTGGCCATTCCAAAACATTAACTTTATTCTTCTTTAACCATTCTTTGGTAGAACGACTTGTGTGCTTAGGGTTGTTGTCTTGCTGTATGACCCACCTTCTCTTGAGATTCAGTTCATGGACAGATGTCCTGACATTTTCCTTTAGAATTCACTGGTATAATTCAGAATTCATTGTTCCATCAATGATGGCAAGTCGTCCTGGCCCAGATGCAGCAAAACAGGCCTGAACCATGATACTACCACCACCATGTTTCACAGTTGAGATAAGGTTCTTATGCTGGAATGCAGTGTCTTCCTTTCTCCAAACATAACGCTTCTCATTTAAACCAAAAAGTTCTATTTTGGTCTCGTCCGCACACAAAACATTTTTCCAATAGCCTTCTGGCTTGTCCACATGATCTTTAGAAAACTGCAGATGAGCAGCAATGTTCTTTTTGGAGAGCAGTGGCTTTCTCCTTGCAACCCTGCCATGCACACTGTTGTTGTTCAGTGTTCTCCTGATGGTGGACTCATGAACATGAACATTAGCTAATGTGAGAGAGGCCTTCAGTTGCTTAGAAGTTACCCTGGGGTCCTTTGTGACCTCGCCAACTATTACACGCCTTGCTCTTGGAGCAATCTTTGTTGGTCGACCACTCCTGGGGAGGGTAACACTGGTCTTGAATTTCCTCCATTTATACACAATCTGTCTGACTGTGGATTGGTGGAGTCCAAACTCTTTAGAGATGGTTTTGTAACCTTTTCCAGCCTGATGAGCATCAACAACGCTTTTTCTGAGGTCCTCAGAAATCTCCTTTGTTTGTGCCATGATACACTTCCACAAAGATGTGTTGTGAAGATCAGACCTTGATAGATCTCTATTCTTTAAATAAAACAGGGTGCCCACTCACACCTGATTGTCATCCCATTGATTGAAAACACCTGACTCTAATTTCACCTTCAAATTAACTGCTAATCCTAGAGGTTCACATACTTTTGCCACTCACAGATATGTAATATTGGATCATTTTCCTCAATAAATAAATGACCAAGTATAATATTTTTGTCTCATTTGTTTAATTGGGTTCTCTTTATCTACTTTTAGGACTTGTGTGAAAATCTGATGATGTTTTAGGTCGTATTTATGCAGAAATATAGAAAATTCTAAAGCAGGGGTGTCCAAACTGATCCATAAAGGGCCGTGTGGCTGCAGGTTTTCATTCCAGCCATGCAGCAGCACACCTGACTTGGCTCATTCAATCAAATGAACTGTCTTCGCACAGTCAAATACTTGCAGCCACACCCACCCTTGATTAAAGGGTGGGTGTGTCAGTTGATTGAATGAGCCAAATCAGGTGTGCTGCTGCATGGCTGGAATGAAAACCTGCAGCCACACGGCCCTTTATGGATCAGTTTGGACACCCCTGTTCTAATTGTTTGAGATGCACTAGTACCATATATTTTGGGGAAAACATAAAGTGTTGTTAGACACAAATAAAGGGTTTTAAAAAGTTTTAGAGTCAAATTAAATCTGCTATAAATAAGGTTTTTGAACAGTGGCAAGTATAAACCTGTAGAAGATTAGGTACATGAATAAGGAAGAAAATAGGTGTTGATTAGATAACTGACATTTTGGCATTGCATATCCAACAAACTCAATATGTCTCAAGTATTTTTAATCACTACACACCTCACTCTGTGTCTTTCACTTCTATTTTCATCACACGCACAAGTAGGCTAACCCCCATTGTCAGTGAAAGGAATCAAAGCTCTTCCTGCATCTGTTGAACCAAGGCATTGAAAAATTACATTTATTAAAGCAATCCAGCACTGGGAAAACCATGGTACAGCAACCAGCTTTTTTCCGACCTGCCACACTAGACATGCCAGAGTCTTATTGTGTTTGTGTTGTCGGTGACTGATGCAGTGTTGTATGTCTCTACAGGCTCATTGAAGCCAAAACGTGGCAGGAAGAAGAAAGAGCAAGCCCCGTCGAACTAGAGGTGAAAAAAGAAATAACAGTCACCCTTCCCCTTTATTTCTCTGATATGCGATGGAAGAGACAGGGGTGGCAGTGGTAACACATGGATGGAAGGACATGAGAAAATGGAAATGAGAGAATTTCCCTCCCTATCTCCCCCAAGAACTTTTGTAGAGGTTTGAATATAAATATATAACAGTGAACAAAACACATTAAATCATATACTCATTCTACTGGCAGGCTGTTTTGTTTTATAGAAGTAAATGAACTAAATAATCTGTCAATAGAGCAAGATAATTTCACGCTTGAAATGAGTAAATATCTGAAAATAAGCTTAATAAATATTTCTGTTTAATGAAGGGAAATATTGCTTTAATTGGCACATGTTCAAAATATTATTCCTTGCTAAGATATTATTTTTGTGGTGTTTGTCCTTAGGCATTCACACATGTATCAGCAACACATCCTACTGAATCTGCAATGCAAAATATCACATCTTAATAAACTTGTCAATAGCAATAAATAAGTTTATTCAACCTATTTCTAGACATTTTTACTCATTTCAAGTCAAGCTTGAAATAGTCGTATTCTACTGACAGATAATTTAGCTTCTGTCTGTTTTTAATTATCTTCCAATAGAACAAAACTATTTCAAACTTGAAATTAGTAAAAGAAAATGTCTAGAAATATTTTTATAATCTTATATTTGGTTTATTGTAATCTGGTTTATTTTAATTATTATAATAATTATAATAGGAATTCTAGACAATCTGACTATATTCAAAATACTGTTGTGGTCAGAACTTTATATAGAGGGACATGAATATCATGGCAATATTGGGCTTTCAATTATTTCTTTGAAATTTTATTTTCTGTGGCAGAATGATTGTACAATGTACATCTTTAATAGAAAAAAAACAAGAATTTTGTGGACAAGTTTTTTTTTTTATTTTATTTTGGGTTTTCTGAAATCAACACAGGGTCAAAATTATACATATAGGGCCAAATATATACATATACCCACTTACATTATTTCAGTGGTGCTGAAAGTTCGGAAATGTCTTTTAATTTCCCAAGGCCAAGGCCTCTTAACATCCTGTTAATGATCATGATTGACTATAGCTGGTAGCTTCTCTGTGTACAACAAAAAGATTTGTTTGACAGCATTCATTGGATTGACCAAAACACAGTACAATGAGAAAGTCCAAGGGGCTCAGTGTCGATCTGAGAAAGATGATCATAGAATTATACAACTCAGAAATGGCCCTTGGAGCCATTTCTAGACAACTGCAGATCCCAAGATCATCAGTTCAAACAACTGTGTGTAAGTTATTGGAAAGTGTAGCCACTTTGCCAAGCCACTTTACTGGAAGAAGACCCAAACAGTCACCCTCAGCTGAGAGGAAATTGGTTCAGATGATCAGGAACAACCCAGGAACCACCAAGGCACAGGCTTACCATGAACTGGTACTTGCTGGAACACCACCTACACTCAAGCCAGTTTTACATCACCTTGGACTGAGAGGCTGCCATCCAAGAAAGAAGCTCCTGCTCCAAAATTTACAACATCTGTAGAAAAGTTTTATGGTCAGATGAGAAAAGGATTGAGTTGTTTGGAAACAATGACCAGATGTACAGAGTAACACTATTCCACCTGTTAAGCCTGGTGGTGATGGCATCATGCTCTGAGGCTGATTTGTTGCCAGTGGAACTGGTGCATTACACAAAGTGGATGGAATAATGAACAGGGAGGACTACCTCAGAATTCTTCAACATAATATTAAAACTATCAAAAACTTAGACACAATTGGGTGTTCCAACAGGACAATGACCTCAAATATACAACAAAGCTGGTTGTGGAATGGATAAAGCAGGCTAACATTAAGCTTAAAACAAGTTTTGACTTAAATTCTATTGAAAATATGTGGACTGTGCTTAAAAGATGGGTCCATGCCAGGAAACTATAGAAAAATTAAGAAAAAAATTAATTTGAACTCTACTAATTCTGCCAAGAAGAGTGGTCAAATAGTTAGTTCGAATTCTGCCAGAGGCTTTTTGATGGCTACCAAAAGCGTCTGGTCCAGGTAAAATTTGCTAAGGGACATTTAACCAAATATTAGGCATGCTATATGCATATTTTTTTGACCCTGTATGTATAATGTATGTATAATTCTGACTGTGCATTGATTTCAGAGAACTCAAAATACATTAAAACTTGTTCACCAATATGTTGTACAATCATTCTGCCACAGAAAAAGAACAGTTCAAAGAAATGACTGAAAACCTATACTGCCATGACATTCATATTCATGATGATATTCATGTTCATGTATGTAAACTTCTCACCACAACTGCATTTTCACTTGACAAGATGTAATTTTTTTTGCAGTGTGTTCAAACATACAGTAAGCTTCCAGTGTGAAATCCACTTAAAATACTTCTAAAAACTATTATCCAAAAATAGTATCTATCTATCTATCTATCTATCTATCTATCTATCTATCTATCTATCTATCTATCTATCTATCTATCTATCTATCTATCTAACAGGGTATTACTGCTCTTTCTTACACATCTCCACATGAAATAAAGTCATCTACCATTCACCTGTGTGCTCTGATTTTTCAACTGCTGCATTACCTAAAAAAAAAAATAAAAAAATAAAAACCTCTGAGGTGTGTACTGATTCGAATTTCATTTTTCTATGTTGCTTTTGTCCTCCATTGTTTTGCCATATACAAAGCAATTCAAAATTATTCATATTATGATATATGCAATATATCAAAGCAACATAAGCAGACTCATATCTTTATTTGATAGAATTATTCTCCAAAAGAGTAGACCACAATATACATGGTAAATGTATCTCATGTTACAGTATGATTTATAATTTCTAAACATCCAAATTTCAACTTATGTTTCCGTAAAGAAATTAGTACCATTACACAATGTACAAACAGGAGGGACAGTGAGGGAAGGGAAGACTGAGGGGCTGAGAAGGAGACAATCATAAATAATAAACATGTACTGTATTTACATATCAACTGTGCCAAAATACATAGTATATTCATTATATATATGTACAGTGGAAAGCTTGGAACGGTCAAAAAACAACTTTTCTATTAGATGAAATTCACAACCCACAGTGAATATGAAGCACAAATGAGGATCTACACACCTCAGCAAGAGAACATAAAGAGTTTACTATGCACATCAGCTATAGGAAGTGCATTTCCAGATATTTTTCTGCACTTATGCTACTTTCTAGTGCTCTTTAGAGTATACATAGTTTCTCATATTATATATATATATATATATATATATATATATATATATATATATATATATATATATATGAGTGTTTTACCAGGACATTCAGTAACATATTTTCCAGTATCAGTGAATTGTTTTGATAAATTTGCATACTTTTTGTTTGTGAATGTGTCTATATAATAAAAAGAAAAGCACATGTTCGCTTGAAGACATGAAGCTTATCTTTTCATGTTGAAAAACTCGTATTTTTCATATGAAATGCATCCTGGACCTGAGTGACATATTTCTCGACATTTCACTCCGATGATGTCACTCCCAATGTTTTCCTGCTAACTTGATGCACAATGTCAAAATGGTGTCTATATAATAAAAAGAATGTTACACGGTTTTGCGAAGATATGAAGTTTATCTTGTTTGTTTGTTTGCTTCGCTCACTCATGAAATACAACCCCGATTCCAAAAAAGTTGGGACAAAGTACAAATTGTAAATAAAAACGGAATGCAATAATTTACAAATCTCAAAAACTGATATTGTATTCACAATAGAACATAGACAACATATCAAATGTCGAAAGTGAGACATTTTGAAATTTCATGCCAAATATTGGCTCATTTGAAATTTCATGACAGCAACACATCTCAAAAAAGTTGGGACGGGGCAATAAGAGGCTGGAAAAGTTAAAGGTACAAAAAAGGAACAGCTGGAGGACCAAATTGCAACTCATTAGGTCAATTGGCAATAGGTCATTAACATGACTGGGTATAAAAAGAGCATCTTGGAGTGGCAGCGGCTCTCAGAAGTAAAGCTGGGAAGAGGATCGCCAATCCCCCTAATTCTGCGCCGACAAATAGTGGAGCAATATCAGAAAGGAGTTCGACAGTGTAAAACTGCAAAGAGTTTGAACATATCATCATCTACAGTGCATAATATCATCAAAAGATTCAGAGAATCTGGAAGAATCTCTGTGCGTAAGGGTCAAGGCCGGAAAACCATACTGGGTGCCCGTGATCTTCGGGCCCTTAGATGGCACTGCATCACATACAGGCATGCTTCTGTATTGGAAATCACAAAATGGGCTCAGGAATATTTCCAGAGAACATTATCTGTGAACACAATTCACCGTGCCATCCGCCGTTGCCAGCTAAAACTCTATAGTTCAAAGAAGCCGTATCTAAACATGATCCAGAAGCGCAGACATCTTCTCTGGGCCAAGGCTCATTTAAAATGCACTGTGGCCAAGTGGAAAACTGTTCTGTGGTCAGACGAATCAAAATTTGAAGTTCTTTATGGAAATCAGGGACGCCGTGTCATTCGGACTAAAGAGGAGAAGGACGACCCAAGTTGTTATCAGCGCTCAGTTCAGAAGCCTGCATCTCTGATGGTAAGGGGGTTGCATTAGTGCGTGTGGCATGGGCAGCTTACACATCTGGAAAGATACCATCAATGCTGAAAGGTATATCCAGGTTCTAGAGCAACATATGCTCCCATCCAGACGACGTCTCTTTCAGGGAAGACCTTGCATTTTCCAACATGACAATGCCAAACTACATACTGCATCAATTACAGCATAATGGCTGCGTAGAAGAAGGGTCCGGGTACTGAACTGGCCAGCCTGCAGTCCAGATCTTTCACCCATAGAAAACATTTGGCGCATCATAAAACGGAAGATACGACAAAAAAGACCTAGGACAGTTGAGCAACTAGAATCCTACAAGAATGGGTTAACATTCCTATCCCTAAACTTGAGCAAATTGTCTCCTTAGTCCCCAGACGTTTACAAATTGTTGTAAAGAGAAAAGGGGATGTCTCACAGTGGTAAACATGGCCTTGTCCCAACTTTTTTGAGATGTGTTGTTGTCATGAAATTTAAAATCACCTAATTTTTCTCTTTAAATTATACATTTTCTCAGTTTAAACATTTGATATGTCATCTATGTTCTATTCTGAATAAAATATGGAATTTTGAAACTTCCACATCATTGCATTCCATTTTTATTTACAATTTGTACTTTGTCCCAACTTTTTTGGAATCGGGGTTGTATGTTCACCACTTGATAAACTTCATATCTTCGCAACACTGTGTAATATCCTCTCTCTCTCTCTCTCATACACACACACACACACTTGGTTCATTCCTCCCCATTCCCTGAGTGAGGAAGGAGTGACATCTATGTACTTATTTATACTGTATTATTATTATTATTATTATTATTATTATTGTTGTTGTTGTTGGCTTGACTTTTTTTTAATTTCCTGTCTTGCTTGCAAATTGGCAAAGCTGGCATGACTTTGTAAAAATAGTCGATAGAAAAGCCTCACCATTTTCCTTTGTATCCAACCCCATGCAAAAAAACAGCAGTCGCTATACACTCACACCAGTTCAAGTGTTTCTATTTGTTATGGCTGTACACAACAATTAGTTATAATGGTTATGATTTTCTGTCATCATGATCTCTATTCCTGTCTCAATAATTAAAACCTCAGCTTGTCTGTGGGGGTTTAGGGTGTTCAGTTTCTCAATTTACAGTCCAATTATTCCTTGTTTCCACTGCCAGATGCTCCTACTCCAGAATCAATACTCCAGAGTCAGTTCTTCAGTTTGGCAAAAAACACATGCTTTATATACAATGCATCTACATAGAATAGCTGGACATTAATAAAACCTCATATAAATATTGCAGTATGTTTGAGCATGCTCATCTCATTTGTTAGTTGGCTTGCCTTTGGCAGTGCATCTTTGGCATTCATTTTTGTCTGTGAAATTGGAAATTGCCGCTGTGTGTGATATGTCCACTCTGTGCTAATCAGTGTATGATTCATTCACATTGTGTCCTAATCACTGTCAGATGCACTGAAAGTTATTTTAAGTTTGGAAATTTTCACATACACTTGAGTTTTATCTTAACCCCTTCAGACATAATGTGTACAGTTGTACCGGTATACATAAAGTTCCATAGCATGAAGTTCCATCGCGTTTTTCCTTGTGTCCGAAGGGGTTAATATAATTTCTTACACACAGCAGTACACTAACACAGTCTCACTCATATACACGTCTCTCTCTCTCTCTCTCTCACACACACACACACACCTTTTTTATACTCGTGCAGAAAGAGCACCCAGACCTCCAGAGATCAGCTGTGTATACATTTATATGTTTAAACACACTCTTGCTATTGCACATTTGAAGACCAGAGGGTAGGGAAGAGCAGGGAGACTTGGGATGGGGGAGACTTTGGACGGGGGAGACTTTGGACAGTTTGTATTCCCATAAATTAATTTCAACCAATTAGGTTTTAGATTACATCAGAAGGTAGATGTTGCTGTTTAGAGCAACCTACTTCCTTTGGAGCTACAAAGCTGGATACTGCAGCAAGGTTTGTGTAATTAAATATTTTTGTCAACCAAAACTTGTATTTTCTACTTCACAATCCACCTCCATTCTATGGCGTAATGTATGCTGGTGAATTCAGGATTTGTTAGTAATTAAAGCATGTAACCTAGAGTTACCACATACACCAATCAGCCATAACACTAAAACCACTGACAGGTGAAGTGAATAACATTGATTATCTCATTGCCATGGCATCTGTCAAGGGGTGGGATATATTAGGCAAGTGAACAGCCAGGTCTTGATGTGTTGGTAGTAAGAAAAATGGGCAAATGTAAGGAGCTGGACGACTTTCACAAGGGCCAAATTGTGATAACTAAATGACTAGATCTGAGCTGAAAAAAAGCTAATAAGCTGAGCTGAAAAAGTTAATGCTGGCTAAAACAGAAAGGTGTCAGCATTAACTTTTTCAGCAGTTTGTGCTACAGTAGCTCTTGTGTGGGATTGGACCATATGTGCTAGCCTTCATGCCCCATACAAATCAATGAGCCTTCAACACCCATGACCCTGATGCTGGTTCACCAGTTGTCCTTCTTTGGACCACTTCTGGTAGGTACTAACCACTGCATACCAGGAATACTCCACAAGATGTGCCATTTTAGAGGTATTCAGACCCAGTCATGTAGTCATCACAATTTGGTCTTTGACAAAGTTGCTCAGATCCTTATACTTGCCCATTTTTCCTGCTTCCAACACATCAAGAACTGACTTCTCTGGCTGCCTAAAATCTATTTACTGTGTGTGTGTGTGTGAGTTTTTAAATTAACATATGGGAGGGCGGCACGGTGGTGTAGTGGTTAGCGCTGTCGCCTCACAGCAAGAAGGTCCGGGTTCGAGCCCCATGGCCGGCGAGGGCCTTTCTGTGCGGAGTTTGCATGTTCTCCCTGTGTCCGCGTGGGTTTCCTCCGGGTGCTCCGGTTTCCCCCACAGTCCAAAGACATGCAGGTTAGGTTAACTGGTGACTCTAAATTGACTGTAGGTGTGAATGAGTGTGAATGGTTGTCTGTGTCTATGTGTCAGCCCTGTGATGACCTGGTGACTTGTCCAGGGTGTACCCCACCTTTCGCCTGTAGTCAGCTGGGATAGGCTCCAGCTTGCCTGTGACCCTGTAGAACGGAATAAAGCGGCTAGAGATAATGAGATGAGACATATGGGAAGAGTTGACAGTTCATGTTATGGCTTTTTTTTTTCCTCATGGTTTACAAATTTTTAAAATTGTTTGTTTCAAAATTGTTTAAAATGTGGGAGTGTACCTGCATGAGGACAAAGCTTATTTCATTCCTTCTTGAGAATGGAACTGTTTTGTCTTGTCAGGTTTGGGTAAGCTGACAGTTTTCTGTAGTGTGTGTGTGTGTGTGTGTGTGTGTTCATACAATTCATATGGTACACGTTTTTATAATAAGAATTAAACATGCAGGCCTCTGTATTTTTTTTTTTTGGTTCCCTGTCTCCCACCATAATGTCCCATATCTCCCCTCACTGTCTCATATCTCACCACAAAAACTCATGACAGAAAAAGTAAAGCCTTAAGGACAGTATATGTGACAAGGTGAGAAACTAATCTTGTCATAAGAAGGTATAGTAAAAACTCTCTAATGCAATCTGAATGTGATGCTGCAAAGAATTTCATACAATCTACAAAAACTGAACTTGTCCCAAATCTCCCTACTCTCCTCTACAGTATATTTTGATTCACATTGCTATGTAAATCTATCATGAGCATCATACCAAAGTAATAATTAAGTGAGATTAATGAGGGTTAAATAGGATCCTGTGTTTTTTATTCACTTAACTCCAAACACACAAACCTAAGTCACACTAATCACAATCACTTATGTTTACATGCACAAAACATTCTGGTTTTTGCACTTCTGAAAAAAAATCATATTGATCTGTTTACATGGTTAATTAAATGAATATTCCACTAATATTCCTTTTTATATGCAGCCATATCTTTACCTCAGGCTTGCAAAATATTGTCTAGTTGGTTTGTGTGCAACGCACAGAGCTGACCATAAACAGACAAGAGGCTGTGTGTCGCAAACTGCTGTAAATTGTCCAGTTGAGACGCATATTCCGAATGTACTGTATACATGTCCAAAGAATGCGCCTAAATCCCAAGTAATATTGACATGTTCCACATGTCTTAATCAGAAAATGCCAAATTCAGAATAGCCAAATTGGATATGCTGTTTACATGACCTGTATCAAATTTTGAATATTGTTATATTCTGAATAATAATCAAATATCAGTGTGCATGTAAACGTACTAACTGTCATGGCTAAAATAGTTTATAGCTCATAACAGAAGAAATATTAGAATATCAGACAATTCTTTAAGGCACTTGATGTCAGTTGGTAGCAGTAACACTGTTGAGGCAATCTAAAGGAAGATTGACAATGTAATTTATAACCATGACATCAGAACCTTAGGTTTCCAACACTGCTGCTGGAACACCGTGTGCTAACCTATATATCCACAAAATAGTGCTGAAAATAAATTAAAATAAGTTTACCTTGAGTGAAAGTTTCCGATTAATTTCATATAGCACAAACAAAAGCAATTGTCTAAAATTTTCACATTTTTTAATTGTATACTGCAAGAATGCTATCTCAGTAAATGAAAATAATTTAAATTGAGTCAAATGTATGTATCTCATACTATTATATTACCTTAAATCAAAGACAAGAATAATCACATTTAAATTATTTCTCGACTTTTTTTTTTTACTAATTCCAACTTGAAATTGCCCTGATCTTTTGGCAAATAACTATTGCAAGCATTTGTTTTGAGAAAGAAGCAAAATTATCTGCCAGTAGAATAAGAAAGCTTGGAAATGAGTAAAAGCATCTAAAATGATATAGACGAGTGTTTTTCTGGGAAATAAGCCACTTGTATTTTTCATACGCAATACATCCGATTCATTGATTAAAGCTATACTGCCATTCAGATTTTTAAATTTTAAGTCATAAAAATAATTTTCCCTGACACCCAATTATTTTTGTTCAGTGGGCCATAAGCTACTGAATTTGAATCACAGACCTCCAATTTTATTATTTTTTTAAAATAAAACAATTAATGAATTTAGGGCCATGTGGCCCTAAATTCTCTGCTATTTTTTCCTGCTTCACCATGACCCAATGCAAGATTCTGCATCATGCATCATGTGGTGGGCATTCCCCGTTTGTGCAAGGCAAATTTGAAAGAGGAGAGGAAAATGGAGGACATGAATGAAATGTGAAAGACCAACTACACTAATGGAAAACGAGGAGAAAAGATGTTGTGTTGTGAAGGAACGGAAACACAGGACCAAACTAATAAAAATCAGCGGTCAGTGAGCACCTCGGTGTAATCAGCTGTTCGTTTAGCGACAGAATAATGTAACTGTCAGTGCACTGTCAAGGTAAACCTGTAGATAGCAGTAATGCAACCCTGGATGCCAGCTGGCGTAAAACTCAAAAGAAGAAGGAAAAGAAGAAGCAGGTAAACCTACGCATGCACACACAGACTTCCTCAGTCTGCTTGACTGCGCAAAGCGAGCGATTTCATGCACATTATTTGCTAGGGAATCCCCACAAATTAAATAACTTTCCAGCCACAGAATGGCCTGTTTTTTTTTTGTTGTTGTTGTTGTTTTTCATTTTTTTTTTAGATATTGCAGAAATAAACATACATCACAATGATCAAATTTCAGAGGGAACTAAATTTCACTGATTTCATGAAATCAAAAGGCCATATAGCTTTAACATATTTTTCAATATCCTCACTAGTAAGGATATCGATTGTTTTGATAATTTTGCATAATTTTTGTTTGCGAATGTGTTTATATAATGTGTCTTCGCACCTTGAAAAATATTTCACTTGTTCGCGTTGCTCACTTATGAATATTTTCACCACTCAAACTTCAACTTCATATCTTCGTGCCACCATGTAATATCCTATATTATATGGACATGAGTGTCCATATACTGGGAAATACGACACTCATGTTTTATATATGAGCTACATCCGGGACATGGAGAACCAAAACTGTGACATAATTCTTGATATGTCACTCGTGAGGAAATCGATGAACTGTTTTGATGAATTTGGGTACTTTTTGATTGTGAATGTGTTGATATAATAAAAAGTACATCACAGATTGGCTTGAAGATATGAAGTTTATCTTCTTGTGTTGAAAAACATTTTTCATATGAAATACATTGCAGATCTGAGTGACATGTTTAAATAATATTGGCTGGCATTGAGTGATAGATATATTCCATTCAGCTAGCATGATATTGAACAAATCGAAGACAAGTTCAATATCATGCTAGCTGAATGGAATATATCTGATATACCATGAAAAAAAGCCAACCATTATTATTATTATTATGATTAATAATAATAATAATAATAATAAAAACATGCATTCCTCAGCCCTGTGATGACCCGGCAACTTGTCCAGGGTGTACCCTGCCTCTCACCCATAGTCAGCTGGGATAGGCTCCAGCTTGTCCATGACCCTGTAGAGGATAAGTGGTTACAGATAATGGATGGATGGATGGATGGATGGGTGGATACACTCCTTTTGGGTGTTCAAGGTGTCTTTCTCTTTCAAAATTCTCTCAAAATCTTCCGAATTTAATGAAGCAAACCTGGCAGCCATGTTTGTTTACAAATTGTCACAGTCACTCGTTAGTGCGGAAGTTTTATGTCTCCGACATGTGACGTTATGTTGTCTTGACAACCATGCAATATTGTAAACCATATTCAATGCTCATTCTCCATCGGGTAGAGTGATGTAATACATGTAGGATAACTGATATGCTAATAATATTGCATGCTATCAAACCAAATTAATGAAATCTGCCAGAAGGGAATAGAATACATGTTTTTATAACATTGAAAAAGTGTTCTGTATGTATAATAATTTCCAATATTTCACTCAGATGACATTACTCCCAATGTTTTCCCACTCACTAGATGCACATTATCAAAATGGCAAACCGGTTCAAAATTAAAATTCTTTTGATTAACTTGTATTTTTTTGGTTTGTTTTTGTGAATGTATCCATATCATATAAAGAATGTTACATGGTGGCACGAAAATCCACCCATCCATCCCTCCATTATCTGTAACCGCTTATTCTGTACAGGGTCACAGGCAAGTTGACTATGGGCGAGAGGCGGGGTACACCCTGGACAAGTCACCAGACCATCACAGGGCTGACACATAGAGACAAACAACCATTCACACCTACGGTCAATTTACAGCCACCAATTAGCCTAACCTGCATGTCTTTGGACTGTGGGGGAAACCAGAGCACCCAGAGGGGACCCACACAGACATGGGAAGAACATGCAAATTCCACACAGAAACCCCCCGTCAGCCACTGGGCGACAGTGCTAACCACTACACCACTGTGCTGCCGTGGCACGAAAATATTAAGTTTATCTTCTCGTGTTGAAAATATTTTCATTCTTTTGCTTCAAACTAAGTGTTCTAAGCCCTTTGATTATTTGTATCATATCATGCTGATGTGAAGGGTGACTAATAAACTCTCTTCTGTACACACACACAGAGTATGGGATAGTGTTCCTGCCAAGGCCCCTGAGATCTCACTTGCTTTTAATCAAGTGTCACACAGAGAACCTGAATGATAGACTCTTTCTTTCTTTCTTTCTTTCTTTCTCTCTCTCTCTCTCTCTCTCTCTGAGAGCAGAACAAAGTCTTATCAACCAACCACAGCACACTCAAAGTGAAGCCATACCTGACAGGGGGTCTACAGATCACTGCCAAATGCCAAGCACCTGCCTGTGCATGTCTCATCACTCTCACACAGCTGTCTACTCTCATACACCACTCCACATTATCATACACTCCTCTCTAGTTTAGCTCAGGCAGAATGGTCATAATGAATATGATAGACGCCATGTAAGGATGTGTTCACACATCACAGGTCATGGTGCAAGAGATACAATGCGAGTTGGACAGAGAACTCCTAGTGGAAAAATTCTTGCTCTGTTGAACCATCAACAATCACTTTCACTATCTGTGCCCTGTTGGAGTTGTTATCATAGCCATCCCTCAATCAGTAGCACAGAAAATGTGTGTGTGTGTAGGGGGAACTACTCCCTCAGCTAACCTGCCTATCTGACATGCTTTCACACTTATACTGTCACTCTGTCAGAGTAGCAAGGCCACATAACTGGGATGGACAAGAACCATGGTGATAGTCACGACCTTTATTAGCACTACAGATTCAAGTGGTAAATTGGACACTTCAGACATAGAGGCAGCAGCAACTCTTGTGACTAGAGATTTTGGTATAGCGGGACAACATCAATGATGAAATTTAGTCATCGTATATAGTCAGCCACCGTACAGACTAGCAGCTTGATTTGAGCTGTTTTAGATGTGCATTTGTTCAATAGTATTTGACATACAGCAATATCATTAACCAGGGTTGGTGGCAACATTTTCAGCAAAATTTTCACCCCAACCCATCTCATCTCATCTCATTATCTCTAGCCACTTTATCCTGTTCTACAGGGTCACAGGCAAGCTGCAGCCTATCCCAGCTGACTACGGGCGAAAGGCGGGGTACACCCTGGACAAGTTGCCAGGTCATCACAGGGCTTCACCCCAACTACATCTCAAAAATCACATTAAAACCCTGAAACTTGTCTAAATACTGTATTTAAGAACTGGAAAAGAAGACTTTTTTCTTTTTTTATGCAGTCTTTCCATGGTGAAACAACTAGCTTTTCTGATGTACATTATCCACTCCATAATCACTCTTTTTCTCTCCTAATACTTGCAATATACACTGCCTAGCCAAAAAAAAAGTTGCCATTTTAATTTAAATAAGTAAATACATAAGAGCCTTTGATTGGATAATTACTGGAGTGATAAATGTGTTTCAGCTGGCAAAAAAAAATATTTTTCCCTAACTGATGCAGTGAGTAATTTCTCATTTCTTAAACAAACATGTCGGAAGAAATATCCCGTGCTCATGGAAAAGATGCTACTGTCTTTCAGAAGGATCAAATTATTGGCCTGCATCAAGCAAAGAAAACAACTAAGGAGATTGCTGAAATGACTGGAACTGGGTTAAGAACTGTCAAACGCATTATAAAAACCTGGAAGAATAGTGGTGAACCATCAACTTCGTGGAAAAAAATGTGGTTGGAAAAAGATCCTGACTGACCATGATCAGAGATCACTTAAATGCTTGGTGAAGTCGAATTAAAAAAAAAAAAATTGACAGTAGAACTCATGGCTATGTTTAAGCATTTCTACACTCACAGTGTGATGAGAACTCACAGGATTGGTACTAAATAGTTGTGTGGCCAAAAAAAACCACTTGTTAGTGAGACTAATCAGGAACAAAGGGTTATGAAGTAAAGTGAATCTTTAGACTGTCTCTTGAGGAGAATAAATTTATAGGCTGAATGGTGTTGTTTGAGTTAAGGATTTTGGCTGCAGTGTTTGAAACCAAAGCAGCTTCTTGCTATAGGCAGTGTGATACAGAGCAATGTGGATGAAATTAATAACACAATCTCATAGTAAAGTGTATCAGATTAGCTGACAAAGTTAAACATTGTGCAAGAACATTGCAATGTTACAGATCAGTTTGACTATCTTCCACATACAGTGGTGCTTGAAAGTTTGTGAACCCTTTAGAATTGTCTATATTTCTGCATAAATATGACCTAAAACATCATCAGATTTTCACACAAGTCCTAAAAGTAGATAAAGAGAACCCAGTTAAACAAATGAGACAAAAAATATTATACTTGGTCATTTATTTATTGAGGAAAATGATCCAATATTACATATCTGTGAGTGGCAAAAGTATGTGAACCTCTAGGATTAGCAGTCAGTTTGAAGGTGAAATTAGAGTCAGGTGTTTTCAATCAATGGGATGACAATCAGGTGTGAGTGGGCACCCTGTTTTATTTAAAGAACAGGCATCTATCAAAGTCTGAGCTTCACAACACATGTTTGTGGAAATGTATCATGGCATGAACAAAGGAGATTTCTAAGAACCTCAGAAAAAGTGTTGTTGATGCTCATCAGGCTGGAAAAGGTTATAAAACCATCTCTAAAGAGTTTGGACTCCTCCAATCCACAGTCAGACAGATTGTGTACAAATGGAGGAATTCAAGACCATTGTTACCCTCAGGAGTGCTCAACCAACAAAGATCACTCCAAGAGCAAGGCGTGTAATAGTCAGTGAGGTCACAAAGGACACCAGAGTAACTTCTAAGCAACTGAAGGCCTCTCTCACATTGGTTAATGTTCATGAGTCCACCATCAGGAGAGCACTGAACAACAATGGTGTGCATGGCAGGGTTGCAAGGAGAAAGCCACTGCTCTCCAAAAAGAGCACTGCTGCTCATCTGCAGTTTGCTAAAGATCATGTGGACAAGCCAGAAGGCTATTGGAAAAATGTTTTGTGGATGGATGAGACCAAAATAGAACTTTTTGGCTTAAATGAGAAGCGTTATGTTTGGGGAAAGGAAAACACTGCATTCCAGCATAAGAACCTTCTTTCATCTGTGAAACATGGTGGTGGCAGTATCATGGTTTGGGCTTGTTTTGCTGCATCTGGGCCAGGACGGCTGCCATCATTGATGGAACAATGAATTCTGAATTATACCAGTGAATTCTAAAGGAAAATGTCAGGACATCTGTCCATGAACTGAATCTCAGGAGAAGGTGAGTCATGCAGCAAGACAACGACCCTAAGCATATAAGTCATTCTACCAAAGAATGGTTAATAATATGTTCAATTTATAATAATATGTTCAATTTATATAGTGCCTTTCTAAAAACCCAAGGTTGCTTTACAATAATAAGCAGAAAAAAAAAGTTCACCAAATAGAGGTCAGGATATCATTCCAGTGGTGTAGCGGCCACAGTCCCATCAAAAGGCGCACAAAAACAAGTCCCACATCTCCAGCACAGCCACCGTGATACCGCCAGCAACATGGCTCGAACACCACACCATGGATCCAGAAAGCGAGCACAGAAGCACCACCATGCAGATCCCTGGTATGTCCCGCGACGCCACCGAGCAACATCGCTTGGAACATCATGCCAAGCATTAAAGCAGAGAGTGCTGGACAACCATGATGTTAAAATGAGCAATGAGCTCACTGCAGTCTATAGCTGGGAGCACAGGCATCACCCACAGTGAACCAAGGCCTGGAGGGAACCGACGCCCAAAACGGGGTCTGGAGCTACACCACAACCGGCAGACAAAAACACTCAAACAAACATCAAACACAGAAAAAAGTAATAAAATAAAATAAAAAAGGAGAGAAAATAAAATTAAAAAAAGCTCCAGTGAGAAGCGGCAGCCAGAATGCGCACGACGTACTCTCAACCGGAAATGGATAAAAAAAGTATCAATTTAATCCTCCTTAAAGAAGGTTAAAGAAGAATAAAGTTAATGTTTTGGAATGGCCAAGTCAAAGTCCTGACCTTAATCCAATCGAAATGTTGTGGAAGGACCTGAAGCGAGCAGTTCATGTGAGGAAACCCACCAACATCCCAGAGTTGAAGCTGTTCTGTACGGAGGAATGGGCTAAAATTCCTCCAAGCCGGTGTGCAGGACTGATCAACAGTTACCAGAAACATTTAGTTGCAGTTATTGCTGCACAAGGGGGTCACACCAGATACTGAAAGCAACGGTTCACCTACTCTTGCCACTCGCAGATATGTAATATTGGATCATTTTCCTCAATAAATAAATTACCAAGTATCATATTTTTGCCTCATTTGTTTAACTGGGTTCTCTTTATCTACTTTTAGGACTTGTGTGAAAATCTGATGTTGTTTTAGGTCATATTTATGCAGAAATATAGAAAATTCTAAAGGGTTCACAAACTTTCAAGCACCAGTGTACTTCCACTTGCTAAGATGTTATTTTAGCAATGTTCTCATTTTAATTAATTAAGGAAAATATTCTTTTAAGTAAAAGAGTATTTATCTACCTATTATTTGGTCAAGTTGATTGGTGAGTGTGGCAGCGGGGGCGTGGTCAAGCATCGGTCTGTGACCGGAGGGCGGAGTCAGGGAAGGTAAGTGGCAGAATCACTGCACCTGATGTCAATTAATGTGTTTGTGTGTCTTCCCCAGTGACCGCGCCCTATTTAAGGAGAGAGAGCGAGAGCAGAGGGAGCTCTCTCCCAACCAGACGACTGATGTGTGTGCGTGTGTCTGAGTGTCTGGGAGAGTGGTGTAATGCTGAAAAGTGTGACAATAAAAAGAGTTTTGTGAACTCAGTTCTGGCCTGCCGTCCTTCTGTGCTCCACCCACCCATACGAACTGTCACAGTGAGCATGTGTGTAATGCTAGGGAGCATAAAGATTGGACTCTGAAGCATTGGAAAACGTCATGTGGTTTAAGTCCAAATTTACCCTATTCCTGAGTGATGGTTTGTCAGGGTAAGAAGGGAAGTGCATGGAGCGATGCATCCATCATGCATAGTAGCCACTGTACAAGCCTCTGGAGGCAGTGTTATGATCTGGGGTTGCTTCAGTTGGTCAGGTCGAGGCTCAGCATTGTAATGGGGCAATCAAATGAAGTCAGCTGATGACCTGAATGTACTAAATCACCAGGTTCTCACATAAATGGATTTTTTTCTTCCCTGATGGCACGGGCATAAAATTAGGGCTCAGACTATGAAAGAGTGGCTCAGGACACATGATGAATCATTTTCACACATGAATTGGCCACCACAGAGTCTCAACTTTAACCCCATTGAGAATCTTTGGGATGTGCTGGAGAACACTACACAGTGGTTCGATTATCCCATCCTCAACACCAGATCTTGGTGAAAAATTAATACAACTCTGGACTGAAATAAATGTTGTGACATTGTATAAGTTTATCAAAACAATGCCATGGTGAATGCATGCTGTAATCAAAGCTAAAGGTGGTCCAACCAAATATTAGAGTGTGACTTTTTATTTTGGCAGGGAAGCGTATCTTACAATAGAAATGATTCTGTATATCTGATTATTTGCTCTAAAACAAATTCTTGGTGGCTGCAGACTATTATTAAACGAGATCAATCTGGCAACCTGGTCATTAACCTCTCCACTGCTCTTCCTCCACTAAAAATGTTCATAGAGCAAGTGTGAAAAGAGAAAATCCTGCCCCTATGAACCTCTATTAGCAATTGTGGCAGTTCCCATTTTTGACCACTAATGGCAAAATGGAAAAATTTTCTTATTCTTTTAGCCAATCCTTTTGCTTTTTTCTAGAAATAAATCCTTAGAATTACCAAAATTGAATGGCAATGGAACAAGCTTAAAATGAGTAAAAAATAGCCAGAAATACCTTATGTTAAATATTGTCTTAATTATTGCATTATATGTTGTTTAACATTGTTAGATATCTCATAGTAGTTAGTATTTTGTACTTAGTATTTATTTCATTGTAATGTTGCATTGCTCTAATGCTAATTGTCTGTTCTGTGGAGAAGTACATTGTAAGAATTTCATTGTACTTTGTACATATGACAATAATATTTGAACCTTGAGTCTTGATATAATGTAATAATATGAAATACTAGATCAGTTTGACTAGCTTCAACATACTTTCACTTGCTAAGATGTTATTTTAGCAGTGTTCTCATTTTAATGAAGGAAACTATATAAAAAAGCTATTTTGTCAAATTGATTGGTGAGCATGTGTGTGAGAGAAAGTTAAAAGGAACAGTAATATCATAGTCTTTGTAAACATTTATTTTTTGTGAGTGTGATTTGTGGATGAAGAGATTATAAAACATGGGGCAGTAAGTGGAGCAGGAAGCACTTGAGCCTGCTGAATCTTCAGTCTTGCACAACGTTCAGCTTCGTCAGCTAATTTGATGCATTTTACCATGAGATTGTGTTATTACTTTCATCTACATTGCTCTGTATCACACTGCCTATAGCAAGGAACTGCTTTGGCGTCAAATACTGCAGCCAAAATTCTTAACTCAAACAACACCATTCAGAGAAGGCCCAAGCATATCAGCATTTCAAATCTCATCTCATCTCATTATCTCTAGCCGCTTTATCCTTCTACAGGGTCGCAGGCAAGCTGGAGCCTATCCCAGCTGACTATGGGCGAAAGCCGGGGTACACCCTGGACAAGTTGCCAGGTCATCACAGGGCTGACACATAGACACAGACAACCATTCACACTCACGGTCAATTTAGAGTCACCAGTTAACCTAACCTGCATGTCTTTGGACTGTGGGGGAAACCGGAGCACCCGGAGGAAACCCACGCGGACACAGGGAGAACATGCAAACTCCGCACAGAAAGGCCCTCACCGGCCATGGGGCTCGAACCCAGGACCTTCTTGCTGTGAGGCGACAGCGCTAACCACTACACCACCGTGCCGCCCCAGCATTTCAAATGTTATATTTAATTTCTTTCATTCTTTAATTCTTTCATAATTTCATTATAATTATTCTCTTCTAATTTTAATTTTCTCTTATTTTCTATCAAATTTGCTCCAGAAATGAAAGGGTTACTGTCCTGAAAACATTAAAATAGAGTTATCCAGTGAGGATTTTTTTGTTTATTGTCTCTAGGCAAAGAAAGGTTTAGAGCTGGCTCACTCATTTGTTAGGACTTCATTGCCTGGACAGAAGGCTATGGCAGTGTATGTATGTGTAGGAAGTGACAGATGAATTAACCAATCAGATATTGATTTATAGTGGGAGGGACCAAAAATGTATCGCACTAGGCCTTCTCGAAGGCCAACGCTAGCTTACGTGCAAGTCGGTGCCGTCAGCGCAGCAGTGAAGTCACCTTCCAGCCGGTGTAGCGTTCATCAGTAGTGTTAGCGAATGCTAATAAAGCACTCAAGCCAGTGCTATCGAGAGTAAGTAGCACAGATTAGCGACCAAGAAACTAAGATTTCTGTCTCCAGACTCTTCTTCCAAGCACATGTAGCAATGTCATAATTTCATATGAATAAAGTGGGTTTTTTTTTTTAACTTCCTCAAATCCCTCTATTGTAAAATATGTTAATTTGGTGGGTTCTGTTAATGGTTCCACTATTGTTTCTGATAGGGCGTTAATGAGTGTAACACACCTGTGGGCATTATCCAGCATGGGATGTCTGGAAAGAGGTAAAATGGCATCATGAATCCTGCATGAACAATATTCATTAATTCAGTATGTGTATATATATATATATATATATATATATATATATATATATATATATATATATAAATTTTTCCCTAGATATGTTTATTTTTTTATATAAAAATTTTTTGTTTTATATATATATATATATATATATGTGTGTGTGTGTGTGTGTGTGTGTGTGTTTTATTTATATATATATATATATATATATATATATATATATATATATATATATATATATATATATATATGAATGAGAGAGAGAAGGAAAGGGGACTTTCTCAGGAATTAGAGCTACCCAAATGCCCATTCCAAATACAACATCCTTCTTCACAAAAAGCAAAACATTTGTTTAGGCTGAAAAAAAAACCTAGCAAGTGAAAATATTTAGAATATTATTTTATATTCTTTTATAAAATGTACCTGGTGTTTACTATTATAAAATTATGCTAAACCAAATATAACATCATGAAATCTATTTCTAGAGGTTCTACTCATTTCAAGCTTAAAATAGTCTTAATATATTGACAGACAATTTTGCTCATCATAAGCACTTATTTTTAAAATGAAGCAAAGTTTGAAATAAGTAAAAAAAAGTTTACAAATAGGTTTAATCTTATATTTGTTATAGAAGAGGAAATAATAAATAAATATGACTGTTCGAGATATTTTTACTGCTGCCATTTTTTTTCCACATTGATGTGGTGCTACATGAAGAAATGTGCAAATATATCTAGCCCTTTTAATTCACAAGACCAAAGCCTGTGATTTAGAATAACCCCAATTCTGGGGTGGTCACACACACGCACATGCACACGCGCATGTACACACACACACACACACACACACACACACACACACACAGCCATAGAGAGGTAGGCTCAGAGGAAGCGCTATCACTACTCACATATTATGCATACACTACCCAATGTTTAGTCATCTCTCATAATCAACTCTAAGTCTCTACACATGCTGTGACACTGACAAAAAACACAGGATCCTTCCAGAACACTTGCTGTGGGCTTGTCGGTTTGGCATAAACACCTGCAGACTGCATGAATGAACACCTTGCTGCAGGCATGAGCATACATTTGCATCTCTGCATATTTCATGAGAAAGCAATGAAGAGGTTTCTGCAATGGGTTTTAAATAAGTAAAGGTGTGCTATCGCTGTGCACGACAGACATTTCATTGTCACTAACCTTTTTCTTTTAAAAAAAAAGTCTTCATTTGACATTACAACAAAACAACGGTGCGCAACGAATTATTAACAAAAAAGCCCACAGTAACAGCACTATATAGAAGAGTCTCTTCACCTTGCTCATCAGTCATCATTTTAAAAGCCTTTAATTCGCATCTCTGGAGGCCTGAGCTCTTCATACTGCCCCACACTCCCACTTTTATATGTGGAATTGGCAGAGTAGTTTTCCAATAGCTCATTCAGCTTTAGGCCAGCACAGCAACACACACACACTGCCAAATACAGTACTATGCAATGTTATATACAAGTATTTACACGTATTATTTTACACTGAAATCCAAACACTAGGTTTGAGTGTTCAGTCAGCCCTATTGTCCCTTGAAGAGTGCAGATTCAATATTATACTGCTCTCTCAAATTAAATCTGTTTTTAGCTACTCTACTATGTAGATATTATTATATCAAACATGGAATTTCTGCTCCACTGCACTGCCTCACTAATATACGATATATTCATGCTATTTGATTTACATTTAACATATTGATTTATACAGTTCTATTTTACAAAAAAGTATATAAATTGTTTCCTATATTTTCACATCAGGGTTGTGTTTGATTTGATTTAATATTTTAAAACCTGTTCTGGTCTGTATACAAAGCCTAAACAACTATTGACCTATCTGAGTTGTGTTGTTGTTGTTTGTTTGTTTGTTTGTGTGTGTGTGTGTGTGTGTGTGTGTGTGTGTGTGTGTGTGTGTGTGTGTGTGTGTAAAGTGCTACAACATGTCAATAACAAAACAATAGAAAAAAAACACAAAGAAACAAAGCCCCACCCAGCTGCCAGAGTTTTCACACTGCCATTTGAAACCTTTTCACACACCTTTTCACAGACAGACACACAAAAACATAAACATGCACACATGCATACTTATATTGTAGCTCATCTGCTTGAGCGTATGTTTTTATACTGACAAAGCAGGAGCTGTTTGAAGGTCTTTTTGAATGTGGCATTGCACAGAGCATAGCACGCAGGGTTGATGGTGCTGTTGATGTAGCAGAGCCAGTAGCCAATGGTCCACACTGTGTTAGGAATGCAGCTGGAGCAGAAAGTATTGATGAGAACCATCACATTATAGGGTGTCCACGTGACTACAAATGCCACCAAGATAGCCATAATAGTACGTGTCACCTTCTTCTCTCTGGAAGGGGCTGCTTTCTTCTTTTTGGGGGGCTGCTTAGTCATCTTTGCAATCTTGTGGGCCACATGTTTTTGCTTCTCAGCTGCTGGTACGATCTCTACTGTGGTGTTGGAGGGAGCATAACAGTCTCCCTTAGGTGACTTGGTGACAATTTTAATGCAGGTAAGTTTAGAGGCACCGGTCTTGGCTTGGTGCCGTGCAGGTGTCTGAGTGTTGTTGGGTTCTGGTTTCTGGTGAGCTGTGGCCCCACTGCCTGAAGTGGAGTCATTGGAGCTCTCTTTCTCTTCAACAGGGACACAGTTGGCCCTGGTGGCCTCTTCCCCTTCTCTCTCTCCACTGGCTGTGGATGGCCCTTTGCCATTCTGCATTTTGCTGTCATGCTGGTTGGTCATTTCATCTGTGTTCTGGGTTTGACACCTATCAGGGTCCTCAGCCATCACATTGTTGTTGTCCAGCTTGTTGGTTGCATTGCTGCGGGTCTGAGTTGGAGATCCAGTTCCAGCGTTGGTGCCTGAAGGCTTGCGGTTGTCCTTTTTCACACGACTCTTGCTGGCTCGTGAGATTTGCCAATATAGCACCATCATGATGATGACAGGCAAGTAGAATGCAGCAATAGCAGTGCCAAAGGTAACAGCCGCATTTGAAAAGAACTGGATATAACACTCTCGATCTGGGACAGTGCGGCCACCCACAATGAACTGCCAAAAGAGGATAGCAGGAGCCCAGAGAATGAAGGACAGCACCCAGGCAGCTGCAATCATCATCCCTGCCATCTTAGTGGTCCTCTTTACAGGATAACTCAGTGGCTTTGTGACGCAGAAATAGCGGTCAAAACTGATAATGAGTAAGTTCATGACAGATGCATTACTGACCACATAGTCCAGAGCCAACCACAGGTCACACACTACAGGGCCAAGTGGCCAGGCACCAATGACAATATAAACAGTATAGAGGTTCATGGAGCAAAGCCCGATGATGAAGTCGGCGCATGCTAAGCTGAACAGGAAGTAGTTGTTGACAGTCTGTAGGCTTCTGTTGACCTTTATAGAGAGCATTACCAGTATGTTCCCGACCACAGTTACCAGGCTAAGTGATCCTGCTACGAGCACAATGAACACCACCTCCACTGTTTTATACGAGCTTGTCTCCACTTCTGGCTCCGTTTCATTTCCCTCAGAGGAATTCCCCAATGTGAAGTTCATTCCGTCCATCTGTTCCTGCCTCAGGAAAAGCTCCCTTATTGTACGAGGAGCACTGCTCATAAACCTTCACACCTACACATAAAAGAAGGAGAAAGGAAAATAGAAAGTGTCAATACTTTTACATACAGAGGATTTAGAGTTAACAACTCATACAACTGAGGTTTTTCACCCACGTGACCAAGTCATGTGATGCATCGTTAGGCTGCCATTTTGGACGTCACGGCTCGAATCAGTTTGAATGCGAGGAAGGCGACAAACGAAAAACATAAAAGAAAAAGGAGCGAGATGCAGAAAACACCTTCACTATCCAGCGACGTAGGGCATTTACAGGGCGAGCAGAGGGAGAGGTATTTGCAAAAATTGAGGTTAGCAGGCTTAGAGAACGACGTTTACCTGCTTCCACCAGGATTGTTCACTGACGTACGGAAGTACACGAAGCCCTCGTCTTTACCTGACTTCGGCCCACATGATCTGTATACCTATGTCGTTAAAAACCCATCGCCATACACAGGTATTGATCTGAAAGCGTATAAGAGTTTGGATGCCTACAAATATTTTGTGTCAGGCTGGGTAACATGCCTACATCAGTGGGTCGTCCCTGGAACCGGTGGTCGCCATCTTATTACAGCTAAGGTTTGTTCACATTTTAATTTACTTTCGGTCCTCAGGATAAACAAAATGTTATTAAATGTCATTGAAATAACTTCTTAGTCTGTTGAGACATGGCCCGTTATAAATTTGCTGTTACCAGGCAATGACCAAGAACTGTATTATTAGGGTCGGTGTCTGTGTTGTAGCAGTGTACTAGCAGCTAGCTGTTAGCACTAGCTAATGTCAACAACATCATAGCTGGTATGTTACTGTAGCAATGTTTACGTTCAGTCATTTGGATGACTGTTAAAACCTTTCAGTCTCAAGTTTTTCCTTTACTGTATTTACTAGTTTACTGTAATTATGATCCGGCAGCTATTTACACTGGATCCGGTGTAAATAGCTGCCGGAGCGCGCTCCGGCTTGCTCCCAGAAGTAAATGAAAATGTGAACAAACCTTAGCTGTAATAAGATGGCGACCACCGGTTCCAGGGACGACCCACTGATGTAGGCATGTTACCCAGCCTGACACAAAATATTTGTAGGCATCCAAACTCTTATATGCTTTCAGATCAATACCTGTGTATGGCGATGGGTTTTTAACGACATGATGTTTTTTCCCCCCAAACACATTCTCTTCCACAATCAAAAGCTGGAAAAGTTCTACATATGGAGGCAACCAGTTATCAGAAGATCTGTGTGGATTATAATGAGCTAATATGTGAGCAAAAGACAGCAAAGCAGTGAACATATCAACGTATAAAATGTTGAAACTGAGAAATTTTATTGTTGGTTTTTTTTTTTTTGAAAAATATATGCTCATTTTGAATTTGATGTCAGCAACACGTTTCAGAAAAGTTGGGACAGGGGCAACAAAAGACCGAAAAAGTTGTGTAATGCTAAAAAAAACCCCAAAACCTAATTTGGTTAATTGGCAACAGGTCAGTAACATGATTGGGTATAAAAAGAACATCCCAGAGAGGCTGAATCTCTCAGAAGTAAGGATGGGGAGAGGTTCACTGCTCTGTGAAAGACTGTGTGGGCAAACAGTGCAACAATTTAAGAATAACGTTCCTCAATGTAAAATTGCAAAGAATTTGGGGATCACATCATCTATGGTACATAATATCATTAAAAGATTCAGAGAATCTAGAGAAATTTCTTTATGCAAGAGACAAGGCTGAGAATTGATCTTCAGGCCCTCAAACGTTTCATCTTCAGTTCCCAAACATTTACAGTGTTGTTAAAAGTAGAGGTGATGCAACACAATGGTAAACATGCCCCTGTCCCAACTTTTTTGAAATGTGTTGCTGACATCAATTTCAAAATTAGCATATATTTTTCTAAAAACAATAACACTGCTCAGGTTCAACATTTGGTATGTTGTCTTTGTACTATTTTCAATGAAATATAGGGTTTCCAAGATTTGCAAATTATCACATTCTGTTTTTATTGAGAGTTTACACAGCATCCCAACTTTTTTGGAATTGGGGCTGTAAAATTATGTGTTTAAAATTTATATCAATAATTTATATATTTCTGTAAAACTGATTTGTGTCAATGTCTATTATTAAAAACACTATATAAATAAAACTGAACTGAATTGAATATTGTTTCATTTTCTTCTACCTCACCTTCCCGTAATTATGTGAAATATTTATAGCTAGGGTTTTGTTCATATTAGAACTCAATCTTTTAGACTTAAGGCATTATATTAGTTTCCATCTTTAACCCCTTGCAGGCACAGACCTCTAAAAGAAATACAACTGCATCTGATGTACTTTATTGCTGACTTGATATCAAAGCCTATTCAAACAGACTTGACATGTGGTTTAACTACCCATAACACAAAATACAAAGCAACATTTTGCCTTTTGTATGTAAATGTACCAATTCAATGAAGCACTAAATGAACTGTTAAAGATTCACGTATCTGCCTCTGATTTACATTTACAAATTACATCCTGACACCAAACTACACTACCTACTTTTCTGAAGTAAGATTCCTGTCTGTGCAATTATGATTGTTATTTAAAAATGTTATTTTTTATAATCATCATTACTACTCTACTTGTTATATTTATGGATGAGATAGCTATTGGTTTTGATCATTTAACTGCAAACAAGCGTTTTCTTTGTTAAGTATAATTGTCATGTTCATTTTTGAAAAGTCAATTATTCTGTGAAACATATTGCATGAGCTCTCATTATTTAATTACTGTTCAAAAGTGAATTCTGTATTTATTTCAGGATGAAACTCTACAATCACGTAATCCCACAATATGGAAAAATAGTTCAAATAGCCTGGACATTCAACAGAAACATTCTTCAAAGTGAGCTTCAGGTAATGAGGATTTTTTTTTCTGTCCATCCTCCTAAGTCATCCTCATGTTGGAGGCCTTTAGATGAGAATCTTAGCAGTAGTCACACTCATTTAAAATAATTTTTAAGAAACACTGCCTGACACTGCCAGGACGTTGTTCTTGGCTGTCTAATTGCAATGGCACTAGCACATCAGTCAAAGATCACAGATCTCAAGTCACAGTCAAATAATTATTTCATGACTTTTTGTCTGTGACAGCAATTTCAAGTGGAAAATCACATAGGGTAAAGGCAGCTTTAGTCACCCAGAATCAAATTGTTTTGTTTTTCTGACAATAAAACCAAGCATCTAAAACATCACTTCAAACTAATGTATGGATGTTAATTATTATAACCAACAAAGAACTGAGGCTTTCCCACTAGTCCCATCATTACAGTCCTTGCACTATGATTACTGCATATTTTATTAAGTTCCTGGAAGAAAATTGCAAAACTCATCCATATACCTGCTGGAACCCTGGAAATGTCCTTAATTTGTACTCGCTTGCATTGAAAACCATGACACTTCAGTCTTTTACCATAAATATGAAATAAAAAATATATTTTGACAATAATTTTCACTGCTTTAAACTGAGCATCCCAAACAAGACCATGCAAGTTAGTTATTAACTGCACTGTAATAGAAAATGCATAAAAGTTTTCTGAATTCAGAATTCAACAGCAACATTGTAAAACTAGTCAGCACATAGTCTTTTCACAATTTAGTACTTTTTAGCATTTCCATAATTTATTCAACACCAGTAATTAAAATATTTATCAGTTACGGCAATGTAGCACTGCTGACTATTCATAAATTTTGGCCCAGCTGGTTGAATAAAAAAAAAAAGAGAAAGTTCTTGAATCATACCAGCGCATGGTACAGTTTATAAACAACCACTTTTTACTGTTTTACTTTTTATACTTTTTGTGTTTATCTATCTAATATCCATTCATCTATTATCTATAGCTGCTTATCCTGTCCTCCAGGGTTGCAGGCAAGCTGGACCCTATCTCAGCTGACTATGGGCAAGAGACGGGGTACACCCTGGACAAGTCATCAGGTTATCGCAGGGCTAACACAGAGACAAACAACCATTCACACACACACCTACAGTCAATTTAAAGCCTAACCTGCATGTCTTTGGACTATGAGGGAAACCGGAGCACCTGGTGGAAACCCAAGCAGACACGGGGAAAACATGCAAACTCCACACAGAAAGGCCCTCGCCGGCCACTGGGCTTGAACACAGAACCTTCTTGATGTGAGGCGACAGTGCTAACCACTACACCACCATGTTGCCCTCTATCTAATATACTGTATCGTCTCATTATCTCTAGCCGGGGTGGCACGGTGGTGTAGTGGTTAGCGCTGTCGCCTCACAGCAAGAAGGTCCGGGTTCGAGCCCCGTGGCCGGCGAGGGCCTTTCTGTGTGGAGTTTGCATGTTCTCCCCGTGTCTGCGTGGGTTTCCTGCGGGTGCTCCAGTTTCCCCCACAGTCCAAAGACATGCAGGTTAGGTTAACTGGCGACTCTAAATTGACCGTAGGTGTGAGTGTGAATGGTTGTCTGTATCTATGTGTCAGCCCTGTGATGACCTGGCGACTTGTCCAGGGTGTACCCCGCCTTTCGCCCGTAGTCAGCTGGGATAGGCTCCAGCTTGCCTGCAACCCTGTAGAACAGGATAAAGCAGCTAGAGATAATGAGATGAGATGAGATTATCTCTAGCCGCTTTATCCTGTTCTACAGGGTCACAGGCAAGCTGGAGCCTATCCCAGCTGACTACGGACGAAAGGCGGGGTACACCCTGGACAAGTCGCCAGGTCATCACAGGGCTGACACACAGACAACCATTCACACTCACATTCACACCTACAGTCAATTTAGAGTCACCAGTTAACCTAACCTGCATGTCTTTGGACTGTGGGGGAAACTGGAGCACCCGGAGGAAACCCACGCGGACACGGGGAGAACGTGCAAACTCCGCACAGAAAGGCCCTCGTCGGCCACGGGGCTCGAACCCGGACCTTCTTGCTGTGAGGCGACAGTGCTAACCACTACACCACCGTGCCACCCTCATTGTTTGTTTTTATGTAAAATAAAAAAAAAGATAATAAACTGTAGCTTTTTTCCATGTCATATTCATCTGTTACCTGAAACGGTACATATAGTGTATCTTTAACATAACTGGAAAGCAAGGAGCACTAATGTAGCTTTCAGTAATTTTACAATTGCTTCCTAGGAAAAATATACAACAAACAAAATATACAACAAAGTTGGGATGGTATTGAAAATGCAAATAAAAAGAAAGCAGTGATTTTCTAAATTTACTTTAACTTGTATTTCATTGCAGACAGTATGAACCCAAAATATTTCATGTTTTGTCTGCTAAAATTTAATTAATTTCAAGATTCAAGATTTATTGTCAATCCATCCATATACAAGTATAAAGTGCATTGAAATACCATTTTCCTCAGGCTGCCCATGGTGCATTTATAGAGAAATAGATGACAAAACAAGGTATATAAATAACTCTACCTATAGATATCTAAGTAGACATTTAGCAATCTAAACATATAGCTATCTAAACACCTAGCTCTCTAAGTACAATGAACAACAAATGACGACAAAGACAAGTGAAAAGTGGTATTGTGCGTTTGTGTGCAAATGCACATTTTAGTACAAAAATGCAAGAGGCTGCAGTTCAGTTTGAAGAGTTCAAGTTTTAGTAGGATATTACAACAAGACAAGACAGGTGCAAAGTGAGCATTGTACATGTATATACAAATGAGCAGTGTCATGCACATGGATGAGAAATGATGAGAAACTGTGGTTTCAGTTTGAACTGTTTGACTACTGTCCATTCTTTGGGGGTAACAGTGAGTTGAGGACTCTGACTGCCTGGGGGAAGAAGCTGTTGCATTGTTTGGTAGTGATGGTTCAGATGCTTCAGTACCTTCTGCCAGACAGCAGGAGGGAGAGCAATGCATGGGATGGGTGGGACTTATACTGCACTATGCTGTTTGCATGGTGGACGATGTGCTTCTTATAGAGGTGGGAGATGAGTGGGAGAAAGGCCCCAATGATCCTCTCTGCTGTCCTCACTATTCGCTGCAGGGATTTTTATTTGATAACATTTCAGTTCCCGGGGCGGCACGGTGGTGTAGTGGTTAGCGCTGTCGCCTCACAGCAAGAAGGTCCTGGGTTCGAGCCCCGGGGCCGGCGAGGGCCTTTCTGTGCGGAGTTTGCATGTTCTCCCCGTGTCCGCGTGGGTTTCCTCCGGGTGCTCCGGTTTCCCCCACAGTCCAAAGACATGCAGGTTAGGTTAACTGGTGACTCTAAATTGACCGTAGGTGTGAATGTGAGTGTGAATGGTTGTCTGTGTCTATGTGTCAGCCCTGTGATGACCTGGCGACTTGTCCAGGGTGTACCCCGCCTTTCGCCCATAGTCAGCTGGGATAGGCTCCAGCTTGCCTGCGACCCTGTAGAAGGATAAAGCGGCTAGAGATAATGTGATGTGATGTGTGTGATTTCAGTTCCCAAACCAGACAGTGATGTAACAGCAGAGAACACTCTCAATGGTCCCTTGGTAGAAGGATGTGAGGGTGGGAAGAGAGAGGCTGGCCTCCTTGAGCTTTCACAGAAACTGTAGACTCTGTTGAGCTTTCTTGGTGATGGCGGTGGTGTTCAGGGTTCAGGAGAGGTTGTCTTCTATGTGCACTCCCAGGAACTTCACACTGCTGAGTGTTTCAACAGTAGAGCCATTAATGTGTAGTGGGGAGCAAGCAGCAGGATTCTTTCTGAAGTCAACAACCATCTCTCTCTCTCTCTCTCTCTCTGTCCAGGAGAGAAGACAAAGCCCGCCTACACAGAAAACTGACTGGTCTACTTAGCAAGATAAAGCAATCATCATGCGCTCATGCTCTCTCTCAGGGAGCTGCTATCAATATGTAGAAGACTCCCGGAATTTCCCGGAGAGGTGGGAATAATTCAGCTTATCCTGTCAGACAATCAAATGCAGACTTGACTTGCCCAGACCAGACATTTAGTTGTCCTGGACAGTCGGACTACTGTTAACCCGCTGGGGTCAAGAGCTTTTGCCGGCGAAGCTCAGCAGGTTTAGAATTAGTAGGTCATGTATGTAGATAAATATCTTCACAAGTTTTTATCATACAAGCATGATAAAAAATATTGACAGAAACTTTATACTTTACACTTTCCTATGTGCCCACTGGCAAATAATAATATATTTTTTAAATTACCTAAATTAGATGAAACATGTCACCTTACTCATACCCCTTTTCCACCAAATCAGTTCCAGGGCTGGTTCGGGGCCAGTGCTGGTGCTGGTTCACAACTCATTCAACTTGCAAGCCAGCTGAGAACCAGTTTGCTTTTCCATAGCTCGCAGTGCTAAGCGGAGCCACGTCATTACGTCGCTGTATACGTCAGTTACATCGTTGTATACGTCATTATGTCGCTGTATACGTCAGTTACGTCGCTACTTTTGCATAAACCTTGGCGCGAATATCGAAGCAAAAACAACACGGAAGAAGCAGCAGCAACAACAACAATAATAATAATGAATGACTTCGCGTTTGTACAGCTGCTGCTTCCCGTCGCTTAAAAATGGCGATCTTTCGCGGTCTTGTTATTGTTGTTGGTCTTAACAACTCCGCCCCCCCCCCGCTGATGGAAGTGGTTCTTTCCTCTGACCCAGCAGAGAGTTAGTGCTAGCCTGGAACCGGTTTTTCTGGCCCCAGAGCCAGTTCTTTGTCAGTGGAAACAGAAAACCCGGTTCCAAACTAAGCACTGGCCCCGAACCAGCCCTGGAACTGCTTTGGTGGAAAAGGGGCATCAGTCACACCTGAGTCAGAGCGCTGAGTGCCCACTTACACATTCATAAAAGACTATTCACATGGTAATGGAATGATAATCACTTTCACTCTTTCAGGCTACATCCACACGACAACGGCAACGAGATTTTTTTTTTAAATATCGCGTCCACATGGGCAACTGATCAGTAAAATATCAGGTTCATATGGCAACGCAACGCTTGCTGAAAACGATGCAATACACATGCCACACCTCTACGTGCGCTGTAAGATGGTCCCATCGGAGACACCAGAACAATAGAAGTAGACGCATGCGCATAACTGCACATGCGCACAGTGACTATCCCTGTCACTGTCACACACTTTCTCACTCCCTATCCTATGGATATAGTCCCTTTAAATCACGTGCTCGTTTTTTGAATGGAGACGCGGAAAGAGGAATGAATGGGGGTAGATGGAAGCCGGTACGCCAACATTCTGATATCCTCCAGAATTCTTTAATGGTCCGGAATAAATTGAATGCTACACGTTCATGGATTACTTTATTCTTCTACGCCCTTTTTGAGGAATGTATTGTCGGACTTAAACCAACATCTGAAGAGGTGAGATCGCTCCTTTTTTTTTTTCCCTATTTTTGCTGGCGGGATTGACTCTGCCCTAAGGGCTATTCTCTCACTCTCTCTCACTCTCTCTCTCTCTCTCTCTCTCTCTCACTTTGCACCATTACACAATAAATATTCACAGTGAAAATATTTTGTAAGCGCATTTCATGAACCATGTTATAGGATTTGTTGACAACTCGCATCGAGTTCGTTACACTTCTGCCCGGCGTGAAGCACATGTGGTTGTGACGTCATCGTAAACAAATCCGTTCTACTCATCCAGATGACTTCGCAACGGCTCCGTTGCCAAATTTTTTCACTCTGGAACCCGTTTTCAAAAGATTTCGTTTTGGGGTACCCAAAACGCCGGTGCCGTGTGGACGATAAACAATTTTATCAGATTCACCTGAATCCGTTGCCGTGTGGACAGGGCCTCAGTTTCAAATGGTTTCTCTTTCACGGTGGGAGTGCCCACCATAAACAGGATAAAATATATCAGCCAGAGTTTAGGCCAGGGGTTCTCAACCTTTTCTGCTTTGAGGCCCACCTATTCATACTTGTAATGAGTTGGGGCCCATTAAAAAAGATCCCCAATTATTTTGGCTCATCTATTCTATTAGAATCTAATAATCTATTGTAAACTGTATTAAAGGGATGCAACATCACTTCCTGTTACAGATGCGAGCCCAGGAATTAAATAAAAACAATAAAAATAAACTGTTTTTAATTGTACGTATTGTATTTAAAACTGTATGGATGTGGCAGAAGCCAACATAAAACCATGTGTACAGGGCATTCTCAGTTAAAAGGGATTAAATGATCTAAAAGTGGAGTCTGGTCGATTAGCACAAGAACTTGTTTGTGTACAGCAAACAAGCAAGATATTAAAACCAAGAAGTACACTCAAAAGAAGTTGATATAGAAACTCAATGGGATAGATCCTTACACATGAACAAAGAAGGATTTTTTCCTATGAGTTGGAAAATTATCCATCTGTTGAGTTCCCTGGCACCTCAAACTACCTGGTGCTGCAGACATTGTTCTACATGGACAAACGGTTGAAAACCTGGAAGAGCATGGAGTAGTACAAGTTTTTATATGTGACTAGGTTAAAGATCTGGGGATCAGGACACTACAAGATAGATGGCGGTAGACGGATCTAAGTGCAGGAAGAGGAGTGTTTATTAGGAGGTGTGATATTTACAAAAGCAAAACAGAAAGCAGTATATTTAAACAGCATTATAACCCCTTCAGTCGCTGCATACACAATTGTGTACATCGCTTTCTACAGTAATATAATGTCTGTATCGTGACTGAAGGGGATAAACATGGCTAGAAGCAAACGTGACCATGATAATGATAATGCTTCGCAAAGCCTCTGTGAAAACAGCTTCCATATCTGTATGTGCTGATTGTGGTCAAATCAGTACCAGGTGTTTCCCATAATGACTGGCTCCCAAGCGCACACACAATGCGCTCTGTGAGTATGCTGCCACTCGAGCTGCACCAGGCTCAAGCCCGCAAAGGCATGACTGTCAAGTGTTCACTTACTGTGTGACCACATCTTTTAGCTCACGTGTATATCACCACCAAAGTGCCTCATTTTAATCGATAACCCATTGTAAAGCATCGCGAGCTGTAGTGTGACCGTAGCTTAATGAGGAGGATGTGATGTCGGATGTAACCCAGCAATTGTACCCTACTATGAGTAAAAAATTAACTTCAACTTGAAAAAAAAATTCGTGGCCCACTAGATGGCGCTTCACGGCCCACAAATGGGCCATGGTCTAGTGGTTGAGAAACACTTGTTTAGGCTACCTGTTTGGAAGCAAAACTTGTTGCGAGATGGCACGTGGATTTTATGCTCATAGGCACTTCGGATGATTCAGGACAGCAATTCAATTCATGATTCAATTCATGATTCAGAAAAGTGATTCAATTCAATTCAATCTTGAGAACTGCAACATTGATGAGCGGGCCATTTTTTTTTTTAACTTCAACTCAATCCAGCCAAAGACCAACTCGAGTAAGTGTAAATCTCATCATCTCTACCCGCTTTATCCTGTTCTGCAGGGTCACAGGCAAGCTGGAGCCTATCCCAGCTGACTATGGGCGAAAGGCGGGGTACACCCTGGGCAAGTCGCCAGGTCATCACAGGGCTGACACATAGACACAGACAACCATTCACACTCACATTCATGCCTACGGTCAATTTAGAGTCACCAGTTAACCTAACCTTTGGACTGTGGGGGAAACCGGAGCACCCGGAGGAAACCCACGTGGACACAGGTAGAACATGCAAACTCCGCACAGAAAGGCCCTCGCCGGCCACGGGGCTCGAACCTGGACTTTCTTGCTGTGAGGCGACAGCGCTAACCACTACACCACCATGCCGCCGTAAGTGTAAATATTTCTTCTATTTCTGATGAGCATATCTGTTGATATGCGTGCGCTGTAGTGCATACACAGGAAAAATGACACAGAAACAATTTTTCTAGCGTTAAAAGTATTTTCCTCAAAAGTAGTTAATTTTGCTCTATTTTGAGTTCAGAGAGAAAATTTTGAAGTTGGAGTGGGAGCAAAATTACAGAGTAATTGTGTAACAGAGTTGGTTGTGGTTCTGAACTGAGTAAAATAGGATGAGTTAATTTTAAGACACACTGAATAGAGTCAAATACCACCACAAAGAGTAAAATATTAACAGTGAATTGAGGAGAATTGACTCTGGAAAAACAGCTCTCTCAAAAGAGTAACTTTTACTATTTTTAGAGAGGGACCAAATGTTATCTGGCGTAGAGTAAAATTTTCTTCAATTTGAGTAAATTTTACTCAGGCCAAATTTCCTGTGTAATGTTTGCATACTTCTTGAGTAAACAAAATGTTCAGTGATGCTTGTTTGCTTTCTTTTCTTCTTTGTCTTTTTCTGACACTCTAATGATTTTGGCATGCTCTGATGTAATTTTCAACAAATCTAAGCAGTATTTTCAATCATATGGCTTTTTTGTATTCAGCACAAGTTCAGCTACAAATCTATGTAGTGTGTATGTCATGATTGTACTTTTGAGAAAAAAACACATAAATGAAGATGTTGTAAAAAGCAGTTTTAGAACTGTGTTGGAATGTGTGAAAAACATTACCTTACCCATTGTGGCGAATCATTTTGATCACTTGACCTGATGGGATTAAGAGTTGGCAGTGGGAGGGGTTTTCAGTCTTCTCATTGAATACCCCTCCCACTGCCAACCCTTTATCCCAAAACAACAGTATATACATTTTTTGATGGCTAGTTAATTGTCCAAATCACTGGAGAAGATTTAACTTTTTGTGCTTGATATAGTCCTAAGACTGAAAAGAATCATCTCAAGTGATCAAAATGGTTCATCACAATGGGTAAGGTGATGTTGTGGGAAGAAACCAGGGCACCCAGAGGAAACCCACATAGGCATGGGGAGAACACACAGAAAGACCCCAGTCGGCCGCGACGTTTGAACCCAGTGCTAACTACTGCACTACTGTGACGCCCATTTAGCTAGCTAATTTTATTAAAATTACAAATAAGTTTATGGTGTGCGTGTGTGTGTATGTAAGAGAGAGCGAGAAGGGGCAATCTGTCATGCAGGTTTTACACTAGCAGACAAGAATAGTATTAGTATCTGAAGATACTAGATATAGAGATGTAATGGTAAGGCATTTACAATATGTCCCAAAGAAATGGTTCTATTAAAGACAAACACACAAAAACCAGTTTCAGGTTACTGATTTCATTGGATGAGTGGAGTTCTGTCAGACTAGCACAGGAATCCACCCAAAATACCACTTCCCAGAACACCTCATGTCCTACAAATGTGGCCATGGACTACAATGCTCACCTAAATTTTAATCATGCACACCTGTTCCCAATCACACACAGCCTATATATTAGGCTACGTTCACACTGCAGGCTGAAGTGACTCAAATCCGATCTTTTCGCCCATATGTGACCTGTATCCGATCTTTTATTGACAATATGAACGACACAGATCCGATTTTTTCAAATCCGACCCAGGCCGTTTGGATATGTGGTGCTAATTCCGATTCCTATCCGCTCTTTTCATATGCGACTTCAGTCTGAACCGCCAGGTCGCATTCATCCGACTTACACGTCATCAACAAGCCACAAACGTCACTATTCTGCGCTGAAGTAGGCAGCGGGTCTCTCAAAAAAGTTACAACAACATGGCGCATAATCACGGGCGCAGATAGAGGGTGGGACGAGTCATATTTAAATTCACCTCGTTCGGTCCCCCCTACTTATAGGGAGGAAAAAACGTCTATGCTGTCTTTCTTTGCATAAGGCAAACCTCACGGAAAAATCAAAAGACTAATTACCATTCGGTTTATTGAGGTGCACAGCAGTGTATACATATAGTTGCAACAACTCACATAAAACAAAAAGACTGATATTCGGTTGGTTGAGCTGCGCAGACTGCACAGGTTGCGAGCTCGAGCTTGGTTGCTATGGTTACTAACAACAAGTTTGACAGGCATGTTGGGGTTGGTTTGCTGGCAGCTTTGTCCCCCCCCCCCCCAGTTCAAAAAACGTATCTGCGCCCCTGCGCATGACATCAATGCGAGGGACGCTTCGGGCTGTGAAGGTTCTGAATCTTCTCAATGGAAGGACGCAGAGGTTAGGGAGCTGATTTCCATTTGGGGGGATACAGCTATTCAAGCTAGACTGGATGAGTCATACCGCAACCGGGCGGTTTTACTTCCGTAAACACTGGCCATGCTCACTGCGTGTGACGTCGTCGTATCCTGCAGTGCGCATGCGGAACACTTTTAGGTCGCTTTTCGTTCATACTGATGATCACATACAAGTCGCATATATTTGTTAATGTGAACGACCTCACAAAAAAATCGGATTTCACAAAAAAATCGGAATTGAGCATTAAGCCTTGCAGTGTGAACGTAGTGTTAGTGTCTTGCAAAATTATTCATCTCCCTTGGTGTTTGTCCTGTTTTGTCGCATTACAAGCTGGAATTAAAATGGATTTTTGGGGAGTTAGCACCATTTGATTTACACAACATGCCTAGCACTTTAAAGGTGAAAATTGTTGTTTTATTGTGACACAAACAATAATTAAGATGAAAAAAAAAAACAGAAATCTGGAGTGTGCATAGGTATTCGACACCTCTCCCAAGTCCATACTTTGTAGAGCCACCTTTTGCTGCAATTACAGCTGTAAGTCTCTTGGGATACAGTAGTGCTTGAAAGTTTGTGAACCCTTTAGAATTTTCTATATTTCTGCATAAATATGACCTAAAACAACATCAGATTTTCACACAAGTCCTAAAAGTAGATAAAGAGAACCCAGTTAAACAAATGAGACAAAAATATTATACTTGGTCATTTATTGATTGAGGAAAATGATCCAATATTACATATCTGTGAGTGGCAAAAGTATGTGAACCTTTGCTTTCAGTATCTAGTGTGACCCCCCTGTGCAGCAATAACTGCAAATAAACGTTTCCGGTAATTGTTGATCAGTCCTGCACACCGGCTTGGAGGAACTTTACCCCATTCCTCCGTACAGAACAGCTTCAACTCTGGGATGTTGGTGGGTTTCCTCACATGAACTGCTCGCTTCAGGTCCTTCCACAACATTTGGATTGCATTAAGGTCAGGACTTTGACTTGGCCATTCCAAAACATTAACTTTATTTTTCTTTAACCATTCTTTGGTAGAACGACTTGTGTGCTTAGGGTCATCGTCTTTCTGCATGACCCACCTTCTCTTGAGATTCTGTTCATGGACAGATGTCCTGACATTTTCCTTTAGAATTCACTGGTATAATTCAGAATTCATTGTTCCATCAGTAATGGCAAGCCGTCCTGGCCAAAATGCAGCAAAACAGGCCCAAACCATGATACTACCACCACCATATTTCATGGATGGGATAAGGTTCTTATTAGGGCTGAACGATCTATCGTTTTCGACCGAAAATCGTGATCTCAGACAACACGATTTTGGGATCGTCAAACCGCGGTTTTTCTCAGTGCTCCTAAACTGACCCATGTTTTGTTTCGTCAATAAATTGTCCTCATTTTTTACACTACAGACAAAAAAATTACATTCAGGAAAGCCTTGTGGCACTCAGTGTGAAAGAATTTTGTGAATATCTCCTTCCGTTTTCGTATAAATCCCCGTTGTTTGGAGGGAGCACTGTGAGGAAAAAGTGCGCTTTCTCTGTCTCTGTGTCTGAGCGCGCGGGTGGGGGAGGGGCTGCTCGCTCACTCTCACACACACAGGAGGGAGGGGCCCTGCAATAGCGACTGCTACAGCCACTGCATCACTCTTATTTCCCACAGGAGAATTGTTGGCTCTAGTTATAATTTATAATGCTTATGTACATTCTTTTACAAAAGTGCAATATTTTGATGCTGCTGAGCCATTGATCAACTTATTTTATGTCTGATATGTTGTAGATGGGAAAAGTAAAAGAAGAAAAAGTTTACTTAAGAAAGATGGCTCTCTTTTTATTATTTTAAGTTTTTATAACTTGTTCCTCAGGCACTCAATGTTAATAAACAGGCCTACATTTGAAATCTGTTGACCTCAGTTTTCATTCTTGCATTAGCTTTATGGAATTCATTGTATTAATTATTTTGCACTGAAACTTGATTTAAAGAAAAAAATCATGGTTGAAATCGAAATCGCAATATCTGCCAGAAAAATCGCAATTCAATTTTTTCTTAAAATCGTTCAGCCCTAGTTCTTATGCTGGAATGCAGTGTTTTCCTTTCTCCAAGCATAACACTTCTCATTTAAACCAAAAAGTTATATTTTGGTCTCATCCATCCACAAAACATTTTTCCAATAGCCTTCTGGCTTGTCCACATGATCTTTACCAAACTGCAGACGAGCAGCAATGTTCTTTTTGGAGAGCAGTGGCTTTCTCCTTGCAACCCTGCCATGCACACCATTGTTGTTCAGTGCTCTCTTGATGGTGGACTCATGAACATTAACATTAGCCAATGTGACAGAGGCCTTCAGTTGCTTAGAAGTTACCCTGGGGTCCCTTATTACTTCGCCGACTACTACATGCCTTGCTCTTGGAGTGATCTTTGTTGGTTGACCACTCCTGGGGAGGGTAACAATGGTCTTGAATTTCCTTCATTTGTATACAGTCTGTCTGACTGTGGATTGGTGGAGTCCAAACTCTTTAGAGATGGTTTTGTAACCTTTTCCAGCCTGATGAGCATCAACAACGCTTTTTCTGAGGTCCTCAGAAATCTCCTTTGTTCATGCCATGATACACTTCCACAAACATGTGTTACGAAGACCAGACTTTGATAGATCCCTGTTCTTTAAATAAAACAGGGTGCCCACTCACACCTGATTGTCATCCCATTGATTGAAAACACCTGACTAATTTCACCTTCAAATTAACTGCTAATCCTAGAGGTTCACATACTTTTGCCACACCCAGATATGTAATATTGGATCATTTTCCTCAATAAATAAATGAAAATGATCAAGTCTAATATTTTTGTCTCATTTGTTTAATTGGGTTCTCTTTATCTACTTTTAGGACTTGTGTGAAAATCTGATGATGTTTTAGGTCATATTTATGCAGAAATGTATAAAATTCTAAAGGGTTCACAAACTTTCAAGCACCACTGTATGTCTCTATTAGCTTAGCACATTTAGCCACTGGGATTTTTACCCATTCCTCAAGGCAAAACTGCTCCAGCTCCTTTAAGTTAGATGGATTGCGTTGGTGTTCAGCAATCTTCAAGTTATGCCAAAGATTCTCAATTGGATTGAGGTCTGGGCTTTGACTAGGCCATTCCAAGACATTTAAATGTTTCCCTTTAAACCACTCCAGTGTAGCTTTAGCAGTATGTTTAGGGCCATTGTTCTGCTGCAATGTGAACCTTTGTCCCAGTCTCAAACCTCTGGCTGACTCAAACAGATTTTCCTCCAGAACTGCCCTGTGTTTAGTGCCATCCATCTTTCTTTCAGTCCTGACCAGCTTTCCTGTCCCTGGAGATGAAAAGCATCCCCACAGGATGATGTTGCCACCACCATGCTTCACTGTAGGGATGATGTTCTCAGGGTGATGGGTTTGCGCCACACATGGCGTTTCCCATGATGGCCAAAAAGTTCAATTTTAGTCTCATCTGACCAAAGAATCTTCTTCCATGTGTTTGGGAGCCTGTCACATGCTATTGGGCAAACTCCAAATGTGTTTTCTTATTCTTTTCTTTAAACAATGGCTTTTTTTCTGGCTACTCTTCCATAAAGGCCCACTCTGTGACATGTACGGCTTAAAGTGGTCCTATGGATAGATACTCCCATCTCTGCTGTGGATCTTTGCAGCTCCTTCAGTGTTCTCTTTGGTGTCTTTGTTGCATGTCTGATTAATGCCCTTCTTGCCCAGTCTGAGAGTTTTGGTGGGTGGCCTTCTCTTGTCAGGTTTGTAGTGGTGCCATATTCTTTCCATTTTGCTATAATGGATTTAATGGTGCTCCCTGGGATATTCAAAGTTTTGCATATTTTTTATAACTCAATCCTGACCTATACTTCTCTCCAACTTTGTCTCTGACCTGTTTGGAGTGCTCCTTGGTTCTCATGTAGCTTGCTTAGTACTGTTGCAGAGTCAGGGTCCTTCCAGAACAGGTTGATTTATACAGGCATCATGTGACGTACAGTGATCATGTGACACTTTGATTGCAGATTTCTCTCCAGATTTCTGTTTTTTCATCTTAATTATTGTTTGTTTCATAATAAAACAGCAATTTTCACCTTTAAAGTGGTAGACATGTCGTGTAAATCAAATGGTGCTAACCATTTGAAGGGCAACTGGTGAACTGGTGACAGGGTCATGGGTATCGAAGGCTCAGTGATTCAGATGGGGCACGAAGGCTAGCCCATATGGTCCAATCCCATATGGTCCAACAGAAAAGTTACTGTAGCACAAACTGCTGAAAAAAGTTAATGCTGACACCTTTCTGTTTTAGCCAGCATTAACTTTTTATAGAAAACATTTTCCAAAATGCAAAAACAAATCAATAATAATAATAATAATAATAATAATAATAATAGGGCGGCACGGTGGTGTAGTGGTTAGCGCTGTCGCCTCACAGCAAGAAGGTCCTGGGTTCGAGCCCCGGGGCCGGCGAGGGCCTTTCTGTGTGGAGTTTGCATGGTCTCCCCGTGTCCGCGTGGGTTTCCTCCGGGTGCTCCGGTTTCCCCCACAGTCCAAAGACATGCAGGTTAGGTTAACTGGTGACTCTAAATTGACCGTAGGTGTGAATGTGAGTGTGAATGGTTGTCTGTGTCTATGTGTCAGCCCTGTGATGACCTGGCGACTTGTCCAGGGTGTGCCCCGCCTTTCGCCCGTAGTCAGCTGGGATAGGCTCCAGCTTGCCTGCGACCCTGTAGAAGGATAAAGCGGCTAGAGATAATGAGATGAGATGAGATGAATAATAATAATAATAATAATAACATTGCCTTTAAGTTGTGCAACTTAACTTTCAGAACTACAAGTTTCAATCTAACTAGAGCTCAGGCATAATGTAAACCTTTACTGTCTTCTTGGAAGGGTTTGTGACATTTGTAGGAGGCAATAATGAGTGGACAGAAAATTGTTTGTCTGGATTCTTGTTCCAACGTTCATCACTCGTTTTTCTTCTGAGTGCTTTTCAAATCCAACATGTAATGAAAGTAATTCACGAGAATACACCTCTTAATGTCTCTCTACATACTGGTTGTGTGTGTGTGTGTGTGTGTGTGTGTGTGTGTGTGTGTGTGTGTGTGTGTGTGTGTGTGAGAGAGAGAGAGACTATCAGAGTAACATGAATGAAGCTCAAGCTTTCGCAAAGTGACTGCACATTCATTTTCTGTGGTTATTTTCTTGAACAAAACTTAGCTAAATTAGAGACGTCATAACTAGTGCTAGAATTCACCAGAAACTCCACTTCCCAGAACACATTGCAGCTTATGATGAAGATGAAAAAGAAGTAGGGATGCCAGTTTCACTGGATGCAACTTTAATAGGAATGTATAAATCAATGTGAGCTAGCTATCCAGCTATCCAATAGTCTATTGATGAGTGTGGCTTCTTCAGGATCTATTTCCATTTGCAGAGCAAAAATGAACAATTTTTTGCCCACATTGTGTCCAAAATGTTAGTTATATGGTTATGCTGAATATTGGCCTGTCTGTGATGGCCTGCAGCTTCCTGTCTACAGCCTAATCACAGCTTTGCAATATTCAGTACAACTGCACTCTTACTGGTGAGATATTGCTTAATTATCATGTCACATTTGATAACTGTGCATTCTGCAAAAAACAAAACAAAAAACCCAAAACCATTTGTGCACGATTTTGTGCATGAAAAATTATTTGATACATTTGGCTATATTTGGATGACAAATCTATGTGCCTTTTTAATGAATGTGTGCCATCATGGTAAGGGACAATTTCTCTCCATAGCAATGTTCAGGGGTTTTTTTTCTCTCCAAAAGCTGGCCAAATTGAGAGTGAACCAAACTATCTTGGCTTATGATGTGACAGTAAATTTTAATATCTCCCCTTGTAGCCTCTACTCCCCACTGTCCCAACCTCAAGCTTGTGTGCTCCCGCAGTCATCCCACCCTAGAGGAATGATTTTTACTTTCTGTCATTTCTCATGCTGACATTTTATTGGCTGTAGTACTGGTTACAGTTTCATCCTCGTTTAAGGAAGTATATACACCATAAGGATGTTTATCACTCCCGAAAGGGAAGACTACAGAGTAAATTATTATCAACATCCACAAATATGTTGTATACTAGATTCAGCATGTGGATTGTTTCTGCTTGCCACCCTTATCAGGAATGTGTCTCTAAAGTATATGGACTTGATGGTGTTTTGAATAACTTAATCTTTAAGGTGAATCTTTGGCAATACAAGGACAATACAAGCCTGACTGTTTTTGTTCAGTAAAATCTGTAACCAAATAAGAGCAAATCTATTTCTTAGTCTTGCAATTTTTGCTCTGGATAAGAGCATATACTAAATACCTGTCATGTAATGTAATTCAGCCCAGGTCTACCACTATGTCATTTGAATAAGTTTGATTATACTGTATATTACGCATGTAATGCCATGATAAATCACAAATTTATGAAGGATTCAAATTGATGAAATAAAAAAAGTATCACTATTACTATCAGACTGCATAATCTCTTAGTTTTTCCTAGCTGTATTTGTGTTGTTTAGACAGCAGAGGGTGTAATAATATATAATAACAGGAACGCAGTGCTAACCACTGTACTACTGTGACACCCATTTAGCTAGCTAATTTTATTCAAATTACAAATAAGTTTATGGTGTGTGTGTTTGTGTGTGTGTGTGTGTGTGCGTGAGTGCGTGTAGGCCATAATGGGATGTTTTCAACGGTCTCTGACTAGGAATTCAAAGTTCAGAAATAACCAGGAAAAAGTTGTTTCAATAACGCAGCTACCATGCACATACTCTAATTTTCCCCATTGAAAACGATTACACATGTGGACAAATTTGTTGGTAACCTTACAGCTCACTGAAACAATGCTTTATTCCTCCAGAAAAGTAATGAAATTAAAAGCAATTTTCTCATGTATACTTGCATGTCTTTGGTATGTCATAGAGTAAAGCAGAAAAAAAGTGTGAAAAGAAACGACATTGTTTATTTTACAAAGATATTCTAAAATAGCCTGGACAGATTTGTTGGTACCCCTAGGAAAGATTATAAATACTTGAATTATAGTGATATTTCAAACTAATTGTTTAACTTTAATTAGTATCACATGTGTCTTCAATCTTGTAATCAGTCATTCAGTCTATTTAAATGGAGAAAAGTTATCACTCTGCCATTTGATATCGTCCTATGCACCACACTGAACAGGGACCAGGAAAAGCAAAGGAGAGAGATGTTTTAAGAAATCAGAAAGAAAATTATAGACAAGCATGTTAAAGGAAAAAGCTATAAGACCATTTCCAAACAGTCTGATGTTCCTGTGACTACAGTTGCAAATACAACTGAGAAATATTATTGCTTTTTAAAAACTATATGCTCATTTTGGGCGGCGTGGTTAGCGCTGTCGCCTCACAGCAAGAAGGTCCGGGTTCGAGCCCAGTGGCCGGCGAGGGCCTTTCTGTGCGGAGTTTGCATGTTCTCCCCGTGTCCGCGTGGGTTTCCTCTGGGTGCTCCGGTTTCCCCCACAGTCCAAAGACATGCAGGTTAGGTTAACTGGTGACTCTAAATTGACTGTAGGTGTGAGTGTGAATGGTTGTCTGTGTCTATGTGTCAGCCCTGTGATGACCTGGCAACTTGTCTAGGGTGTACCCCGCCTTTCGCCCGTAGTCAGCTGGGATAGGCTCCAGCTTGCCTGCAACCCTGTAGAACAGGATAAAGCGGCTAGAGATAATGAGATGAGATGAGATGCTCATTCTGAATTTGATGTCAGCAACACATTTCAAAAAAGTTGGGACAGGGGCCCATTTACCACTGTGTTGCATCACCTCTACTTTTAACAACAACCTGTAAACATTTTGGAACTGAGGAGACCAATTGCTGTAGTTTTGAAAGAGAAATATTGTCACATTTTTGCCTGATATACAGTTTCAGTTGTTCAACAGTTTGGGGTCTCCTTTGTTGTCTTTTGCACTTCATAATGTGCCAAATGTTTGAAATGGGAGACAGATCTGGACTGCAGGCAGGCTAGTTTAACACCCAGACTCTTTTACTATGGAGCTATGCAGTTTTAAATATGTGCAGAAAGCAGTTTGGCATTGTCTTGCTGAAAGAAGGAAGGCCTCCCCTGAAAAAGATTTTGCCTGGACGACAGCATATTGCTCTGAAACGTGAACATATCATTCAGCATTAATGATGCCTTCCCAGATGTACAAGCTACCCATATCATGTGTACTAATGCACCCTCATACCATCACAGATGCTGGCTTTTGAACTGTGCACTGATAACAAGCTGGATTGTCCCTCTCCTCTTTAGCCTGGAGGATGTGGTGTCCATGATTTCTAAAAAGAATTTCTACTTTTGATTCATCAGACCTTGGGACAATTTTTCACTTCACCTCAGTCCATCGTAAAAGAGCTCAGGCCCAGAGAAGGTGGCTGTGTTTCTGGATATTGTTGATATGGTTTTAATTTGCATTTGTGGATGCAGTAATGAACTGTTTTCAAAGATTATGGTTTTCTGAAGTGTTCCTGAGCCCATACAGCGATTTCCACTACATACACATGTCCGCTTTTAATGCAGTGTCGCCTGAGGGCCTGAAGATCACCAGTATCCCATGTCAGTTTTCAACCTTGTCTTTTGTATACAGAGATTTCTCTAGATACTGAGAATGTTTTAATGATATTATGTACCATAGATGATGTGATCCACAAATTCTTTGCAATTTTACATTGAGGAATGTTATTCTTAAGAGTCAAGACCTCCAGCAGATCACCCAGAACCTTGCCACCCTGTCCAACTCACTCAACCTCCTCACCACACAGATGCAGCGCTATCAAGCCGTGCCTACCCCTGCCCAGCTGTCTCCTACTTCAGCTCCTGCCACTGCTCTTCTCCGCAAACCGAGACTTCCAGCGCCTCAGCCCTACGATGGAGAACCAGGTACTTGCAGATTGTTTCTGTCTCAATGCTCTTTGAGCTTAGAACTGCAACCTCTGGCCATCTCCACAGAACGCTCCCAGGTAGCATATACAATCACACTCCTCACTGGCAAGGCCAGAGAGTGGGGAACAGCGGTCTGGGATGCCGATGCACTCTTTTGTTCCTGTTTCAAGGATTTCTCCGAGGAGATGAGGCGAACTTTCAACTGCTCTCTGTCCGGCCGGGAGGCGGCTAGAGGGCTCATGGAGCTGCGACAGGGGTCCCGGTCTACCTTGGACTACGCCATCGAGTTCCAGACGTTGGCGACATCATGCGGTTGGAACGAGAGTGCCCAGATCGACGCGTTCCTGCATGGCCTGTCTGACGCCATTAAGGACGAATTGGTATCACGGGAACTGCCGTCGTACCTTTCCAGCCTCATGGACCTCGCGAACCGCATCAATGCCCGGGTCCAGCAATGGAGGAGAGGGAAGAACCGCCCCAGCTTCACCTCCTCTCCACCCCCCGCCGCATCCATTGAACCCATGCAGGTAGACCGGGGTCGGGTGTCAGCGGAAGAACGACAGCACCGGCAGAGCAAAGGGGCCTGTTTCTATTGCGGTCAGCGAGGACACATCTGTCAAGCCTGCCCACTAAAGGGAACGAGACCACCAGTGAATCGAGGGGCCCTGGTGGGCAACACTCGGAACCAGCCCCCCCCGCTGATCAACCATTACTCCCTGTCATCATCATCCACAACAACCAGCATCACCATCTCCAGGCTCTCGTTGACTCAGGGGCAGACAGGAACCTGATCTGCTCTGCCACCGCCAAGTGTCTGGGAATTCCGCTACTTGCCCTCGACATCCCTCTCACAGTCCTGACACTCAATGGCACTGGCTTGACCACCATCACCCATCTTACCGCCCCGCTCATCCTGAGGATTTCTGGCAACCACTCTGAAACCATCCACCTCCAAGTCATGAACAACCCGCACGTACCCATCATCCTTAGCCTGGGCCCGCCCATCCTAAGCGTGATGCAACACAAGGGCCTGTTGCGAGCTTAGTCTGGCCAGGCAAGCTATCTACAGCTCTTCCAAGCTCCCAAAAAATCGGGAACCAATCAACTTTGAGCATCTCCAACGGCCCTGGGTAGAGGCGTGTTCAAGGTAGTAGAACTGCGACCGGAAGCCATAGATTGTTTACAGAATCTATGCCGGAAGCGCTTCATTCACGCTTCCGCATCTATTACGCATAGATGCTGTATTGAAAGCATTCAACGGGAAGTTCTCATTGAAAACGGAGCAAAGAGCAGCCCTGGAGGTATTTATTGAAAGGAAGGACGTTTTCGCCTTGCTCCCGACTGGCTTCGGTAAGAGTTTAATCTACCAGTTAGCCCTGTCGCGTCGCATACGTCAGAGGAAAGAGTGATGTGATTGGTTTAAGCTTCGTCACAGCCTTTTCTGGCTTCGACCAGTAGCAAATTGAGGCATTTCAGGGAGGCGGGTCAACCACGGGCTCTGGGAAACAGTTGGGCTTAATATCTTGGCCAGACCAATAGCTCGGAGAGCTTTGAAGTTGCGTTAGCCAGGCTACATCATCCTAGGATTACCAGGGTTAATGCAGCACAACCCCCACCTAAACTGGGCCAATAATACCATCCTAGGCTGGAGCCATTCCTACCTAGCTTCCTGCCTGAACTCCGCTCTGCCTCCCGCCAAACCACTGCAGCCTTCAGCCAGCGAGTTTCCCAAACTCTCTCAGGTGCCTCTGGAATACCTGGACTTAAGACTTGCTTTCAGCAAGACCCAAGCGGTGTCCCTCCCTCCTCACAGACCCTATGACTGTGGAATCGACCTCCTACCCGGGATGGTGCCACCCAAAGGGCGACTCTACTCTCTTTCTCCCGTTGAAAGGCAAGCCATGGAGAAGTATATCTCTGAGTTTCTGGCAGCTGGGATCATTCGCTCTTCCTCCTCCCCAGCAGGGGCAGGATTTTTCTTCGTGGAAAAGGACAAGTCACTCTGCCCCTGCACTGACTATCAAGGTCTCAACGCCATCACCATCACGAACCGTTATCCCATACCGCTCATGTCTACGGCCTTTGAACTACTCCAGGGAGCCAAGATATTCACCAAGTTGGACTTATGCAATGCCAACCATCTCGTCAGGATCAGGGAGGGGGACGAGTGGAAGACGGCCTTTAACACCACCACTGGCCACTATGAGTACCTCATGGTCCCTTTCGGCCTGACCAACGCGCCTGCAGTCTTCCAGGCACTCGTCAATGACGTCCTAAGGGACTTAATTAACATCTTTGTTTTCGTGTACCTGGATGACATCCTGATCTTCTCTCGCTCTCTGGAGGAACATCGGGGCCACGTCCAGCAGGTCCTCCAGTGCCTGCTAGAAAACAAGCTGTTTGTCAAGGCAGAAAAGAGTGAATTCCACCAGAGCTCTGTCTCATTTCTGGGGTTCATCATCTCCTCGGCTAGGATCCAGATGGACCCCCTCAAGCTTGAGGCAGTGGCAGACTGGCCTACCCCATCCTCGCGACGAGAGCTCCAGCATTTCCTGGGATTCGCTAATTTTTACAGGCGCTTCATCTGCGACTTCAGCACAGTAGCCAGACCTCTCACTGCCTTGACCTCGATTAAGACCAAGTTCAAGTGGGGGGAGGAAGCACAGAAAGCCTTCTCCATGCTCAAGCGCAAGTTCACCACAGCACCCATTCTCACCATACCCGATCCAACCAAACAGTTCATCGTGGAGGTCGACGCTTCCAAGTCTGGGGTTGGAGCCATTCTCTCCCAGAGGGCTAGTGATAACAAGGTCCACCCCTGCTCCTTCTTCTCTTGCTGGCTGTCCCCTGCTGAACGTAATTACGACATCAGTGACAGAGAGTTGTTGGCCATCATGCTAGCCTTGGAGGAGTGGAGGCACTGGCTCGAGGGGTCAGATCTCCCCTTCCTAGTCTGGACCGACCATAAGAACCTGGAGTACCTCAAGTCTGCCACACGTCTCAATTTCCATCAAGCCCGTTGGTCTCTCTTCTTCTCCTGGTTCAACTTCACGCTCTCCTACTGCCCAGGCTCCAAGAACGGCAAACCCGACACCCTGTCCAGGATGTTCTCTTCCCACCAAGAGGAGTCCAAGCCACCCGAGACCATCCTTCCTCCATGCTGCCTGGTGGGAGCTGCCATTCTAGAGGTTGAAATGCTCATGCAGAAGGCCCTAGAGCAGGACCTTAGTGAAGGTAACTCAAGCAACATACCACCTAACCATCTGTTTGTTCCCTGTTCTGTGCGAACCCAGGTGCTGCAGGGGGTCATGGCTCCAAGTTGGCTTGTCACCCAGGAGCTGCTCGAACCCTGGTGCTCGTCCAACAGCGCTTCTGGTGGCCATCCGTCAAGGAAGACGTCCAGGAGTTCGTGGCAGCCTGCGACACATGTGCCCGTAACAAGACAGCCAATCGACTCCCTGCCGGCTCGCTAAGACCCCTCCCGATTCCTCATCAACCCTGGTCTCACATCACCCTGGACTTCATCACAGGACTCCCCAACTCAGGTGGCAACACATGCATCCTCACAGTTATCGACCATTTCTCCAAGACAGTCCATTTCATCCCTCTGCCTAAGCTTCCCACAGCTAAAGAAACTGCCGAATTACTCATCCTCCATATTTTCCACATACACGGACTCCCCACTGACATCGTCTCCAACCGGGGTCCTCAGTTCACTGTGCAGTTCTGGATGGCCTTTTGCAAACTCCTTGGGGCCTCCTGTAGTCTCTCCTCAGGGTTCCACCCTCAAACCAACGTCCAGGCAGAACAGGTGAATCAAGATTTGGAGGTGGCACTCAGGTGCATGGCATCTAGGGATGCCAGTTCTTGGAGTAAGTACTTACCTTGGGTCGAGTACGCTCTTAACACTCTTCCTTCATCTGCCACAGGTCTTTCTCCATTCCAGTGCTCACTAGGGTACCAACCACCACTGTTCCCCAGCCAGGAGGAGGAGGAGGTCGCCATACCCTCAGCCCAGATCTTCATACGCCGCTGCAGGAGGACGTGGGCAATGGCCCGGAGAAGACTCATTCGCTCCGCCCTAGCATCCAAGAGGCAGGCTGACAAATGCCGCTGTAAGGCGCCCACCTACTGGGTGGGGCAACGAGTCATGCTCTCCACATGCCACCTGCCACTCAGAACTGTCTCCCACAAGCTGGCTCCCAGGTACCTAGGACCTTTCCTCATCAGCAAGGTAATCAATCCATGTTCCGTCAGACTGGCTTTACCACTCACCATGCGACGTGTTCACCCCACGTTTCACGTATCACAGCTTAAACCCCTGGTCTCCAGTCCTCCAGGATTTTTTTTCATGGAAGGGTACCAACAAATTTGTCCATGTCTGTATCTGTACCTCCTTCATGCTCTGAATAGCTAGAGAGAATTCACTTATCTCCAGTGCCAGAAATCCTCAATCACAGCATTACATATACAACCCTGATTCCAAAAAAGTTGGGACAAAGTACAAATTGTAAATAAAAACGGAATGCAATGATGTGGAAGTTTCAAAATTCCATATTTTATTCAGAATAGAACATAGATGACATATCAAATGTTTAAACTGAGAAAATGTATAATTTAAAGAGAAAAATTAGGTGACTTTAAATTTCATGACAACAACACATCTCAAAAAAGTTGGGACAAGGCCATGTGAGACATCCCCTGTTCTCTTTACAACAGTCTGTAAATGTCTGGGGACTGAGGAGACAAGTTGCTCAAGTTTAGGGATAGGAATGTTAACCCATTCTTGTCTAATGTAGGATTCTAGTTGCTCAACTGTCTTAGGTCTTTTTTGTCGTATCTTCCATTTTATGATGCACCAAATGTTTTCTATGGGTGAAAGATCTGGACTGCAGGCTGGCCAGTTCAGTACCCGGACCCTTCTTCTACGCAGCCATGATGCTGTAATTGATGCAGTATGTGGTTTGGCATTGTCATGTTGGAAAATGCAAGGTCTTCCCTGAAAGAGACGTCGTCTGGATGGGAGCACATGTTGCTCTAGAATCTGGATATACCTTTCAGCATTGATGGTGTCTTTCCAGATGTGTAAGCTGCCCATGCCACACGCACTAATGCAACCCCATACCATCAGAGATGCAGGCTTCTGAACTGAGTGCTGATAACAACTTGGGTCATCCTTCTCCTCTTTAGTCCAAATGACACAGTGTCCCTGATTTCCATAAAGAACTTCAAATTTTGATTCGTCTGATCACAGAACAGTTTTCCACTTTGCCACAGTCCATTTTAAATGAGCCTTGGCCCAGAGAAGACGTCTGCACTTCTGGATCATGTTTAGATACGGCTTCTTCTTTGAACTATATAGTTTTAGCTGGCAACGGCGGATGGCACAGTGAATTGTGTTCACAGATAATGTTCTCTGGAAATATTCCTGAGCCCATTTTGTGATTTCCAATACAGAAGCATGCCTGTATGTGATGCAGTGCCGTCTAAGGGCCCGAAGATCACGGGCACCCAGTATGGTTTTCCGGCCTTGACCCTTACGCACAGAGATTCTTCCAGATTCTCTGAATCTTTTGATGATATTATGCACTGTAGATGATGATATGTTCAAACTCTTTGCAATTTTACACTGTCGAACTCCTTTCTGATATTGCTCCACTATTTGTCGGCGCAGAATTAGGGGGATTGGTGATCCTCTTCCCATCTTTACTTCTGAGAGCCGCTGCCACTCCAAGATGCTCTTTTTATACCCAGTCATGTTAATGACCTATTGCCAATTGACCTAATGAGTTGCAATTTAGTCTTCCAGCTGTTCCTTTTTTGTACCTTTAACTTTTCCAGCCTCTTTTTCCCCCGTCCCAACTTTTTTGAGATGTGTTGCTGTCATGAAATTTCAAATGAGCCAATATTTGGCATGAAATTTCAAAATGTCTCACTTTCGACATTTGATATGTTGTCTACGTTCTATTGTGAATACAATATCAGTTTTTGAGATTTGTAAATTATTGCATTGCGTGTTTATTTACAATTTGTACTTTGTCCCAACTTTTTTGGAATCGGGGTTGTACAATTATGCAAAACTAATTTCAAAACACACTAAGATCCAGCAATTTGTAAAAAGGATAATAGTGCAATAATTCTGACTTCATGCAGGCAGGACAAGGAGTAGACTTAATATCTGTCCCTGTAGTCAGGACTGAAAAAGGAGCAGACATATTCAAATACCTTGAATATACACTAGTCATACACACCGTAACACTTCTAGCCTATCTCTGTATCCAAACAAACTTTTACACACACTCACATGGTTGCTTAAAGCATTAATACTTCTGCTATGTTCTGTAGGTTCATTTATTTTCCAATCCATCACCTGAGATGAACCGTCTTCCTCTCCTCTCTCTCCTTCTTTTTTCTTCTCTCCTTCTTATCATTTCTCATTCCTTTGTTGGTCTCTCTACATATTGGTATGTAGGATTCTCTCAGGGACAGTAAGAATTATTTAATGCTGTTCTAGCTGCTTGACATGGAGCTGTGCTTGACATAGCTCATTTCAATGGGTAGCTTAGCACCCATATAATAAACTAATACTGTAAGTTCCTTAGGAATTGGTCAGGTGCCTGAACACTATTATAAATACAATTTCTTTCTCTACCACTCTTTTTTCTTCTACTTCTCTGATGATTGGTTAAAAGATATTCAGATAAAATAGATCAATTCTGTATGTAAGTCTAACCTGCAATGATCCACCTGTACTTATTTAGAAGTAATGGTGACTAAATGATGGATAAGCTTGCATATAAATAAATATAAGTGTCAGAATTATTACTTACCATTTGCTAAAAACTGGCTGCCTAATGAGAATAAACCATGTAATAAGTGAAGGTAGCAAATGCATATATTGTTTTAGTAAAAAATTTTTTACATACTTGAATAAATAAATAAAGCCAGGTTGTATAAGGTAATATACAACTTATACACAAGGAAGAAGAAATGTTTTTCAACAGATGTTATGAACTGTTGGCATAAAAGCCTAAATATCCCATTCTTACACAGTAGGTATAAAAAAGTCTACACACACCTGTGTCAGTAAACCTGCTGAGAACATTCAGACTACAAACATGGACACTATGAACTACACTCCCCAAGACTCACAACGCCCTCTGTCTCCAGACTACTGATTAACAGCTGATATTCATCTTCCCAATTACCTCTCTCCCTATTTAAGCCACTCACTCTCACTACTCCAGTGCAAAGTATCGTTCTGCTCTCTACAGTTCATACCAAGCCTTGTTATTTTAGACTGACTCTCATTTTCTGATTCTTGCTCTTCCTTTTCTCATTTATGCTCTGTCATTCCTCTGCTACGTTGTTTGCCAATCACCCGACCCTCGCTAGTTCTTCAACATCGATTCCTGTCTTACGTTTTGGCTTTGACACAGTTTGCACTCCGCTATCATTTGCACATGCATCCATAAGTGCCTGCACCATGACAGGATACTTCGCCACCATGGATGTAGCGGAAGAGGCGAAGCAGACTGCTCTTAATACCCAGGGACGGTTATTGGGAGAACTTCAGCAGATGCTAGCCGACTTCAACACACACATGGCTCAACTAGCAACTGTGATGTCACAGACCCTCCTAGCACATTCCGAGTCATCTCCAAGCCCAGCACTGCAACTTCCTGCTTTGGAGAAGTTCATTAGAAACCCTCTTGCTTGTAAGGGTTTTTTAGTCCAATGTTCCATGTACTTCACTACTATGCCTAGCATGTCTGATGAGCACAAGATAGCTAAATTTCTTTCCTTCCTCATGGGTAAAGCGATTCGATGGGCCAGTGCCATTTGGAACAAGGGTGGTGAGCTGACCAAGTCTTATGAGCAGTTTCTCGCTCAGTTCAAGAGAGTGTTCGACCATGAACCTGAGGGAATCAAAGTAGGTGAAAGTTTACTCACCATTTCACAAGGCTCCAGAAGCATGTCTGAGTATGCCCTAGATTTCAGGACACTAGTGGCAGCAAGTGGATGGAATGATCCTGCTCTGAAGGCTGTTTTTCGCCAAGGTCTACGTCCTGAGATTCTGAGCGAGCTCACCTGCCGAGATGAACAACTCATGCTGGATTCTCTCATCGACCTAGCGATCCATCTGGATCATCTCTTGGCTCATCGACCCTCCATTCAGGAAAGCAGGAAGTTGGTTCAAACTTCTGAGGACAGTTCACCCATGGAAGTGTCACACACCTGGTTAACTTGCTCTGAACATTCAAGGTGAAGAAGGGAGGGTCTGTGCTTCTACTGCGGGAGCTCTGAACATCTGCTTAATCACTGCCCTATTTGTCCGCCCCTTGCAGCTTCTACAGAAGGTCCAGCACACACTGTAAGTCCAGTAAGGAACTCATTCAAGGTTCCAGTATTATTACAGTTGTCATCTTCCACCCATGTCCTCTCTGCTTTTATTGATTCGGGGCAGAGAGGAACTTTATCAGCAGTTCAGTCACTCAGAAGTTCAACCTGCCAACTATCCCTCTTCAACGTGCACTCAGCATTAGGACCATTGACAGAGGACCAATAGGAGATGGTTTTGTCACCTTCCGTACAGCTCCTATTCACATCCAAGTGGGTGCGCTGCATTCAGAGCTCATCTCTCTCTACATCACCACAACCGTAAGTCACGATATTACCCTTGGCTCCAGCTTCACAACCCCTTGATCTCATGGCAGAATAAGGAGATTCTATAATGGTCACCCACTTGCTTCCAAAGCTGTATCTCTCGTCCTCAAGTCAATCTCTCCTCCACCTCTGTGGACAGCCCTCAGCCAGATTCTCTGGACAATGTTCCTGAATGTTATCTGGACCTGAAGGACGTTTTCAGCAAAGGAAAGGCTTGTGGGCTACCACCTCATCGACCCTATGACTGTGCGATTGACTTACTGCCAGGCATGTCACTGCCATGCGGGCATATATACCCTCTCTCCCAGAAAGAGCAAGCAGCTATGGAAAAGTACATTCAAGAAGCCCTCAAGCAGGGTTATATCCGTCCTTCCAAATCTCCAGCTTCTGCAGTCTTCTTCTTTGTGGAGAAATGAGGTGGTGGTCCCCGACCATGTATCAATTACAGGGGATTAAATCAGGTATCAGTCAAATACCCATATCCTCTTCCTCTTGTTCCTGCAGCCTTGGAACAACTCAGATCAGCTAAGATCTTCTCAAAACTCGATTTACACAGTGCATACAATCTCATCCGGATCAAAAGGGGCAACGAGTGGAAAACCGCATTCAGCACTACCGCCGGCCATTTTGAATACCGGGTAATGCTGTATGGCCTTTCTTTGGTGCTTAGTGTGTTCCAGTGCTTGATCAATGACATGCTATGGGACATGCGAGGCAGATATGCCATCACGTATATAGATGACATCCTAATCTACTCTCCAGATGAAGAAAGTCACCAAGAACACATAACAACGGTCCTCAAACGCCTGCTTCAGAATCACCTCTACGTCAAAGTGGAGAAATGTGAGTTTTATCAGAAATGTATATCCTTCCTAGGATGTATCATCAGTGCCGAAGGAGTTAGTATGGACTCATCCAAGGTCTCTGCAGTCACATCTTGGCCCATGCCCATGCTTATAAAGGACCTTCAGCATTTCCTAGGCTTTGCTAACTTCTATTGCCGTTTTATTAGAGGTTTCAGCACTATTGCCGCTCCCTTGACAGCACTACTAAAGAAGGGACTGAAGCGCCTCCAGTGGAACCCCACGGCCGAAGAAGCATTTAATCGTCTTAAGCATGCCTTCACCTCTGCTCCCATCTTACAACATCCAGATCCATCCAAGCCTTTCACTCTGGAGGTAGATGCATCTGACACGAGGGTAGGGGCAATTCTATCACAACGTTTCAGGGAAAAACAGAAGCTCTATCCAGTGGCCTTCTTTTCTACGAAACTCTCTTCGGGAGAAAGGAACTATGACATTGGTAACTGGGAGCTACTCACCATAAAACTGGCCCTTGAGGAATGGTGACACTGGCTAGAGGGAGCCACTCACCTGTTTGTAATTCTCACAGACTACAAGAACCTTGAGTATCTTAGGAAAGCCAAGTGGTTAAACCCTTGCCAGGCCAGGTGGGCTCTCTTCTTTACATGCTTTAATTTCACCATTTCATTCCACCCCGGCTCCAAGAATACTAAAGCCGATGCCCTATCTCAAGTCTTTGCTCCTACTCACCAAGATTCCGTTACTCACCCCATCCTCCTGTCCCAGTGCTTTATACAGTCCATCACTTGGGACCTAGACAAGGAAATCAGAAACTCACAACCCCAAAATCTTCCCAACAGTCTCCCACCTGGCCTGTTATATGTGCCTAAGCATCTTCGAGGCAGACTCATCACGTGGGCTCATTAATCACCTGCCACAGGACACTCGGGCAGTCAACGCACCCATCAGATGCTAAGGAACAAGTACTGATGGGAGAATATGCTCACAGAAATTAACCAGTTCATCGCCTCATGCTCTGTCTGCACACAAGCCAAGGTTCCCAGAACACTGCCCACCAGCAAACTTTGCCCCCTCCCTGTTCCTCAAAGATCCTGGTCCCACATGGCCATCAATTTCATCACTGACCTCCCTCCTTTGCAAGGCAATACCACCATAATGGTAATCATCGACCGCCTCTCCAAAGCTCTCAAACTCATCCTGTTACCTGGCATCCCCACAGCATGCCAAATGGCAGAACTGTTATTTCAGTAGCTCTTTAGATACTATAGTCTCCCCAAAGATATTGTCAGCGACCAGGGTTCTCAGTTCATTTCATGCTTTTGGACTTGCTTCATGGAAAGATTAGGGGTGTCAGTGAGCCACATGTCTGGTTACCATCCTCAGTCAAATGGCCAAGAAGAAAGAGCCAACCAAGAAATTGGCTGTTTTCTGAGGATCGTATACATGTGTAACCAGGAGGACTGGGCATGCTTCCTTCCATGGGCTGAGTATGCACAAAATTCCCTCAAGCATTCTGCAACCCAATTAACACCATTTCAGTGCATATTCAGTTACCAACCGCCCCTTTTCCCCTGGGACGACATGCCAAGCCAGGTACAAGCCATGGATGATTGGTTCACATGCATCCAGACAATATGGGAGGAGGTACACCAGCATATAGAAACGATCAATGCCAAGTAAAAGGAATATGCAGACAAGCACAGAGCAGACAACCCAAACTATAACCCAGGCGACAGAGTATGGGTAGCCATGAGAAACCTCAGAGAACCCAACTCCTGTAGAAAACTCCAGCCATGATATATCGGACCATTCAAGGTGCTACATTGCATCAACGAAGTCTCGGACCGGTTGGCGCTCCCTCCTCACAGCAGGCTATCTCCCACATTCCACGTTTCTAATCTAAAACCTGCTATCCAGGGCCCCCTTGCCAAAACCACTCCAGTCCAGGAGCACCTGGCTCTCGACATAGAAGGTGAACCCATCTACCAGGTAAACAAGATCCTCAACTCTAAACGAAGAAGAGGGCAGATCGAATACCTGGTAGATTGGGAAGGTTACGGACCTGAAGAACAAAGCTGGGTCTCCACTAAGGGCATTCTAGATCCGCTCCTCAAGCAAGAATTCTATGCTCTACATCCCGACAAACCCAGCACCCAGAGGTAGGGGGCACCCTAGGAAGAATGTAGCTCCCGGAGGAAGCTCCTCGGGAGGGGTTGGGTTCTGTCAGTAAACCTGCTGAGAACATTCAGACTACAAACATGGACACTATGAACTACACTCCCCAAGACTCATAGTGCCCTCTGTCTCCAGACTATTGATTAACAGCTGACACTCATCTTCCCAATTACCTCTCTTCCTATTTAAGCCACTCACTCTCACTACTCCAGTGTGAAGTATCATTCTGCTCTCTCCACTTCGTACCAAGCCTTGTTATTTTGGACTGACTCTTGTTTTCTGACTCTTGCTCTTCTTTTTCTCATTTACGCTCTGTCATTCCTCTGCTATGTTGTTTGCCGATCGCCCGACCCTCGCTAGTTCTTTGACACCGATTCCTGTCTCACATTTTGACTTTGACACAGTTTGCACTCTGCTCTCGTTTGCACTTTGCTCTCATCTGCACATACATCTGTAAGTGCCTGCACCGTGACAACCTGTTACAAAAATTAAAACAAGATAAATCATGTCAGATCTTTTCCCACCTTTAATGTGTGACAGTAATCAACAAAATACAAGTGAAAAATAAATAGAAATGTAGGGGAGGAAGAGAAAAAGAAAAAAACTGAACATGGTTGCACACGTATGTGCACCCTTTTATGGGGCATGTGACTGTGCTCAGAATTAACTCATCACATTCAAACTCATGTTCAAAAGTAATTATCATACACCAGTCATCAATACTCCCTTCTCATACAAAATCTGCTATTGTATGAGGTAAAAACAGCAAAGAATATATTGAGTGGAATGCTACAGAGCGCAACCATCCATGAAACATGTAAAACATCTGATACCAGATATGACATATAATTCATGAGGCAGTGAAAAACCCAAGTTGAAACATCAGCTATTTAGAAACATTACAGCACCATGAAAGTACCAGATATCTGACGGTCAATTTCATCTTAGGCACGAACAGTCAACAGTTCTTTGATTTCAGTGTCGTTCCAATTTCCAGCCATATCTGCTAATGTTTTCTTTGTTTGTTGTTTTAAGTTCACTGCCAGTTGCCTTACATTGTGCCAGTATGAGTAATTCCATTGCAACATCACAATATTATCATTTACATCACCACCAGCAACGCCACTGCCAGTCACAACACGTTATTCCAATGGTTTTGATTCTCACTGGAGCCATGGCAAAAGATTTCCATAAATGTTACTAGGTTACCAGAGGATAGATTAATGTTTCGACTTTGCTGTTTTACTCCCATTCCTACATGACACTAGTACAACATAATAGCAGAAAATATACGGTTTTCAGTGTGAGTGGGAATGGGGTAAATGAAGTGATACTGAATAACTCTAAATAAAGATTAGCTGTATCTGTAGGATTCTGTTGACATAATTTTGATTTCATCCAACTGCTGAAGCCATGGTCCACAAAGAGCTTAGAAAGCATTGTTGAAAGGTATCGACCAGGAGAGAGGTACAAAAGAATTTCCAAATGAATCAGGACGTCCCTCCCAAATTGATGAAAGGACAAGAAGAATACTCATCAGAAGAATACTCATACATACATACATACATACATACATACATACATACATACATATATATCATCTCATTATCTCTAGCCGCTTTATCCTTCTACAGGGTCGCAGGCAAGCTGGAGCCTATCCCAGCTGACTACGGGCAAAAGGCGGGGTACACCCTGGACAAGTCGCCAGGTCATCACAGGGCTGACACATAGACACAGACAACCATTCACACTCACAGTCAATTTAGAGTCACCAGTTAACCTAACCTGAATGTCTTTGGACTGTGGGGGAAACTGGAGCACCTGGAGGAACCCACACGGACACGGGGAGAACATGCAAACTCCGCATAGAAAGGCCCTCGTCGGCCACAGGGCTCAAACCCGGACCTTCTTGCTGTGAGGCGACAGCGCTAACCACTACACCACCGTGCTACCATATATATATAAAAATAAAAATATCTTACATAAATTGTGTGTTGGTTGCTACATCACAAGTAATGCAATTAACTGTACTGCTACACACAAGTCTTTTACACACATATTGCTGTAATGAAAATACCAATTGGTCATACTTGGTAATTGAGATACTTTTTGCATAGCAGGTAAACTGGAGAATATTGTAATCTTAGTCTAGGACCTGGCTTAGACATGTATGCATATAATTTAGGAGAGGATAACTCAACTGTTATAGGCTAATTTGACCCCAAGGAATAACTTGGGATGTGTGCCAAAATCACTATCTGGGGTGAACAGCCTGAAAATTACCAATCCAAGATGGCCACCGGTATTATGGTATTATTTGGTGTTACTCTTCATGTTCCTGACCCTGGTTTATGTGACACATAAACAGTAATAATGTGATGTTAAAAGTTGTATTGTTGGCTGTTAAACATTTAGGCTCTCAAGATATTGCTGTCTACTAAAGTAATAAGTTTTGTTTTATATTTTTCACTTTAAGTTAACATTTCACTGGTCATAATAGTATGATTGAAAATACAATTTCTTTATATTAATAAAATGCTTCCTTTCGTATACTCTCCTAAATTGTGCATAGGTCTCCCAATTCCATGAGTTCATGTTTGAGGTAGGATTATTCTGTTTTTCTCATGTTTTCTGTGAAACTGCAATTTTGGCCAATTTTTGGTGTTTTTACCTTGTCCTTGACCATAGCTTGTTCCCTTTTCCTTCAATCATGAAAATGATGTCACTAGTTGATTCCCCATACCCAAAAACTCATAAAATGAGGTATTGCACATACTTCTGTGGTGAGTGGTTCAAAAATTGATATTTTCAATATGGCTACCAGCAGCCACCTTGGATTGGTAATTTTTGGCCTGTGATTTTGGCACATATCCCAAGTTGTTCCTTGGGTTCAAGTTAGCCTATAACAGTTGAGTTATCCTCTCCTAAATTATGTGCATACATATCTAACCCAGGTCATCTACTATCTGGGAAGAATATATGACATGTGATGAGACATATACATCTACAAGCTGGCCTGAGGAAGTCTGGTAACACTTTACAATATTAGTCTAAGGTTAATCAGCAGGGAATGTGAATCAGGAAAGACTGAATGAAATAAAATTATATTAAAATTTTAATTATAATTTAAAAATGAAGTTAATTGAGAGTATTTCTTACTCATTAAATTAGTCTTATAATTTAGGTTATTGTTGCCCATATTTCCCTTCAATCAACTAGCTAAACAAAAACAACACAACAACCCTATGAAGAGATCTGTTTCTACTGACAGTAATAAATTTTAAAGACATTTGCATTTTCACCACCGTGGTGTCAGAATTGGCCATGGTACATAATTTAGTAGATCTTCAAGAAGAATGCAAGACTCAGCAATTGGGAATTAAAGTTGATTTGATCACTAATTAACCATTAGTTATTATTAAAGAGATAAAATAAACTAGTAGTTCTGCAGGAGAAATGGATGATTCAGTCATTATTTCTTAGTTAACATTTAACTACTCCAATCACTACTTATTGAGTAATTAATCAGAATTAGTGGCTAGCTAATAGCTGGTGTGTTAATGAAGAACTATTCTTTCATTCCTGATTAATCCTTGCATAGGTATCTGTTAACTATGGAGCTGTACTGTATTACTGGAAATTCTACACACATATATACAGCTATTACTTTAGGAATTTTAGCATTATCGACTTTATTTTATTTTTTATAATATAAAAGTTTTTTAAAGAAATAATTTAGTATAATTATATGCATAAAATCATTTGATTACCAGTGTGTTCCTTATTGTCAGTAAACCCGCTGAGGAGACTACAAACATGGACTACAATTCCCAAGACACACAACGCCCTCTATCTCCGGCTTACTGAATCCCAGCTGTCACCCATTTCCTCAATCACCAGTCTCCCTACTTAAACTCCCCAAACATTCACTTCCCTGCGAAGTATCATCCTGCTTATCCAGACATACTAAGCCTTGTATCTTTCCTGAGTTTCTCGTGGTTCTGACCTTTCACTTCCTGTTACCAGTTTTTGCTCTTTGCCTTTCCTTGTCAAAGTTGTTTGCCGATCGCCCGACCTATGCTTGCCTTCTCAACTCCAATTTCTGATTAGCATTTTGGCTTTGTTTACAGTCTGCGCTCTCCCTTCCTCTGCGCATATCTCCGTATGTGCCTGCGCTCTAACAGGATACTTCGCCTACATGGAGGTAGTGAAGGATATGAAGCAGACTGCTTTGAACGCACAGGGGTGTTTGCTTGGAGAACATCAACAGATGCTCGCTGATCTCAACACCAGGATGACACAGCTCACAACTGTGATGTTGCAAGCCCTCCAAGCATGCTTCGAGCCTCCTCCCAGCTCAGTGCTACAACTCCCGGCTCCAGAGAAATTCACTGGAGAAACTATCACCTGTAAAGGTTTCCTTCTCCAATGTTCAATGTATTTCGCCACTATGCCTACCTTCTCTGACGAGCATAAAATCACTAAATTCCTAACCTTTCTCTCTGGCAAAGCGCTCCGCTGGGCTATTGTGGTTTGGAACAAGGGTGGTGAGCCGACCACTTCATATGAGCACTTCCTCTCCTTGTTCAAGTGAGTCTTTGATCATGAACCAGAGGGGATTGAGGTCGGCAAAAGTCTGCTCACCAGTTCCCAAGGCTCAAGAAGTGTGGCAGAGTATGCTCTGGACTTCTGGACATTAGCAGCTGCTAGTGGGTGGAATGACCCAGCCCTCAAGGCAGTGTTCCATCAAGATCTGTGGCCTGAAGTGGTCAGTGAACTAGCATGCAGAGACGAGAATCTCACCTTGGATGCCCTCATTGATTTAGCCATCCACATCGACCAACTACTACAGTGCCGACCCTCTCTCCACGACTGCCCCAAGTCATTGCAGCCCTCTGTGGACAACGTGCCTATGGAAGTATCCTGCACCAGGCTAACCCAGGCTGAGCAGGCTAGGCGGTGTCGGGACGGCTTGTGTTTCTACTGTGGGAGTGCCGAACATAACATTCAACATTGTCCAATCCGCCCTGTCCATGAATCTCTAGCAGAGACACCAGCAGAATCTACGTTCCTGGTGAGAGTAGTTAAATCTAAGTCCTTTGAGATTCCTGTAATGCTAAGGGTAGCATCCACCACCTATACTCTCTCTGCTTTCATTGACTCAGGGGCAGAAAGGAACTTCATTAACCAGGTCGTTGTACAGAAGCTCAACCCAACCACTCCTCTGCACAGCGTGCTCAGCATTAAAGCCATCAATGGAGGACCTATAGGCAATGGACTCATCACAACACGCATCCGACCCGTCCAGCTACAAGTGGGAGTGTTACACAAAGAGGACATCTCCCTATATGTTACCACCACTGTTAACCATGACATAGTCCTTGGGTATCCACAATGGAAACCACAATGGAAATAAGCGCTGTGCGCTTTATTGTGTTATCCTGGTATGATTATGTCAATATTTTATATATTTATTTATGTACAATTTTTACATGTTTATACCGAATCAATCAATCAATCAATCAATCAATCAATCAATCAATCCCTGGCTACAGCTGCACAACCCTCTGATCTCTTGGCAGAGTAAGGAGATTCTACAGTGGTCCCCCACATGTTTCAAGAGCTGCATTTCTCGTCCCCAAGTCCTAGTGTCATCCATGTCAGTAGAAAGTCCTCAACCAGACTCCATAGAAAATGTGCCTGAATGCTATCGGGACCTATCCGAGGTCTTCAGTAAGGGGAAGGCCTGCAGGCTACCCCCACACCGGCCATATGACTGCGCTATTGACTTGCTGCCAGGTATGTCTCCTCCACGTGGACGTATCTACTCCTTGTCTCAGAACGAACAGAGCACCATGGAGGAGTACATTCAGGAGGCCCTGAAGCAAGGGTATATCTGCCCTTCTAAGTCTCCTGCATCGGCCAGTTTCATTTTCGTGGAGAAACAAGGGAGTGGAGTCAGGCCTTGTATTGATTACAGAGGTCTTAATCAAGTCACGGTGAAATATCCTTATCCTCTTCCCCTGGTCCCGTCAGCATTAGGGCAACTCAGAACTGCATGAATCTTTTCCAAGCTAGACCTGCGCAGTGCCTACAACCTGATCCGGATCCGTAAAGGCGATGAATGGGAAATGGCCTTCCAAGTATTGGTGGGAAGACATGCTCACTGAGATTAACCAGTTCATCACTTCATGTTCGGAATGTGCTCAAGCGAAGGTCCCTAGGCACCCCTCCGTCGGCAAGTTATGCCCCCTCCCAATTCCTCAAAGGCCCTGGTCACACTTAGCCATAGACTTCATCACTGACTTACCTCCCTCTCAAGGCAATACAACCATCATGGTGACCATTGACTGTTTCTCCAAGGCTCTCAAGCTCATCCCCTTGCCAGGCATCCCCATGGCTGCACAAACCGCAGAATTGCTATTTCAACAAGTCTTTAGGTATTATAGCATCCCTGAGGACATAGTAAGTGACCAGGGTCCCCAGTTCATCTCACATTTCTGGTCCAACTTCATGGAAAGATTGGGAGTATCAGTAAGTCTCACCTCCAGCTATCATCCCCAGTCTAATGGCCAAGTAGAAAGAGCAAATCAGGACATCGGTTGCTTCCTGAGGATATACTGCATGCGTAACCAGGGGGACTGGGTGTGCTTTCTCCCTTGGGCCAAGTATGCACAAAACTCGCTAAAACACTCAGCTACCCAGTTAACACCTTTCCAATGCATACTTGGCTACCAGCCACCCCTGGTCCCTTGGGACGACACACCCTGTCAAGTGCAAGCAGTCAACGACTGGTTTTCATGCAGCCAAACCATCTGGGAATAGGTTCACCAGCGCCTTGAATCAGTGTGCGTTAAGTACAAAGAATATGTGGACAAGCATAGAGGTGAGACTCCGAATTTTTCCCCTGGCTACTGAGTATAGGTGGCCACAAAAAACCTGAGAGCACTCAACACATGCAGAAAGCTCCAACCCCGCTACATTGGGCCATTCAAAGTGCTACGCCGTATCAATGATGTATCGTATGGCCTGGAATTTCCTCCTCACAGCCAAATAGTTTCAACCTTCCACGTATCCCAACTAAAGCCTGTTATTTTTGGGCCTCTTGCCAGCAACACACCAGTCCAGGAGCACACGACACTTGACCATGAGGGAGAACCCATATATCAGGTCAATAAAATCCTCGACTCGAGGAGAAGAGAAGGACATCTCGAGTACCTGATTGATTGGGAGGGATATGGATTGGAAGAACAAAGTTGGGTCAAGAACAAAGACATTCTGGATTCCCTGTTAAAGCAGGAATTCCACGCCCAACACCCTGACAAACCAGCACCCAGAGGTAGAGGTTGTCCAAGAAAGAATGTAGCTCCCGGAGGTAGCTCCTCGGGGGGGATTCTGTCAGTAAACCTGTTGAGGAGACTACAAACATGGACTACAATTCCCAAGACACACAACGTCCTCTATCTCCGGCTTACTGAATCCCAGCTGTCACCCATTTCCTCAATCACCGGTCTCCCTACTTAAACTCCCCAAACTCTCACTTCCCTGCAAAGTATCATCCTGCTTATCCAGACATACTAAGGCTTGTATCTTTCCTGATTGTTTCTCGTGTTTCTGACCTTTCGCTTCCTGTTACCAGTTTTTGCTCTTTGCCTTTCCTTGTCTAAGTTGTTCGCCGATCTCCCGACCTATGCTTGCCTTCTCGACTCCAATTTCTGATTAGTGTTTTGGCTTTGTTTACAGTCTGCGCTCTCCCTTCCTCTGCGCATATCTCCGTAAGTGCCTGCGCTGTAACACTTATTATAACATTTATCTCTAAGATAAATCTAGAAGGGTTAGAATAAATGTTGTCACAACTGTTTTAATGAGACTTGTGGTTGATAAATTAAATTGTGAATAGTGACTGCTAAATCGAATTTAATTGTGACTGTCGCAGCTGTGAATTACAGGTGGGACCAACCCACAATTTGGCAGCTGTCATCTCATGTTTTCAGACAAGTGGAAGTACTGAGGTTTATATATTAGAGGAAATATAAATTATTCTGCAAGTTAATTTCAAAGACACTGTCTTGCAGTGTGTGTGTGTGTGTGTGTGTGTGTGTGTGTGTGGAGTTTTCACATGTTCTGTGTCCTGTTGGGGTTCCTTGAAGTTTCCTTGGTGCAAAGGTGGTGTTATTTTGAGCTGAGCAGTGATTTGAGCTACATGAATGCAGAACTATGATATTAAATAAAATTGATCAAAGAAAGAATGCACGACTACATAAAGATTTTATATATGATGGGTTTTAATCTAATTTGTTCAGAATCCAATAGGGAACTTTTGAATAGTTTCTACTTCAGTAGTTTCTCCCCTGAAGGCTTGTGTGGTGTGAGATGATATCACAAGCAGACATCGTTTATGGATTTACCATGCAGCCACCCAGCTGTGCACTCTGTTTGCTGTCGGTGTGTGATTGTGTTGCAGTTTTCACAAGCCCTAGGCAGAGTATGCATAACAACATTAGTTACAGAGGCCATTCTCACCTTACGATCTCACCCTAGGCTCATATCCTAGCTCAAAACACTTACATGCAAGCATCTGGAGGAAAATGACCCTCATTCTTTTCATACACATCTGTTTCATAGATATTCTGAAACCCTGTACTGTATTTGTATTCTTCTTTGTCAGTGTTAATGAGTTTCTCTGATTGTGTGTGTAAATTGTAGCTCCAGTTGATGGTGAATGATTGGATGGATGACTTACAGCAGAGAAGCCAGTTTTGTTGGCATTTTGGACTTTAACTGTACCTCGAGATGGCTCACTAGAGCTGAAAATTGCAACTGCCCCCTGGGAAGCACCAATGACCGAACTTCCTCGAGCTACACTATTTCTTTGTCCATCATTCTTTCTTATTCTCTGCATGAGCAATGTAATTCTGCCACATGGACATTATTTATTTGCTGGAGACAATATAGCCTAGGTGAGAATCTCATGTTGGCTTAGATTTTATGTAGAATAATGAAATTATGGCTTAGACAGACAATAAGCCATAATTTCAGCTTCAGAGATCGCTGAGTGCCTCTGCTGGGTGTATGTAGCTAGAATAGTTCAGTTGTTTTACTAATATGCTCATAAAGCGACTATAAAGTCTAGTGTACATGAACGTGTGTGTGTGTGTTATTCTGTTTTCTAACATAAAAAAAAAAAATCACTTTGGCCCTGATCAGCTTGTTCTGCATGCTCAAATGTCAAACCCACAGACACAGATTTATTATATAGCATACATGCTTATGCAGACAAATATGTACCTATAAAAACACACACTGCATTTGACATGTGCATTTGACATGTAGCCTTTATATTGTCACTTTGTCCTTAAATCAATAATTTCAACTGGGAACTGAGTGTGTTACTGCCAAGGCCTTATTGCACATTGCATATAGTTTCGTTATTAGAAAATAAATCCAGAATGCATTTGAAGTAGTGAAGGAGTGGAAGTGTTGCCAAAATGGGAGCAGCACTCGTGGCCTCTGATATAAGATGATTTGTATATGTTAAAAAAAAGAAAAAGTAACTGTGGAGTAGGTTGAAACAAAGAATAGTAAAGAAGAGCTAAGCCAGATTGTAACCATATATGACAACACCTTTACTAGATTCGAACTATGGATGTCCTACACTAAGACCAAGACCATGGCATTTAATGTGGATGAAATAACCAAAGCTCAGAAATCAATAATCTCTGTCAACAACGTAGATATCAAGAATGTCAGGGATTTTCGGTACCTGGGATACGTGATAACCAACACAATAAAGTCTTCAGCAGTCCACTTGAGAATTGCATCTGCCTTTAAAAAGTGGGACGAACTCAATGTTTGACTGACAGGGAAATCTACCTGAGTATGCGTATGAAGATCCTAACAGCGTGCGTGAGATCCCACTTACTATATGGGATCCAGGCGTGTGATCTGTCAGCTGCAGATCTCCAAAAGATCAAAACTGTTTGAAATGTTTTTTTGCGGAAGATGGTGTCAGGTGGTTATGCCAGAAAGAATGCTCCATCCTGCAACGAGTGTAAAAAGGGTGTGGACACAGCAGGTCAAGTTGAAGAACAGTTAGACTGGGCTTACAAGATATCAAGCCAAAGAGTAGGCGAGATTACAAAATCCAGCTCTATAAGGGAATTTTACCATGTGCAGTTCCTTAAGTACATAGGCCATGTTTGCTGCATGGAAAATAATGCACTGCAGAAACAAGTCCTGTTTGACAAAAGCACACCAGAGAGGACCTGGTTTGCATGCTCTGCAAGGTTGAGGAGTTATTGGGGGTGGATCGGCAGCAGGCTAGGAAAGCAATGATGAAGAAAACAGAATTTAGGCATCTGCTTGAGCAGTGGTTTTCAGAGCAGATGCGCCCCAAAGCCGAGCACAAAAGGGAAACGATGATGATGAAGAAACAAAGAATAGCTAGAGCAGGAATCCTTCATTTCTGATTCAGGGGACAGCCTTTCTCATATCTCACTGAGCCTTAGAGCAGAGCATTCAGCTGCATAAATCTTTTCATGAGACAATATAAAAGTATTGTGAGGACACAATATGATATGATATGATGTGACATGATATGCAAGACTATGATAGAGCTTTGCCTGGAACAACATTACTAGAGTCAGCAATATATCTGACAGAGTGTTTATCTGTTGGTAAATTTTTGGGCATCCATCATGTTGGATTGATTGGCTTGAATTTTCTGTGCATCCAAGATGTCTATAAACTGCGTCATGGTATTCATTGTACTGAACTAATGTCAGATGACACCCATACTGCAGTATCTACTGTTTAATAATGATTTGCTTGCAAAGTCATTTTGGATAGATCTGTCCCTCCTATTATGTGATGGATAAAACTTCAAGGCAATTGTAGTGTACAGCTGTGTCGATAATATAAATTAAAGTGTGTGTGTGTGTGTGTGTGTGTGTGTCAGTGTTAGCAGGCAGGTTTCAGAGATGCATTGTCCTGGAAGGTTAATGAGGAGCTGATGAGAGTTACAAGTTTATATAAGCAGTTATATGAGTGAGTGTGTGTGTGTGTGTGTGTGTGTGTGTGTGTGTGCGCGTGCGCACTGTGGCATAGCAGCCTGATTCTGTGTGACAGCAAGCAGTAGGATTTGACATCTTCCCAGCTGCTATTGTCAGTTTCCAGTGTGAGGGCAAACACACACACACACACACACACACACACACACACACACACACACACACTATATGCACATAGCACACTCTAATTTACCCTCAAATACAGTGACAAGAAAAAGTAAGTGAACCCTTTGGAATTTCCTGTATTTATGCATAAATTTATCTTAGAATATGGTCTGATCATCTAAGTTACAATAATGAACAAACACAATCTGTTTTAACAAATAAGACACAAATGATTGCTTTGCTCTTGTCCATATTGAATACATAATTTAAATATTGACAATGCATGTTGGAAAACATATGTGAACACCTAGGCTAATGACATCAACAAAAAGCTAAATGGAGTCAGGAGTTAGCAAGCCTGGAGTCCAATAAATTAAATGAGTGTCAAGATTTGGGTTAGAGCTACTTTAAAGATGAACAAAATCCAAAAATAAACTTTATACTGACAGATAATATCCATACAAGACATATTTGAGTGTTCACTTGTTCATATTTATACCTGTATACTGTGTACAGATTTTATTTTAAAAGAAAAACAATGTCCCTGAGTGCTGACATCTCACTCTCTCTGAGGTTCAAATATCACGCTATGAATATGAATCATGATGTCACCTACACCTTAAATGACTGGCTGAGGCTACTGGAGCTCATGGATACATCACTTCTAAATTGCTGTAAAGAAACCTTAAGAAAAAAGAAAGAAAGCACAACTTTATTCATCACGCACTTGTGAAATTTCCTCTCTGCATTTAACCCATCTGAAGCAGTGAACACACACATATACCCAGAGCAGTGGGCAGCCGTGCTAACAGCAGCCGGGAGTTAGGTGCTTCGCTCAAGGCCATCCCATATTAACCTAACCTGCGTGTCTTTGGATTGTGGGGGAAACCGGAGCACCTGGAGGAAACCCACGCAGACATGGGGAAAACATGCAAACTCCACACAGAAAGGCCCTTGCCAGCCGCTGGGTTCAAACCCAGAACCTTCTTGCTGTGAGGCGACCGTGCTAACCACTACACCGCCCAAGTGTCAAGCGTCTGGGTGTAAAAATCAGCCCGATCATTGACTATTTTATGTGACATGCTTTTGTTTGTTTTTGTTCATTGAGAAAAGTGATCTTTTTAGATGGCATGAATCACATTGCTATGGCAACGGAATTGTTTACTAATATCTGTGTCAGTCCTGCACATCCATTATATAGCCGAGTGTGATTTAAACTTCATAAAAGTGAAGTCTGTTGATTCAGTGTATTTTGTTGTGAGTAAAAATCACATGATTACAGAAAATTTAACACTCAATCATTTTGAGTTTGCCATTCACAAGAAGCATCAGCTGTCATTGGCATCAGCCATGTCTCACAAAAGAGAGATCTCAGAAGATCTATGATCAAGAATTGTTGATTTGCATAAAGCTGGAAAGAGCTACAAAGCAATCTCAATGAGTTTAGATATTCATCAGTCCACAGTTAGACAAATGGGATGATTTTAGTACTGCAGCTAGTCTCCCTAGAAGTGGGTGCCCAGCCAAGATTATTCCAAAGGTTCACTCTAATCCTAGAGCAAGACCTAAAGGCTTGAAGGACTCATTGGAACTGGCTAATATCTCTGTTCACAGGTCTATCATATGCAAAACTCTGGCTTAGTGTCCAAGGCAAGACACCATGGAGGAAGCTGCTGCTCTCCAAAAAAAAAAAACAGCACTGCACACCTGAAGTTTGCCAAAGAGCAAGTTGAAGCTCCATAGCGCTATTAGGAAAATGTTTTGTGGACTGATGAAACAAAGGTTGAATTATTAGGGAAGACCATACAGCACTATGAATTGTGTAAAAAGAGTACATGAAAGCTTCACCCCAATGGTGAAGTATGGGGAAGGGAGCATCATGATTTGGGGTTGCTTTGCTGCCTTAGGGCTTGCACAGCTTGCCATCATCGAAAGGAAAAGGAATTCCCAAATTATCAAAATATCCTACAGCATAATGCCAGGATGGCTGTCTGCCAGCTGAAGCTCAGTAGTAGTTGGGTGATGCAAGCAGGACAATGACCCTAAAGCTCAAAGTAAATTTATGACAGAATGGCTTAAATAACAGAAAATGTGTCTTTTGGAGTGGCTTAGTCAGAGCCCAGACCTTAAACCAACAGAGAACTGTTCACACTAGACATCCTAAGAATTTGATTGAGCTTAAAGTGCATATTTTGGACCAATTTTGTTTTTGTTTTTTTATATGAAAATATATCCCTTTACACACTCATCCAGAAGGGTAATTTTGCACAAGGCCATCTGTCTACAGCAGAAAAAAATAAAATAACAAAATGCATCTGGAAAAATCCCAAGGGAGTCTGGAGCCAGATTCGTGACGTTACCTGCAGAAGCGCCAGCAGGTTGCGCGAGCTTGCACAGTTTCAGTGCACAGCCTGTGTAGACCAAACGCTCCCATTTCTCTCTCATTGTCCGGTCTTTTGGGAAATGATGAGTACTAATCCCATCAAGATTGGTGTTGCTACACCCTCCTACGATACATCTGTTAACCATTTTAATAATTACGTGATAACGTTGAAGAAATTTGCAGAAAACCACCAGGTCATTTTCTCATAAACAAACCAGCGCTGACGTAGGATTCAGAAGGAGGCGTCCCGCACGCGACGTCACGAAAATCAATGTTTGCCGGAATCAATGTTTACATTGATCTTGCTCCTGAATTTATCCGTGATATGCACTTTAAGCAGTTCTGTAAGGAAGACTGGTCCAAAATTCCTCTTGACCATTGTGCAGGTCTGATCTGCAGCTACTGGAAACATTTGTTTGAGGATATTGCTGCAAGAGAGTTTCAATCAGTTATTAAATCCAAGGTTTCACTTACTTTTTCCACCAGCTCTGTGAAGGTTTAATGGGTGTGTTCAATAAAGACATGAAAGGTTATAATTGTTTGTGTGTTATTGGTTAAAACAATGTGTTTGTTTGTTTATTATTGTAACTGAGGTGAAAATCAGACCATAGTTTAAAGCGAGACTACCTTTCAATGTCATAAAATCAGTGAAATTTAGTTCCCTCTGAAATTTGGTCATTGTGATATATGTTTATTTCTGTAATATCTCACAAAATATCAGGCCATTCTGTGGCTGGGAAGTTATTTAATTTGAGGAGATTCCCTAACAAATAATGTGCATGAAATCGCCCGCTTCACACAGTCAAGCAGACAGATGAAGTCTGTGTGCGCATGCACAGGTTTACCTTTGACTGTGCACTGACATGGTTACATCATTTTGTCACTAAACAAACAGCTGATCAAACAGAGGTGCTTGCTGACTGCCGATATTTATTAGTTTGGTCCTGCATTTCCTTTCCTTCACAACATAATGTCTATTCTTCTCGCGTTCTGTTACTGTAGTCGGTCTTCCACGTCTCATTCGCACACTCATGTCCTCCATTTTTATCTCCTGTTTCAAATTTGTATCCACAATACCTTGCACGAATGGGGAAAGCCCACCACGTGTTGCATGACGTGAATCTTGAATTGGGTCATGCTGAAGCAGAAAAAAATAGCAGAGAATTTAGGGCCATGTGGGTGTGTATTCAGTTTTCTGGGAAGTGTGCCAAGGACTGCATCGTAGGTGCCTTGGCACACTTCCCAGAAAACTGAATACACATCCACACCAAGACTCAGCTGACTTCAATGACTCACATGTTGGCAGAGAGAGCCAATGACCCACAGATCACCCTAATGACCCTCTAGGCTGCTAACACCGTTCATACCTGGCCTCCAGTGACCCTAACACCTACAGGATGACTGAGAGGGTAAATGACCCATGTGACCTCAACAAGTCTCCTTAGGGTTGCTTTTGGTCCACTAGAGGATAAATACCTGGAACTCCCCACTAGTCAGACAGAACTGAAGAAGCCTTTCGGATGAGAGGTGAAACGTCTTCAAGAATTTCAAGCAAGTACAGTTGCCTTCTTTAGCACCTATGGTTTACGATGAGCTGGATGACTGAGAACCTTTACAGATGTGTTTTGTTGTCATATCAACGCTGGCTTTGGCTGTGAATCTTGCTTTTTGAGGTTCATCACAGCCTTATGATACGGCCGCTTTGAACTCAATTTCCTATCAGCAACCACCATTACCTTGTTCTAATCATCTGACTCCTGATTATGCACACTTATTTTCAGTTTCCACCTTGATTACTTTGGTTATTATGATCAAGCACTTGAGAAGAGGCAGTTTGAACTGGCAGGTAAAACATGATTATTCTCATCTGTGTCTTCTTACTGCCAATCTACTTACTGTATGTGTGTTTCTTTGTGGTTTCAGTAACCCCGTAAACAGAGTGAGACATAGTTGGCAAAACTTGCAATACATACACATGTGTGGAGTGAACTTGAACCTTGAACTTGAATGGGGCAAGAGCCACAAGCTCATGACAGCCCCTCTTCTGGTGGTTTGTCTTGCTTGAATGAGCTTTTGAAAGTATGCTGAAAAGTATGGCAAAAATAAACATGGGCCACTGATGATCCTGAGTCCTTCCCTTGAGCTTTTTGAATGTGTGGCAGCTCTGTGGGAATGGGCAGCTTGAGTATCTGAGCATCAACAGGGCAAGCCTGCAGCAGGTCAGCCAGACACCAGAGGAGCACTGCCAATGCTTCTGGTAGCTGCAGCTCACTGAGGCCTTTGCTTACATGTAGCAACTAAAGGACTCCTGTCACTGGTGGCTGATGGTGTAGAAGCAGGATGCAGAACAAGTCATCAAGCTGGTGGTAATGGAGCAGTTCCTCTCTTGACTCTGAACAGGAACAGAGGAGTGGATCCAGTCCCACTGGCCTGTGTCTCTGGATGAAGCTCTTCAACTGGCGGAAGATCACCTAGCGGCGGTGCCTGCTCCAGGCATCTCTCTCTCTCTCTCTCTCTCTGTCTCCTCCTACTGTATGGTTCCAGCTCCCTGAAACCAACACCCTGGACCTGGTTTCTACTCTGCTTTTCCTCCAGTTCTTGGGACTGAAAAGCCATAGGGAACTGCTACTCATCATAATCCCGTGGCTGGGCATTTATGTCAGGATAAAACACTAAAGCATCTTATGGCTGGTTTCTATTGGTTGAGGATTTGTAGCAATGTTCACAGGTGGTGCATGGCATGTTGCGAATGCCAGTTGGTGAATCAGCTAGCTACCTCACATGCAGCATTGCACCCTCTTCCATTTATCAAGGTCCTCTTTGAAAGAATTGCCATGAACTTTATTGGGCCATTAGAATTGACTACATGAAGGCATGGCTTTGTGTTAGTTTTAGTGAACTACACAACACAATACCCCAAAACTGTGGCTCTTTGAAACAGAGATGCTCTTCCATCTCCTGAGTTGGGATCCTGAAAGTGATCCTACCTAACTAGGGCACATCTTCTATGCACTTCACCCTTCACAAACTGTATGAGGAGGGATTAAATTGATTCACAACAGTGTTTACCATCCACCAATGGATGGGCTGGTCAAAGGGTTTAATCAAATGCTGAAAAATATGATTCTTAAGTTTGTTCATGATGACACTCATAATTGGGATAAGTGACTTGAACCCCTGTTATTTGCAGTGTAAGAGGTCCCACAAGCCTCCATGGGGTTTTCTTCATTCAAATTATTGTACAGGCACAAGTCTCATGGCATCTTAGATGTCATTAGGGAAAATTGGGATGAGGGACCTTCTAAAAAAATAAAATAAAAAAATCAGTACATTCTATATTTGAGAGCAAAACTACACACCTTTAATTCACCTAACACAGGATAATTTGCATCAGGCCCAAGAATGACATTCCCAACTATACAACAAGGGTACTTGGCTACAGCTACAGGAATTTGCACCAGAAAAGAAGGTACTCATTTTACTACCTGCATTGAGCTCTAAATTATTTGTGAAGTGGCAAGGACTGTCACAGTCCAGCCCGGAACTTCCAAGTCCTGACCTGTACACTTGTGTTCCACTTCATGTTTCCCTGTTTTCCCTGCACTGCAGAAGCACACCTGCTATGCATTTTTGCATTAGTTATTCTATATAAACATGGCGTGGAGAATGACATAACATGGAAATATACTCGCTGTCATGTCAAGTCTTGCTTGTGGTTTTGTTCTGTTTTTCTTCTCTCTCTCTCTCTTTTTTACTCTGGAGACTGTTTTTTTTTTGGATTATGAGTTTTGCCTCCCATTTTTCAGATTACATGTTGGATTATACCGACTTTGAGTGTGTTTTAGGATTGCAAGTTTTGCCTGGCATTTTTTTGGATTATACGTTGGATTATAATGACTTTGACTCTGTTTTTGAATTAAGACTTGCCTGCTATTCTCGGATTCTTGCTCTGGATTTTGACTGTGTTTGCTGAGACTGATCCCAGCCTGTGCTCTCCATTGCAGAGTTGTTGCTATCTACTAACCCAATTTCCAGAAAAGTTGGGATATTTTCAAAAATGCAATAAAAACAAAAATCCTTTATTTAACTGACAAAAGTACAAAGAAAAAAAGTTCAATACTTTTACTGACCAACTTAACTGTATTTTGTAAATATAAACAAAGTTAGAATTTGATCCCTGCAACACACTCAAAAAAAGTTGGGGCAAAGGCAAAATAAGATTGAAAAGTTTATAGGATATTCAAGTAACTCAATTTTGGAAAATTCTACAATATGCAGGTTAATTGGGAACATGATTGAAAATAAAAGAAGCATGCACCAAAGGTTCAGTCTTTGCAAGCATGGATGGGTCATGGCTTGCTCCTTTGTGCCAAAATTCATGAGAGAATTGTTTGTCAATTCAAAAAGAATATTTCTCAATGCAAGATTTTACATCTTTCAAAATCTATAGTACATAATATTGTGATAAGATTGAGGGAATTTGGAGATATCTCAGTGTGTAAAGGGCAAGGTCAGAAACTACTGTTGAATGTGCATGGCTTTGAAAGTGAAGGTCGAACTAGAAACTGAACTAGAAACTGTCATGCAAATCTGACAAATATAGCCACATGCGCTCAGGAGTACTTCAGAAAACCATTGTGACTTAACACAGTCTACTGCTGTATCCAGAAATATAACCTGAACCTGTATTATGCAAGGAAGAAGTCATTCATCAATTCTATGCAGGAACACCGCCGATTTCTCCGGGCCCAAACTCATCTCAGATGGACCAAAAATAAGTGAAAATATGTGCTGTGGTCAGATGAGTCCATATTTCAACTTGTTTTCAGGAAAACCAGATGTCGGGTTCTCAGTGCCAAAGGTGAACATGATCTAGTTTGTTATCAGAGAAACATACAAAAGCCAGAATCTGTGATGGGATGGGGGTACATCAGTGCCCACGGCATGGGTGAGTAGGATGTGTGTGAAGGTACCATTGATATATTGGAGCATATAGTGGGATTTTAGAGAGACATATTCATTAAGGCAACAACTCTTCCCAGGAAGTCCATGCTTATTTGAGTAGGCCAATGCCAGGCATCATTGTGCATGGGTTACAACAGCATGGCTTTGTAGACACAGAGTGCATGTTCTTGACTGGCCTGCTGCCAATCCAGATCTGTCTCCTGTTGAGAATGTATGGCGCATCATGAAGAGGAGAATCAGACAATGGTGACCACAGACTGTTGAGCAGCTGAATCTTCTATCAGGTAAGAATGGACAAAAATTCCAATTGTAAAACTGCAAATGCAAACTGCAACTTATCCTCAGTTCCCATATGATTAAAAAATGTTAAAGGAACAGTGATGTAATACAGTGGTAATAATGCTTCTGTCCCGACTTTTTTGAGTATGTTGCAGGCATCAAATTCTAACTTTGCTTATATTTACAAAATACAATTATGTTGGTCAGTAAAACTATTGAAAAGCTTTTCTTTGTACTTTTGTCAGTTAAATAAAAGTTCATATGAACTAACAAATAACAGATTTTTTTAAGCCTCCTGAGTCTTCCTCTGCACACATACACTGGGTTTTGCAGTTATGTACAGCCTATATTTCTGTTCTGTTGTATGTAACCTGCCTTGTTTTCCATGTACACATTTGTGTGTGTGTGTTTTTTTCAAATCTGCATTCACCATTGCGATTCCTTAGACCAATCCTATTGTGAATGTTGATCACAAGTTTCCCTACAATAACTTCCCTTTCTCTGCAATAGTTCCTACTTTCAACTTGATTCCATTTATTGCTTGATGTGCAAAGATGGAGGACAATCATATAATCATGGTTTCCTCTTATCCTGTCATATGTGACCTGTCATTAAATGTGTATAGAGACATCATGAAGAAAATTAAAGCTTGGAAGAAAGGAGCAGAGATCATCGATGCCTCTGGACAGTGTTTGTGGCTAGTAAGTAGAAGCCTAATAGGTTGCATGTAAATCACACAAATACATTTTAAAGAAATGTGGTGTCTATAATTTGAATAGTGGCCTAAAGGCTGTGCATTTTGGTTGCTACCATTTCTCTTGAGGACTCAAAATAAAGTTGGACAGTGCACAGGACAGTAGCCATGAGAGACAAATTACATGCAATATGAATGACTTGTTGCTTGCTGGTGTGAATATGGAGTACAGAATTCTCAGGAGAACTTGCTCCCTGTTCAGAGCAGCACTGTTCTCTGATCTCTCTTTTGTTTTGTGTTCTAAACGTAAGTACTGACAGATGGAGATGCTCTTTCCGCTCAGCAGGGCTCAAAAGACAGTAGCAGAACCCCTGGAATACCCTATCTGCAGACACACCCACACAAAATTTGTATGCATTTGTGTGGAAGCTAAAGCTTACAGCTAACTCAGGGTGTATTTTTCCTCAAAGGATTGTACCCTAAATACATATGTAAGGCAGTAGCCTAATTAACCTGCATGGCAGCACTGTTGCGCCATCTATTCCTTTGGTAAGCCTGATGTTTGTCCATTACAGGACACCGTAGTTTGGGGATTCCTGTTGTGCAGGATGCCATCTTGGTTAAATGTTTTTGTATATGGATCTGAAATGTAAGCAATGTTGGTGGCGGCTGGCATAATCTTAAAATAATTTAACTAAAAATCAGCCCTCTAATCTATTTGTTCATCGGAAGTGCTAATTAAGCTGGTTATCTACAATTTGGCGTGGGTTTGAGAAGCAAACACGTTAATATCTTTATGAAAAATATGTTGGCGGTAAGGTTGGCTAGCTTGCTGTGCCATGAGTAGAGTGCACATTCCGTGGGAATAGTGCGGGATGAAATATTCTTTCAATCAATTGTTTTACATCATTTAAGTTATTTTCTCACCAGGTCATATATTTTGAATGCCTTAGTTAATGTGCATGTGCCATAATGTATCATTTTCAGTCTTGGAGTATTATTTTGACACAGTAGGTTTCATCTCATTATCTCTAGCCGATTCATCCTGTTCTACAGGGTCGCAGGCATGCTGGAGCCTATCTCAGCTGACTATGGGCGAAAGGCGAGGTACACCCTGGACAAGTCACCAGGTCATCACAGGGCTAACACATAGACAACCATTCACACTCACATTCACACCTACGGTCAATTTAGAGTCACCAGTTAACCTAACCTGCATGTCTTTGGACTGTGGGGGAAACCGGAGCACCCGGAGGAAACCCACGCGGACACGGGGAGAACATGCAAACTCCACACAGAAAGGCCCTCATCGGCCACGGGGCTCGAACCCGGATCTTCTTGCTGTGAGGCGACAGCGCTAACCACTACACCACCGTGCCGCCCCACAGTAGGTTTATTCATTTAATTAATTATTTACTTATTTTTGCACATGAATATCATTTCTAAAGGGAAAAATGTTTTTGTACATAGACCTGAAAGGGTGACGGAGCCAGCAGCCAATAAAGTGTCGACAAGTCTCAGCCACAATCCAGAACCCCTGTCTCTGGTGCTTCATCCTCTCCCCACTCATCACCCCATCACAACAATAAAACACAATGCAGAGTACCTGGGTGTGTAGGGAGGCTTCAGCACGTCAGAGAGGGTTACATCTTTGGTGCCGTGACCCGGATTGTGGTGCATTGAGACCAAAGAGATAAAGAGAGTGAGGGCAGCATCCCCAACTACGCTGCTGTATTGAACTGTGTTACTGTCAGTGAGTGGACTGAGCTACCATCACCTGCATATCTGTGTTGGCAAGGTACTCACCTTCTTCAGCATATCCTTTGAAGACTGGCGTGAAACTTGTATTGTGCTTTCATTTGAAGACTTTTCATGAGACCCTGTCAAACTGAACTGCTACCTGAATTGTTGAATATATTTTGTGTGAGATTCTGGAACACTGTGTTTGATATTAAGCTAGCATTACTGACCATTCACAGTCATGTTATTTGGGGTTAGGCTAAGAGTTGTATTTTGACAATGTGAATATAATTTAAGTTTAATGTGAGTTTCAAGTTGATCCCTATTTTTGATTGCACATTATTGAAAAAAACCCCACCAACACAGTTTTACACACACAGCCTAACATATTACATCAATACATACTCATACTAAATCACTGATACACACTGTCTTCCACTTTGACACTCATTAACAGTTATACCAGTTAATGTAATTTGAAAAAAAAAATCAGAATGTTGAATGACTATGCAGATTATCAGTTACAGCCAGAAGGTGCCTCTGATGCAACACCAGGCATCCAGCCCTACTCTGCACCTGCAGCAGGCCACAGCTATGACTCTCCAAACATGGCACAATCCCACCCTTTCAGAGAGGGGGCAACAACTGACACCCATCCAGTGAACCAACAGCAACCAGTGAGGCCAAAGCTTAAATATCTCTCCAGACCCACCAGCACTCAACTGCAGAGCCTCACTCAAGACCACCACACTGGTGGGCAGCCCACCTACTCAGGACCAAGAGCACAGCTCATCCCACCAGCCCCAACACAGCCACCTCACACGGACCACTGTTCTACTCCAGCTCATGCATCCACCTTGCCAGGCTCTAGAGCTCTAACACAGGCACTCTTGCTCTGTTTTGATGCCAGCCCAGTTGCGAGACCAAGCCACCAGACTAACAAATCTGACTACAGCCTGCGAGGTGCAGCCCCTCCAGATGTACAGACAACAGTGGTCTCTGCTCTTCCATTCCCAGCCAGTGTGAACAGACCCACACACACTCTGCCCTTTCAAAGCCTCCCATACCCCACCTTCTCAGAAATGCAAACTGCACAGCAGCTCTCCATGAATCAACCACCCACCACCCCTTACCAAACCCCAGCTGTCAAGTCTAGCCCCCAGGTTTACACCAACTATGTATATAGCCCCCCAGTGGCCCAAGGCCCCATGCCAAGCCTTCAACCACCAAAAACAATGAGTATTATGAACAACTCTCCTTCTGTTAGGCAAACCTTCCCAAGTTCATAATATGGGCCAACCCCCCACACATGGCACAGGCTGCTGTCCACTACTCCCAGGACATGATCAGTGGTACATTTGACCACAACATCATGGTGCCCACCCCTCTGAATATGCAGTATGCAGCTTCTGACTACACAACCCCTGCCCATGGCCCTGCTCCAGTGCATGCCTTGGACCCTCAAGCCAGCATGTATGTCAATGCACACCCACAACCCACCCCACACATACACTCACATCTGTATGGGCCATCACTAAAGACTCCTGTCAGAGCCATACCCAATACAACCTCCCACCAGCTGCCTATGGTGGCTTCATGCAAACTCATCAGGTAAAGAATGTCCAAGTCTTCACTGGCAGTGCAGACAGCAAAATGCTTGTGGAGGACTGGGTCCGTGATATGCGGTATCTCTTAGAGGCAATGGAGCTCCCCACACACCTCCACTTTTTGACTGTCATGTGACACCTAAGTGGTGAGGCCAGGAAGCTGGTTCTAAATCTACCTCCCCATGACCAAACCCCTGAGAAGGCATTTGAGGAACTGAGGGCAGAATATGGTGACACATAAGGCTCCTTAGATCCACTAGCTGACTTCTATAAATGCAGCCAGAGGTCCGGAGAGCCTGCCTGCTCTTATGCTATAGCACTGGAGGCAATATTGAGAGCCATGGAGGAAATTCAGAGAGGGGGCAGGCCCTTCCCCAATTGCGACAGTAAACTCACCCGGCAGTTTTTAAGAGGTCTTAATGATGAAGGGGGTGTACGCAAGAATTGCACCAATGAAGCCCAGGTTTGTGAATTTCCGAGAACTGCAAGCTGAGCTCAGAAACCTTGCAAGAGAGACTCAAAAGTTCTAGTCACAGCAAAAGACAAAGAAAACCTTTACCCAGTTGCATTTTACATCAGAGTGTGACACAAATATGAGGTCAGAAAGGACAAAATATTCTTGAGTGGTCAGAGCTAAAAGAGATGGTCAAGAAATTAGCTCTTAGCCAAGAGGAACAGATGGTCAAGTTGTCCCACCTTGAGTCGAGACTAGCTGCACCAACCCCTGTCTCCCTACCAAGGGTCCAGCCACCCCCTGGAACAACAACCCAAGGCTCGAGTGTTACATGTTACCAGTGCAGGAAGCAGGGGCATATAGCACGAGTCTGCAGAGCAGTGCTCCCAGATCCCAATCTGCCCTAGACTCACCAACCCCAGCTGGTGGCCCCAGCAGAGGGCAGCACACCCCACTCAGCTCAACCTTTAAACCCCTAGAACCCATGGTAGCCGGGGCAACCATGGGCAAGCAGCAAGACCCCCCCACTGCAGGTGAACAAAACTGATGATGAAGGAGAGGACACTCCCATAGTGGGTCCCAGGAATGAGGGGGAAGTGGAAGTCAACGGAATAAAGTGCAGGGCTCTCATTGACTCAGGCTCTCAGGTTACCAGTATTACTCACATGTACTGGTGCAACCATCCTGACCTCCAAAAACTACGGTCCTCTAAAATACTGATAGAGGGAGCAGCAGGTCAGACTGTGTGTGCTACTACAGCGTCCTGCACATTGAGTTGAAAGTGCTGGGAAAAGAGTTCAAGACTGTGCCAGCTTTTGTTGTCCCTGATTCTGAATATTGTTCCTCCATCCCTCTGCTTGTGGGAACTAATGTTGTCTGTGCTACGAGGAGTCACCTCCAAGCAGCCTATGGCCAGCAGTTTCTCCAGCAGGTCAAGAAAAGCCATCCAGAGTGGTACATAGCTCTACTGGAGATTGGCAGCACTGAACATGGAGGAGTAGATGATATGGTGGGCCCTGCTGTGTACACTGGCCATAAAATACGCATCCTGGGGGAAAAAGAGATGGATTTAAGGTGTAAGATCAAAGCTGGCCTTCAAAGAAAGACTTATACAGCCCTGATTGTAGGCCACCCCTCCATCCAGCTCCCCCAGGACCTCATGGTTGCCAAAGTTCTTGCTGATGTAAAGAGAGATTATGCCCCTGTCAGAGTGATGAACCTGTCCCAGCATTCTGTCATGATCAGGCCACAAACACAGCTGGCCAGCGCCTTCCTGGTGGACAATGTGGTGGAACTTTCAGTCACAGAGCAGGGAGACCATCACATGGACAGGAGCAAAGAGACATGCCTGAGTCTGAATCAAGTGGTGGCAAGTGGTGGTGTGGACTTGAGTGAAGCAGTAGTGGAGAATGAGCTCCAGCACACCCTCCTTAAAGAATTTGTGGAAAAGAATAGGAGTATGTTCTCTCAGCATCCCATGGACTACGGTCACACAAAAACAGTGCAGCATAAAATACTCCTGGTTGATTCAAAGCCTTGTATAACCCCGATTCCAAAAAAGTTGGGACAAAGTACAAATTGTAAATAAAAACGGAATGCAATAATTTACAAATCTCAAAAACTGATATTGTATTCACAATAGAACATAGACAACATATCAAATGTTGAAAGTGAGACATTTTGAAATTTCATGCCAAATATTGGCTCATTTGAAATTTCATGACAGCAATACATCTCAAAAAAGTTGGGACAGGGGCAATAAGAGGCTGGAAAAGTTAAAGGTACAAAAAAGGAACAGCTGGAGGACCAAATTGCAACTCATTAGGTCAATTGGCAATAGGTCATTAACATGACTGGGTATAAAAAGAGCATCTTGGAGTGGCAGCGGCTCTCAGAAGTAAAGACGGGAAGAGGATCACCAATCCCCCTAATTCTGCACCGACAAATAGTGGAGCAATATCAGAAAGGAGTTCGACAGTGTAAAATTGCAAAGAGTTTGAACATATCATCTACAGTGCATATCATCATCAAAAGATTCAGAGAATCTGGAAGAATCTCTGTGCATAAGGGTCAAGGCCGGAAAACCATACTGGGTGCCCGTGATCTTTGGGCCCTTAGATGGCACTGCATCACATACAGGCATGCTTCTGTATTGGAAATCACAAAATGGGCTCAGGAATATTTCCAGAGAACATTACCTGTGAACACAATTCACCGTGCCATCCGCCGTTGCCAGCTAAAACTCTATAGTTCAAAGAAGCCGTACCTAAACATGATCCAGAAGTGCAGACGTCTTCTCTGGGCCAAGGCTCATTTAAAATGGACTGTGGCCAAGTGGAAAACTGTTCTGTGGTCAGACGAATCAAAATTTGAAGTTCTTTATGGAAATCAGGGACGCCGTGTCATTCGGACTAAAGAGGAGAAGGATGACCCAAGTTATTATCAGTGCTCAGTTCAGAAGCCTGCATCTCTGATGGTATGGGGTTGCATTAGTGCATGTGGCATGGGCAGCTTACACATCTGGAAAGACACCATCAATGCTGAAAGGTATATTCAGGTTTTAGAGCAACATATGCTCCCATCCAGACGACGTCTCTTTCAGGCAAGACCTTGCATTTTTCAACATGACAATGCCAAACCACATACTGCATCAATTACAGCATCATGGCTGTGTAGAAGAAGGGTCCGGGTACTGAACTGGCCAGCCTGCAGTCCAGATCTTTCACCCATAGAAAACATTTGGCGCATCATAAAACGAAAGATATGGAAAAAAAAGACCTAAGACAGTTGAGCAACTAGAATCCTACATAAAGAATGGGCTAACATTCCTATCCTTAAACTTGAGCAACTTGTCTCCTCAGTCCCCAGACGTTTACAGACTGTTGTAAAGAGAAAAGGGGATGTCTCACAGTGGTAAACATGGCCTTGTCCCAACTTTTTTGAGATATGTTGTGGTCATGAAATTTAAAATCACCTAATTTTTCTCTTTAAATTATACATTTTCTCAGTTTAAACATTTGATATGCCATCTATGTTCTATTCTGAATAAAATATGGAATTTTGAAACTTCCACATCATTGCATTCCGTTTTTATTTACAATTTGTACTTTGTCATAACTTTTTTGGAATCGGGGTTGTAGACTCCCATATTGCAAGATTCCCCTGTCACAGTGGCAGGCTGTGAGGAGGTTGTTGGAGGAGTTGTAAACAGCAGGCGTCATCAGGCCTAGTAAGTGTCCATATGCCTTACCAGTAGTGATTGTTACCAAGAAATATGGATAACTGAGTCTATGCATCGACTACATAAAACTTAACTCCTGCAGACCAAGAGATGCATTCCCACTGCCCAGAATAGAGGAGACCCTGGAGGCTCTGGGGCAAGTGAAGTATTTCTCAACACTTGAACTTTCATCTGGGTATTAGCAAGTGGAGGTGGCATTGCATGATCGCATTAAGCATTTCTATGGGGCTGTTTGAAACCAACAGAATGACCTCTGGCCTGCAGAATGCTATGGGGCTTGTGTCCAGCTGAGATGAGGTACCCTGCACACACACTAGAGTTCCTCGCTCTGAAGTGAGCAGTGACTAAGTTCTATGACCATCTCTATCGGTGTAGGTTCTCTGTCCTGACAGACAATAACCCCCTCAAGTATGTGATGCCCTCTGTGAAGTTGGATGCTACAGGCCAGCAGTGGGTGTCTCGACTGTCTGCATTTGATTTTGATATCCAGTATCGCAGGGGACAGAGCAATGCAAATGCTGATGCCCTCTCCCGCATGTCCAACCAGGATGTCACCCAAGTCTTACAAACCTGCCCTCAGCATATGAGAGCCAGTAAACAGGGTAGTGAAGAGAACCAACCCACCCAACAACTGGAAAGCTCCCTAGGTGCCAACACTCCTGCCTTGGAGGAACCAGAGCCTCGAGAACCTCAGCTGCATATGCTCAGTGAGTCCTACAGGGACATTGGGATGGCATCACTGCCTGCCATGACAAAACAGGAGATTCGTGCAGGGCAAAAGGAGGATCCTGTAACTGGCCTTGTCTTGCACTTTAAAAGTCTGAACCAAAAACCAAGCCACAGTGAGAGGATAAGTGGTGGTGGGCAGGCTTGCCTTCTCCTAAAAGCATGGAGGAGGTTAGTGATGAAGGATAGCATCATGTACCACTGTGTCTAAGACTGCCAAAGGGGAGTAGTGGGACAGCTGGTACTGCCAGAGAGGTTTCATACAGCAGTTAAGACTGCTTTCCATGATTACTCAGGGCACTTGGGGTTTGAGAGGATGCTGCAGATGATAAGGGAGAGGTTTTACTGGTCGAAGATGTTTCAGGAAATCAAGGCTTGGTGTGAGCAGTGTGAGAAGTGCTGCCTAAGAAAGACTCCAACTGCAGGCCTCAGGGCTCCCCTGGTCAGTATCCACAGCAGTGCCCCAATGGAGCTTGTGTGTGTGGACTTTTTGACTCTAGAGAAATTAAAGGGTGGCATAGAAAATGTGCTCATTGTCACTGACCACTTTTCCCACTATGCCCAGGCCTATCCCACTAAAGACCAAAAAGCCTGTACAGTGGCTAAAGTACTGTGGAGGAACTTCTTCTGTCGGTTTGGATTCCCAGCAAAATTGCATGCAGACCAGGGGCATAATTTTGAATGTGCTGTTGTGAAGGAGCTGTGTAAGTGCGCTGTGTAAGACACACACAACCCCCTACCACCCCCAGGGCATCGGGACCACTGAAAGATTCAACCGGACCCTCATGGACATGCTGGGGACATTAGAACCTCATTTGAAACCCCGATGGCATAAGTATGTGGATGCAAAGACACATGCTTATAACTGCACCAGACATAATTCAATTGGGTACACACCATACTACCTGATGTTTGGTAGACATCCCTGGCTCCCTGTTGACCTGATTTTTGGGCTTTCCACCACCAATGAGCCATGTGGATACAGTGAGTATGTCCAGATCCTGCATGACTGTCTGTCATAAGCCTACACGCCGGCTAATCAGGCTTCCTGGCATGCTAAGGGACAGCAGAAAAAGTACTATGACCAAAAAGCAAAGCGTCAAGTGTTCAGCCCAGGGGACAGAGTCTTGGTCAAAGTATGTCATGTAGAGGGGCAGCAGAAACTGGGAGACAGATGGGAGTCACACTCATACATTGTGGTAAAGAAGCAACCCAGCATACCTGTGTATGTGGTGAGAATGGAGAATGGTGACACAGAGAGGGTGGTCCACCGCAACCTTCTTACACAGTGCATGTTTCTTCCAGTAGAGCACTCTGATGCAATGACAGCTGAGGGAGTTGAGTCAGACATGGAGGACTTGGAGGTGGATGACACAGAAGAAGTTGTGGAAGGAGACTTACCTGGGCCTAGTCTGGTTAACACCAGACCATATCACAAGTGAAATATGGTCTGGAATCCGCCTATTGAATTTCTCATAGGGGAGGTGTGGTTTACGATTGTCAACGGACGTTTATTGGACATTGCGAATGTCTATCATTTGGCATATACGTAGCCCATGGTCAATCATGGCAGTTGTACCCGGTGACGTAGTTAGAGCGACGAAGAAGACAAAGAGGCGAAGAAGAGAAGATAGAAGTAGATTGATATTAAACAGTAATACACAGTGGCACTGTTACAACCACAGTAGGCACAGGAATAGTCATAATAGCAGTAATATTAGCAAATACTTACCATTTATAGGTCAGATGCACTTCGTCTACGACGATGCCAACCAGGTTGGTCCTGTAAACAGCGGTGGCTAGCATGTCCTCTCACTTAGCGCTTAGCCAGGCCTCGGGACTGCTGAACAGAAGCTGGTACCGGCAACTCTTGATAGCATTTTCCTGCTCTGGACCAAACTGTGCCGCAGAAATCCCGAGATCGCCTGCCTCCTTTACCCAGTCTTCCACCAAGGCAGTCAGTGGCGAGACTACCGCAACGACCGGGGTTTGGCTAAACCCCATCTGCTTAGCCACTAAGGGGGCTAGTTGGTAAATGAGACTTTTACCAAACCCTGTCGGGAGCAAGGCAAAGGCATCTGTCTTCGTGTCAACGAAAGACTGTAACGCCAAACGCTGTTCTTTTTTTAAAACAAACTTTCGCTCTAAACTATTCAGAGCAGTGTCTAAAGCTTGATCGAAAGTTTGGTTTGTATCGCTCGCCGCCATGTTAAATGTGATCCGTAAACAGTCCCAAATAAACTACAAGCTTCCGTTTGTCGAGTAGTACGCGTCACCGTCTTTCCACCCCTCTCCACTCTCTGATTGGCTCCCTAACTCAGGCGAGCCTTTAGACCATAGTTTCCATGCTGTCTTTTCAGATCGGAACGATTGTGCAAAGCAGCATGGGATTTCCCAGGCTAACCTGGGCCCACAAACAGACTGGATGAACATGCAGGAGTGGAGGAATTGAAGATGGAGGTAAGACAAATGAGTTAAGGAGGGGAGGATAACACAACAATCAGTGACACCAACTCACTTCAAGGGCCCAGCATTCCAAAGAGGAACCCACTGTAGGGACAGCGGCCATGCCTGTAACCATGGTAACCCTTTCACAACCAGTTTGAAACACACCCATCTCTGTACTTGATGCCATGCTTTATCTCCTCCCCTTCCTCTGACTCTTTGTAACGGTACTGGATCCAGAGGATACCAGATACCAGGTACAGTGACATCATGATTGCTTTAAATCAGCGAGGGAAACGAATTCCAATCTCTCTGGCCATGGATGTCCTCTCTGGCCATGGATCCGCTCTCTGGTGGATTCCACGTGTGAAAGAGAGAAGCCGATGCATTTGGCGCTACAGAAGGACAGAGAACAAAGAACCAGCTATTGATACTGGACTTTAGCCAAAGTTCAATGTATTTGACCTTCGCAGAGTTGTAATAATAACTGAACTGGTTAGTTACTGCAGCCCATGCAGTGTTTCAAAGAGAAAAGGCGACCGGATCCCTTTTCCAATGCTGACGAATTATAAACAAGATTCCTTCCAGATCATCGGATGACCGAGGACCTCCAGCTGATGGGCTGAAGGAACAAAACCGTCTTCTTCCCGGATCTGCGTCCCACGCTATCCCGGATAACAGAAGGCACTTCCAATCGCTAATAAGAGCGATCACCCCGAGTAAGGAGCAAAACAGTCTTTTTCCCGAATCAGAGAAGGCACACTTCCAATCGCTAATGAGTAAGGCTGGCATCTGGGCAAAGTTGTTAGTTTTACTTGTAGCTAGTTAACGTGAACAGTGTTGTTTATTTGAATTCATTTATGATTTTAAATGTACGCATTTTGATTCACATGAAAATCAGTCTTAGACCGTGTGTTGTTGATTTACTTTGTTTACTATCTGTTTAGTTAGATTGTGCATGCACTCTCTTTCTCGCTTTTTAACCGAGGCTAGTTCAAACTCCAGATTCCTTTGTCTTAATTTTCACGCGCTCTCCTTGTAGGCGCAGTCTGGCACGGCTCGTGCATTCCATTCGCATTACACACACACACAACCACATGATTTTCCCTATCACATTTTAACATTATTATCGCCTTGTTACTCACTGGCGGAGCATAGGCCATCGACCACAAGCCTCCATCTTTTTCGATTTAGGGCAGCTTTCTCCAATTTCGCCCAACTTAGACCTTCATTCCTCATCTCTGTCTCTACACTCCTCCTCCATGTGTTCCTGGGTCTACCACGCCGGCGCTTACCAGACAGGTTCCATGTTAGTGCCTGCCTGGTAATGTGGTCTTTCTGCTTCCTAAGCATGTGCCCAATCCATGTCCACTTCCTTCTGCTAATTAGCCTCCCCACTGGTTCCTGGTCAGTCATCCTCCATAGGTCCTCATTGCTGATCTTTTCTGGCCACCATATCCTAAGAATCCTTCTCAGACATCTATTGATGAATGCTTGAACTTTTCCAAGCATGGCTTTGGTGGTCTGCCACATTTCTGATCCATAAAGCAGTACTGACTTGACACTGGAGTTAAAAATACATAGCTTTGTTGTTGTCGAAATATCTCTGGCTTTCCATACCTTGTGCAAGATGTTAAAAGCTGTTCTGGCTTTCCCGATTCTGGCTTTGACATCATCCTCAGTGCCTCCGCTTGTACTAACTATGCTTCCCAGATAAGTAAAAGTTGGAACTTCCTCTATATTTCCTTTCTCCAGCAGTAGAGGGTCCTTGTTGCTGTTGTTAATCCTCATAAACTTTGTCTTATCCTTACTGACATATAACCCCAGTCTTTTTGCTGTCTCCTCCAAGCACCTGATCTTCTCTTGCATCTGACTACGACTGTGTGACAGTAGGGCAATGTCATCAGCACAGTCAAGGTCGTCGAGCTGATTCCACAGAGTCCACTGTATGCCATTTTTCCTTCCTACAGTGCATTCCCTCATTATCCAATCCACAGCTAGCAAAAATAAGAAGGGGGATAATAAATAACCCTGCCGAACACTAGGGCTGTGCGATGTCCCCTTAATTGGCATCGACGATGTTTACAGTGCAAACATCATGATGGACGATCATATCGTGGGGGGGGGGATTTTAATACCATATAATACAATATTTTATTATTATTATTAAGTATTAGATACTCATCCGAGGCTTTGGCACGTAAAGAAAAAAAAATTCCATTGTGCTGAGAATTGTGATACTATATCTCATAGCCTACTATCGCTTTAAATTTAGGCTACCTAATTTTCTATGTTTGATCTTCACGCCACAAAATCTGAGTTGATGGAAGAGATGGTGACAGAGATCGTGCCGTCGCTGTCAGGTGCTACAACACCCGGTCCGTCACATGCAAGGGGAAGAACCAGGTGACTGCGCCGCAGCAGTGCCTAAGAAAAAGAGAGGGTCTTTGGGCAGCCTTCTTGGGAAGAGAACAGCAGCTTCCATGCTTACTGATGAAGAAAAGTCTGAGGCAGAAATGACCATGTACCTGCAGGAAATTGTCATTGATGGGGGGAGGACCCACTGATGTGGTGGAAAAGGAACGAGAAAAGACTTCCATTAATGGCAAGATTAGCACGTAAATATTTGTGCATATGCGCCACCAGTACTCCATCAGAATGAGTGTTCAGCACCGCGGGTAGTATAGTTACCCCAATCCGCAGCTCATTAAAACCAGACAAAATAAACATGCTAGTATTTTTGGCCAGAAACCTCGACATTTAAACATGGTGACCATTGCCTGCACTGTTAACCCATTAGGTTAAATTGCTTCGGACTGCCTGCGTTTTCTTGATTTTGATTATTACTATCATTGTAATTTATTTACTTGTTCTTGTATTAACGCAGGCTCTCTCATTTTTTTTATCGCTGTTCTTTGCTAACTGAGTCGACTTCATGAATATTTGGTAGCTTTAATTTCACTGTAAAAAGTTAATGCCCGGCTACGTTAAACTTTGTGAGCGCATTTCGTGCTGCGCACGTTCCGGTTCTCTTCGTCTTGATCGTTCATCTTTAAATAAATATATGTTTACAAAATCATGTTCATGACTATTTATTTTATAGCATTTTTACAATAAAAAGTTAATGCCTAAGCCTGGTTAATGCCTAATGCCTAAATTAAATTGTGTAGGCTACCGAAGCGCATGCTTGTGCGTTCCTGTTAGACTTGATCTGTTGTTCAGCCTACTGTATCTTTTCACGAATACCGGTTCACAGAATCACCTTCATTCTTCCATTTGGTTTGACATCATGGCTTAGAGTGGACCATTTTGTGTCTGAAAGTAGGCCTATTTACCAGATTAAAGTTATTTGACTTCTGCCGAAGTCTGCACTTCACTGCCGTTTGATAAGGTGAAATATTTCCCGACTGTTAATAGTGGCTATTTGTTTGAACAACATGACAAATTTTACATTAAAAGTATAGCGTAGGCTAAAAAATGAAGTCAAAATTTATTATTAGTAGCATACTGTATTTGTGTAACCACGTTATGTTCACTAGCACGTCCCTGCACCATAGCCTACGTGAACAAGCGGTAATAGGATATTACTTTATAATGATTTATATAATTATGTATTTATATATAATTATATGTTATATAATATATTTATATATTAAACAAAACTAACTAACTAAACTAACAAAAAACTAACTTTTTAGGCTAAATAGGCCCAGATGATATATGCATGTTTATGACAGGAGGGGGCGTGGTATCACGATGGTGGCTCTCCATCGTGATGGATGACCACCATCGTCGATGGACAATGGCATCGTCTATCGGCACAGCCCTACCGAACACCTGTATTTACTTGAAACTTATCTGTTAATTTACCCTCATGTATAACCCTACAGGACATCCCATTGTATGTGTTCCTAATAAGCCTGATTAATTTTTCTGGAATTCCGTAATGCCTCAATAAAAGTTCCACAAAGTCTCTCTGTCAAGGCTGTCAAAAGCCTTCTGGAAGTCAATAAACGCTACATACAAGGATGAGTTCCACTCCATTGACTGCTCGATTATAATTCTGAGTGTTGCTATTTGGTCAATACATGATCTTTCCTTTCTGAAGCCTGCTTGATGATCTCTGAGCTTCTTATCTACCGCATCTTTCAAACGTTCCAACATTATCCTGTTTAGTACTTTACCGGGCACTGATAGTAACATAATACTTCTATGATTGCCACATACACTTTGATCGCCCTTCTTGGGTACCTTAACAAGATAGCCTTCCTTCCAATCATCTGGGACCTCTTCCTCCTCCCAAATCTTTTCTATTAAATGCCCCAGCATTAGCGATGATGTATCTGGTGCAGCTTTCAGGGCTTCTCCTGGAATTTCATCTGGACCAGCTGCCTTCCCATTTTTCAGCGCCAAGGTGGCCCTTCGCACTTCCTGTCTGGTTGGTGTATCACAGTTTACCGGGAGTGGGCTTTCTGCAGGCAGTATCTCTGCAGTGTCTTCAGGAGCAGGTCTATTTAGTAACTCCTCAAAATGTTCGGCCCATCTTTTGAGCTGATCCTCCTTATTTGTCAGCATATTTCCGTTCTTGTCTCACACTGGCCCACTATCCTGTTTGTATTTTCCAGCTAGTTTCTTGGTGGTGTCATAGAGCTCCTTCATGTTTTTTGTGTCGCTGCCTCCTGTGCATGCTTGGCAAGATCCTTGATGTATCTCCTCTTATCCTGTCGGACACAACTTTTAACTTCTTTATGTCACTCCAAATATTGCTGTTGGGCCTGGGACTTCGCTGCTCTTGTGCGACTTCTATTAAGTGTGTCTTTCTTCATCTTTCTATCCTCAATCTTCTTCAATGTTTCTGATGTTATCCAAGGTTTGTCATGTCGTTTCTTCTTTCCAACAATCTCTTCACAAGATTTGGTCCATACCTGTTTGATGTTTTTCCAGTCTCTCTCTATGATGTTACTGTCGTCGTCTTCTTTGTCATCCTGTAAATCCTGTAGTGCTTGAAACCTGTTTTGCAAAGTTACTCGGAAGGCATCTGCATAGTCTTTCTCCTGCAGTAGTCGGACGTTGTACTTGGTCCTGGTGTTCGCTGTCCGTTCGCATCTTTTAAGCTTAAGCCTTAATTTTGCCACCACTAGGTGATGATCTGATCCTGCATCTGCTCCCCTTTTCACTCTAACATCCAGCATTGTTCTCCAAAATTTACTGTTGATTCCAATATGATCTATCTGGTTTTCTGTTCTGTGGTCGGGGGACACCCATGTAGCCTTGTGGACATCTTTATGGGGAAAAATGGACCCACCAATCACTATTCCGTTATCCATGCAAAGGTCTGCAAACAATTCCCCATTCTCGTTAATCTGTCCAAGCCCATGCTTATCCATTATCTCCTCATACCCTATGTTGTTGGAACCAATTTTGGCGTTAAAGTCTCCCATGAGTACTGTAACTTCTCTCTCCCTCTTCTGGTCTAAAATGTCCTGCAATCTATTATAGAAATCTTCCTTTGCTGTATCCTCGGCATCGTTTGTCGGGGCATAGCACTGCACAACCCTTAACTTAATCCTACGATGTTTAGTCTTGAACAGAGCTGTGATGATTCTGGAACTGACTGGTTCCCAGCTGGTAAGGGCTTTCTGTGCCTCTCTAGATAACATAAATCCTACCCCCTCTGTATGGTGTGCATTCTCCTTCATATGGCCAGAGTAAAGAATTAGCTCCCCCGATGCAAGCCTCATTTGTCCCGCTTTAGTCCATCGCGTTTCATTCAGACCAAGCACCTGCAAATTATACTCTCTCATCTCCTCTCCTTAGTGATTGTAATTGCTTTACCTCCTTCATACATTGTTCTTACATTCCACGTTCCTATCCTGGTGATCGTCTTTGGTGATAGAATACTCGGCAGTGTAGATTCCTTTCAGCTTTGTCTACCCTGTGTCATACTTGCCCTTCCAAAAGAAGGCTCCTCCATCCAATCTTCGATCCGATTTCTTCTTCTAGTCGATGTTTCAGTAATCAAAATTATACCACTGAGTGGGGGATTGGCCCGGCCAGTTTCACCAGAGCCCCTTTAGCCAGCGCGTTTCAGAGTTATTCCACAGCCTGGCACGGCTCGTGCATTCCATTCGCATTACACACACACACAACCACGTGATTTTCCCTATCACATTTTAACATCCACTCACCCTATTACTTCTGATCACCATTAGTGCCTTAATTATCATACCAGGGACATCAGAAGCATTTTTAATGTGGGGGGGACACACTGGCAGTGGGGTCTGGGGGTCCTCCCCCCAAAAATTTTTAATTAATTAGATGCCATTTCCCAGTGGCGGCTCCTGAATTTTTTTTCAGGGGGGGCAATTTTCCCCCGTTATGTCTACATGGACCATAAATGTCCACAGGACTGAAGTAAATTGACCTAGGTAGCAAATCAATTGGCCGAACTTGTTTTTGCCTGGTAAATTCAGATATCAATATAGACAATATCTCTTCTCTCCACTAGGTGGCAACACTGAACAAGTTCTCATCTCATCTCATTATCTCTAGCCACTTTATCCTGTTCTACAGGGTCGCAGGCAAGCTGGAGCCTATCCCAGCTGACTACGGGCGAAAGGCGGGGTACACCCTGGACAAGTTGCCAGGTCATCACAGGGCCGACACATAGACACAGACAACCATTCACACTCACATTCACACCTACGGTCAATTTAGAGTCACCAGTTAACCTAACCGGCATGTCTTTGGACTGTGGGGGAAACCGGAGCACCCAGAGGAAACCCACGCGGACATGGGGAGAACATGCAAACTCCACACAGAAAGGCCCTCGCCGGCCATGGGGCTCGAACCCGGACCTTCTTGCTGTGAGGCGACAGCGCTAACCACTACACCACTGTGCCGTCCTACTGAACAAGTTAAAGGTGGCAAACTAAGGTAGCCTAGTAAACTAGACCCACCCGCCTAGTGGCCAAAAATATTTTTGCCTACGAGTGGCAAATATTCACATTTAGTCTGGCTTGCCAGGCTAAAACTAAGGAAGATTCATTGTGAAGCCTTCAAAGCAAAACATTTGGCATCACAATCAATTAATATTATATTACTCATTTATTTTCTCATATTTTTCCAGTATTCTATAATAAGTAGACACAAATTCTTAATTATAAACATATTCTAATTTCTTCATTCTAAAGAATGCAATTAAAGTGGCAGGATATAAATCCAAAACAAGTGTTTATTTAAGTTTTGAAAAAGATGAAGAAAAGCATAACCATCAAACAAACATGTGCAGCTTAATTATATGTTTTTTTTTTATATGGAATTGCACCATTTTAACAACAAATAATAATTCTAAATAAATTCTGCAGTTTTTTTCCCAAGAATTCCTCCAGAAAGCCATGCCTTAAAAGGAAATTTAAAGTATTACAAGCATGTCAATGAACACAAAAGGCTTTAGTTATTTAGCTATATACACACAAGGTTACACAAGGTTTTGTAGTCAGTGCAACTTGGCTTAACAAGTTGGAAAAAAGATAAGGTGCTGCTGGCTCCAATGAACACATACTGTACAATATATAAAAACTGAAAATATGCTTAATTTACACCAAGTCAGAGAGAACTTGAGGCTACTGAAATATTCCAAGCATGGCAATGTTAAACTGCCATTGGTAAAACAAAAACATGGCAATGTTAAACTGCCATTGGTAAAACAACTGCCATTGGTAACACACACACATACACACAAAAAAACCTTTTGCCTAGTAAATTCAAATATCAGATATCACTGTACCGTCTGCTGTGCTACTTCCAGGGTGGAAGAGAACACAAGGGTAGCAAAAAAGAGCATTGACTACATCACAGCCAGCTAGCCAAGTTTTCCGGTGGTACCAGTTCTTGTTAAAACCTCTTGAGTAGGTCTTCTCCCCCTTCGTAGACACTTGCTTGATGTTTAAATTCGGTCTAGGAGGTCCTAGCTGTTTGATTGCCGTTTTCTCCTCATTGGTACGACGACTAAAGGGAACTTCTTTCAGAGACGCTATCGTATTGTTGCACTCAACACTCGCCATCTTCTTCATAGAATGTTCACACATTTCCCGCGCAAGTTGCGTTTTCCAGCCCAAAATTATGTTCAAAACCCGCCAAAATGCACTTAAAACCGCCCAATCTGGCAACACTTGCGCGGCGCAACAGGCGTATGACGTAAGCACGCTGCTTGTGCGAGCACATAAAACCTAATAGAAAATGCATTGGGAGCATGATTTTCGAAAAAAATGTACGTACCATTACTGTCAATGGGAGATTTTGGGGCAAATCTGAACCTGACAAAAATCGCACCAAATTTGACTATTTTAGAGATTCAACAATAAGTCCTCATTCAACTAGTCCATATATTCATCAGCCTGTTTTTAAACCCACTGCTATGCCTAAGATAATGAGATGAATGTGACACAATGACTTTATGGGTGCATTTTACTTTTTATTTTGTGTTTCCTTTTTTATTTAGATTTACATGTAACACAACATGCCACTGTGCCAAGCAATAGTGACACTCAACTGTATGTTTAAAAATAAGAATATTCATAATTTCACACAATGAACAGGCATGACATGGCATCATGCAAACTTCATAACACAAAATCACACTGTGTCAAGCAACGGTGACACATAAAAAATAACTTCACACAATGAACAGGTGCAATTTTGTTAACCACCAACAGTGACTTTAGTGGGTGCATTTTACTTTTTTCTGATTTAGTGATACTCATAACAAAAATGACATGGCATCATGCAGTCTTCATAACACAAAATTACACTGTGTCAAGCAATGACACATAAAAAATAACTTCACACTAGGGCTGGGTTCAAAAGATCGATTCACAATCCGATATCGATTCACGTTCAAAAAATACGAGATCGATTAAAAAATGTGTGGATCGATCTCTTCCAGGTGGCTATAGGCACTATTTTCTCGACCGCGCAAGGACCGCTATAAAAAGCGGGTGCCGGAAAACGAAACCGAAACTTAAGAACGCGAGATGGCTGAAGCTGCACAGCTAAAATTACCGCCTGGCCTGAAAGCTGATGTATGGCATTACTTTGGATTCAAACGTTACGAAGACAGAGACAAAGTCGACAGAACAAAAGCAGTGTGCAAACTGTGCCACATAGAGGTAAAATATAGTGGCAATACAACCAATCTCCGCAACCACTTATCCAGGCACCACGCCGACACAGTTTCAGCTAAACCTGTGGCGAATCAAACTGCACTGGAGAAGGCATTTGGTGTTAAATTACATGCACAAACACACATGGGGCTGTTCCTGTCAATAGGGACAGTTTTTACTTTAAAGTGACAATCCAGCAATATCCAAGTAAATCGATATCGAATCGGATCGTGACCTTATGAATCGGAATTGAATCGATCCAGGAAATCTGGATCGATTCCCAGCCCTACTTCACACAATGAACAAGTGTCAGTTTTGTCAACCTACATGCAATGGTGGTACTACAGTAACATTTACAGATTAGTATAACAAATAGATTTATAGATAGAACTCCTTCTTACATTGGTGCCACCATAATTTCTACCACTTCATAACTTTTATCCCCCTTTCCTTCACAATCCACCTGGAATAACATCCATCTCTCTCCATTGCCTTCCTTTCTACTATTCCTTCCCCATACACTGATTTCCCATGTTACTTTCCAGAAAACTGGCAAAGACCAGACAAAACAAGTTCTTCAAATCACAAAAGGGAATCAATAAATAGCATCAGAGCAGACTTGACCTCATTCTTGGCATTACAATAAGGTAGGCCTACTGGGTTTGAATTAAATGATAGCTAACATTAAGCTAGCTGATACATCTAACATTGACTAGCCAGCTAACTTTCCATTGGGACAAAAAAAAAAACACCTCTGTCCTGTGGGGAAATTTTGACTCACTTTCCGCTTCTTTGTAAAGAATTTCCTTATGCCCATTGTGTCTGGAGAGGGAGCAAATACTGCAAACAATTCATCATCAACCAAGAATACCCCATTAGGCTAAGCTTATTTCATTGTTTAGTTGAACATTAATTTAACGTGGCCTAGGGTTAATTTTGAGGGCATATAACAAAAGAATAAGGTTTTAGCAAAAGCTAGACATTGTGAGGTGGCAATGGGGCTGATGTTCCCTCCCCCACTTTCAAGCAGCTGCACCAAAACGTCTCTGCTTGCACTGAGATTCACTTCACCTGCGCGCGGTGAGTTGTTGTAGGTAACGCCAGGAAAACCCGGAGTGGATTTTCAGTGGTATGTGTATTCTCTTATCAATCAAGTGGAATGGATTCTTTCACAAAGCAATAGAAACAGAAGCAATAGAAACGGCGCTGGGTGATCTAATATTTTAAGTTAAATGTGTGCGTGTGTGTGTGTGTGTGGGGGGGGGGGGGGGGGTGTCCAGATGAAGAATTATGAAATGTGAGTGGCGATAAGTAAAAGTTGGAACTTGCTGTGCCGCAAGTAGAATGCATATTCCGTGGGAATAGTGTGGGGTGAAATATTCTTTCAATCAATTGTTTTACGTCATTTAAGTTATTTTCTCACCAGGTCACATATTTTGAATGCCTTAGTTAATGTGCATGTGCCATAATGTATTATTTTGACACAGTAGATTTATTCATTTAATTATTTTTGTACATGAATATCATTTCTAAAGGGAAAAATGTTTTTGTACCGTATATGGATCTGAAAGGGTGACGGAGCCAGCAGCCAATAAAGTGTCGACAAGTCTCAGCCACAATCCAGAACCCCTGTCTCCGGTGCTTCATTCTCTCCCCACTCATCACCCCATCACAACAATAAAACACAACGCAGAGTACCTGGGTGTGTAGGGAGGCTTCAGCATGTCAGAGATGGTTACACATACGTTCATCTTAAGAATGTTCTTTAATTCACAAAGGTTCCTGAAACCCTTAATAACTAAAGTAGCATGTAAGGTTGTGCTTATTTGAGTTACTATAGAATTCCTTGAGACAGTAATGAACTAGTTCCAGAAGGTGGCAATAATACCAGCTGCTGTAAAACTCCAAAGAAGATGTTTGCTGTGCAATACCTGGAAAACTACAACTACCACTAAAAACAAGTAAAGTAAAAGTGGACTATTTCTCAAAATAAAACAAAAATAAACTTGCGCACTTGTAAAACTAACTAAAATGAAACTGAAAAAAAAACCCGTCAAAAGACTAAACAAAAATGAAAACTAATGAAAATTTGAAAACTATAATAACACAACAGATTGTTATTAGGGAAATTTGTCTCCTGCAAAACAGTCAAACACACAGCTCCACAGACAAACACATACCCACCCATCTGGTAATTTACAGAGGTGGCCATAATGAGCAAATTGCATGGGTTTTTATCAAAGATGAACAGATCGTTTGCTTTATAGATTTACACAAATGTTATCCAGAGTGATCACATGCTTAGACATTTTTTTGTTACAGCAGAACAAGTGTAGGCAGTACAACAGCTGGTATTCAATAGGAAAATAATGGATGCTTACGTGTGTGTTCATAAACACCTTTGGAGCACAAGCTATAATACAACGTAATCTATGCTCTATTTTATATAAGTCTGGCCAGCAGCAGCAGTTGCCCTAATTTACAGGTAATCCTGGAGGCAGGAAGGCAGAATAAATATTCCACTCCACCAGAACAGCTTCTCTTTCACTACGTTTGAAAAGGTCAGACTGCAGGAAGAAAGTTGTGCTATTGTTTATTCAAAACATTTCATTGAGCTTGTCAGGTTCAATGTTGAATAAGAATCATGTTTTGAGGAACTGTTTGTCTGTTTGACATTTGCTGCAGGAGTCATTATCCTACATCTATATCCCTCTGAGCCACAGCCTTCAACCAACACAGTTGGGAGATTCTCACTTAGGCCATGTACATACGTAGCCGGGTATTTTTAAAACCGAACATTTTCCCCCCCTCCATTTATAAAAATGTTTTATCCACACCACCTCGTCTTCGAAAAAAATCCCTTCCACACATAACCGAACATCTGCGTTTTCAATCACATTCATAAGCATTCCAAACCTGTAGATGGCATTATTTCCCCAAATCCTACCCCCTAATCACATCAGCAGTAGTTGGGCTTCTAAAATTAAACATGTAAATAGCACCTGCACAATAATTAACGCTTTCAAGGCACTACTCCGATCCATTACTCTTTGTCCATGCTTAATCTGGCTTCTGCAGTAAACAAAGGTCGCACGTTTGACGTCAGGGCAGATTTGTTGTCATTTTTTTGGCGCAGATTGTGACGTTCTAAAACGCAAAACTCCGGTTATCTCTGTCTACACGAAAAGGCATACACGGAGTAGGGATGTCCCGATCCGATCACGTGATCAGAAATCGGGCCCGATCACATGGTTTCAGACTCGATCGGAATCGGGCATTGCCTCCCGATCAGGGATCGGATATATATCTATATAATATATTCTCATTTTTAACACATCAATAGCTATGCGTTGGCACAGAGTGAGAACAGACCTCTTGTCTCAACACAGCAACATCAACGCGTGCGGCATGACATCACTTTGTAGCGGAGACGCTATTGGTTATTGGCTGCCTGTTGCCGGCAAAGTTGAACACGGAAGCAGTTCGAAGCGGAAAGCAAAGCATGAGATCTTTTTTTTTTCGTTGGATGACAAAAGAAACGGGCTCAAACCTGAAAGGGTAGAAATGCTTGTTTTCATCAAGAAAAACGTTCATTTCCTTAATTGAAATTACTGTACACCACTGTGAGATTTATTCTTAAAAGCAAATTACCAGCACTGTGGCACTTTATTTTTTTTTTTATTTGTTTACATTCCTGCCAGGTATTTTAAGGTTATTTTTTTAATTTGTTATTTATTGTTCAAACTGCCTCACGTAAGTGCTCTGTTTGCTAACGGAGTTGTTGGATGTTAAAATAAGGTGTTAAATAAAAAATGAGGAACATCCTGGATCCGTTTCTTTCCTCGTCTTTATTTTTTATGGATTATAAGAAGTATCGGATTGGGACTCGGTATCGGCAGATACTCAAAATCAAATGATCGGTATCGGATCGGAGGGCAAAAAAACCTGATCGGGACATCCCTAACACGGAGTTTTCAAAAATCTTCACTTTGCCCGGAGTTTTTTTAAATATTCGTTTTTGATGTGTTTTCATGTGGATGACAGGCCAAAACGTAGAAAAATATCTTTGATTTAGCAGATACCCGGCTACGTGTGGACGGGGTCTTAGTCTTTTGTACAACTCCAATTGTTATCTGATAGCTACTAGAACTGAATTTGTAAAATGTAGAGCTTAAATGTTTCGCAAAATACTGATGTTTAGTTAGTTACATTTGGGTAATACAGTATCCTAACTCAGAGTAAAATTACCTTGAATATAGGTTAATTCTTTTTATTACATTATTAATCAAATATTGTTTGATTTTAAGTCATTTCAAGCATGAAATTGTTTTGTTCTAGTGGCAAATAATTTTGCTTATTAAGTGTTTATTTCTACAAATAATTGATAAAAATTAGCTGCCAATAGAATAAGATAATTTCACATTAAAATTAGCATACATGTCTAGAAATAGGCTTAATGGTAATACAGCATATTTGTTATATAATCTTATAATGAGAAATATTAGGTATCTTTACTCAAGATATCTTCATTTTCTGAGATATAGTTTTTTTTGCAGTGAAAGCAACAAATATAGAAGCAACAATTTTATACATAAGTACCATGTTTGGCTGATTTAAAGTGAAACTTTTACATTAATTTTCTTTATTTGCAAATTCTTAATTTAACACCCTGATTCTGTTAATGAGGTCTTTAACACTATAAACAAAATAAAATAGATAAATACATCCTTGGAAGCGAAAATATCTTGAATATACTGCAGTTTATGTTTAGAAATCCAGGGCTGTGAAAAAGTATTCCCCCAGCGGTGATTTCTTCCATTTTTGCTTATTTGTCACATTTAAATGTTTTAGGTCATCGAACTAAGTCATAAGATAAAGACGATACAAGTAAATACAAAATGCAGCTTTTAAATGATCACATCACATCACATTATCTCTAGCCGCTTTATCCTTCTACAGGGTCGCAGGCAAGCTGGAGCCTATCCCAGCTGACTACGGGCGAAAGGCGGGGTACACCCTGGACAAGTCGCCAGGTCATCACAGGGCTGACACATAGACACAGACAACCATTCACACTCACATTCACACCTACGGTCAATTTAGAGTCACCAGTTAACCTAACCTGCATGTCTTTGGACTGTGGGGGAAACCGGAGCACCCGGAGGAAACCCACGCGGACACGGGGAGAACATGCAAACTCCGCACAGAAAGGCCCTCGCCGGCCCCGGGGCTCGAACCCAGGACCTTCTTGCTGTGAGGCGACAGCGCTAACCACTACACCACCGTGCCGCCCTTTTAAATGATCATTTATTAAAAGTAAAAGGGTTAATCACAACCTGCATCACCCATGTGAAAGAGTAATTGCCCCCTTAAACCTAATAACTGGTTGGGCCACCCTTGGTGGAAACAACTGCAATTAAACATTTGCAATAACATAGAAGGAGTCTTAGGCTACATCCACTCGACAACGGCAACGAGATTTTTTTTTAAAATATCGCGTCCACATGGGCAACGGATCAGTAAAATTTCAGGTACATATGGCAACGCAATGCTTGCTGAAAACGATGCAATACACATGCCACACCACTACGTGCGCTGTAAGACGGTCCCATTGGAGACACCAGAACAATAGAAGAAGTAGACGCATGCGCATAAACCCCTTCTTCTGTAGCATTAGCCACATAAAGTTTTGATTATTAATCAGTAGTGTAAAACAAAAGACGCAGAAAGAGGAATGAATGGGGGTAGATGGAAGCCGGTACGCCAACATTCTGATATCCTCCAGAATTCTTTAGTGGTCCGGAATAAATTGAATGCTACACATTGATGGATTACTTTGTTCTTCTACGCCCTTTTTGAGGAATGTATTGTCGGACTTAAACCAACATCTGAAGAGGTGAGATCGCTCCTTTTTTTTCCCTATGTTTGCTGGCGGGATTGTTTTTGGAAAGCGTATGGGCGGTGCGCGGTTTGGTACTGCTTCCGCAGTGTTTGGACTAAAGACTCTGCCCTAAGGGCTATTCTCTCACTCTCTCTCTCACTTTGCACCATTACACAATAAATATTCACAGTGAAAATATTTTGTAAGTGCGTTTCATGAACCAAGTTATAGGATTTGTTGACAACTTGCATCGAGTTCATTACACTTCTACCTGGCGTGAAGCACTGACAGTCATGTGGTTGTGACGTCATCGTAAACAAATCCGTTCTACTCATCCAGACGATTTCGCAACGGCGCCGTTGCCAGATTTTTTTCACTCTGGAACCCATTCTCAAAAGATTTCATTTTGGGGCACCCAAAACACCGGTGCCGTGTGGACGCCAGGCCAAAACGATAAACAATTTTATCAGATTCACCTGAATCCGTTGCCGTGTGGACAGGGCCTTACATTGCTGTTGATGTATTTTTGCCCACTCTTCTTTGTAGAATGGTTTCAATTCAGCCACAGTGGAGGGTTTTTGAGCATGAACTGCCCATTTAAGGTCTTGCCACAGCATTTCAATTGGATTCAAGTCAGGACTTTGAATAGGCCACTCCAAAATCTTCAATTTATTTCTTTTGAGCCACTCAGAGGTGGACTTGCTTGTGTGCTTCAGATCATTGTCCTGCTGCATAACCCAGCTGTATGTGAGCTTTAGGTCACAAACCGATAAGCAGACAGACATTCTTCTTCAGGATTTTCTGGTTGAGAGCAGAATTCATGGTTCTATCAATTATGGCAAGTCATCCAGGTCCGAAAGCAGAAAAGCAGCCACAGACCATCACACTACCACCATCGTGTTTGACTGTTGGTATGATGTTCTTATTTTGGAATGCTGTGCTAGCCTTATGCCAGATGTGCTGGGACCCATGTCTTCCAAAAAGTTCTATTTTTGACTCATCAGTCCACAGAATATTATCCCAAAAGTCTTGGGGGTCATCAAGGTGCCTTTTTTGGCAAATGTGAGATGAGCCTTTTTGTTTTTTTTTGTTCAGCAGTGTTTACACGTGGATTAAGCATCAAATTAAACATCAAGTTTAAATTGAACCCAATTATCAATTAAATTTGCTTAACTGTTTGACTGATTGAGGTTAATTGGTTGATTGGTTGAGGGGGTAATTAGTTTTTCAAATCGGGCCAGGTAGGGTAACTTTTTTCCATCAATAAATGAAATCATCATTTGAAAACTGCATTTTGTGTTTACTTGGGCTATCTTTGTCTAATATTAAAATTAGTCTGATGACATGAAACATTTAAGTGTGACAAATATACAAAACCAGAACAAATCAGGAAGGGGCAAACACTTTTTCACAGCACTGTATCAATTTAGCACAATGATTAAAACAGCATGATGATTAAAGCATAATTTAAAGGGAACTTGCATATGTTCACTGTAATAGGAAATACTATTTCAATACAAATTTTTACTATATTCCAGAGATTTTTATTTGCTAAGATGTTATTTCTTGCAGTGAAGGGCATCAGAATGTGAGAATTGTGTTGCAAATAAAATAAAAATTTAAATGTGAAGGCAAAATCATTTATTTATTTGTATTGCTTCCAAACAACTGCATCCAGCATTCCAAAGTCTCGTTTTCTTGATATACATGCTAAACCATTTCACAGGCAAATGTTTACATCTGAATAGTCACCCTCTTTTGTCTAGTACATACTAGGGAAAGAGCAATGAGAAAAGATGGCATGAAAGAGAAGTGCTGTTTCTTTCCCTTGCAGAGGAAGTGTATTCAATAAGTTCTCTCTATGGTATAACAGTGCATACATGATGAGCAAGATGTGCTGAACTACATTATGTTCACATTGCCCCTCTTCTAACCCTTCTCCCTATCTTGCTCGTGATGTATTGCCCTGGCGTTACTGTTAGATGGAGGGCTGGGGTGCTCATTAAGATTGTGGCAGATAGAGCAAATGGGGAAAAGGAAAACAGCACAGATGAAAAGGCGAGAACAGGGAAAAGATAAAGCGTTTGCTTTTTGGAATCGTTCCACCTCATTGTTTTCAACCTTCCTTTTGTTCTTTCTCAAATGCAGTCGTTACTGTCCCAGCCTTCAGTGTCCTTGTTGAATCTTATTACTATGTTTTCTGTACTTGTTTTAGGTGCTCATGCTAAGCCGACAATACAAAATGGAGTCTAGTTCAGTGTTAGTTTGGCTGTTTAGTGAATGGACTTGAATTCACCATTAAATTCTAATCAGAAATACTGTGCATATATCAGTACTTTATGTAGAATAAATTCACTGCAAAAATTACATCTTAGAAAGTAAAAATATCTTTTGTTAAGGGTGGCGAGATGTGGCGAGTTAGGATCCAATAGCAGAACACAAACCAGAAAATACAATGAATAAAAAGTGATTTAAAGTCCAAAAAGAGTCAACAAACAAAAATAGCAAAAATAATCCAGACAACAACGAGGTAGACAAAGTGCTAACATGAAAAAAAAAAAACCCATGAAAAATAGTTCTGACAAAACCTGGAGACAAAAAACATGGTGCAAAAAACATGAAAAACTGACAAAACGTGAGTGCAAAAAACTGTGGCTAAGACTAGGCAAAACAGAGAGCAAAAATACAGGAAGCAAAAAATGGCACAGAGACAACATGAGAAACAGACAAGACATTCTGGCAAAGTCCCCTTCTGAGACCGGGCTATTTATACACAGCAGAGCAGACCAGGAAGTGAATGCCAGCAAGATGGAAGTCCCATCCTGGATCCGGATTGCGCTGACCTGGGAGATAGTAAATCTCCGGAATGGAAATCCGGGGCGGATCATGACAATCTTTATACTCAAGAGTATAGTAAAACACATCTAGACAATTATAGTAAAATTAATGTAGCTGTACTGCCCTCACCAAGGTGTAGCAACCCTAACTAGGCAGTGAGCTAAACTCTCATACAGTCTTGATTGGGATTTTATTCTGTTTCTCAGACAATGAGACAGTGCTTGAGACAAGATCTTAGCCCGTACTGAGACCATATAGAGCAGGGGTGCCCAAACTGATCCATAAAGGGCCGTGTGGCTGCAGGTTTTCATCCCAGCCATGCAGCAGCACACCTGACTTGGCTCATTCAATCAACTGAACTGTCTTCACACAGTCAAATACTTGCAGCCACACCCACCCTTGATTAAAGGGTGGGTGTGTCAGTTGATTGAATAAGCCAAATCAGGTGCGCTGCTGCATGGCTGGAATGAAAACCTGCAGCCACATGGCCCTTTATGGATCAGTTTGGACACCCCTGATATAGAGAGTGAAACTAGAATAGAAAACAAAGGAGTAATACAATTAGCTAAGTTTCCACCTCCTATTAACATTACACTGTGTAAACATACTTCAAAATCACATTAGAGGTCCAGGTTGCTGTTATTGCATTATCATTACAGCAGGCAAGTGCCTAGCATAGCAAAAGAATAACACAGACTAGCATCACACATTAACTCAATATTTCCCCATTTTTAACAACATGTACTCAAAAATATTCATGAATTTACATCAAGCTAATAAAGACTGATACATACAGACAATGCTTCTGCTGGAGTATCAAACATGAGAAAAGGACGATTAACTATTCTGATGAATCAGCAAAATTCACCAGCCTACTATGGCTACGTTCACACTGCAGGCTGAAGTGACTCAAATCCGATCTTTTCGCCCATATGTGACCTGTATCCGATCTTTTATTGACAATATGAACGACACAGATCTGATTTTTTCAAATCCGACCCAGGCCGTTTGGATATGTGGTGCTAATTCCGATTCCTATCCGCTCTTTTCATATGCGACTTCAGTCTGAACCGCCAGGTCGCATTCATCCGACTTACACGTCATCAACAAGCCACAAACGTCACTATTCTGCGCTGAAGTAGGCGGTGGGTCTCTCAAAAAAAGTTACAACAACATGGCGCATAATCACGGGCGCAGATAGAGGGGGGGACGAGTCATATTTAAATTCACCTCGTTCGGTCCCCCCCACTTATAGGGAGGAAAAAACGTTTATGCCGTCTTTCTTTGCATAAGGCAAACCTCATGGAAAAATCAAAAGACTAATTACCATTCGGTTTATTGAGGTGCACGGCAGTGTATACATATAGTTGCAACAACTCACATAAAACAAAACAAAGACTGATATTCGGTTGGTTGAGCTGCGCAGACTGCACAGGTTGCGAGCTCGAGCTTGGTTGCTATGGTTACTAACAACAAGTTTGACAGGCATATCGGGGTTGGGGTTGGTTTGCTGGCAGCTTTGTCCCCCCCCCCCAGTTCAAAAAATGTATCTCCGCCCCTGCGCATGACATCAATGCGAGGGACGCTTCGGGCTGTGAAGGTTCTGAATCTTCTCAATGGAAGGACGCAGAGGTTAGGGAGCTGATTTCCATTTGGGGGGATGCAGCTATTCAAGCTAGATTGGATGAGTCATACCGCAACCGGGCGGTTTTACTTCCGTAAACACTGGCCATGCTCACTGCGTGTGACTTCATCGTATCCTGCAATGCGCATGCGGAACACTTTTAGGTCGCTTTTCGTTCATACTGAGGATCACATACAAGTCGCATATATTTGTTAATGTGAACGACCTCACAAAAAAATCGGATTTCACAAAAAAATCGGAATTGAGCATTAAGCCTTGCAGTGTGAACGTAGCGTATGTTCAACATGTGATTAACTTCCTAAACTTCCTTTACAGGTCAACTTCCTAACGCCCCACTTCCTTTCCAGCAATGGTTCTACGTGTCAAAATAAGAGTCAGCATGAAACTGAAAGAAAACATGAAATAAATGTGCAAAATCAAACTTAAAACGCCTGAAGGGCAGAACATCTCATCTCATCTCATTATCTCTAGCCGCTTTATCCTGTTCTACAGGGTCACAGGCAAGCTGGAGCCTATCCCAGCTGACTACGGGCGAAAGGCGGGGTACACCCTGGACAAGTCGCCAGGTCATCACAGGGCTGACACATAGACTACGTTCAGACTGCACCCTGAAACGACCCATATCCAATTTTTTTGCCCATATGCGACCTGTATCCGATTTGTTATTGACAATCTGAACGACACATCCGATTTTTTCACATGCGACCCAGGCCGCTTGGATATGTGGTCCTAATTCCGATGCATATCCGATATTTTCACATGCGACTGCAGTCTGACCGGACAGGTCACATTCATGCGACCTACACGTCATCAACAAGAGACAAACGTCATTATTCTGCGTTGGCTAATCCTGCCTCTCTGGTGGAAAACAACAACATTTGTACAGTTTTCAGAATTTAAATAGACTTTTATAGAATTGATCAAGCTAATGGTGGATTTGGTAGGGACCTGGATGTTTATCTGTTAGCCTGATTAAATAAAACAGTTTCTATAACTGATTTATAACTTAAACCATCCTGTATTACAAGATTATAAGATTGTTTTGGAAATTTCCAGTAATTTGACACCTTCGGTCTCATTAGTCTGCTGTTAATCAGATTATTGTGTGAGTTCCGCCGCCGCCACAAAAACCACATCGCCAGGTCTCGCCTCATCTCCATAGCAAACTGCACTGGTGTTTATGCACCTTGAGCCAGCGCTGAGAGAAGTTGCAGAATTCAGCTGGCTATAAACAATCTAAATAAATATTTATAAAAATGTAGAAAAAGTTTATTAATATGATGAAATAAATATGTGCAAATTATTAAGCCTGAATTAAGAGTTTGGTAATACAGCGGCCGTATCCCAAATGACTGCCTACTGAAGCTCGAGTGCACTATATAGAGTTTAAAAATCCATTACTTCCTAGTAACATGTAGTGCACTTACAGTATATAGAAATTAGAGAGACATTTAGGAGTCAACCCTCGTTACCAGGCTACACGTTTTCATTTCAGTTCAGAAACAAAAACACACACGAGACCTCACACTTTAACACTAACCAGATAATTAAACAAACAAAAAAAATCATTAAACTTGAAGAGTGCGCTTTTTTTTGTTTACGTATTACGTAGATGTGCTTATTACGTGTCAATTTGCGCATGCGGGACACTTTTGGGTCGTTTTCCGTTCATATTGGAGATCGCATACAAGTCTCATATAATTGGTAATGTGAACGGCCTAACAAAAAAATTCGGATTTCACAACAAATCGGATATGGGTCGTTTCAGGTTGCAGTCTGAACGTAGTGATAGACACAGAGAACCATTCACACTCACACAGTCAATTTAGAGTCACCAGTTAACCTAACCTGCATGTCTTTGGACTGTGGGGGAAATCAGAGCACCCGGAGGAAACCCACGCGGACACGGGGAGAACATGCAAACTCCGCACAGAAAGGCCCTCGCCGGCCACGGGGCTCGAACCTGGACCTTTTTGCTGTGAGGCGACAGCGCTAACCACTACACCACCGTGCCGGCCCGGGCAGAACAGTAGTATATTTATCAGCTGGGAGGTCCGTATCGTGAAATACCGTGACCGAGGTCTTGAAAGTACTGACCGATGCCCTCTGAGCCGAGATCAGTATTTAAGGCCGAGGTCACGGTATTTCACCATACGGACCGACCTTAAGCTGGTAAATTATCTCATCTCATCTCATTATCTCTAGCCGCTTTATCCTTCTACAGGGTCGCAGGCAAGCTGAAGCCTATCCCAGCTGACTACGGGCGAAAGGCGGGGTACACCCTGGACAAGTCGCCAGGTCATCACAGGGCTGACACATAGACACAGACAACCATTCACACTCACACAGTCAATTTAGAGTCACCAGTTAACCTAACCTGCATGTCTTTGGACTGTGGGGGAAACTGGAGCACCCGGAGGAAACCCACGCGGACACGGGGAGAACATGCAAACTCCACACAGAAAGGCCCTCGCCGGCCACGGGGCTCGAACCCAGGACCTTCTTGCTGTGAGGTGACAGCGCTAACCACTACACCACCGTGCCGCCCGCTGGTAAATTATATATATATATATATATATATATATATATATATATATATATATATATATATATATATATTTTTTTTTCTTTACCAAATTCTAACAGAAAACGAGAGCACCCGAAAGGGAAAACCGAGCCGAGCCGCCATTTTGAATCCTCATTCATGGCTGTAATTCAAATGGCTTTCCTCTCAGTATACAAGTGCACTTCCATGGCAGGGAAAAAAAAAACTACATTTTGCCGCCTATGTAGTCCCCTATTTATACAAAATTGAGTCATTCAGGATTCAGCCATGTTTTTGCTCGACCAGAGTTAAACAGTATTATGACCTTTATATCGCATAAATAAAACCATTTGGTGAAACTTTGAAGAAGAGATTGTACTGGTTTAAAGTTTTTACCTAATGTAATATTATGTATTAGGATAACATGGTCCAAAATGGGCCTCATTAACTAATGAGATCAAACTGTTAGCAAGTTAGAGGTTTCTAGCTTTCTCCTGAAATGTTTTATTTTATTTTGTCTTCTTCAGGGTAGTAAAACTCGCTTTCGCTGTGAACACTGTCGTTATTGCTATCCATGCTGTAAAATTAATGCTATTTTGAATCCTCATTCACGGCTGTAATTGTAGCGGCCAAAGTAGAATTCATATAGATGTGAATTACAAAAAGGTATAAATAATTTCATTTGAGTGTGTAATTTCATATAAGTAATTTATTTCATGATTAAAATGATGAATAACATGTGGCAAGGTTAGAAGAATTAGAATTAGAAGCATTAGAATTAGAATTCATATGTGAAGAATTAGAACTGTCTCACGCTTCTCAAGAATTAGAATTAGAATTCATTCAGCTATATAAGAACGGTGCGCTTCTCAGGGTAGATCTCGAGAAGCCGTGGAAGCGAACAGTTTTTCTTACCTGACTCACTGACTCTCTGCATCTTAGAACCTTTGTAATTGTTAAACCGAGGATTAAAGTTCAACTTTCAAGACGTTTCAAGTGGATTTATTACCAGGCACATGGACATTGAGAGTGGAAACAGTTACTTTGGGTCAGAGACTTCGTCAGTGTAAGCTATAGCACTTTTCTCAAGGTCTCACTAAGAACAAGCCTCTACAATAGTAAGAAAAACTCGCTTGACATTGGATTACAAAACGCTGGAGAGGTTCGCTGAAACTGGAAAGAAGATTCATCGAGGGATTTACCGAGGGACTTCTGAACTAGCACGATCACGCGCTACACTCGTGGCTGGTGATTGACAACAAGTGGACGTGGCTGCAACGTGACTGTCGCAAGTGGAATCGGAAAAAAAACGGACCGACGTTCAAAGCAATCATGACGGATGAAAAAGAAAAGACGGTAAGCCCTCTGGAGGAAAAACGTTTGGGTAAACCAACACAAGTGTCATTGGAAAATAATCTGCAGACAAGAATTGACTCCAGAAGAGCAAAGCTAAGGAAACTGACTGAGAAAATAAACGAATTGCTTGATTTAATGGATGATGATGCAAACGTGGAAATTATAACAAAGGAATTGTTAACCAAGTATGAAGAGCTGATAGGAGAATTCAGTAAGATAAATGCTGATGTCAAAGACCTGTACAGTCAACTTGGATACACAGAGAATATGAATGCAGATCAAAGTAATTGGTTTCAGCCAAGATATGATGAGCAATGCAATTTTGTGCGAGAGGTTAGATCATGGATACAGGATGCAATGCTTCCCATAGAAGAGTCTGAAAGAGTGAACAATGAGGTAAATCCTGAAGATAGCGCTTCAGTTACATCCAGAAAGAGTAAAAAAGCCAAGTCTGTCTCTTCTGCCTCTGTGGTATCATCAGTTCGTGCTGAGCGCTTAAAAGTTGAAATGAAAAAAGTTGATTTGTTAACCAAGGCAGCTGCATCGAAACAGAAAAGGGCTTTGGAGAAGCAGGAGCTACAGCTCGAAGCCGAAAAGGAAAAACAGAAAAGGGCTTTGAAGGAGCAGGAGCTACAGCTCAAAGCTGAAAAGGAAGAGTTGGAATTACAAGCAGAGCTCGCTGCATCAGATGCAAAATTAGCTGTGTTAAGAAAATATGAAGGCTCAGATGTGTCAAGCGGCTCTAAAGGCAGTAGAGTGGATTCACTGACGGCTACTCAGAGACAACATGTCAGCCACAATAGGAGCAGTGGGGCTAGTAATGTATCTCAGCATAGCCATAGTGGTGGAATAGCTGCCAATGCAGCGCCTGTTGTGCAACAAGAGCCTGTTACTTCAAAGGGCAATTCTGCAAACACAGATGACCTGGTTTCTGTCATGCAACGCCAAAACGAGATAACTGAGAGTCTAATAAAGCAACAAAAGCTATCTACATTGCCATCGCCAAATATTCCAGTTTTTAAAGGAGATCCAATGGAATACCGTCTATTCATGAGAGCTTTCGAGCATCGCATAGAAAGCAAGATTGAAAACAGCAAAGATCGGCTTTATTATTTGGAACAGCACACAAGTGGTCAGCCTAATGACTTAGTGCGCAGCTGTTTTCATACTGGTGCCAAGAACAAGAAAGCTAAAGAGAAGAAACCAAACATGAACATGGCTTTCGTGAAACCGTGCATCTTCTGTCAGGGAGATCATACCATGGAACAGTGCAAGAAACTTCAAAAAAAGCTGCACAAAGAAAAATTGGAATTCCTTAAGAGTAAAGGACTCTGCTTCAGCTGTCTTATAGGAGGACACATGAGCAGTACCTGTAAAGAAAAGAAGAGCTGTGAGATGTGTTCAGCTAAACACCCTACACTGTTACACATAAAGCAGAAACCTAAAGACATACCAAAAGAAGACACTTCAAGGGAGGAACCAAAAGAGGAGTCTTTACAGGAAGAACAAACTGTGGTCAGTGGATGCGGGGAAAACTTGCTCTCAGATGGGGGCCGGGGGTGCAGGAACCGTCCTCGCCATCGTTCCGGTGAGAGTGAAGGCAAAGAAAGGCAACAAGGTGCTGACTTGTTATGCGTTCCTGGATCCAGGGAGCAATGCCTCCTTTTGCACTAACAAGCTAGCCAACGACCTTAACCTGCAAGGAAAAAATGTGAACATCCTACTTACCACTATGGGAGACCAAAAGACCGCCTTGTGCAAGGTGTTGCCAGACCTAGAAGTCATCAGTCTGGAGGGGGATGACTTTGTCGGGCTCACTGGTGTGTTTACGCAAAGGGCCATACCTGCTAGTCAGGAGAATATCCCAACCCAAGAGGACGTGGATAGGTGGCCACACTTACGAGGTGTACGAATTCCATTGATCAAGGCGTATATCGATCTTCTAATTGGGACTGATGTCGCAAAGGCTTTAGAGCCAAAAGAAGTAATCTGCAGCGTGAAAGATGGGCCGTATGCAGTACGTACAGTCTTGGGATGGACAGTGAACGGGCTGCTGCGTGAGAACATCAGAAGCTGGTCAAAGGACGAATACCCACAGATCCAAATGAATCGGATATCGGTGGCTCGACTTGAAGAATTGTGGACCCAGCAATCGAAGTATGATTTTCCCAAGAATGCTCAAGGAGAGCAGCTTGAGATGTCAAAGGAAGATCAACTGTTTATGGACAGAGTCACCACATCCACAAAACTGGTCGACGGTCACTACTCTATCGGATTGCCATTGAAGAACAAAGATGTGAAAATGCCTAACAATAGAGCAATGACGGAGCAACGAGCGCTCAACATGAAAAAGAAGCTTCAGAGAAACTAGACGTTCCAAGAAGAATACATCAGCTTCATGAACCAGGTCATAACCAAGGGATACGCCGTCAAAGTCCCAGACAAAGAGCTTAACAGGAGTGATGGAAAGGTGTGGTTTATTCCACATCATGCCGTCTACCACCCCAAGAAGCATAAACTTCGAGTGGTATTCGACTGCGGCGCTTCATATCAGGGAACCACACTCAATGAGCAACTTCTGCAAGGGCCTGACATGACAAGCAGTCTGGTTGGAGTCTTAACACGATTTCGTCAGGAGCCAATCGCAGTCATGGCAGATGTGGAGGCCATGTTCCACCAGGTCAAGGTCCCATCTGAAGACGCAGACCTTCTCAGATTTTTATGGTGGCCTGATGGGGATATCTCAAAGGAGCTGCAGGAGTACAGAATGGAGGTACACTTGTTCGGAGCCACCTCCTCACCCAGCTGCGCGAACTATGCGCTGAGAAGATGTGCCGAGGACAACAGGAGTACTTTTGATGCAGCAGCTGTGGAGACAGGGTTGAACAATTTTTACGTCGACGATTGTCTAAAATCAGTTAACTCAGAACAGGAAGCGATCAAGCTACTCCACGAATTGACGGCCATCTGTCAAACAGGAGGCTTTAGACTGACAAAATGGACGACCAACAGTCGAAACGTGTTGTTAACCATTCCGCTTGAGGACCGAGCAACAGAAGTCAAAGATCTTGATCTCGACCAGGACTCACTCGCCATCAAGAGAGCCTTGGGAGTACAATGGTGCATCCGGTCAGATCAGTTCAAGTTTCAGGTGAACATCGAGCAGAAGCCTCTCACCAGGAGAGGAATCCTGTCTACAATGAGCTCTGTCTATAATCCGCTAGGAATGTTGTCACCAGTCATACTACCTGCTAGAAACATCCTGCAAGAATTGTGTAGACTAAGAACAGCCTGGGGCGACACTGTGCCAGAACACCTCGCACAACAATGGACCAAGTGGACCGAAGAACCCCAACAGCTCACTGGCTTTGGAGTAACTCGATGCTTTAAGCCACCTGAATTTGGCAAAACTTCGTCGACGAATCAGCCCCCAGAGGATCATGGCTGATGGGAAGAATCGTGAAGACTGTGGAGGACGAACATGGAGTCGTCCGCAAGGTTCGAGTCAAGACGAAGACAAACGAACTTGAGCGGCCGATCACCAAACTCTGCCTGCTTCAAGAAGCAGAATGAAAAGGACTGTTAAGTACATTAAATGTTGTAATTGTTTCTAGGATAGAAAGCAATTAGGGGCCGGGTATGTAGCGGCCAAAGTAGAATTCATATAGATGTGAATTACAAAAAGGTATAAATAATTTCATTTGAGTGTGTAATTTCATATAAGTAATTTATTTCATGATTAAAATGATGAATAACATGTGGCAAGGTTAGAAGAATTAGAATTAGAAGCATTAGAATTAGAATTCATATGTGAAGAATTAGAACTGTCTCACGCTTCTCAAGAATTAGAATTAGAATTCATTCAGCTATATAAGAACAGTGCGCTTCTCAGGGTAGATCTCGAGAAGCCGTGGAAACGAACAGTTTTTCTTACCTGACTCACTGACTCTCTGCATCTTAGAACCTTTGTAATTGTTAAACCGAGGATTAAAGTTCAACTTTCAAGACGTTTCAAGTGGATTTATTACCAGGCACGTGGACATTGAGAGTGGAAACAGTTACTTTGGGTCAGAGACTTCGTCAGTGTAAGCTATAGCACTTTTCTAAAGGTCTCACTAAGAACAAGCCTCTACAGTAATGTAAATTGCTCCCTCCTCGGTATACAAGTGCACTTCCATGGCAGGAAAAAACTACATTTTGCCGCCTATGTAGTCCCCTATTTATACAAAGAGGAGTCATTCAGGATTCAGCCATGTTTTTGCTCAGCGTTAGCAAATTACAGGTTTTTAGCTTTCTCCTGAAATGTTTTCTTTTATTTCTTCTTCCTCAGGGTAGTAAAACTCGCTTTCACTGTGAAGACTGTCATTATCGCTATCCATGCTGTAAAATTAATGCTATTCTCCTGAGAAATGCTGGCAAAAATTTATAAGATTTTTGATAATCTTATAAATAAATTTTATTAAAAAAAGATAAATGTTAACAAAAAATGCTACTATGTTTGTTGTTGTGAACGAGAGAGTTGCCAGAGGTCCGTAACCGGGGTCCGTACCGTAGGATATGGACCCGCTCGCCAGCCAATCAGAGCGCAGGATTTGGACCGCGAAAAAAATAATTCCTATTATTACACAGCTCATTTGAATACTCGATTCTGATTGGTCAATTACAGCATTCTACAGTCTGTTATTTCTGTATAACATACCATTGCTATGGACTATGTTATTAGCGGAAGCAATAAAATAATTTTTAAATCAATAAAATAATTTTTAAATCAATATTTTTGTTAAATTGTTGAATTTTTTAGTAAGTAGCTGTGTAATAAGCATGATACTGGACAGCAAGCTGGTCATTATTGTGAAATAAACCCCTTCAGGGTGATTCAACATCACCCTGTCAGTTAATTCCACAATAATGAGTAGCTTGATGCACATTATCCCTTACTTATAAAGATTACAGGAAACCGAATACTGTATAATATTATTAAAACCTATTTCTAGACATTTTTAAAACTAATTTCTTATTCTATTGGTAGATAATTTTGCTTCTTTCTACACTCACCAGTTTTAATAGGAACTTGTTCTTGATTCTAAAATTCCTGTTCTTGGCTGCAGGAGTGGAACCCAATATAGTCTTCTGCTGTTGCATGCTGAGATGCTTTTCTGCTCCCCACAGTTGTAAAGAGTGATTATATGAGTTACTATATCCTTCCTGGCAGCTCAAACCAATCTGGCCATTCTCTTCTGACCTCTCTCATCAACAAGGTGTATCCACCCACAGAACTGTCGCTCACTCAGTGTTTTTTGTTTTTGTGAAACCCCAGGAGATCAGTAGTTTATGAAATACTCAAACTAGTCCATCTGGCACCAACACCCATGCCACAGTGAAAGTCACACAGATCACATTTTTTCCCATTCTGATGTTTGAAGTGAACATTCACTGAAGCTCTTGATTTGTATCTACATGATTTTATGCATTGTGCTGCTGTTAAGGGATTGGCTGATAACTGCATAAAACAGCAGTGTGTGTTCCTAATAAAGTGGCTGGTGAGTATAGGAATAAATAATTTAAATTAGAATTAAAAAACTAGATAGAACAAGATTATATCAAGCTTGAAATTGGTAAAGAAATGTCTAAAATAAATTTAATGAACTTATATTTGGTTTATTGTAATCTTAAAATAGGAAATAAAGCTTACTATATCTAAATTTAACTATATTCATATACTATGTATGCCCAACTCAAATTTGTAATTCCCTCATCTCACCCTGTAGTTGCTCAGCATTAGGTTCATGATTCCTGCCTATAGAGTAGCCCATGTATTAAGGGTGTAACTGTATACAAACAAATTATTCAGAGGGAACAGATAATGCATCTTAAATAAATATGAATACAGATACAAAATATTGGCAGAGCATTCTTTTTTTTTACATTTATTATTTTTAGAAAGCTTGCCAGTTTCAGGGATTGGGATCCTGGCAGAGGAAACAGCAACAAAAAGTTGTATGACCAACTTTTGAGCACAAAGAACAACTTTCTAAAGAATGTGGGGAAGGGAGCCAGGTTTTAAATTTTCCACCTCAACCACACTTCAAAAAAATGCACAAAAAGATTTAAAACTAGTTCCAAATGTTCAGGCTTAGAAAAAGCTATATGCTATTTTTCTTCAGACTTCTGTTTCTCTGTCTTTTCAGAAGAAACAAGAAAAAAGTTGTGTGCATTTCTGATTTGCAGTATATTTCTGCAATCAGCAGATACAGACATTTAACTTTACACCCATCTAGATGTGTGCTTTCATTTGCAATTGGTTTGTTTTGCATATTGTTCAGGATATTGTTAGGAAGCATGGGTCTCTTTTTGACAAGTTTTTCCCATATAATGAAGAACATAGAACCTGAGTCCTATTTTAAAATGTTTGGCATCAATTCTGTTCTTCTGGAAAAACGAATACAACTTTTTTGTTTGGAGAAAATCTTAGATGCACCTTAGAAACAGTGTCGCTTGAAAAACCCTGATCTTAAATCAAAAACCAGCACCATAGGCCTCAATAAAGCTATCATAGCGGAGCTCCCGCGTGGCCAAAGGCCCACGCGAGCGGAGCACCATACCTAAGAAAAAATGGTAAACCCATTGAGTCGATTTTTTGTGATTTGTCCGTGTACGTGTACCACCACTCATACACACCGCCTAGTGGTCAGTGTTAGTAATTACCAGTCATACACACCGCCTAGTGGCCACTGTTAGTAATTACCAGTCATACACACCGCCTAGTGGTCAGTGTTAGTAATTAGCAGTCATACACACCGCCTAGTGGCTAGTGCTAGCCAGTAAAGAAATAAAACAAGAGACTGGCTATGATATAAGAAAATTCTACAACCCAGAAACAGATGGGAGTTCCGCTTTTAGGCAGTGCCTAAATCTATATATTACAACCGCATGTTTAACTTTTCATCCATGCTCAGCTATGCTCACAGTAGATTTGTGCGCTTGTCCACAAATTAAAAATATTTCAAACAAACAAAACAACACAACAACCTGACTTATATGAGGTAATATATTAACACTGACAGCAGGCATAAATGAATGTTTAGAGTTATCATTTTCAGAGCATAATATTATAAGTAAGGGACAATGTACAGTGAGCCAGTCATTATCTCGAAATAAACTCTGACAGGGTGAGACAGGAGCCCAATGCAAAGTGGAGGAGTCTTTTAATTACCCTTAAGGGGTTTGTTTTGCAATAATGACTGGCTTGTTGTACATTATCCCACTTATTACACAAAATATTTGACACAAAATATTGATTTAAAAATTATTTTATTGAGTTACAAACTTGTTTTATTGCTTCTGCTAGTGTTGTGGGCCATAGTAATGGTCTGTTATACAGAAATGACAGACCATAGAATGCTGGATTTGACCAATCAGAATCAAATACATGTAGCACAGCTTAGAGACAAAGTGGGAGAGGCAAGATTGAGATGGTTTGGACACATACAGAGGAGAAATCCAGGGTATATTGGGAAAAGAATGCCAGAGATGGAGATGCTAGGTAGAGGAGAAAGATGGACACCAAAGATGAGATTTATGGATGTGGTGAAGGAGGACATGAGAACAGTTGGTGTGACAGAAAAAAGATACGGAGGACAGGAGGAGATGGAAGGACAGTATCTGCTGTGGTGGCCCCTAACGGGAACAGCTGAAAGAAGAAGTGATAGCTCAGTGGGTTAATCATAGGAGATAATATACTTCAAAAAATGGTGCTAGGCGGCACGGTGGTGTAGTGGTTAGCGCTGTCGCCTCACAGCAAGAAGGTCCTGGGTTCGAGCCCCGGGGCCGGCGAGGGCCTTTCTGTGTGGAGTTTGCATGTTCTCCCCGTGTCCGCGTGGGTTTCCTCCGGGTGCTCCGGTTTCCCCCACAGTCCAAAGACATGCAGGTTAGGTGAACTGGTGACTCTAAATTGACCGTAGGTGTGAATGTGAGTGTGAATGGTTGTCTGTGTCTATGTGTCAGCCCTGTGATGACCTGGCGACTTGTCCAGGGTGTACCCCGCCTTTCGCCCATAGTCAGCTGGGATAGGCTCCAGCTTGCCTGCGACCCTGTAGAAGGATAAAGCGGCTAGAGATAATGTGATGTGAATGTGAAAATGGTGCTATTTTAAATAGCAATTCACTTTCTTGCATGCCATTTTATGCTTTCCTTTAAGCTAGTAAACTAATTGAATGACAGTTTTTAGCCATATGCCATCTGTTCTCATTAAAACCACATCCTGCAGATCTGTTAAATCTGCTGCAGAGGCGATGTACTGAATGATCTGAAGGATGTACTGAATGAACGATGTACTGAATGAACTGAGCTCCCATCATAGTATTGTATGAATGACCTCAGTAAAAGGGTATGTCCTGAGGTTCATTGTCAAGGTTTACAGATTTTTTAGGAATGACAAACAATAGTTATATGCACAACTACTGGCTTACACAAAAACATTAAAAAAAATCTGTGGGGAGTTTTGTTGTGACCTGGCGACTTGCCCAGGGTGTACCCCGCCTTTCGCCCGTAGTCAGCTGGGATAGGCTCCAGTTTGCCTGCGACCCTGTAGAAGGATAAAGCGGCTAGAGATAATGAGATGAGATGAGATGAGTTTTGTTGTTATTTTTATTATTTATGAAGATCCAGTTGTATTTGTTACCTTCTTAGTCAGAGACTTAATTACATTTTCAAAACTTCTTCCCACAGTATTGGGTGATGCATATTTTCAGCTTGAGAAAAAAATTAAGCAAAGACATTTGGCAAAACGTTGAAGTCCAATTGTTATGTCTGGAGGAAAAATATTACAGAGTTGTTCCATAATAAATAATAGTTTATCTTCTTCCTATTTGGACACACTATTATAGTCAAGACATTTTCACTGTAGGTTATGTTATATGCAACGGACGAAAAGTGTTAAGCAATTATTGGACGAGGTTGAACAAAATATTGTGATTTGTTAGTGGTGAGCAGGCAATTATTTGCCGATGCCAAAGGCAAATAATTGGTTGCGAGACACTAACAAATCATGATATTTTGTGAAAACCATGTTCAATAATTATCATTCAAATTATTATTTTTTAAAATACTGATTATGAAGGTTGCGTGACAAGTCAAATGATAAAGAAATCAGATGCAATCACTGTTTTATTTATATCTCATGCAACTCAAAATACAAAAGTGTGAAGCAACTGTGCATGAGCAGACCATTATTTGCAGCAAAATGCCTTTCCACTGTAATACACGAGTAGACCATTATTTGTAGGTAGTTATTTGCAGCTCGCTCAGCCAATTGAAATGGCATAAAAAATTTAATGATAAATTATTTGAAATAGAGTGCACAGTAAATGGGATATACAGCAACAACCTATTTGAGTAGCAGGTTTTTGTGTTTCCCACTTCATGTTACTGTATACCACTATGAGGTACAGAAGTAACTGAATCTGAACCCATTATTCAGAGTTTTTTTTTTTTAAAGAAAGCTTGCCAGAAATCCTCAGACTAGGTGTGTGTATCGGGATCCTGCAGGGCAAAAGTATTGCAAAGTCATGCGAGCGGATGGTTTTCACATTTATGTGGATCTGTAAACAACAGATTGCTAGAAACCTGGCAATTCAGTAAATTTTCAACTATAGCTCAAAAATAATGAAAAAGACTTGAAACTAGCATGCCATGTTTTTTTTCCTCAGTCTTTTCAGGTTAACAGTGTGCATTTATGATTTGTAGTACATATCTGCATACATGGTTATTATATTTGGAACCTGGCAACTTCTGCTCACCGAACCAAGGAAATTAACATGGATATTAATAGGAGATGCACTATTAGTTTTTGTTTGTTTGTTTGTTTTTATCAGTGGTTTCCTCCAGCTTTGTAGTAGATTCTCATAGTGTTTTCAGCGTACTTTTCTGAGCTTTCTGGAATTAAACAAACCCATAAACTACAGTAAATCTGATAAAATATTATTAGATTGCTATTGTTGTCCACTATAAATAACAGTTTCGTGATTTGGGACAGACATAGTTGTTTGGAAACAGTTAGTTTGTTTACATAGTCATATTAGATAGAAGATAGTAAGTTTTCCAGAAATGTCCACAGAATGTCTGGTTCAGGAGCTGAATAGAGTTATCCATCCATATACCCATCATCTATACCGCTTATCTGTCAGGGCTGCAGGGAAGCTGAAGCCCTAGCTGACGTCAGGTGAGAGATGGGGTACACTCTAGGCAGGTCGCTAATCTATTGCAGGGCTAACACAGACACCAACAACAATTTGCACTCATATTCACACCTATGGGCAATTTAGAGTAGCCAGTTGACCTAATCTGCATGTCTTTGGACTGTAGGAGAAAACTGGAGCACCTGGAGGAAACCCACACGAGCTCGGGGAGAACATCCAAACTCCACACAAGGCCCCAGTTAGCCACAAGGTTCAAACGCAGAACCTTCTTGCTGTGAAGCAGCAGTGTTAACCACTACACCACAGTGCCACTCTGAATAAAGTTATGTGCTGCAAATTACTATTTGATGTCATAAGCTGTCAATTAAAAATGACTTCATTTTCCAGCATCCATTTTCATTTCAATGTTTCCCCAGGGAATAGTGGAAAGGTTTACAACACACACACACACACACACACACACACACACACACACACACAAAATAAAAAATAAAATTCTGGTGTTGACCATGCCCACTCCCAGTTTAAATCAGAATACAAAATCAGATGTGAATTTTTTTGAGCACTAAGCAAACACAGACTGTGGTGTTGCATTGCAACCCTACTATGAGGTGACATTAACTGTACTCACACAAACTCACACATCATTTAGATGATGTGTACTGGCTTATATTGTAGGTTTACAGTACATACACACACAAAGATTCAGTGGCTCAGTAAATATGACAAATCTAATCTGTGATGTTGACACAAAAATGTAATTAATAAGAATTACTTAAATGCTTTAAGTTATGTACTAAATTAATACATGTTAATATATACTGTAGCTAAAGTGCATATTTTACTAAGTTTACTGGGTTAAATTTACTTTTTTTTTTCAAGTGCTCACAAAACTAGAAAAAAAGAAGTATTGTTTATTTGAACCAGCTGCGGACTAATGCGTGGGTTTGGCTTCTGAACATGAGTTACATATGTTTTTGCAGTTTAAACACGTGTTTCAACTTGTTTTGTTGGTTTTATTCATTCAAAAGTTTTCTTTGTTCACCCTCACACTTTGTGTTTCTCAGTCAGGTGCATGGCTTGTTCTGTGTGCATGCAAGTTGATAAACAGACATACTGGCTTCTGCCAGTTTAGCCTTGATGAAGGCTTATGTAGTGTATGTACTCACTGGAGTTCTACTTCTGGTTGGACCCATTTAAGGTGTTAGTGGCCATAAGCAGTAATGATAATGATTTGTAAAATCAGACATTTTCAAAAGGAAATAATAAATAACATTTTGATTATGTGTACTTTTTACAGTGTTGAAATTTACTAATAAAAAAGAATCAGTACTTAACTGACTTAAATTTTTAATAAAAATAATTCTTGGTTAGACTTCAACTTGACCCTGCACAGGATAAGCGGCTACATATAATGGATGGATGGATGGATGGATGGATAATTCTTGGTTCTGTGTAAACCTTCCTTATAAATATGCATATTTAAATTTACTGTACTGAGATTTTATGTGTGAAAATTAGCACATTTTTCTTGAATAAATCTCCTTTGAATAGTTTTTGGTGATACCTTTTAATTTTTTTAATTTCTTGCTGATTTTTTCTGTCTTTAATGGAAAATAAATCATAAGTGTAGTTTTAATTTTTATGTGCTGGTAATAATACCTTGGTGATTTGTGATTTCAGTTACTAATTAGAAAATTACAAAAAAAAAAATCAAGAGAGCCAGTAAAAGAATTGACTGCTCAGTTCTGTGCTTGGATTGCATCCTGTCTCAGTTGCTTACATTTTTATAAGACAATTTTGACTTAGTATTTTTTTTAACCAGGCAATTTGTTCATTCAGTATTTATTAACCAACTAATAGTGTCTCATCTCATCTCATTATCTCTAGCCGCTTTATCCTTCTACAGGGTCGCAGGCAAGCTGGAGCCCATCCCAGCTGACTACGGGCGAAAGGCGGGGTACACCCTGGACAAGTCGCCAGGTCATCACAGGGCTGACACATGGGCCAAGTTTACATTAGACCGTATCTGTCTCGTTTTCTTCACGGATGCACTGTCCGTTTACATTAAAACACCTGGAAACACTGGGAAACGGGAATCCGCCAGGGTCCACGTATTCAATCTAGATCGTGTCTGGTCCGATGCTGTGTAAACATTGAGAATACGCGGATACGCTGTGCTGAGCTCTAGCTGGCGTCGTCATTGGACAACGTCACTGTGACATCCACCTTCCTGATTCGCTGGCATTGGTCATGTGACGCGACAGCTGAAAAACGGCGCGGACTTCCGCCTTGTATCACCTTTCATTAAAGAGTATAAAAGTATGAAAATACTGCAAATACTGATGCAAATACTGCCCATTGTGTAGTTATGATTGTCTTTAGGCTTGCCATCCTTCCACTTGCAAGTGGTAAGTGACGCGCATGCCCGACATGCACTGAGATCACACACACAGCGGCTTAGTCCCAAATCACTGCTCGTGCGCTCCACTCGCGCGCTCTGTGAGCTGCGCAGGGCCGGAGTGCGCACCCTCCAGAGGGCACTTGCTGTTCAGGGCGGAGTGATTTGGAGCGCAGGATGCCTGCAGAGCCGAGCGTATCTGTGTATTGGCGTTGCTATGTGCACGCGAATCGTGTATTGGCGTTGCTGTGTGCACACTAATCGTTTTAAAAACGTTAATCTGATGATCCGCTGATACAGTCTAATGTAAACCCCACCATAGACACAGACAACCATTCACACTCACATTCACACCTACGGTCAATTTAGAGTCACCAATTAACCTAACCTGCATGTCTTTGGACTGTGGGGGAAACTGGAGCACCCGGAGGAAACCCACGTGGACAACATGCAAACTCCGTACAGAAAGGCCCTCGCCGGCCATGGGGCTCGAACTCGGACCTTCTTGCTGTGAGGCGACAGCGCAAACCACTACACCACCATGCCACCCCCAACTAATAGTGTTATGTAATATATTTATATAGTCCTTTAAAATAAGAATATATTAAATGCCATTACTTAATACAGCCATAAGCATGGCTAAATAGTTGTGTAATAAGTCTATTAATGATTAACTAATGATCATAATTATACCTAGTATATATCATTGGGCAATACTGCAGTATTAGTAGATTGTGAAGTGTTACCGATATCTAAAGCCTAAATCTGAATAAAAATGGTTTGGGAGAAACAACAACATATATCACAATTACCGTCCCTAATGATGATACCATGCTAACTCTCAGGGTTTTCATGACATCAAAATATGTGTCAAAAGGCCAAAAGGATACAAATCAGCAGTGTAACTCTTTCCATTTTCTTCATCTGATGTGAGCTTTCAGCCATTCCCAAAGCACATGTTCAATTATTATACAGCCCCAAAAGCAGATTCGCTCTTTTTCTGCTGGCATCAATTAAACACACCATATACTAACCAGTTTTCTCCCCTACAATTCTTTAATTTACATAATTTTTATCATCCAATTTGGCACAGAAACTGAAAGCTGGCAGTTCAGTAAGACGTTGATGTTAGAGTTCATCTCTCAAGCATGGAGCCCAGGAGGAAAGCTAAACCTCTTTAGAATTGCATTGCTCTCTTTTTTTTTCCAGTCTTATTTTAAGCTGTTGTAATTGACTTGCTTTGAATTGGTATCTTGGTTTTCCAGCATTAAGCTGTCAGACTATATGTTACATACTTGTCAAACGGTCCATGGTCCCAGAGAATGCATTGAGAGTGACGTATGTCTTTGTTGATTGACAGCCTGCTGTGGTTTCTTTCTCTCTATGGACCAACACTAGCATTGTTAAAGTATTGTCGCATTAATAAACATGACCTTCACCATCTTGGCAGGCAGGATGGATGAGAACATAAATTCCAGTCTCTCTTTTTTATTTATATTTTGTGATCTGGGTTTTACTGCATTTAATTAATGGCTGTAAAAATAATTCCGGGTAATCTTCTAAAAAAAAATATGGTGTACATTAATGGAAGGTGGGTGGGGGTGGGGGTAAAGAGAAAGATGTGCATGTCATGTCAGCTGAAGACACTGTATGATCCCACAGAGAGGTGGCTCAGGGCTGCTAATGTGTTTTAGCATGCATGGTGTTAATAACCCCCCACCCCCACCACAGAGAGGAGGAGTAATCCTGTTAAAAAGCTGCTTTGTGATGGAGTGGGTGATCAGCTTGGGGCAATTCCTACCTCACAATCCCATCCCTGAGCATCATCCATCCAATCAGAATGAGGATATCAGTGATGTTTCTTTAGTGCGGGACTGAGTGTTGGCTTGGCTGCTCAGACAGATGAAGCCAAGTGTTTGACTAAATTAGTGTCACTGAGAAATGTCCATATTACACTGAAAATATTTTAAAGGTATATAGTATCCTGTACATGACAAATGACTTTTGTCTGAAACATGCCATGAACTTTGTGTTTGTACTATGCTGAACTTTTACACTCACTGGTCACTTTATTAGGTGCACCCATACACCTGCTGTTTTATGCAGTTCTCTAATCAGCTAATCCCTTGACAGCAGCACAATGCATAAAATCATGCAGATTTTATGCATTGTTCACTGCAAACATCAGAATGGGAAAAATTGTGATCTCTGTGACTTTCACTGTGGCATGGGTGTTGATGGTGCCAGATGTACTGGTTTGAGTATTTCAGAAACTGCTGATCACCTGGGGTTTTCACACACACACACACACACACACACACAAAAAAAAAAAAAAAATTGAATGAGTGACAGTTCTGTGGGTAGAAATGCCTTGTTGATAAGAGAGGTCAGAGAAAAATGGCCAGATTGGTTCGAGCTGCCAGGAAGGATATAGTAACTCACAGCAAGTCTTTACAACCGTTGTGAGCAGAAAAGCATCTCAGCATGCAACAGCAGAAGACCACATTGGGTTCCACTCCTGCAGCCAAGAACAGGAATCTTAGAATCAAGAATAAGTCCCTATTAAAAAAGTGGCCAGTGTGTGTGTGTGTGTGTGTGTTTTCATATATATATATATATATATATATATATATATATATGGGTCTGTCTCAGGCGGCACGGTGGTGTAGTGGTTAGCGCTGTCACCTCACAGCAAGAAGGTCCTGGGTTCGAGCCCCGTGGCCGGCGAGGGCCTTTCTGTGTGGAGTTTGCATGTTCTCCCCGTGTCCGCGTGGGTTTCCTCCGGGTGCTCCGGTTTCCCCCACAGTCCAAAGACATGCAGGTTAGGTTAACTGGTGACTCTAAATTGACCGTAGGTGTGAATGTGAGTGTGAATGGTTGTCTGTGTCTATGTGTCAGCCCTGTGATGACCTGGCGACTTGTCCAGGGTGTACCCCGCCTTTCGCCCGTAGTCAGCTGGGATAGGCTCCAGCTTTCCTGCGACCCTGTGGAACAGGATAAAGCGGCTAGAGATAATGAGATGAGATGGGTCTGTCTCAGAAACTGGGTACTGTGGGGGTACCCCACTAAATATACTCACAGTCAATAAACTATATGGTTTTGAATGGTGATGTTGGTTTTAATTTGAAATAAAATGATGAAAGAAATAATACAGATAAAACTAAATCTTTGATGTGAATATTCAGAATTTGGCAAAAATTCTGCAAATTTGTAGAAAAATGGCAGCTTGATCTGGGACATGATAAATGATTGACTACATCGCATTCCCTTAAAAAGGTTGTAGTCCACTGAAAAGTCTACAGTTATCACTAATTATATTTTAAGTTGTAACTTTATACACCTAAGGATTGGTGTGCTCATAGAACAATCATAACCATAATAAAACATCATGCAAAATATTTGATCACCATTGTAACTTCATTTTCCGCATACCCAAAACCAATACGATCGTGTGTTTTGATCTAAACGGAAAGCCTCAGGGTCAAGGTCACTACCTCACCAAAAGTAGTAACTTAAAATCACTACACCATATAAAAATTTAGTTATAAACCTGCAGTTTTGTTTTTTAAAATGAAAGCTGAAAGTTAGGTATAGAATATGTTTCTTACAGAATATATTACAATGGTAGCTGGTCTTGTATGAATTTCTGAGCTATAAAATGAGTTGTGGTCTATTTTTTACCGTAGCATGTTATTTGTGTGCGGGGAAGGACACACATTAACAATTTGTATGTGTAGAATGGAATTTTCCACTCCAACAGTTAGAAGTTGATCATGCTTCCATTTGCGGTCTTTCTGTTACGCGGGTGATCTGTTTGGACGTTATCACTGAAAAGGTGAGTTTTGACAGTTTTATTTTGTTTTAGGCTTGCAGTATAAGGCAATAGAATGTTTCTTTTTCATCTTACTTTCATATTTCGTAGTGTTTGCGTATTTTTGGCCAATATTTTGCAACTATGGTCAATTTAGATCGAACTTTTGATAGAATCTATGGCCAGTCATTTTGCCCCGTCCCCGCCTCGCGCTCCGTCCGGTGTGGTAGTGATGTTACGTTGCTCGCGCATCACAGCAGAGACCCGCGCGACCTTCAGCCGGTACAGTTGCTGTTCTTTTACCACCGCTGTTATTCTCATCTTTCCAGTGTGTTCTTGATTTTTCCATTGTGTCCTATTTTGCTATATCAAATACCCAAAATGTATCATATTATTCATATTTAAGTGAATAATCAATTCAGTCATCATAACTTGGCATTTTTAACCTAAGCAATCAAAAAGAGGAAATTTATTCAATATTTTCACTCGTCTGTGAAGGAGGGGTTTTAATTCTTCATGACGTAGTTATTTTATATGTAAATCAATTTTACAAAAGCATTTGAATTCATCTCATCTCATCTCATTATCTCTAGCCACTTTATCCTGTTCTACAGGGTCACGGGCAAGCTGGAGCCTATCCCAGCTGACTACGGGCGAAAGGCGGGGTACACCCTGGACAAGTCGCCAGGTCATCACAGGGCTGACACATAGACACAGACAACCATTCACACTCACATTCACACCTACGCTCAATTTAGAGTCACCAGTTAACCTAACCTGCATGTCTTTGGACTGTGGGGGAAACCGGAGCACCCGGAGGAAACCCACGCGGACACGGGGAGAACATTCAAACTCCGCACAGAAAGGCCCTCACCGGCCACGGGGCTCGAACCCGGACCTTCTTGCTGTGAGGCGACAGCGCTAACCACTACACCACCGTGCCGCCGCATTTGAATTGTAATTAAAAAAAAAGTTCCACAGTGGAGGCCAGATAAAGCAAGATACTATCTTTATTAAACATGACAAAAGAAACATTGAGTGTTAGGTAAATGCAAAAAAAAAAACAGTAAAATTAGAAAATTTATTTTTTGACCATAATGTCCCAAATGAGAGACCAGTTTCTGAGACTGACCCATACATACCCAAATGTTCTACTGGGGAACACAGTATCAAGTTGTACTCGTCTTCGACTTGTTCAATATCATACTAGCTGAATGGAATATATCTGATATACCATGAAAAAAAGCCAGCCAATATTATGATTATTATACATACACATTCCTTTCGGGTGTTCAACATGTCTTTCTCTTTCAAAATTCTCTCAAAATCTTCCATATTTAATGAAGCACACCTGGCGGGATGTTTGTTTACAAATTGTCGCAGTCACTCGCTAGTGTGGAAGCTTTACATCTCCAATGTGTGACGTCATGTTGTCTTGACAACCATGCAATATCGTAAACCATATTCAAGGCTCATTCTCCATTGGGTAGAGTCATGTAGTACACGTAGGATAAGCGATATGCTAACAATATTGCATGCCATCAAACCAAATGAATGAAACCCGCTAGAAGGGAATAGAATACATGTTTTTATTCCATCAAAAAAGTGTCCTGTATGTTTAATAACTTTCAATATCTTCACTTGTGAGGATATCGATGAGGTCACTTCTAATATTTTCTTGCTGACTTGGCGTGCGATGTGAAAATGGTAGATTGTTTCAAAATTAAAATTCTTTTGATTAACTTGCATTTTTTGTGGATGTGTCCATATAATACAAATAATATTACACTGTGGAACGAAGATGTGAATTTTGTCTTCTTGTGTTGAAAAATATTTCACTCATTCACTGCGCCTCTCAAAACGACAAAAAAATTAAATCACCCCTGCCTCTGATTTTCTGATTGTCAATCACCAAAACTGTACCTGTTATCTGATCCTCGTTCCTGCTTGATGATTTGGCTTTGTTTGCGCTTATTCTGCTGTTTGCAATAAACTGGTTGTTCTACGATTGCATCCATTCTTCCAAAAAGTGTGACAACAAGAAAACATTATAATTCCTGAGTATATCCTATTTTTTTCTCATAAATTTATGACTTTAATTTCAGAGTTTTTTTTTCTCAGAATATTATCCCCTTCCTCAGCTCCGTAATTCATTCATTCATTCTTTCTTTATTGCTTGCTTGCTTGCAATGACCCTAATATGCCATCAAACATTGTGGACTTGCATTGCCTAATTAATAAATTAATGAATTGGAAGCGAGGGGGTGATCGAGTGCCGGTTTGTGAATGGAGAGCGAAGCCAGGAAAGGTGATCGGCAAAACGATCGCACCTGCGGGTAATTAATGTGATGTGTGTGTGTTTGTTCCCAGTGATGACCAAGCTGATAAAAGGGAAGGGCTGAGAGGAGAGGGGGAGGCAGAGCTCCAACTGGAGAGTGTGCGTGTGTGCCCCATGCATGCCCAAGTGCTGAAAAGTAATTGATCTTTGATTTAAGAAAATCGATTTAAGTAAAAACCCACTTTCAGCGTCCACCCCAATCAGGAAAATATTATAGCCTATTAATTTATTCATACGGTACATGCTTTTTCCACACAGGAAACACTGGGTGTAAGACAGTGTTACACTCTGGCTGGGATACCAGTCCCTTACAGGTCACCATGGACACACACACTTACATCTAGAAGCAATTTATAGTTATTACTTCACCGAGTGACATGTATTACGGGAGGTGAGAAGAACCCAGAGTGTGAACAAAGAGTGCACCCACATGCAACTAAGTGAAATTCCACACAGACAGTAACCTGAGGTCAGGATTAAACTGAGGACCCTGGAGTTTTGAGGTGATAATGTTCCCCCCTGTAACACTGCACCATCTTCTGCAAAATTTATTAAGCATGTAAATGTGAATGAGTACAGATATAGATTGGACACTTACTGTAATCACAAATTTGTTCCTATGGACCCTTTTCACGTGACGTCACGACAAACGCAGCCGCCATTTTGGACGTGTACTACCAGTAGTTTACCACAGCCAGCATTGAGGAATGGCAGCAAAAAAAGTGTTTATTTTCAGCAAGACTTCCATCATGCCACTATATTGTTGTGCACCTGGATGTAGTAACCATCAACAAACAAGGCAAAGGTTATCATTTTATCGGATCCCGACGGAGAAGATGGATAGCGGCCATTAAAAAAAATTAACAGATTGGCAGCCCTCGGCATACCAGCGCTTGTGTAGTGACCACTTTGTTGGAGGTAAGACGAATAAAATTAGCCAGAAAAGGCATTACATTGCTGTTAACATTCTGTGGCGGCGAGTGTGTAACCAAATAGGCTAAAATAACCCATTGTAACCTCTTTGTTCTTCTGTAGTAGCTATTAGCTAACGACATTAGCTAGCATTGTGTTCCTTTGCTGTTGGTAGACTGTAGGACAGATCAGAGGCAGTGTCCTACAAACAGCGCTTAATTTGAGGGGGAGCAAGCCGGAGCGCGCTCCGGAACCTCGGGCGTTGGCCCCGGCAGCTATTTACACTGGATCCGGTGATCCGACACCTCTTTTGACTATGTAACAAAAAAAAAAAAAAAACCAAATAATTAAATAAAAAAATGCAAGTTTATTTAGTGTTAATGTCTGATTTTGATATCTGCCTTGTTGGTGATTTCTCTCATGAAACGACATCCACAAAATATCTGCAGATGAACTTAATTTGCAGTGTTATTACAAAACATGCCCAGAAGCGCAGCGCAGCGCCCCGCCCCCTTTTTTTCCGCTCCGGAGCCGCTCATCCTCTGCGCTCCGGGACCTCCCACTTTACAAATTAAAGCACTGCCTACAAATAAGTGTTCAAAGCAAGAGGAACATGTATTTGTCTCTTAAATCCAGGCCGTTCCCTGTAATCTGTAACACTGGGTTGGAGAAAGTAATGGCAAATAGTGAGTGCACAAACCATAGAAGGGAAACTGTACACAGCGCCAGGGCAGTGTGATGGTATGTCTACTTTTAGATTGTGTTAGCTGATCAATGAACACACTCGTCACTCGATGAGTTTCACGTCTTTACGACGGATACTTAAATGTGTGTTAGGTATTATTGTTGCAGTCTAAGCAGTCATTGTAGCAGCTAGATGAGCGAGAACCGAAAGGGTCTGTGCCATAAACCGTTATTTCTGTACGGCGTTGCTAATGTGTCGTTACTGTTGTTATTTCTCCCTCTGCTCGCCCTGTAAATGCCCTACGTCGCTGGATAGCGAAGGTATTTTCTGCATCTCGCTCCTTTTTCTTGTATGTTCTCCGTTTGTCGCCTTCCTCGCATTCAAACCAATTCGAGCCGAAGTCCGCTACATGTCCAAAATGGTGGTCGCGTTTACGAAGGTCACGTGACTGAAAAGGGTCTATACATTGGATTAGTTCACAAAGCACAGATTAAGCCTGATTGTTAATGGTATATAAACATCAGTGTTGAAGAATAACCATTCTCTGACTCGTCAATCTTTTTTTTTTTGCCAGTGAGCCAATGAAGATTGAGAGAGAAAGAGAGAGAGAGAGAGAGAGAGAGAGAGAGACTGGGTAAGGGTGGGGAGATTGGCTGCTGTCCAGTCACTAATACTAATACAACCACCAGTCACTGTCCAGTTGCTAATACTTTATCATTTGTGAGCAGAACAAATAGACAAGGACACAGAGACTAATCACTGCAGTGAGGGTTCAGCATAGACTATCCAGCCATATGCTCATGCTGTTGTTTCTGGTCACACATTTTGAAAGTCAGGAACTCAGGGCAGAATTTGTTGCCAACTATAACCACAAAGCAATGGGTGAATATATAATTCTGTCATTTTTTTCCTCTTAAAATGTCTGTTAGCTCAGGACATATCTATTAACTACTAAAAAGGAAATACATTCCTATTAAATTAACAGCTTTTAGCCTTCTTAAGTTTAAGCTTTATATGTAAAGTGGACACTTTAATTGTAAGCCTGTACTTTGGAACAGACCAAAGCTGAACAGATAAGTGGGAAAAGAGAGCGAGAGAGAGAGAGAGAGAGAGAGAGAGAGACTGACTATAAATATGCTATTTAATGCAATTAAATATACAGAATGTGAGACATTTTGGTAACACTTTATTTGAAGAGTACTGAAACTACATAGGGCCTTTGTTCATATGCAAATATTTTATAAATTTTTATATAATATTTATACATTTATATAAATGTAAACAATTTAATATAAATTTATGAAAGGCTTATGTCAAAACATGTAAAGTGATAATGGAGGATTTATGCAAGTTTGTCTTTACAATAAAGTGCTCCATATCTTGTAAAAAGTTATTAACTTCCTCTTTACGAAGAGTACATTCATGACATTTTGAGAAAGTTGTAGAAGGTACACATAGTGCTCAAAAAGGGTGTTATGAATTTGATTCAATACTTTATTTTTACTTGGCAATTAATTTGGCTTGGCATCATTCCAAGGCTTGATAAATAAGAAGCTGTACTGAAATGAGGCTCCATAATCACCAACTGGACTCATTTTGTGGTGACACACTCCATATGAATTTTTTTATGACAGTACTGGCATGAGAGGAATGAAAATGAGCTAATTCAAATGAAGGAACTGAAAACAACAGAGCTGATGCTTAAAAACAACAACAACATTAGTATCATATGAATTGTATCACCTGCACCCTTTTTCCACCTACAGGTTCAGTTCTGGTTTGTGTACCTTTTGAACTGTTCAGAGCATTTCAACCAAAAATAAATTGGTTCAGAACCTGAAAATTTGGTTCCCAAATTGAACCAAAATGTAGCTGCTTTTTCCAGTGTGAAGACTGACAACAACAGTGAGTGTGTCATTAGTTTGGAGGAGAAGCAGAGCACAGCAATGGAGAAGGCAATGGAAAAAGATACCTTTCCAGAATAAATGGAATGAAAACAAATGTCTGCAATAACAGAACAAAAACTTGCAGATAATCAGTACACTCTGCCATTTTGCTACTACTGTTTACTTCTGTTGTGCACTGGGCAACATCCTCTGTTCATGATTCCTTGATTTATAGTGATTCCACTCAAAACTAGTGAAAACGTGGGCTAGATCACTAGCTGGAACCAAGGTTCAAGGAATCTTGAATGCAACCAGTTCAAGAAAATTAGCTATGTTGATTATGGTGACTGCTTTTTACTCTTTTACATTTGTCTTTTTTTAACTATATATTTAGTACGTCAGGCTGATCTCAAATCACTTCAATTCAAATTCAAATGTTATGACATTGACTTTTCTTTGTTTTCAATTCTTTAAAGTTACTTCCACAGGTGTTTACTAGGGATTCAACAATCCTTAAGTCCCAAAAACATCCAGAATGTTAATCCTTTTGATTTAAAGGGCTGATGACACGAACATGACTCTATGCAATTTCTTAAATAAACTATACAACATGGCAAACATGTTAGATTTCTGTTATAATTACGTGAAAAGAAGCTGTTGTTACGCAAATATCCAACTTTTAATTGCACAGCGCAAGAAAACTGGGTCCGTGGCTCGCGGCCATGTTGTGACGTCAGCGGGAGAACACGCTGCGGTTCACTGGCTGTTCTACTCTGGTTCTACTCAATGGAAATGGCGCATGAAAACGCTGGTGAACTCTCTAGTGCTAGCTCTTCCTCTTCTGGGAGTCTAGAATTGTGTTGATCTCTTCCGAATAGAATCTATGGTAGCCTACCCTCTTTACCCTTTGCCTCTCGTTGCTAGGCGGCAGTTACATGAAAGCCGCAAGCTTTCACAAGCAAATACATGACTGATATCACGCCGACTTTATGATTACATTTATGATTATCATGTAGAATCTATAGCTCTACGTACCTTTATCTTATGTCGTTTCACAACACATGTTCTGACAGGAGGACTGCCTTTGGATCCGGCATAGCTACTAGTAGATCCCCTCCGGAATACTGGCAGTGTTGGCAGATTGGGAGGAATCCCGCCCAGTTGGGCGGTTTCAAGTGCATTTTGGTGGGTTTTGAACATATTTTGGGCTGGAAAACTTCAGCAGTATCTGGCAACAGATACTGCTGACGTTTTCCAGCCCAAAATATGTTCAAAACCCACCAAAATGCACTTGAAACCGCTCAACTGGGCGGGAAACCTCCCAATCTGGCAACACTGTGTAGGCACTCCTGATGGTAGTAACACACGTTTGTGCTGAACTGAACACCCAAGAGATTCTTTTAAGCTGGGAAGGGTGTCAAAACAATCCAAATCGAAGTGTTCAGAGCACAGGACGGATGTTGATGAGGGCTCCCACTTGTCACGAGTGCGCCTGACTTGCTTCACCCACTTCGCATGCAGCTCAGGATCTCTGGGAAACTTGAATAAACTTACCCCATCCTTGTAGGTTTTGGAGCAAAAGCCGGCAACACAATGCAAAGGCATAATAAATAAAATGTATAATAATAATACTAATAATGACAAACTGAACACCTGTCGCATCAACAACAAACTGGTAAGTTAGGAGGAAGGTTCTTTCGCTGACGTCATATAGCTGCTCCTCCTCCTTCGTCTCCTGGGTGCTGCAGCCCTGTCAAATTTGCCCAAATAGCCGCATTTTTTATCATAACTTGTAAAATAGGCGCCTTCATGAATTAAGATATGGATCATCGGGAATTACTTTTTATGTTATAAAACATCGCCAAAGATGTCAAAAACATGTCATCAGCACTTTAATTTAATGAGAACTAAAGCTACAAAATAGTTTCCAGACCGAGAGAGAGAGAGAGAGAGAGAGAGAGAGAGATATGATAAATCATACTAACTGGAGACAAAGACAGAGTGACAGAAACAAAGAGAAAGTTGGAAACCTTAAGCTTTCTAGTGCCTTCCTCCTTTCAAACCATACTATAAAATTGAGGTTGGTTTGTATTTCACCTTTGACTCTCTCTCCAAATTGAAGCCTCGCTCATAACCCACCGTAAGTGTTTTGGACACGCACAGGTCACAGGGTTTGGTAGCTTGCAGCCGTACCACAGGGTCGCGGTGAAACCGGAGGAAAGTTTGGGGGAGTAGTACAGGCAAAGTACTTGTCAAATACAGATGGCACGCCTGACTTCCTCGAGGCATGGGAAAAATTGCGCCGTTAGCCCGTGGAAAGTGTATGTCTGACGCACGTGATCAGTGCATGTTCAGTGAGTGTGGAGTGCATGTGACTTGCATTTTACCAGTTTCCTGTGCTACGAGTACGGACCGCACTTGTGAAGCATGCGTGACACATGTGATTAGCACGTTACAATCACTCATAACTTGCGTGTGATGCAAACCAGGAGTGGGTATAAAACCAGCATGTCTGCAGCATTCTGCATCTGTCTTTCGACTGAAGAACATTGAATATTTTGTGGGAAAAATGTAAAAATTTTCAGTTTAAAGTTTAGAAAATGGAATCCAAGAAGAAGTGAGCAAAAGTGGAAGTAACCCAGCTTGAAACAGCAGAGGGGGAGGAGGAGCAAGAATTTGATTATGATGGTAGCAGCACCGGCAAGCCCTGCACGGACAGGGAGAAGTATGCCTTCAAGCCGGCAGAAGGCACAGCACCCCGCCAGAGGTATTTTCACAGGTAAATGCACATGCTTTAAACATTAATTTCAGTATCTATATGCTTACAGTGGGGCAAAAAAGTATTTAGTCAGCCACCAATTGTGCAAGTTCTCCCACTTAAAAAGATGAGAGAGGCCTGTAATTTTCATCATAGGTACACTTCAACTATGAGAGACAGAATGGGGGGGAAAGAATCCAGGAAATCACATTGTAGGATTTTTAATGAATTAATTGGTAAATTCCTCAGTAAAATAAGTATTTGGTCACCTACAAACAAGCAAGATTTCTGGCTCTCACAGACCTGTAACTTCTTCTTTAAAGGTCCCATGGCATGAAATTTTCACTTTCTGAGGTTTTTTAACGTTAAAATGAGTTCCTCTGACCTTCTTAAGTCACCCCAGTGGTTAGAAATTTCATAATGTGTAAACCAAACTATGCCCACCCTTTGTCAACATTTGAGAATGGCGCGTCAAAATGGCGCATTGATAGGCTCTTCCCTTTACTACGTCAGCAAGGGAGATGATCCCCACGCCCCCCCCTCTGGATTCCCACCCACTGTATGGATTGCCCGCCCAGCTCAAAAGTTGCCACCAAACATGGAAGTTGTGCTGTACATGGAAATGACAACACAGAAAGGAGTCTGTTTTTACTGCCGACGGGAGAGCCCCTGAAGACGCAGTGGCTTAATTTTATTTACTCCAATAATACGCCGTCGAGTCTACCTAAGACGGTGTATGTTTGTCAGAAGCATTTTCCTGATGAATGTTTCCACAACTTGGGACAGTACAGGGCAGGTTTTGCACATCAACTGTCACTGAAGCCTGGGTCCGTACCAAGCATCCCTGCCGCATCAGCCACAAACAGCGAACAAGTAAGTGTATAACTGTTAAGTCGTTTTGCCGTGTTTTAAAATCGGTGCGTTAGCCTTGCAATGGCTACATTAGCTGTGCAGCTAACCGCTTCCTGCAGTTAGCCAGGTACTCTGCGCTACAAAACCAAAAAGCATGCAGCATGCTCTGTTATAATAGCCAATCAAAACAGTTTTTACAAAGACACCCACATTCTTTTTTTTAAGTCACTCGTTCATTTGATTTGTTTGTTTGTTCAGTAAAAACCCAAACATTTATTGAATTTATTTTATTTCCTCGCGTCGCACCTTAATGACGTCAGCGCGCGGTATTTTTCCCTTCGCGGTTTGTTCCTTCTCTCTTGCCATAGTAAGACACCCACATCTGCTTGTTCTGACCCACCGGAGGTAGCGTCACAGTGCTGTTAGCCAATCAGAGGTAACACGTCTACATGTCATGAATATTAATGATAAGAGCTGAAATCCTGTCGCTCTCCTGCCACCCGCTCCTCCACCAAACTAGAACAGCCTGAAACCGGAGAACCACAGCATTTTTTTCACCAAAACCGGCTCACAGGGCATTCATTCATACTAGAGACCACTGCACAATTAATGAAAAAACGATGCCATGGGACCTTTAAGAGGCTCCTCTGTCCTCCACTCGTTACCTGTATTAATGGCACCTGTTTGAACTCGTTATCAGTATAAAAGACACCTGTCCACAACCTCAAACAGTCACACTCCAAACTCCACTATGGCCAAGACCAAAGAGCTGTCAAAGGACACCAGAAACAAAATTGTAGACCTGCACTAGGCTGGGAAGACTGAATCTGCAATAGGTAAGCAGCTTGGTGTGAAGAAATCAACTGTGGGAGCAATTATTAGAAAATGAAAGACATACAAGACCACTGATAATCTCCCTCAATCTGGGGCTCCACACAAGATCTCACCCCGTGGGGTCAAAATGATCACAAGAACGGTGAGCAAAAATCCCAGAACCACACGGGGGGACCTAGTGAATGACCTGCAGAGAGCTGGGACCAAAGTAACAAAGGCTACCATCAGTAACACACTACGCCGCCAGGGACTCAAATCCTGCAGTGCCAGACGTGTCCCCCTGCTGAAGCCAGTACATGTCCAGGCCCGTCTGAAGTTTGCTAGAGAGCATTTGGATGATCCAGAAGAGGATTGGGAGAATGTCATATGGTCAGATGAAACCAAAATAGAACTTTTTGGTAAAAACTCAACTTGTCGTGTTTGGAAGAGAAAGAATGCTGAGTTGCATCCAAAGAACACCATACCTACTGTGAAGCATGAGGGTGGAAACATCATGCTTTGGGGCTGTTTTTCTGCAAAGGGACCAGGACGACTGATCCGTGTAAAGGAAAGAATGAATGGGGCCATGTATCGTGAGATTTTGAGTGAAAACCTCCTTCCATCAGCAAGGGCATTGAAGATGAAACGTGGCTGAGTCTTTCAGCACGACAATGATCCCAAACACACCGCCCGGGCAACGAAGGAGTGGCTTCATAAGAAGCATTTCAAGGTCCTGGAGTGGCCTAGCCAGTCTCCAGATCTCAACCCCATAGAAAATCTTTGGAGGGAGTTGAAAGTCCGTGTTGCCTAGTGACAGCCCTAAAACATCACTGCTCTAGAGGAGATCTGCATAGAGGAATGGGCCAAAATACCAGCAACAGTGTGTGAAAACCTTGTGAAGACTTACAGAAAACGTTTGACCTCTGTCACTGCCAACAAAGGGTATATAACAAAGTATTGAGATGAACTTTTGTTATTGACCAAATACTTATTTTCCACCATAATTTGCAAATAAATTCTTTAAAAATCAGACAATGTGATTTTCTGGATTTTTTTTTCTCATTTTGTCTCTCATAGTTGAGGTATACCTATGATGAAAATTACAGGCCTCTCTCATCTTTTTAAGTGGGAGAAATTGCACAATTGGTGACTGACTAAATACTTTTTTGCCCCACTGTATGTAATTAATATTATATAGGCTGATTTTCATGTATGTTTCAGCTAATGATGCCCAGAAGTAAGGACACTGCAATCCCATCATTGCTGTCAGGCCATTGTGCCATGCTCAGTGATAAAGACAAGGACATCCCGACACTCCGTCCCACCACTCAGCAGAAGTAGGAGCAGGACAGTAGCTCGGAGTCAGAGTCAAAGTGTGTTTCAGTGCTCAAACTGTTGGGCTATTTACAGCTGTGCTTGAAAGTTTGTGAACCCTTTAGAATTTTCTATATTTCTGCATAAATATGGCCTAAAACATCAATAGATTTTCACACAAGTCCTAAAAGTAGATAAAGAAAACCCAGTTAAACAAATTAGACAAAAATATTATACTTGGTCATTTATTTATTGAGGAAAATGATCCAATATTACATATCTGTGAGTGGCAAAAGTATGTGAGCCTCTAGGATAAGCAGTTAATTTGAAGGTGAAATTAGAGTCAGGTGTTTTCAATCAATGGGATGACAATCAGGTGTGAGTGGGCACCCTGTTTTATTTAAAGAACAGGGATCAATCAAAGTCTGATCTTCACAACACATGTTTGTGGAAGTGTATGATGGTATGAACAAAGGAGATTTCTGAGGACCTCAGCAAAAGCGTTGTTGATGCTCATCAGGCTGGAAAAGGTCACAAAACCATCTCTAAAGAGTTTGGACTCCACCAATCTGCAGTCAGACAGATTATGTACAAATGGAGGAAATTCAAGGCCATTGTTACCCTCCCCAGGAGTGGTCGACTAACAAAGATCACTCCAAGGGCAAGGCGTGTAATAGTCGGCGAGGTCACAAAGGATCCCAGGGTAACTTCTAAGCAACTGAAGGCCTCTCTCACATTGGCTAATGTTAATGTTCATGAGTCCACCATCAGGAGAACACTGAACAACAATAGTGTGCATGGCAGGGTTGCAAGATGAAAGTCACTGCTCTCCAAGAACAACATTGCTGCTCGTCTGCAGTCTGCTAAAGATCACGTGGACAAGCCAGAAGGCTATTGGAAAAATGTTTTGTGGATGGATGAGACCAAAATAGAACTTTTTGGTTTAAATAAGTGTTATGTGTGGCAGCTGGGGCGTGGCCAAGCGCCGGTCTGTGACAGGAGGGCGGAGTCAGGGAAGGTAAGTGGCAGAATCACTACACTTGACATCAATTAACCTGTTTGTGTGTGTCTTCCCAGTGACCGCGCCCGATTTAAAGAGGGAGAGCTGAGAGCAGAGGAGAGCTCATCCCCGAACAAGACGCCAGTCGTGTGTGCGCGTCTATATCAATGAAAATTGTTAGACTGAAAAGTAGAGCAATAAACGCTATTTTTGAACCTGATCTCTGTCCTGCCATCCTCTGTGCTCCACCCACACCTAGTGAACGCTACAGTGGTGCCGAAACCCGGGAAAGTGGAGCACCACCCGAGAAGCCCCATGGAGTCCTCTCCGTTCGCCGACCTGGTCCACGCCCTCGCCACGGCCCAGCAAAGCCAGCACCAGGCGCTCATCACCCTCCGGAAGGAGCAAGAGCGGCGCTTCGAGGCCCTGGTGCTGGCCCAACAAGAAGATCACGAAGCGTTCCGGCACCTCCTCGCGTCGGCGGGGTCCACCAGCGCTCCTACCGCGGGCCCGTCTTCCCTCACCGTCACCAAGATGGGCCCGCAGGACGACCCCGAGGCGTTCATCACGCTCTTTGAGCAAGTCGCCGAAGCCTCAGGGTGGCCGATGGAGCAGTGCGTGGCGCGCCTCCTCCCCCTGCTAATGGGAGAGGCACAGCTGGCCGCGCTACAGCTCCCCGTCGATGGCCGGCTGGCCTACGCGGACCTCCGCCGGGCCGTCCTCCAGCATGTGGGGTGCACCCCAGAACAGCAGCGCCAGCGCTTCCGCACGTTGCACTTGGAGGAAGTCGGCCGGCCGTTTGCGTTTGGCCAGCAGCTCCGGGACGCCTGCTGGCGGTGGTTGAGGGCCGATAACCACAACGCTGAGGGAATCATCGACCAGGTGGTGCTGGAACAGTTCATCACTCGCTTGCCAGCAGGAACCGCAGAGTGGGTCCAGTGCCACCGGCCGGCGTCGCTGGATCAGGCAGTCGAGCTGGCGGAGGACCATTTGGTGGCTGTCCCGGAGGCAGGACAGCAGACAGCATCTTCTCTTCTCTCCTCTCCTCTCTCTCTCTCTCCCCCTCCTCCTGTGTCCCGTCCTCGCCCCATTCCCCCACCGCGGAGGCGGGGGCCGGCACCACCCCAGCTGGCCCGCCGCACCCGCGGTGCCCTCCCGTTTCTCCCTTCTGTGTCTGTCTCTCCCCCACCTCAGGTGAGTGAGCCCCAGAACACCGGGCCGGTTTGCTGGCGCTGCGGGGAGCCGGGCCACCTTCAACAGCAGTGCACGGTGATGGAAGTGGGCGCGGTGGTTCGGATCCCTGATGCGCCAGAGGCCGCCCTCAATCGGGCCGGAGCGTATCGCATACCGGTGAGTATCCAAGGGGATACATATCCGGCGTTGGTGGATTCTGGTTGTAACCAGACCTCAATTCACCAAAGCCTGGTGCAAAATGAGGCATTGGGGGGAGCACAGGGGGTGAAGGTGTTGTGTGTGCACGGGGATGTTCACAGCTACCCTTTGGTGTCAGTCCACATTTTTTTCCGAGGGGAAAAATTTATAGTGAAGGTGGCGGTTAATCCTCGCCTTACCCACTCTATAATTTTGGGGACTGATTGGCCAGGATTTTGGGATTTAATGACACGCTTAGTAAAGAGTGGGTCCTGCCATTTGACAGGGGGAGGTCCCGGTGTCGCTTTGGCGGGAGCAGCTGTCACAGAGCCGTCTACGTCATCTCCGCGCCAGAGTGAGGAGCCGCCGGCTCCTCCTCTCTCTACTGGGGAATCCCTCGCGGATTTCCCATTAGAACAATCGCGAGACGAGACTCTGCGATATGCGTTTGACCAAGTGAGAATAATCGATGGTCAAACGCTCCCGCCGAACGCCACCCTGTCCTTCCCCTACTTCGCGATTATGAAGGATAGGTTATACCGAGTGACGCAGGACGCTCAAACTAAAGAGCGAGTCACGCAGCTTTTAATTCTAAAGAGCCGCCGGGAATTGGTATTTCAGGTGACTCACTTTAATCCTATGGCTGGACACTTAGGGCAGAATAAGACACTAGCCTGAATAATGGCCCGATTCTATTGGCCGGGGATTCGCGGCGATGTTCGTAGGTGGTGTACGGCGTGCCGCGAATGCCAGTTAGTAAATCCAGCGGCCATTCCAAAAGCACCTTTGCGCCCTCTTCCATTAATCGAGACCCCGTTTGAGAGAATTGGGATGGATCTCGTCGGGCCATTAGATCGGTCAGCACGAGGGTACCGCTTTATATTAGTTCTGGTGGACTATGCAACGCGATACCCGGAAGCAGTGCCTCTGCGTAATATCTCAGCATGCAGTATTGCTGAGGCACTCTTCCGTGTCATCTCCCGAGTCAGAATCCTGAAAGAGATTCTGACTGATCAAGGCACTACATTTATGTCACGGACACTGCACAAACTGTATGGGTTATTGGGGATTAAGCCGATCCGCACCAGTGTGTATCACCCACAAACGGACGGTTTAGTTGAACGGTTCAACCGCACCCTCAAAAATATCATTAAAAAATTCATAAGTGAGGACGCACGTAATTGGGATAAGTGGCTCGAGCTCTTGTTGTTCTCAGTCCGAGAGGTTCCCCAAGCCTCCACGGGGTTCTCCCCATTCGAGTTATTATATGGGCGTAAGCCGCGCGGCATCCTAGACGTGCTGCGGGAAAATTGGGAGGAGGGACCTTCACAAAGCAAGAACGAAATTCAATACATTATGGACCTGCGCGCAAAACTCCACATGCTCACCCACCTAACCCAGGAGAATTTGTGGCAGGCCCAGGAACGGCAAGCCCGCCTGTACAACAAGGGTACGCGCCTTAGGGAGTTCACACAGGGAGATAAGGTACTCGTACTGTTGCCCACGTCGAGCTCCAAATTGATCGCCAAGTGGCAAGGACCCTTTGAGGTCACACGGCGAGTCGGGGACGTCGACTATGAGGTAAGGCAAACGGACAGGGGTGGGGCGCTACAGATTTACCACCTCAATCTGCTTAAACTCTGGAATGAGGAGGTCCCCGTGGCATTGGTGTCAGTGGTTCCGGAGAAGGCGGAGCTGGGGCCGGAGGTTCAAAAAGGGGCATTGACATCACGTACCTCTCCGGTCCCCTGTGGAGACCACCTCTCCCCGACCCAACTCACGGAGGTCGCCCAGTTGCAGACCGAGTTTTCGGATGTGTTCTCACCCCTGCCCGGTCGCACTAACCTCATAGAGCACCACATAGAGATGCCCCCGGGGGTAGTAGTGTGTAGCTGTCCTTACAGACTACCCGAACACAAAAAAAAGGTGGTTCGGGAGGAACTTGAGACCATGCTCGAAATGGGCATCGTCGAGGAGTCCCACAGTGACTGGAGCAGCCCAGTGGTCTTGTTACCCAAGGCCGATGGGTCGGTCCGGTTCTGTGTGGACTACAGGAAAGTCAACGCGGTGTCTAAATTCGATGCGTACCCAATGCCTCGTATTGATGAGTTGCTCGATCGACTCGGCACTGCTCGCTTTTATTCGACACTGGATTTGACGAAGGGATATTGGCAGATCCCCTTGACTCCCCTATCCCGAGAAAAAATGGCCTTTTCCACACCGTTTGGTTTACACCAATTCGTCACCCTTCCGTTTGGGCTGTTTGGGGCGCCCGCTACGTTTCAGCGGCTGATGGATAGAGTCCTCCGCCCCCACGCCACGTATGCGGCCGCGTATCTAGATGATATTATCATCTATAGTAATGACTGGATGAGGCACCTTGAACATCTGAGGGCCGTCCTTAGGTCGCTGAGGCGAGCGGGGCTCACAGCCAACCCAAAGAAGTGTGCGATTGGGCGGGTGGAAGTACGGTATCTGGGCTTCCACTTGGGCAACGGGCAGGTGCGTCCCCAAATTAATAAGACGGCAGCGATTGCGGCCTGCCCGAGGCCCAAGACCAAAAAGGGGGTGAGACAGTTCCTGGGGCTGGCTGGCTATTACCGTAGGTTTATACCTAATTATTTGGACGTCACCAGCCCGCTGACTGATCTCACTAAAAAGGGGGCCCCAGATCCGGTCCAGTGGACGGAGCAATGCCAGTGGGCTTTTTCAGAGGTAAAGGCTGCACTGTGTGGGGGGCCACTTCTACACTCCCCTGACTTTTCTCTCTCCTTTGTGTTGCAGACAGATGCGTCGGACAGAGGGCTGGGGGCAGTTTTGTCCCAGGAGGTGGAGGGGGAGGACCGGCCCATCCTCTACATCAGTAGGAAGCTGTCAGTGCGTGAGGGGCGCTACAGCACCATTGAAAAGGAGTGTCTGGTGATCAAGTGGGCGGTCCTCACCGTCCGTTACTACCTGCTGGGGCGCCCTTTCACCCTCTGTTCGGACCACATGCCCCTCCAGTGGCTCCACCACATGAAGGATGCCAACACGCGGATCACCCGTTGACATCTAGCACTACAACCCTTCAACTTTAAGGTGGTCCACAGGCCGGGGGCGCAGATGGTCGTGGCGGACTTCCTCTCCCGTCAAGGGGGGGGGGGGGGGAGAGTCGGCTGCGGGCCGGACGGCTGCCCGGCCTGAGTCGGGCGGTGGGGGTATGTGGCAGCGGGGGCGTGGTCAAGCGCCGGTCTGTGACAGGAGGGCGGAGTCAGGGAAGGTAAGTGGCAGAATCACTACACCTGATGTCAATTAACCTGTGTTTGTGTATGTCTTCCCAGTGACCGCGCCCTATTTAAAGAGGGAGAGCTGAGAGCAGTGGAGAGCTCATCCCCAAACAAGACGCCAGTCGTGTGTGCGCGTCTATATCAGTGAAGATTGTTAGACTGAAAAGTCGAGCAATAAATGCTATTTTTGAACCCGATCTCTGTCCTGCCGTCCTCTGTGCTCCACCCACACCTAGTGAATGCTACATTATGTTTGGAGAAAGGAAAACACTGCATTCCGGCATAAGAACCTTATCCCAAATGTGAAACATGGTAGTGATAGTTTCATGGTTTGGGCCTGTTTTGCTGCATCTGGGCCAGGATGGCTTGCCATCATTGATGGAACAATGAATTCTGAATTACACCAACGAATTCTAAAGGAAAATGTCAGGAAATCTGTCCATAAACTGAATCTCAAGAAGGTGGGTCATGCAGCAAGAGAACAACCCTAAGCACACAAGTCGTTCTACCAAAGAATGGTTAAAGAAGAATAAAGTTAATGTTTTGGAATGGCCAAGTCAAAGTCCTGACCTTAATCCAATCGAAATGTTGTGGAAGGCCTGAAGCGAGCAGTTCATGTGAGAAAACCCACCAACATCCCAGAGTTGAAGCTGTTCTGTATGGAGGAATGGGCTAAAATTCCTCCAAGCTAGTGTGCAGGACTGATCAACAATTACTGGAAACGTTTAGGTGCAGTTATTGCTGCACGGCAGGGGGGTCACACCAGATACTGAAAGCAAAGGTTCACATACTTTTGCCACTCACAGATATGTAATAGGCGGCACGGTGGTGTAGTGGTTAGCGCTGTCGCCTCACAGCAAGAAGGTCCTGGGTTCGAGCCCCGGGGCCGGCGAGGGCCTTTCTGTGCGGAGTTTGCATGTTCTCCCCGTGTCCGCGTGGGTTTCCTCCGGGTGCTCCGGTTTCCCCCACAGTCCAAAGACATGCAGGTTAGGTTAACTGGTGACTCTAAATTGACCGTAGGTGTGAATGTGAGTGTGAATGGTTGTCTGTGTCTATGTGTCAGCCCTGTGATGACCTGGCGACTTGTCCAGGGTGTACCCCGCCTTTCGCCCGTAGTCAGCTGGGATAGGCTCCAGCTTGCCTGCGACCCTGTAGAAGGATAAAGCGGCTAGAGATAATGAGATGAGATGAGATATGTAATATTGGATGATTTTCCTCAATAAATAAATGACCAAGTATAATATTTTTGTCTCATTTGTTTAACTGGGTTCTCTTTATCTACTTTTAGGATTTGTGTGAAAATCTGATGATGTTTTAGGTCATATTTATGCAGAAATATAGTTCAAGCACCAGTGTAGTTGGGATTTTTTACAATGTAATAAAATGCATTATTCCCTTATACTCATGTTTTATTATTTCATGTTTGAATGGTAAATTAACATATACTCAAATAAAAACAGCAAATGAGGTGGTCTTCTTCTCTTCTACAATGCTACATGATCGGTTCCTTGGTTCCTCCCCAATATATATACCCAGAGTCTTGCCCCTTGTGTCACGTGCAGGTCGTGTGCGCTACGTGCAGGTTGCGTGCACTGCGTGCACACCAGACATAGGGGTAGAAAGTGAGATGTACTTCTGTCTTGCGGGCTGCACAAATAGCAAGTGTGGAATACTTGTGTAGTACTTCTGAGGCACGTCACTCATACAATGACCGTGCGTCACTCATGTGTCTTACTGTCATTGCAAAAAGCCCCTACTAGCCATGCTGCTGACTTGGTTCAGGCGTACAAAAGGAGTACGGGTCCCGTAAGTAGTGTATGCATTCTTGATTTGTTGCAAGACTCGTAGAATTTGCATGTGCAGGACCAAAAGTCTCTACGGGCAGTCTGTGACCTTCTACGGCGCCGAACACACGCAAGTGTCGCGCAAGTCTCAAGCACGGTTTTGTCGAATTTTTTACTGCAGACCACCCATAGCAGCATGTACGGTGGGTTGTGAGTGAGGCTTTATGAGTGATTGTCACGTGCTAATCACATGCATCACACATGCTTCACAAGTGCGGCCTGAACTCATAGCGCAGGACACTGGTAAAATGCAAGTCTTAGACACTCCACACTCACTGAACACACACTGATCATGTACGTCAGATATACGCTTTCCACGGGCTAACGGTGCAATTATTCTCACGCCTCGAGGAAGTCAGGTGTGCAACCTGTACTTGACAAGTACTTTGCCTGTACTCCTGAGTGAGGCTTAAGATTCATCTAGAATGTCCATTGTGACATGTGCACCCTCACACACTTATTTGATATTAGTTTATATGTCTTTGCCCCTACACACCTCTGAATCCTGAACTATACAATAATTGTGTATGTCTCATTTACAACTTGAAGTAAAGCAGCTTTCATGTTATGGGGCAATTTATGATTTCCTAAATATCCTGTCCTTATAAAAAACATAAATGAGTCAGGGGACCAAAAAAATCTTTAATAACATAATATTAATTCACAATCAATGCTGCATCCAGTGTGTTGGATTTGGTGAGAAATGCTTATATCATATCCCATCCCAGTTCAAATATCAAATATCATCATCCCCCAACATTAGGCAAGAAAGAAGTCTGACTACATTGTGACAGACAAGAGCAACAACCAATCAGTATGGGGGGTTAAAGAGAATGTAATCAAATATGATGGACATGGATTCAGGCATGAAGGATTTTAGGCTTTTTTCTCGTTGAACAGGCTAGACATGTATTAATTTATCTAGTGTAAGATAGTCAGCCGATTTTTGTGAAATTTGTATTGTAAGTGATAATGATAGATAGTGAGTGGATAACTAGTACAATTTTTGTACTTCAAACATGGTTATATCATCATCATTTAGCAACCAGACCTGATAGTTTTGTTCTACGTGCTGTGTATTACATTAGTGAGCTAAAGTTAGGGACTAACTTACTGTTACTGGCCTTGGAGATGAATGAAGTTTTAGAGAAAACCTCTACCGTATATTCACCCCTATAGTGTGCTATAAGACAATGAAGCAACCTGTTCTCCTTCGACTAGAACTAGCTAGCTAACATTAGTTGACTACTTCATGCTGTAGGTCATGTACTGTTTATTATATGCTAATGCACGGGCATAGCTGCTGGATCAAACAATCACAGTGAAAGCTAAGGGCTGACAATAACTAAAGGGCAAGATTTTACTGAAAGTTAGAGATTTTACTCATTTACTAGTACCTAAAATGTGACAACCACAGATTATACAGCTACCGGTAACTAGCAACATTTGAAAATCTTACATCTAGCAGTTTTAAACTTTGTGAAAAAAGACAGCATCAGAAGACAAGGCCACTGTAAATGTTTCATTCAAGCTGCATAATAAGCTTTTAATGGCAGTTTAAACACTCTCAATGTTAGGGGTTAGTATGTTTGATTTGTTTGTTTGTGTACACCCTCATCTCCTGCTGAGTAGTTTAATGAGGGATGCTTTCTCTGTCTCCCTCTGAGGCTTGCTTTGTGAAGACAGTAGAACCATCAGAGCTGCTTAAAGCAGATATGCAGAGCCATGGCCTCACTTTCGTTTATAAATGCCTTGAGACCTCAAGAATGGCACAGGAATAGTTTTAAGCGTTAACAATAGATCTAATTTAGTAATTTTTACGATTAAAGTGATTTATATAGGTAGTGGTCTGAGTGAATGAATGTTGACGTCTGTAACATCATAACAGGAAGTCTGTCGGTCTCATCGCCATTTCCGCTATACTATGCCACGTAGATGTGTTTTTGGCCAGTGCAGCAACACAACAGAAGCTGGATTTATGTTGCATTCATGGCCCAAGAATGTTCAAACTGCAAAGATTTGGACGCGTTTTGTGAGAAGTTCACGGGCACATTGGGCGCTAATGAAGTGATCTCTCCTCTGCTCTGCACATTTTACTGAAGACTTGTATGAAATCTCTGATCTGTTCAGAAGCGTTGGCTATAAGCCCGTATTGAAAGAGGGTGCAGTACCAACAATTAAAGAAAAAGAAAACTACAAGAAAAGGAAAGTATTCATTTTATTTATTTATTTAAAAAAGGAAAGTAAGTGGGTGGCACGGTGGTGTAGTGTTAGTGCTGTCACCTCACAGCAAGAAGGTCCGGGTTCAAGCCCCGTGGCCGGTGAGGGCCTTTCTGTGTGGAGTTTGCATGTTCTCCCCGTATCCATGTGGGTTTCCTCCGGGTGCTCCGGTTTCCCCCACAGTCCAAAGACATGCAGGTTAGGTTAACTGGTGACTCTAAAATTGACCGTAGGTGTGAATGTGAGTGTGAATGGTTGTCTGTGTCTATGTGTCAGCCCTGTGATGACCTGGCGACTTGTTCAGGGTGTACCCCGCCTTTCGCCCGTAGTCAGCTGGGATAGGCTCCAGCTTGCCTGCGACCCTGTAGAACAGGATAAAGTGGCTAGAGATAATGAGAATGAGGAAAGTAAGTTCAGTTGCACCAGTCGTCCCGGAGTGAGCCAAGGGTTGTTGCTAAAACCCGGGACAGAACAGGACGGGACATATCACTCGGGCAGTAACCTCCTTGCAGTTGTTACTAAAACCAGTGACATCGCGTTCCATCCCGGGTTTTAGTAATTGCCTGAGCCCAGCAGTAATGGCGGACTATACAGTATGAAGAAAAGTGAATGAGTGGAGCAGCCATCTTATTTCTAAACTGGATATTGCTGCCATCTCTCCCTTACGTGGAAGAAGTGAATGAACAGATAACTGAATGAACAACTGAAAGTCAGATTGTTTCAAAAACAATTGACCTTCAAGAAGCAAGAACACAGACGGGTAAGCTCCGACTCTCATATGGATTAAAAAAAACATGTTGTTTACCTGCATTTAGATTAATACATGTAACTTGTATTGTGTATTTAAGTTACCGGTATAAGATTATTTAATTTGCTTCAGAATGTGATTGTCTCAGTTCATCTGATTATTTAATTTGCCTTTTATGTTTTATCAGTGAAAATGCATGCATGTACATGTACGGTATGTTGCACAAGTTATAACACCTATCCTGTTTTAATGAGAGTCAACCCACAATCAGTGAAGTCAAATCAGTCTTAGCTGAGCAAGTCGGGAATGGTATTTCTTATTTTCACTATAAATTTTTATTTATATGACTTTGATCTATAGCTGTAAAAGGCCTCGGCCTTAAAACTGATTCCCGCTGTGACATCACGCACTCAGGGCTGGCTGGGTCAGCAGGGCAGCTCGAATGCCAACTTTGTGGTCATTTTTAACCCTCAAAAATATATATATTTTTATTCCCATTTATGCAGCATACAAGAGTCAAGGATGGAGATATTATCCACTCAGAAATTTATTTAAAAATAAAGGCTCTGCGTATCTCCTTTAAGGACTGTGCTGATACACAATCAGTGCGAAGTATTATGCTACGTCAGTACTTATTACCAAGCTTTACTACCCGTGTTTCTGATTTCCTGTTTCTTGATTCCTGTGCCTGTTTCTCGTTCTAGTTCTCGCTTTGCCTCTGATATCCTGTTTGCACCTTGCCCGACCCTTTTGCCTGTTTCACGTTTTTGATCTAGCCTGCTGTTTTGGATTGTTTGCCTTTGTGTGTGTTTTCCACGCTTGTGTATATACATTGCACCGTAAATAAACATCACTTCTGCACTTACATCTGCCTACCTCATGTACTTGACAGAATACTTCACCTTACAATGGATGTAACAGAAGCTTTTCAGTACGCCATTCCACGCCACTTCCGGGTCTCCGTATCTCAGCCCCTCGTCTCGTATTTCCAGCTGAAGTCTGACTGGAGTCCCCCAGCACCCTACTACAGAATATATCACCCTATGGGATTCAACATGCAGTGTGACTTCTTCTATGAGGACCTCCAAGAGCCCAAGCCACCAGAACCCATCTGGGTAAGCTTTATCCTAACGTTTATTGCTGGACAAGCATGCAGATGGGTGGATTACCTGATCCGAGTCGAGCACCTATGCCTTCGGAGCTCACAGACTTTTTTTCCATGCTCAAGTTCATTTTTGAATCTTTGGTAAAGGAGGAACCCCATGAAAGTTTTTTTTTTTTTGGGGGGAGGGCGATCCCTCCAGTGGCTGACACAGCAGAAGAGGCCGTCACTCCAGAGCTCCTTCCAGTGGCTGACGCAGCGGAGGAGGCCGTCATTCCAGAGCTCCTCCAGTGGCTGACGCAGTGAAGGAGGCCATTGCTCCAGAGCTCCCTCCAGTGGCTGATGCAGCGGAGGAGGCCGTCGCTCCAGAGCCCCTTTTAGAGGCTGTTTCTCCAGAGCTGGTTTCTCAGCCAGAACCAGCACCTGGATCAATGCCTGAACCATAGTCTGTATCAGAACCCATGCCGGACCCTGAGCCAGTGCCAGTGCCAGCACCAGCATCTGTTCCAGTGCCAGCGCCAATGCCTGCTCCAGAACCATTGCTAGATTCAGAGTCAGTGCCAGTGTCTGCTCCAGAAACAGTGCCAGAGTCGGAGTCAGTCAGCACCAGTGTCTACTCCAGAACCAGTGCCAGTATCAGTGCCAGTGCCAGAGTTGGAGTCAGTCAGCACCAGTGTCTATTCCAGAACCAGTTCCAGCACCAGTGTCAAAGTCAGCTCCAGTGCCAGAGCCAGCATCAGAGCCTGTGCCAGTGTCTACTCCAGAACCTATGCCAGCACCAGTGTTGGAGTAAGCTCCAGAGCCAGCGTCAGAGCCAGTGCCAGTGTCAGAGTCAGCTCCAGTGTCAGAGCCTGCGTCAGTGCCTACTCCAGAGCCAAGTCCTGAGTTCGAACTAGAGCCAAGTCCTGAGTCCAAGCTACATCCATAGTTCAAACTAAAGCCAAGTCCTGAGTCCAAGCCCAGCCCTGTGTCCAAGCCAGCTCCAGAACTCCAGCCTGAGTTAATTTAATATAATTTATTAAATTTATAATTTAATCTAATATAAGTTATTTTATCTAGAAGTTTTCTCTATTTATTTTCTCTGTTTATCTGTAATGATGCTGCTGGAATCTTAATTTCCCTGAGGGAACCCGCCCAAATGGATCAATAAAGTTTTATCTAATCTAATCTAATCTAATCTAATCTAATCTAATCTAATCTAATCTAATCTGAGTCATCTCCTGAGCTGGAGCCAGAGTCCAGCCCAAAGCTCAAGTCATCTCCAGAGCTCGAGCCCAGCCCCGAGTCCAAGCCAGATCCAGAGCTCAAGCCTGAGTCATCTCCTGTGCTGCAGCCAGAGTCCAGCCCAAAGCTCAACTCATCTCCAGAGCTCAAATCCAGCCCATAGCTTGAGTCCACTTTCAGTCCTGGATCCAAACCAAGTCCAAGACCCAAGTCAAGTCCGGAGTCTGAGCATCATTCCAGCCCAGAGCCCAAGCCAAGTCCCAAGCTCAAGCCCACTCCTAGTCAAGAATCCAAGTCTTGTCCTGAGCCTGAGCCCGAACTCCCACCAGAGCCAAGTATGATGGATTTTCGCTCCCAGTGGGAGCTCTTTGGGAGGGGATTCTGTCAGTCCTGCATGCTGTGGCACATGCACCTGAAGGCACACCTTGGGCTGCGCGCGTGTTGAGCAGACTCCAGCACATGTGTCATTAACGATGTGCACCAGAACTCTATTAAGGAACTATGTGCGCACCTATTTAAGGACTGTGCTGATGCACAATCAGTGCGAAGTATTACGTTACATCAGTATGCATTACCGAGCTTTACTACCCGTGTTTCTGATTTCCTATTTCTTGATTCCTGTGCCTATTTCTTGTTCTAGTTCTCGCTTTGCCTCTGATATCCTGTTTGCGCCTCACCTAACCCTTTTGCCTGTTTCACGTTTTTGATCTAGCCTGCCGTTTTGGATTGTTTCCCTTTGTGTGTGTTTTCCATGCTTGCATATATACACTGCACTGTAAATAAACATCACTTCTGCACTTACATCTGCCTACCTTGCGTACTTGACACTAATATTTTGAAATGTTGAAGACTTACCTAATAACAAGCCACACTTAAATTAATTTCATTTAAAAATAAAAAAGGACAAATTTCAAACATTTCACTTCACTAAACAAACTAGTGTTTTGTCTCAATTTGCATACTTGTATACAACTTTAAAATGTAATTGAGTACTAACACTATGGCATTCCTATCATATTTGATGGGTATTTGTCAATGTCAAGAATCCTTTGATCCTTAACGGTTACATTTCAAGGGTGCCACATCATCAGATCCCACCAAAGGACTCTACTGATGTCGAGGATTCTTTGAATTCTACCAAGGACTGAGTCCTTCGTTCAGAGAATTTTTCAGGGATGCATGTGTGTATTGCCAGCGCACCACAATCTTATGCACATGTACAAGATGGGACCTTGTCAAAGACACACACCTGCCTAGCCTCTGAAGAACCTGACTTGGAAGAACCCATCCTACCAAGGAAGCATCTCTGAGTTTGAGCAATTTGAAGAAAGAAAGGGGAAAAAAACTCTACAGGAAGGTCTGTTTTGTATGATGGCATATTTGGGTCATTGTAGGTTAAAAAATTATGAAGGTGAGGGAGAGGATAATATTCTAAGGAAAAAAAAAAACCTCGATTAAAAAATTCAGAGATTCCAAGACTAAGAAGTCACAATTTTATGAGACAAAAACTATAGTGTTGACCGCGAGTTGGCCGAGTGGTTAGCATGTCCGCCTCTCAATTGTGAGTTCTACTCACGGTCGGGTCATACCAAAGACCATCATAAAAATGGTACCTACTGCCGTCTGGCAAGGCACGCTGCAATACAGATGCGAGTGGGGAGTCAAACTCTCGCGGTTACCAGAGGACTAGCCCCCCACTGTAACCCTAGCTATGTAATAGGTGAGAGGCCAAGGGCTATGGAAACAGAGATCGGCGCCGCCCTATGCGCCACATGGCGTGGGAAGGACTTTGACAACTATAGTGTTGTGTGTGTGTTTTACAGTGGTGCTTGAAAGTTTGTGAACCCTTTAGAATTTTCTATATTTCTGCATAAATATGACCTAAAACGTCATCAGATTTTCACACAAGTCCTAAAAGTAGATAAAGAGAACCCAGTTAAACAAATGACACAAAAAAAAATTAGACTTGGTCATTTATTGAGGAAAATGATCCAGTATTCCAAGTCTGTGAGTGGCAAAAGTATGTGAACCTCTAGGATTAGCAGTTAATTTGAAGGTGAAATTAGAGTCAGGTGTTTTCGATCAATGGGATGACAATCAGGTGTGAGTGGGCACCCTGTTTTATTTAAAGAACAGGTATACATCAAAGTCTGATCTTCACAACACGTTTGTGGAAGTGTATTATGGCATGGACAAAGGAGATTTCTGAGATAGATAGATAGATAGATAGATAGATAGATAGATAGATAGATAGATAGATAGATAGATAGATAGATAGATAGAACTTTATTGATCCCTTTGGGAGGGTTCCCTCAGGGAAATTAAAATTCCAGCAGCATCATTACAGAATAAACAAAGAGTAGAAAATAGAGAAAACTTCTAGATAAATTAAGTATTAACATATACAAAAAAAAAGGAAAAAAGTCCAGCAGGAGAGGTATTGCACATTTATATTGCACATTGTCCAGTATTGCTTTTTGTCAGGCTAGGCTACTGCTCCTTCCCATCCTCTGTTCTCCTGTTACCCCTCCTCCCCCCCAGAGAGGAGTTGTACAGTCAGATGGCGTGAGGGACAGAGGAGTTTTTAAGTCTGTTCGTCCTGCACTTGGGAAGGAGCATTCCGTCATTGAACAGACTCCTCTGGTTGTTGATGATGGTGTGCAGAGGGTGACTAGCATCATCCATGATGTTCAGTAGTTTGTCCATAGTCCTTTTCTCTGCCACCGTCACCATAGAGTCCAGCTTCATGCCGACCACAGAGCCGGCCTGCCTGATCAGTTTGTCCAGCCTGGATGTGTCCTTCTTGGATGTGCTGCCCACCCAGCACACCATGGTGTAAAACAGGACACTGGCGACCATAGACTGATAGAACATCCGCAGGAGTTTCCTGAAGATGTTAAAGGACCGCAGCCTCCTCAGGAAGTACAGCCTGCTCTGTACCTTCCTGTACAGGTGGTTGGTATTGCAAGTCCAGTCCAGTTTGCTGTCCAGCCACAGCCCGAGGTACTTGTAGGAATCCACAGCCTCCACCTTGACTCCTTCGATCAGAACTGGTTGTGACCTTGGTCTGGACCTCCCAAAGTCAATGACCAGCTCCTTGGTCTTTGAAGTGTTGAGCTGCAGATGATTCCTATTGCACCAAACGGCAAAGTCCCACACCAGGCTCCTATACTCCTCCTCTCTGTCATCCCTGATACACCCCACTATGGCTGTGTCATTGGCGAACTTCTGAATGTAACACAGCTCCGAGTTGTAGCAGAAGTCTGCAGTGTACAGGGAGAAAAGAAGAGGGGCCAGCACCATGACCTGGGGTGCTCCGGTGCTGCTAATCACAGTGTCAGACGTGATGTCCTTCAGCCTGATGTACTGTGGCCTGTTGGTGAGGTAGCTGGAGATCCAGGTGACCAGGCAGGGGTCCACTCGCATCCTGTTCAGTTTGTCCTGAAGCATAAGGGGCTAGATGGTATTGAAGTCACTCAAGAAGTCCAAAAAGAGGATCCTCACTGTACCATTTCCCTTATCCAGATGCAAGTGAGCTCGGTGTAGCAGGTAGAGGATGGCGTCTTCCACACCAACACCTGCCCGGTACACACACTGCAGACAGTCCTGGGTGTGTTGCACCTGGGGTCTGAGGAGGCTGAGGAACAGCTGCTCCAATGTCTTCATCAGATGTGAAGTGAGTGCCACTGGTCGGAAGTCGTTCAGCTCTCTGGGCTGGTTCTTTTTAGGAACTGGAACAATGCATGATGTCTTCCAGAGGGTGGGCACTCTCCCCAGCTGCAGGCTGAGGTTGAAGATACGTTGGAGTGGTTCACCCATTTCAGCAGTGCAGGTCTTCAGTAGTCAGGGACACACCTTGTCCAGGCCTGCTGCTTTCCTGGGGTGAAGCTTCCTCAGTTGACCTCTGACCTGGTCTGCAGTGATGCATGGAGGAGTCTGTGTCGGGGTAGGGGAGGAGGAGGAGGGGGCTGCTGCAATGATTGGGGGGGTGTTGAGGGAAGAAGGAGAGATGGCTGCAGTGAGGGGGAGTGTGGGGGATGTGGACTGGTTGAACCGGTTGAAAAAGTCATTCAGCTCGTTTGCCCTCTCCACTGTCCCCCCTACAACTCTGGTCTTTGTGTTGTGGCCTGTGATGGTTTTCACACCTTTCCAGACCTCCCTCATGCTGCTCTCCTTCAGCTTCTGCTCCACCTTTCAACCTGTAGCTATCCTTAGCTTCCCTCAGGCAACGTTTCACCTCCTGCTGTGCTGCTTTCATTGCCTCCCTGTCCTTGCTCCTGAAGGCAGCCTTCTTCCTGTTGAGGACAGCTTTGACTTCCTGTGTTACCCATGGCTTGTTATTAGGGTAACATCGTACAGTCTTAGTGGGGGAGTCCATGTCTGCACAGAAGTTGAGATAATCCGTCAGACAGTGTGTCAGCCCCTCTATGTCCTCACAGTGTGGGCTAAGCAGCACATCCCAGTCCATGGTGTCATAACAGTCTCTGAGGGCATCTTCCATTTCAGGGGACCACCTCCTGATAGAGCTAGTTGTTGTAGGCTGCCTTTGGACCAGAGGGGTGTACTTCGGCTGTAGACAAACCAGGTTATGGTCAAACCTCCCTAGTGGGGGGAGGGGTGTGATTCTGTATGCATCCCTCACATTAGCACACAGCAAGTCAATTGTCCTGTTGTTCCTTGTTGGACAGTCCACAACCTGGTAAAAATCAGCCAGAGTCCAAAGTAGCATGATTAAAGTCTCCAGAAATTATCATAAATGCCTCAGGGTGCTGTGTCTGCAGCCTTGCTGTGACAGGGAGAAATCCGCTCACATGCAGAGGCTGCATCTGCCCTCAGAGAGATGTAAACACAAATGGTGATCACGCGACTGAACTCCCTCAGCAGATAATATGGCCACAGGCTAACGGCTAGCAGCTCCAAGTCCGGGCAACATAAAACTGTCTTTATGGAGATATGTCCCGGCTTACACCAGCGGTTGTTCACATAGATGATGAGTCCCCCACCTTTGCTTTTCCCACATGCTTTAGTGTCTCTGTCAGCTCTCACAGCAGTGAATCCCCGCAGGTCCACGTTAGCATCCGGTACAAGGTGGGTTAGCCATGTCTCCATAAAGATAAACAAGCTGCTCTCCCGGTAAATCCGGTGGTTATTCAGTGTGGATAGCTCATCGACCTTGTTTGGCAGTGAGTTCACATTCCCCATGATAACAGAGGGAATGGATGGTTTGCAGTGCCACCGGTTGTCTGCTAGCCTAGCCTTTAACTTAGCCCCAGCTTTGCAGCCTCTGGGTCTCCTCCTCAGCTCCGCCGGGATGGGATGTTGTATCTCGGCTCGTCCCATTGTTTTCAGGGCCAGCAACTCCTCTCTCGAATAAGCGAGAAAACTGGCTCCTGGTTGCGTGTTAAAGTTAAAAATATCCATGGGATATGAAGAAAAACACACTATGTCTTCGTTAAAAAAATAGGTTTAAAAAGCTAAAAACTACAGAGCTACTGGAGAGGCAGCCATCTCCCACAGCGCCATGTTGCATGTGAGGACCTCAGAAAAAGAATCGTTGATGTTCCACCAATCCACAGTCAGACAAATTGTGTACAAATGGAGGAAATTCAAAACCATTGTTACCCTCCCCAGGAGTGGTCGACCAACAAAGGTCACTCCAAGAGCAAGGCGTGTAATAGTCAGCAAGGTCACAAAGGATCCCAGGGTAACTTCTAAGCAACTGAAGGCCTCTCTCACATTGGCTAATGTTAATGTTCATGAGTCCACCATCAGGAGACCACTGAACAACAATGGTGTGCATGGCAGGGTTGCAAGGAGGAAGCCACTGCTCTCCAAAAAGAACATTGCTGCTCATCTGCAGTTTGCTAAAGATCACGTGGCTGCCAGAAGCTATTGGAAAAATGTTTTGTGGACAGATGAGACCAAAATAGAACTTTTTGGTTTAAATGAGAAGCGTTATGTTTGGAGAAAGGAAAACACTGCATTCCAGCATAAGAACCTTATCCCATCTGTGAAACATGGTGGTGGTAATATCATGATTTGGGCCTATTTTGCTGCATCTGGGCCAGGACAGCTTGCCATCATTGATGGAACAATGAATTCTGAATTATACCAGCAAATTCTAAAGGAAAATGTCAGGACATCTGTCCATGAACTGAATCTCAAGAGAAGGTGGGTCATGCAGCAAGACAATGACCCTAAGCACACAAGTCATTCTACCAAAGAATGGTTAAAGAAGAATAATGTTTTGGAATGGCCAAGTCCTGACTTTAATCCAATCGAAATGTTGTGGAAGGACCTGAAGTGAGCAGTTCATGTGAGGAAACCCACCAACATCCCAGAGGTGAAGCTGTTCTGTATGGAAGAATGGGCTAAAATTCCTCCAAGCCAGCGTGAAGGACTGATCAACAGTTACTGGAAACATTTAGTTGCAGTTATTGCTGCACAGGGGGGTCACACCAGATACTGAAAGCAAAGGTTCACATACTTTTGCCACTCACAGATATATAATATTGGATCATTTTCCTCAATAAATAAATGACCAAGTATAATATTTTTGCCTAATTTGTTTAACTGGGTTCTCTTTATCTACTTTTAGGACTTGTGTGAAAATCTGATGATGTTTTAGGTCATATTTATGTGGAAATATAAAAAAATTCTAAAGGGTTCACAAACTTTCAAGCACGACTGCACATTTCCCAGAATGCCCTGCAGCCAGGAAGCGAGATGCATGAGAGTTTTTTCTCATAAATTTCTGAATTCTTAAAGGAGATATGCAAAACCTTTAGTTTTAAATAGATTTCTGAGTGGATAGTATTTCCATCCTTGACTCTTGTATGCTGCATAAATGGGAATAAAAAATATATATTTTTGAGAGTTAAAATCAACCATAGTTGCCATTCAAGCTGCCCCCGCTGAGCCAGCCAGTCCTGAGTGAGTGACATCACTGTGGTAACCGGTTTTAAGGGTGAGGCCTTTGACAGTTATGGACCAAAGCCAGACTCGGCAGGCGAGAGTGGTTGCAATGGCCTCTTCATTCGGATTTATTGGAGATTCTTCAAATTCCTCAGATAGTAATACATCTGACTGTGATAGTCCTGAAATTGGAGTCTATGTACATGCTACTGCTATACACGTAGAACCGTATCAGTTCGAACCATCGGAAAGTGAATCTGATAGTAACACGTCAGCCATGGAGGCCCCCACCTTACGAAATAAACCCAGAGAACAAAGCCGTCTAGAGAATTGGATGGAATTGAACTGACAGTCTCATGTGACTCTCATTAAAACAGGATAGGCATTATAACTTATGCAACATACATGTACAGTGGGGCAAAAAAGTATTTAGTCAGTCACCAATTGTGCAATTTCTCCCACTTAAAAAGATGAGAGAGGCCTGTAATTTTCATCATAGGTGTACTTCAACTATGAGAGACAAAATGAGAAAAAAATCCAGAAAATCACATTGTCTGATTTTTAAAGAATTTATTTGCAAATTATGGTGGAAAATAAGTATTTGGTCAATAACAAAAGTTCATCTCAATACTTTGTTATATACCCTTTGTTGGCAATGACAGAGGTCAAACGTTTTCTGTAAGTCTTCACAAGGTTTTCACACACTGTTGCTGGTATTTTGGCCCATTCCTCCATGCAGATCTCTAGAGCAGTGATGTTTTGGGGCTGTCACTGGGCAACAAGGACTTTCAACTCCCTCCAAAGATTTTCTATGGGGTTGAGATCTGGAGACTGGCTAGGCCACTCCAGGACCTTGAAATGCTTCTTACGAAGCCACTCCTTCATTGCCCGGGCGGTGTGTTTGGGATCATTGTCATGCTGAAAGACCCAGCCACGTTTCATCTTCCCACCCCCCACCCCCATGCTTCACAGTAGGTATGGCGTTCTTTGGATGCAACTCAGCATTCTTTCTCCTCCAAACACGACAAGTTGAGTTTTTACCAAAAAGTTCTATTTTGGTTTCATCTGACCATATGACATTCTCCCAATCCTCTTCTGGATCATCCAAATGCTCTCTAGCAAACTTCAGACGGGCCTGGACATGTACTGGCTTAAGCAGGGGGACACGTCTGGCACTGCAGGATTTGAGTCCCTGGCGGCGTAGTGTGTTACTGATGGTAGCCTTGGTTACTTTGGTCCCAGCTCTCTGCAGGTCATTCACTAGGTCCCCCCGTGTGGTTCTGGGATTTTTGCTCACCGTTCTTGTGATCATTTTGACCCCACGGGATGAGATCTTGCGTGGAGCCCCAGATTGAGGGAGATTATAAGTGGTCTTGTATGTCTTCCATTTTCTAATAATTGCTCCCACAGTTGATTTCTTCACACCAAGCTGCTTACCTATTGCAGATTCAGTCTTCCCAGCCTGGTGCAGATCTACAATTTTGTTTCTGGTGTCCTTTGATAGCTCTTTGGTCTTGGCCATAGTGGAGTTTGGAGTGTGACTGTTTGAGGTTGTGGACAGGTGTCTTTTATACTGATAATGAGTTCAAACAGGTGCCATTAATACAAGTAACGAGTGGAGGACAGAGGAGCCTCTTAAAGAAGTTGTTACAGGTCTGTGAGAGCCAGAAATCTTGCTTGTTTGTAGGTGACCAAATACTTATTTTACCGAGGAATTTACCAATTAATTCATTAAAAATCCTACAATGTGATTTCCTGGATTCTTTCCCCCCATTCTGTCTCTCATAGTTGAAGTGTACCTATGATGAAAATTACAGGCCTCTCTCATCTTTTTAAGTGGGAGAACTTGCACAATTGGTGGCTGACTAAATACTTTTTTGCCCCACTGTATATGCATGCATTTTCACTGATAAAACGTAAAAGGCTAATTAAATAATCAGATGAACTGAGACAACCACATTCTGAAGCAAATTAAATAATCTTATACTGGTAACTTAAATACACAATACAAGTTACATGTATTAATCTAAATGCAGGTAAACAACGAGTGTTGTTGTTATTGTTATGTAACCAAATGAGAGTCGGATCTTACCCATCTGTGTTCTCGCTTCTTGAAGGCCGATCTTGTGGCCGATTGTTTTGAAAGAATCTGACTTTCAGTTCTTTGTTCATTCGCTTCTTCCACATAAGGGCAAGATATTGCTGCTGAGGGAAGCATATCCAGTGGAGAAATCTGATGACTAGTCCACTCATTCTCCTTTTTCTCCATCCTGAGTACTCCACCATTACTGCTTGGCTCACACTCTGGGAGAACTGGTGCAACTGTACTTTCCTTTTCTTGTAGTTTTCTTTTCCTTTAATTGTTGGTACTGCACCCTCTTTCAATATGGGCTTATAACCAATGCTCCTCAACAGATCAGAGGTTTTGTACGAGCCATTAGTAAAATGTGCCCGTGAATTTCTCACAAAACATGTCCAAATCTTTGCAGTTTGAACATTCTTGGGCCATGAATACAACATAAATCCACCTTCTGTCATGTTGCTGCACCCGCCAGCAACACATCTACATGGCATGGCGATAAATTAGCTCAAAATGGAGGATCGAAGTTGCAGTTAGCTCTGCGTTTTAGTATAGCAAAAATGGCGATGAGACCAATAGCCTTCCTGCTGTGACGTCACAGATGTCAAGGTCATTCACTCAGACCTCTACCTGTATGAATCATTTTAATCGTAAAAATTACTATATTAGATTTATTGTTAATGCTTAAAACTATTCCTATGCCATTCTTGAGGTCTCAAGGCATTTATAAACAAAATGTGAGGCCATGGTTCTGCGTATCTCCTTTAAGCTTTGAATTTCTGAGTATTTTCTTGCAAATATGACTTTATAATCTCCTAGTTTTAGAAATTTATGACTTTGATGTGGGAAATTCTGAGGTTTTTTTTCTCAAAATATTACCCCCGCCTTGGCTCCAATTTTTTTATGCCTACAATGGCCCTAATACACCACTGTACTATTGCATACCACTGTTATGTATTTTCTAGATTGGTAAACACTTAGTAAATGTGAGGTCAGAGTTTAATATTTGAGATGGCAACAGTCATGATGACGGCAGAAAGTTTAAAGAGAAACAGAGCTTGTAAGTGTATTTAGTATCACTGTGCATAAAATAGTTAAACATTTTACAGTTTGACTTAGAAACCTGATGGACAGGGATGTTCCAGCCCTGACGTGCCATCTGGTGAATGCCTCTTTTAATCCTTGAGATGTACATAAGATATGCAAGTGAGTGTATGAACATTCAATGGTGTCGACAATGTTTCTGCACATGCATACAAATTCATGCATCAAGTATAAGCCAGGCTCCTCTGAGTCCCATTCCTATAACAATACAACACTTCCCATTAGACTGGTAAGTCAGTGCAAGCAATATACCTTTGGTTTTTAGTTGCTTACGTCACACTGATGCATGTTACTAGGATAATAAAATTATTTAAATGTTACAGTAGTGCTATATTACCCATACAGCCATCCATTATCTGTAGCTGCTTATCCTGTTCTACAGGGTCGCAGGCAAGCTGGAGCCTATTCCAGCTGACTATGGGCGAGAGGCGGGGTACACCCTGGACAAGTTGCCAGCTCATCGCAGGGCTAACACATAGACACAGACAACCATTCACACCTACGGTCAATTTAGAGCCACCAATTAGCCTAACCTGCATGCCTTTGGACTGTGGGGGAGACCGGAGCACCCAGAGGAAACCCACGTGGACATGGGGAGAGCATGCAAACTCCACACAGAAAGGGCCTCGCCGGCCTCTGGGCTCGAACCCAGGACCTTCTTGCTGTGAGGCGACAGTGCTAACCACTACACCACCGTGCCGCGTAGTGCTATATTATAAATCTGGAATTTTAAAACAACATAGAGTTATCAAAGATTAGGGTCATTCACACAAAATTCATAATGTTCATTTGTGATCATTTGCTCAAAAGTTTTGGAACACTTGGTGTATAAGATGATCATTTATATGTAACTCTTAAATGTTAACTCATACAATTAATTTTTAGTACACGTAGACCATAAAACAGGATAACTGACATCTACCTAAACATTTTAACTCATTTGAGACTGCAATTAAAAAAAAAAGAACAACAACAGCAAAAACCCAAAAGAAAAACAATCCAACTAGTAATGGTAAATAGATAGGAGTCTGGTATGGAATGGCCCGGGAGTATTATTTAATTTGTCTCTCTCCACCCCAAATTCCTCTTGTTTTCTTCAGCTACAGGGTTCAACACAGCTTTAGGGATTGCTGTGAAGTTACACAGAAAGTCAGTCAGATGTGTTTGTTGCTTGTTTCTTGCATTGCCACATAACTACAGCCTGTTTTCCCAGCATGCTCTATTTGCTCAGGGCTACTAGAGCTCCTATCAGATAGCCATTAATATTTCAGAACAGGCTTGTTTGGGTTCAGTCATTAAATAGAGAGGAAAAATGTGCTGAATGAAAAAAAAAATTGGTCACTGGGCCACTAACGCAGTAAAACGCACGAGGGCCACTGAGGCAAATAGATTACAGTTGGTATTTTGCGTGATCAAAAACAGAGTGAGAAGAACTGTAGGTTAATCTCTAATTTTCAACATAAGTGATATTAGGAATACATGTGCAATGTGTAAATAGCATTAAAAAGCCTGAAAGCTCATGAAACAGGGACAGTGTGCGTGCTTAGAAAACACTGGCTGACAGAATTAGGGAGGAAATATTGCTTGGTAGGAGAGAGGAAATGACATTTCTGCATCTGGCTGTGGTGTGGTATTATGATTATTATCATATATATTAGTGTGCTTTGGGATATGGCTGTGAGCTGGCAGTGATGGAGTTGGAGCTGGATTAATCGACCCATGTCACGCTGCTGTGGTGCTCCATGATGCTGTGCAATGGCTGATAAACAGGCACTGGGGACTTTAGCTTACAGAGATGGAGGGCATTCAAAGTGGGCATCACGCCAGCCTGTATTTGGAAACCAGGTAAAGGCACCTCACAACTGGCAAACAGTGCATCAGGGAACCACACAGCCCTCACCTGACCTTGGGTCCATGAGCCTGCAGTGAATATACTGTACATCAGTTATGGTTTTATGGGGAGCTTTGTAAAAACATTTCTCATGGATCACACTTGCTTATCTCATTTGTAAATAGAGATCACACTGTAAATAGAACACACACACACACACACACATATTTTTCAAAACCCTATCTCTTCCTTTATTCCTTCCTTCCCTTCCATAACCGGACTCCTCTTGCTGGAGTACAATTGCAAAAGGTATAGAAGTTATATTCCTAGAAGATGCTAACAAAGGTGCAGCGAGAAACTGCTAGAAAGACGATTAATCTTTCCACTCCAGTGACTTGACATGAGAACAAGCACAGATAATGGAACAGATAATGGAATTACTTTTTGAATAGTATATGTACATTTATATGCAAATTTCTGTTCATCTATACTCGTTTTTTCTCTCAGGTTTCATTTCTAATTCTTTCAGGACTGCATTGTCAGGAATTATGAAACAAAGTGGCTTCATTTGGCTGTTTCTACTATAAAAAGCCTTTACACACGGGGCACATTATTTTTGTGTGATTAATTTGCATGTCGAAATATTTTTTTTAAACTGTCATTTCTGTCATGAATAGTTTCACACAGAATGTGAAGATTACACAGTGAAAAAGCAACATTCTTCTCTGCAATGAGGTCAGTTTTTCTGAGCTTTTGCACTGTGAATAAGTACATCAACCAATCACGTTGTGCAGGTAACAGATGGCAAAAAAGCGTCAACTGTACCGGTGAGCACAAACAGAGTAAAACAAACATGAAATAGAATGCAAAATATTTTTAAAAACTACACTGGAACTGGTAGGCATTCTCTGTGTGTGAAAATTTCGTACACAATTTCTTCGCATTGCAATTTCACGTCAGATCTGGTGTGTAAAGACCTTTAGTCTTATCTATGTCATAACAATTGAAATCATTAAAACAAAGTGAAATTACACATGACACTACAAAAACTATGTGAAGAGTGAAATTAATATGAGTCAAGACTCAAAACATCTGGATTTGCCGTGTTCCTTGATTTTTCTGCAAGGGAACTGTTTTTTTTGTTAAAGCACTGCTGCTGTTTGCTCTGTGCCTCATTCTGTGAGGCGACAGAGAATGGAAAACAGATGCCATGTCAGAGGCTAGATGTAATTTGCAATTATCTAGAAGTTCTGATGTTATGATTTAGGTTTTGCCCCTAGTCGGAACATGATTTAAAGCTCTTATCAGGCCTGTCACTTAAATTATGCTTATACCGTAGCAGCTACATTATGCTGGGAGGGGGAGGGGAGAGCGGCAGGAATAAGGCACATCTAATTTAAGTACTTTTCTGCTCCTACACTCTCATGCAATCAGCTTCAATGAAGTTAAATGAGTCAGCTGAGCTGTTTTTTCTTTAGTCACACACACACACACACACACACACACACACACACACACACACACACACATTGTTATATTAAATCTACAAACAGCTATTTAAATACTTAGTGCAACACAAAAGTTTGGAGGACATCAGTTTATACCATTCTATGTGTGTCAAGTTGTGTGTTTCACATTTTCAAGAGCTATGCCACATGATATACAATTTTGTTGAAGGATAAGGAAATTAACAGAACAATCATTCATACATCAGGACATAATTGCTTCAGCTCAGTTGCCATAGAATTACAAGATGTGTTTAATAGAGGTCAAAACAATTTGCAGTGAATATGGACTCATATGAATGAAACATGCCGCACTGCCACTCAATATACTGATAATATCACAGCTACAGTAGGTGTCCCTATGAATCTGCTTGGCTGAGTTTAATGCAGCTGTTTGAATTGGCTCAGATTGAGGTTGGTGTAAATATTAGACTGGAGCGTGTTTTCAGTGAATATTGATAGTCTTGATGATTTATTGGCAGACTTGATTATTTTTAATGATTATTCCCATACTAATATAGATATATTTAGGCACTGCCTAAAAGCGGCGCTCCGTGTATGAGCGAAATATTTGCAAGGGCACAAAATGAACGTGAATATAATAATAATAATAATAATAATAATAATAATAATAATAATAATAATGTTCTAGCATATGAACTGTCAAATTGTGTAGTGTAGTGTATATCACGTCAATAAATTGCACTATCTTGTGACAGTGATACCAATAATGAGATACGCACTGCATTTATGAATATAGGTTTATTCCTTTCTTTGACACTGCATGCCATGTGCCAGAAACAACACCACAGCATTTATTATGGTATAACTCTGCTGGTTGCCTGGTGGACAGCAGTGAACCAGCGCTTTCACTTTACATCATTACTACATAGTTACGATCTAATGTTGTCAGACATAAGAACTAATCAATATTGATCCGTGGTAGTTTTAGATTATCTAAAACTAAGGAAAGATGCTCATAATTGCTATAGAACTATACAATAATTATGTTTACATGAGTGTGCAGAGTAAGAAAACGTTCAGGTAAAAAAAAGCATACAATGCAAAGATACATTGCCTGCTCTGAAAAAAAAAATTGTCAACGTTTTCTGAAAGATGTGTTAGTAAATAATCCCACATTATTTTTAAAAATGCAAATTAAAAATAAGCACTGGATAAAAACCCATCTACCTTATGTAAATAAAGATACAAATTTTGTTGTCCAGTGGTCAAGTGTTTATGAGATACATTGCCTTGCACTTACAATCCGGTATGCTGTGGTGGTATACTTTTGTCGTTCATACGGACGAATGTTGTACAGTTGCAAAAACCATCAAAAATCAGGTCGATGCATTACCATATTTTCTTAAGTATGGAGCTTCACTCCATTAAAAACACAAGGAATGGTAGAAACTCAGGATTATATCTGTCAGGATAATGATAATTATAATTAAGGTTGTCAAAATAGCGCATTAATTTTGATTAATTAATTATAGAAAAAAATAACATGGCAAAAAATTATGCAGTTAATTGCATTCTATGATGTCCTTTGACACCATACATCACTGTCCATAGCATAATTTGAATATAGGCTGCCTTTATGAGCTAGTTGTAAGGTCCTACTTCGCACCTGTGAAGTCAGAATTACGAGTATGTCATGTTGAAGTGCTTTGTTGTTGGAGCGAAATGTCCTCTTCTCCACCAAGGTTGAAGGTTATCCCAACTTGGGAAATTAGCTATCAAAATTATTTCTGAAGTTCCCACTTGTGATTACAAGCTAAGTTTACCATAAGTCTGACAAGCATGTGAAGGCAACATAAACACAACTGTAATTATGCTGCCTCAATGTAACACTTTACAACCGCAATTATGCTGCCTCAATCTAACACTTTACAAATAATGATCACTATTAAAAGATTACATGACTTCAAAATAATTTAGCAGGAGATATATTTGGGAAATGATAACCCTATCTATCATCAGTGTGACAGGGATATCTCTGAACAACCCAGTCTCTCAGGAAAAAAAAAAAAAAATTGCATGCAACTTGTCTGCAGGACCTTCAATGTGTTGCATTTTCACTTTCTGGCAAAAGCATATACAGTGGCATGCAAATGTTTGGGCACCCTTGCTGAAATTGTCTGTTACTGTGAATAGTTAAGTGAGCAGAAGATGAACTGATTACCCAAAGGAATAAAGGTAAAGACGAGACATTTCTTTTCAGCATTTTATGCAAGATTTGTGCATTATTTTGTTTTGTACAATTGGAGAGTGAAAAAAGAAAAGGAACACAATGCAAAAGTTTGGGCACCCTAATACATTTGAGTTCTCAGGTCACTTTTACCAAGGTTCCAGACCTTAATTAGCTTATTGAGCTGTGGCTTGTTCAAATTCTTCGTTAGGAAAGGTCAGATGATGCAGATTTCAAAGCTGTATAAATTATCTGACTCTTCAAATTTGTCCCTAAAATCAACAGCCATGGGCCATCTAAGCAACTCCCTAGCATTCTGAATAATAAAATAATTGATGCTCACAAAGCAGAAGAAGGCTACAAGAACATAGCAAAGTGTTTTCAGGTAGCTGTTTCCTCAGATTGTAATGTTATTGAGAAATGGCATATAACAGAAACAGTGGAGATCAAGGTGAGGTCTGGAAGATTAAGAAAATTTTCTGAAAGAACTGCTCGTTGGATTCCTAGAAAGGCAAATAAAAACCCTTGTTTGACTGCAAAAGACCTTCAGAAAGATTTAGCAGACCCTGGAGTGGTGGTGCACTGTTCTACTATGAAGCGACACCTGAACAAATACGGGTATGACCTTCATGACAGAGTCATCAGAAGAAAACCTTTCCTGTGTCTGAGCCACAAAAGTCAGTGTCTGAAGTTTGCAAATGAACATCTAAGCAAGCCTGATGCATTTTGGAAACAAGTCCTGTGGACTGATGAAATCAAAATAGAACTTTCTGGCCACAATGTGCAAAGGTATGTTTGGAGAAAAAAGGGTGCCAAATTCCAGGAAAAGAACACTTCAACTCTTAGGAAAAGGACACTTCAACTCTTATGCATGGGGGTGGATCGATCATGCTTTGGGGTTGTGTTGCAGTCAGTGTCACAGGGCACATTTCATTGGTCGAGGGAAGCATGGATTCGAATAAATACCAGCAAACTCTGGAAGCAAACATCACACCATCTGTAAAAAAAAGTTGAAGTTAAAACGAGGATGGATCCTACAATAATACGATGATCCAAAACACACCTCAAAATCTACAATGGAATACCTCAAGAGGCACAAGCTGAAGGTTTTGCCCTGGCCCTCACAGTCCCCTGACCTAAACATCATTGAAAATCTATGGATAAATCTCAAAAGAGCAGTGCATGCAAGACAGCCCAAGAAACTTGTAGAACTGGAAGCCTTTTGCAAGGACGAATGCACGAAAATCCCCCAGGTAAGAACTGAAAAATTATTAGCTGGCTACAAAAAGTGTTTACAAGCTGTGATACTTGCCAAAGGGGGTATTACTAAGTACTGACCATGCCAAGTGCCCAAACTTTTGCTTCAGGTTCTTTCCATTTTTTAGTATTTTACGCCTGTAAATGATGGAAATAAAAATGTAATCTTGTGGAAAATATTAAAGAAATGTGTCATCTTTATCCTTATGCCTTTTGGTGATCAGTTCATCTTCTGCTCACTTAACTATTCACAGTAACAGACATTTCAAGCAAGGGTGCCCAAACTTTTGCATGCCACTGTATTTCATTACAATGTTACAAAGTTGTTAAATGTATCAAAAAATCAGCCTTGCAAGTCACCTGGAAATGCAGTATGCTAATAATGGTATTTTCAAAACATGGACAATCTCTGATTTCTTTTCAGTAGCCTAAAGAATTTACAATCTAAAAATATTTTGAAAACACACACTTTACCGTACCATGTTACAGCGTGACTTTCAAGCCTGATAGTGTTTGCAAAGAGATAAGGAGACGTTTCATGAGCCTAGTAAGTCTCACCATTATACCATAGAAAGGACAAACCTTATGCATGAAGTGGGCTATGCTTAGTGTGTTTAAAAAAAAGATTTAAAAAAATGTGTTTAAAGGCAGTGATATATCTAACAATGGGAAATTTTTATTATAGTTATTTTATTATCTTTTAATATTAGTACATTATTTATAGATTATATTACATTACATTATTATAGATTTAAAAAGGTTTTATATATATACACTAGTATATATATATATATATATATATATATATATATATATATATATATATATATATAGGCTATATTATATCATATTATAGGTTTAAAGTTTTAAGGTGTCTGAGGCAGTTATATTCAGAGACCTAGGGCGTGACATTTTCGGTTTGTTGCGCTTTGAGTTATTGACTGCAACTGTTTTTAATCACATATATATTTACTTAAATACATATATTTACTTTTTTCATGATTTTTATTGGTGTGGTAATGTTTTAATTTCCTTCTATTTTTCTTTTTGTAAGAGCATAGAGACTTTGTTTATATGCTCCAAATACATATTATATTATATTATATTATATTATATTATATTATATTATATTATATTATATTATATTATATTATATTATATTATATTATATTATGGGTGGCATGGTGGTGTAGTGGTTAGTGCTGTCGCCTCATAGCAAGAAGGTCCGGGTTCGAGCCCCGTGGCTGGCGAGGGCCTTTCTGTGCGGAGTTTGCATGTTCTCCCCGTGTCCGCGTGGGTTTCCTCCGGGTGCTCCAGTTTTCCCCACAGTCCAAAGACATGCAGGTTAGGTTAACTGGTGACTCTAAAACTGACCGTAGGTGTGAGTGTGAATGGTTGTCTGTGTCTGTGTGTCAGCCCTGTGATGACCTGGCGACTTGTCCAGGGTGTACCCCGCCTTTCGCCCGTAGTCAGCTGGGATAGGCTCCAGCTTGCCTGCGACCCTGTAGAACAGGATAAAGCGGCTAGAGATAATGAGAGATGAAATATTATATTATATTATTATCTCTAGCCGCTTTATCCTGTTCTACAGGGTCGCAGGCAAGCTGGAGCCTATCCCAGCTGACTACGGGCGAAAGGCGGGGTACACCCTGGACAAGTCACCAGGTCATCACAGGGCTGACACACAGACACAGACAACCATTCACACTCACATTCACACCTATGGTCAATTTAGAGTCACCAGTTAACCTAACTTGCATGTCTTTGGACTGTGGGGAAAACCGGAGCACCCGGAGGAAACCCACGCGGACACGGGGAGAACATGCAAACTCCGCACAGAAAGGCCCTCGCCGGCCACGGGACTCGAACCCGGACCTTCTTGCTGTGAGGCGACAGCACTAACCACTACACCACCGTGCCGCCCATATTATATTATATTATATTATATTATATTATATTATATTATATTATATTATATTATATTATATTATATTATAATGCAGCATACTCTTGCAGATAGAATGTAGGAAATAAGCTGCATGCAAATACAGGGGGCTGCAAAAGTAGGTATACAGTAATGAAAAACAAAATGTTCACACAAAATGTGAGTATTAAATGAAACCTAGCACCACTATTATCACATCACATCACATTATCTCTAGCCGCTTTATCCTTCTACAGGGTCGCAGGCAAGCTGGAGCCTATCCCAGCTGACTACGGGCGAAAGGCGGGGTACACCCTGGACAAGTCGCCAGGTCATCACAGGGCTGACACATAGACACAGACAACCATTCACACTCACATTCACACCTACGGTCAATTTAGAGTCACCAGTTAACCTAACCTGCATGTCTTTGGACTGTGGGGGAAACCGGAGCACCCGGAGGAAACCCACGCGGACACGGGGAGAACATGCAAACTCCGCACAGAAAGGCCCTCGCCGGCCCCGGGGCTCGAACCCAGGACCTTCTTGCTGTGAGGCGACAGCGCTAACCACTACACCACCGTGCCGCCAGCACCACTATTATAATACTGGTAATACTGGAATAATCCTTACTGTATACCTACTTTTGCTGCCCCCTGTATATTTTTTCCTGTGAGACTGGGTTGCAATAAACTATTCTATAGATGTTTCCAAACCATTCTCATCTCATCTCATTATCTCTAGCCACTTTATCCTGTTCTACAGGGTCGCAGGCAAGCTGGAGCCTATCCCAACACAAGATAATCTTCATCCCTTCATATGTACCAATCTGAAGTAAAAAATAATAACAACAACCAAACAAATAAACAAATAAATACATTATATGTATGTGCATGTATATGTGTCTTGGAACTCTACCTGCTAAACATAAAAACATAAAAAACAATGGAAATGTGACAGATGTTGTATTCCTAGATCATTAAGTCATAAACCACCCAGCTACCTTAATTAAATTACCCCAAAACGTGTTTTATATATATCAGGGCTCGAAATTCGCGGTGGTCTGGTCGCCCGAGGCGACTTAATTTGTCATTTGGCGGGTAATTCCTGTCACTAGGCAGCCCGGCTGGCTAGTTGAAAATAAAAAATATATATGAAGCGAAGATTCAGACTAGGGCAGTGCGATATATCGAATATACTCCATATATCTCCGAAAATTCTGTGTGAGATACATATAATTATTATATCGTAACTATCGAGTATTTTATGGTCATCTGCCGACTTGCGTTTGTTTCGTGTTTGTTGCGTTTGTTTAAAACATTTTCCGGTGGTTTTCTCCCTGTCCCTCAGACAGTAACATGAGAGGCTGCCTAAGGGTAAAAAAAACAATAACATCACACACTCGCCAACCAATCCTGGGCGACATCTAGGTGCTGAAAGGAACTTGCGGGAAGATTTCCTAGTTTCGGTTTAAGCGCTGACTTAGTTCGTGCAATCACTGGTGTTGCATAGGCTACTGTGTAAGCTCTGTCAATTTCAGCGACAAATTAAAAATGGAAGCGGATGAATTGGTTCCTAAAAGAACTAGTAAGGAGTCAGTCATCTGGCATTTTTTTGGATATCGCGAGGAGGACGTGGAACAGCAAATGCCAATTTGTAAAGTGTGCAAAAAAAAAACAGTATCAAAATACTTCGGTCTTGAAATAAATGTACATTAGTCATGAACAATGGTAACTACGGAGCCGTAGAGGGGACATGGTGAATAAAAAAATAACAAAGCGTGGGAACGACTTATAAGGCGTGTGCACGAGATATTAATGCGCGCGCACGAGTTATAACCCGTGCGCACGCTTTGCGTTAAGGCGTGCGCGCGGGTAGTTAAAAGTGAGGGGACGAGTTACAAATCGTTCCCTCGCTTTCATTAAGGCGTGTGCACGAGATATTAAATCGTTCCCTCGCTTTCATTAAGGCGTGTGCACGAGATATTAAATCGTTCCCTCGCTTTCATTAAGGCGTGTGCACGAGATATTAAATCGTTCCCTCGCTTTCATTAAGGCGTGAGCACGAGATATTAATACGTGCGCTCGAGTTATAAAGGCGTGCGCACGGGTTATTAAAAAGTGAGGGAACGTCTTAAAACGCGTTCCCTCGGTTTATATCCAAGGCGTGGGAATGATATCCTATGTCGTTCCCTCGACTTATTAAAATATTCCCACAATGTCCCTGTTTTCGTTGATCTCGTTGCCTACACACACACACACACGTACACACAGGCTGTAGGTCACCATGGTAGCTCCGGAAATACTAGACGCTATTTTATTATATTTTAATACTGGACTCAGATACACAGAAATCCTCGATGCACTTGCATCCCAATATGGCTTTATTATAAGTCTGAGACACCTCAAGAGAGTTCTGAGAGAGAATGGGCTTCGCCGTCGTAGTTTTTCTGACCTAGGAACGACTATAGATAGCCCAGGTCGCCTCCACGGGTACCGCTGGATGCACGCAAAGTGCCTGGAACATGGCATTCAGGAAAAAACAGAGGATGTACGGATTATCCTTCAACTACTGGACCCAGAGAGTGTTGCGCTACGCCGTCGTCGTACACTTCAGCGCAGACAGTACTTTTCCAAAGGACCCAATTTCATTTGGCATGTCGATTCTTATGACAAACTAAAACCGTTCGGAATCTGCATAAACGGATGCATAGACGGGTTTTCCCGTAGGATCGTCTGGCTGAAAGCCGCACACACAAGTAGTAACCCGCGAGTGATTGGCAGTTACTATGTGGATGCAGTGGAGAGGTTAGGTGGATGCCCGAGAATCGTACGAACTGATTTTGGAACTGAGAATGTGACTGTGCGAGACATCCAGAAGTTCTTCAGGCGTGACGGAGAAGACGACAGGGCAGGGGACCGAAGCTACATCTCCGGGGCCAGCACTGCAAATCAGCGTATTGAATCTTGGTGGGGCCAGTTGCGTAGACAAGGGGCTGAATACTGGATCGAGTTCTTCGGAGAGCTGAAGAACTTCTGGATGTCTCGCACAGTCACATTCTCAGTTCCAAAATCAGTTCGTACGATTCTCGGGCATCCACCTAACCTCTCCACTGCATCCACATAGTAACTGCCAATCACTCGCGGGTTACTACTTGTGTGTGCGGCTTTCAGCCAGACGATCCTACGGGAAAACCCGTCTATGCATCCGTTTATGCAGATTCCGAACGGTTTTAGTTTGTCATAAGAATCGACATGCCAAATGAAATTGGGTCCTTTGGAAAAGTACTGTCTGCGCTGAAGTGTACGACGACGGCGTAGCGCAACACTCTCTGGGTCCAGTAGTTGAAGGATAATCCGTACATCCTCTGTTTTTTCCTGAATGCCATGTTCCAGGCACTTTGCGTGCATCCAGCGGTACCCGTGGAGGCGACCTGGGCTATCTATAGTCGTTCCTAGGTCAGAAAAACTACGACGGCGAAGCCCATTCTCTCTCAGAACTCTCTTGAGGTGTCTCAGACTTATAATAAAGCCATATTGGGATGCAAGTGCATCGAGGATTTCTGTGTATCTGAGTCCAGTATTAAAATATAATAAAATAGCGTCTAGTATTTCCGGAGCTACCATGGTGACCTACAGCCTGTGTGTACGTGTGTGTGTGTGTGTAGGCAACGAGATCAACGAAAACAGGGACATTGTGGGAATATTTTAATAAGTCGAGGGAACGACATAGGATATCATTCCCACGCCTTGGATATAAACCGAGGGAACGCGTTTTAAGACGTTCCCTCACTTTTTAATAACCCGTGCGCACGCCTTTATAACTCGAGCGCACGTATTAATATCTCGTGCTCACGCCTTAATGAAAGCGAGGGAACGATTTAATATCTCGTGCACACGCCTTAATGAAAGCGAGGGAACGATTTAATATCTCGTGCACACGCCTTAATGAAAGCGAGGGAACGATTTGTAACTCGTCCCCTCACTTTTAACTACCCGCGCGCACGCCTTAACGCAAAGCGTGCGCACGGGTTATAACTCGTGCGCGCGCATTAATATCTCGTGCACACGCCTTATAAGTCGTTCCCACGCTTTGTTATTTTTTTATTCACCATGTCCCCTCTACGGCTCCGTAGGTAACTACTCTCTTTAGTGTTATTTTTGACAAAAGTAAAATTCATACATGAACAAATTTTGGCGAGTTGATTTTCTATTTGGCTAGTTACTTTGGAAGGTAACTAGTCCAGCTGGCTGGTGAAAAAATATATGAATTTCGAACAAGCTCCCAAACGAGCAGCACTGCAAAAAATATTTTAGCAAGCAAATACCTTAATTAAAGGTGACCTATTATACCCATTTTCCACAAGTTGGCACAGTTCCCTGAGGTCTTAATGTAATGTCTGTGACATGCTTTAGTCAAAATGGCACAAGGATAAAGCACCACAGCTCCCTTCTCACCCTGTCTAAACAACCCTGTTCAAAATAACTGATATGAGTGCCTGATCCTTTAAATGATAATGAGCCATTGCTCACTCCACCCTCCTCATCTGCTGGCCAATCAGGCAGCACTTTCCTATTCCCATATTCATTTGCAAAGGCAGTTCTCAAGCCATGAGTGGAGATACTCAGATGAAGGGGCGGTATAATTCTAAAGAGTGACATAGAAAGGGGAGCCAAATCTGAATAGCTTACACACACACACACACACATATATATATATATATATATATATATATATATATATATATATGGTCCGGGTTCGAGCCCCGTGGCCGGCGAGGGCCTTTCTGTGTGAAGTTTACATGTTCTCCCCGTGTCCGCGTGGGTTTCCTCCGGGTGCTCCGGTTTCCCTCCAAAGACATGCAGGTTAGGTTAACTGGTGACTCTAAATTGACCGTAGGTGTGAATGGTTGTCTGTGTCTATGTGTCAGCCCTGTGTTGACCTGGCGACTTGTCCAGGGTGTACCCCGCCTTTCGCCCGTAGTCAGCTGGGATAGGCTCCAGCTTGCCTGTGATCCTGTAGAACAGGATAAAGCGGCTAGAGATAATGAGATGAGATTATATATATATATATATATATATATATATATATATATATATATATATATATATATAAACAGCCCAAAATAAACTGACTGGGTTGTCTTATTTTAGAGTTTGTGGGTTGGCAGGCACTCCAGATACTAACATTTATGTGCACAAGCACTGAAAAAGGGAGGGTTTTTTTTTAATAATATGTCCTCTCATCTCATCTCATTATCTCTAGCCACTTTATCCTTCTACAGGGTCGCAGGCAAGCTGGAGCCTATCCCAGCTGACTACGGGTGAAAGGCGGGGTACACCCTGGACAAGTCGCCAGGTCATCACAGGGCTGACACATAGACACAGACAACCATTCACACTCACATTCACGCCTACGGTCAATTTAGAGTCACCAGTTAACCTAACCTGCATGTCTTTGGACTGTGGGGGAAACCGGAGCACCCGGAGGAAACCCACGCGGACACGGGGAGAACATGCAAACTCCACACAGAAAGGCCCTCGTCGGCCCCGGGACTCGAACCCAGGACCTTCTTGCTGTGAGGCGACAGCGCTAACCACTACACCACCGTGCCGCCCTAATATGTCCTCTTTAAAAGAAAATTCAACTAATATGTCTCTTTTTAATGTTTTTATACAAATAAGATTTAAAACCTATTTCTAGATCTTTTTTCCTCATTTCAAGCTTTGAATTCTGTTAATTGTAAATTTTGCTTATTTTAAGTGTTTCTTTCTAGAAAGAAGCAAAATAATCTGCCAATATTATAAAATGAGCTTGAAATTAGTCAGTAGTTCTAGAAATAACCTTAATTGTCTTATACTTGTTTCATAATAATAATAATAATAATAATAATAATAATAATTAGATAACGTTTCCTTTCTTTCTGATTGTTTTCACTTGCTTTCACTTGACATTTTCTGTAGTGAGCTTGGTGCTTCTACTGCCAACCCCCTGTGTAGTTTCTTGTTCCTGTTTGTTCTGGGCAAAAGATGTTGCATCAAAAACAGCAATTTTGCATATCATTTTTAATTTTCTTAAACTCATAGGAAGGCAAACAATCTTTAGAAGAACACAATTTGTTTATACTGTTTACCACATCAATAACACTGCAGCAAATGGTACTGTATTTGTCCAAATTAGTAATATGCCATTTACACTATAGGGCCAAAAGATTGTGGACAACTGACCATAACACGTACTTGTTGAACATCCCATTCCAAATTTAGTCCCTCTTTACTGTTAAAATAAACTCCACTCTTCTGGGAAGACTTTCTACCACATTTTGGAGTATGGCTGTGGGGATTTGTGTTTATTCAACTGCAAGGTATTATTGAGGTGAGGCACTGATGTTGGGGTGTTCAAAGGACCACTTGAGTTCTTCCACTCAATATATTCTCATGCTAGAATGGCTTTGGGCATCTTAGTTCCAGTGAAGGGAAATTGTAGTGCTATAGCATATAAAGGCATTCTGTAGAATTGTGAGTTCCCAACTTTGTGGGAACAGTTTGGGGCAGAACCACATATAAGCCTAGGTCACAACCGGACGTACGATTTTTTGGCCGTGCGATTTTTGGCGTTTCCCAAATTGCTGCGTTTTTTTTGTTCGTGGAGAAAGACGCACGTTGGCCGTAAGTTTGTCTTGCAACCTGAAAAAAATGTAAGCACCCGTAGAGTTTGTTTGACATGACAAAGAACCTCTGCGGCCGGTCTGCGGCCAGTCTAAGGCTCGAAAATCAGCACGTCACACGCGCGCCCTCCATGCGTTTCTTGCGTTTTTTGCACATAGACTGGCCATAGGAGCACGTATGGTCGGTTGTGACCGAGGCTTTAGGTGTGATGGCCAGGTGCCCACATACTTTTGACCATATACTGCATTTTTTAAAAATACACCAGCTGTGTGTGTGTGTTCCACAATTACTGTATGAAAGTCTTGATTAAATGTGGCTTGAGAAGATTAATATACTTACACTCATATAACATCTGCTGAAAATCCATCTCAGACCTCCTGGAGTAATTTGAGTGATCTTCTTTAAAGTTATTTTAGACACATCATGAACACATTTACAGCTATTCAAATATATAATCCTGTGATTTAAGATGCATGGATTGGCTGGGAATGAGCCACAGAATGTTTTGGTGGTGTATGTATGTATGTATGTATGTATGTATGTATGTATGTATGTATGTGTGTGTGTGTGTGTGTGTGTGTATTTTTCAAGGCAGGGGTTAACAGTGTTAGACTTTTCTAACATAGCTCACTCCTTGTATTTGCAACGTTAACTTTCTGGGGTTTTTCTTCAATGTGTGGTTCTTAAAAGAGTCTTTTGGCCCTTTTCCACTACCCTTTTTCAGCTCACTTCAGCTCGCTTCAGCTCACTTCAGCCCGACACGGCTCGCGTTTCGACTACCAAAAACCAGCACGACTCAGCTCGCTTCAGCCCTGCTTAGCCCCTAAAACTCGCACGGTTTTGGAGTGGGGCTGAAGCGAGCCAAAGCGAGCCGAGTGAGGCTGGGGGCGTGAGCAGACACTCCCCTGTGCACTGATTGGTGAGGAGGAGTGTCCTCACATGCCCACACACGCCCCGCGAGCGCGCTGGGATCTTTAAACACCGCAAACCCGGAAGGAGAAGAATTACGAATTACGAGAATTTCTGAAGCCTTATGCGCCTCGCCTCATCTATACGCTCTTGCCAGTATCTGTCCGCGTTGTCGGTGACAACAAGCCACAGCACCAAGACCAGCAACACTAACGACTCCATGTCCTCCATGTTTATTGTTTACTATTCGGGTCGTGAGACTGCCGCTTAAAAGCTCACTGATGTCACTGTTTGCGCTGCTTAACGACATCACCTGACGTCCACCCACTTTCGCTAACTCCACCCAATGTGTCCACCCACTTCCAGCCAGCACGGTTCAGCGGGGTTGTAGTCGAAATGCAACTCCAACAGCCCCGCTCAGCTCGACTCAGCACGGCACGGCTCAGCCCGACTCAGCCGCGTTTGTAGTGGAAAAGCGGCATTTGATTTGTAATGAGTTTAGACAAGAAAAAGTAGAACAGGTTTTGCTGAACATTCACACGTGCAAGAACAATGGAGTGTGAAAACATCTGTGACCACTTTCCTGTTTAAGCTGGTGGTGGGGGAAAATTATTTAATGGAAAAATGTCATAGTCTAAAGTCCTTCCCACACTACCGGTATATGGCGCATTAGGTGGTGCCGATCTCCGTTTCTGTAGCCCTCGGCCTCTTACATATGCTAGGGTTACAGTGGGGGGCTGGTCCTCTCATAACCACGAGAGTTTGACTCCCCACTCACATCTGTATTGCAGTGTGCCCTGCCAGATGGCAGTAGGTACCATTTTTATGATGGTCTTTGGTATGACCCGACCATGAGTAGAACTTGCGATCTCCCAATTGAGAAGTGGACATGCTAACCACTAGGCCAACTTGCGATGTGAAAAAAAAAGTCATAGTTTAAAATATTTTTGAAACTCAGTTCAATGGTACACTGGATATGATGATGTTATACTTTTTTTCTCCGAAAAGTGGGGTGGGCCTGGGTTAGTGTGTTGGGCTCTCATGATTGGGTGGGCTGGGACCCCCGTGGCTCGCCACCATAGAGTGAAGCCTGCTGGGTCTTAGTATGGGTCATCAACTGAGTTGCTGTTTGACTTATTCCTGTAATTAATCAAAATGAAACAATGATTTTAAAGATGACATGTGTTACTAGGCATCACCAATACTAAGGCAAGCCAGCATTGCACAGATTTAATGAAGAACAATCAGAGTCAACACTGTGAAAGAGAGAGAGAGAGAGAGAGAGAGAGAGAATAGATGAGGCAGAGTAGTGGATCGTTGCACGTCCACTTTCCCCTGTGTTCCTGGAGTAAAGTTGCTACATTTCTTTTGAAACCCTGTAGACCTAGGATTTGCTAATGTGATTAGCTGCATCTCAACTGGCTGCAGTGAATGTATAATTATTGCTCTGCAAAAAAAATGTGCATGTAAATTTGTGTGTGTGTGTGTGTGTGTGTGTGTGTGTGTGTGTGTGTGTGTGTGTGTGTGTGTGTGTGAGACTGAGTAAGTCTGTGGGGGGGGGGCAATCTGTCATGCAGTTTCTACACTAGCAGACACTAGTAGGATTAGTATCTGAAGATACTAGATATAGAGATGTAATGGTAAAGCATGTACAATATGTCCCAAAGAAATGGTTCTATTAAGGACACACACACACAAAACAAACAAACAAACAAACAAACAAACAAACAGTTTCAGGTTACTGATTTAATTGGATGACCGGAGTTTTGTCACACCAGCACAGGAATCCACCCAAAATACCACTTCCCAGAACACCTTGTGGCCAACAAACGTGGCCATGGACTACAATCCCCAGGTACATTCATGAGAATACACCTCTTTTAATGTTTCTCTAATACTGGTTTTGTGTGTGTGTGTGTGTGTGTGTGTGTGTGTGTGTGTGTGTGTGTGTGTGTGTGAGAGAGAGAGAGAGAGTATATCATAGTAACATGAATGAAGCTCAAGCTTTCACAAAGTGACCGCATATTTTATTTTCTATGGCTATATTCTTAAGTAAAACTTAGCTAAATTAGAGACATCATAACTAACGCTGGAATTCACCAGAAACTCCACTTTCCAGAATGCATTGCAGCTTACAAACATACTGTAGCTGCCACGAATATCATCAGCAGACATGTTTCATGAATATAATTTCTGAGTTAAAATATGAAAGCTTATTAGATCAAGATGAAAAAGCAGTAGGATGCCAATTTCACTGGATGCAACTTTAACAGGAATGTATGAATCAATTTGAGCTAGCTATCCAGCTATCCAATAGTCTATTGGTAAGTATGGCTTCTTCAGGCTCTATTTCCATTTGCAGAGCAAAAGTAAACAATTTTTTGCCCACATTGTGCCCAAAATGTCAGTTATATGGTTATGCTGAATATTGGCCTGTCTGTAACTGCCTGTGGCTTCCTGTCTACAGCCTAATCACAGCTTTGCAATATTCAGTACAACTGTACTCTTGCTAGTGAGATATTGTTTAATTATCATGTCATATTTGATAACTGTGCATTCTGCAAAAAAATACATTTGTGTACAAAAAAATTATTTGATACATTTGGCTATATTTGAATGACAAATCTATGTGTCTTTTTAATGGATGTGTGCCATCATGGTAAGGGACAATTTCTCTCCATAGTAATGTTATTTTTTTTTTCTCCAGAAACTGGGTGGCCAAATTGAGAGTGAATCGAGCTTGTGATGTGACAGTAAATTTTAATATCTCCCCTTGTAGCCTCTACTCCCCACTGTCCCAACCTCAAGCTTGTGTGCTCCTGCAGTCATCCCACCCTCGAGGAATGACTTTTACTTTCTGTCATTTCTCACACTGACATTTTATTGGCTGTAGTACTGGTTACAGTTTCATCCTTGTTTAAGGAAGGATATACACTATAAGGATGTTTGTCACTCCTGAAAGGGACGACTACAGAATAAATTATAATCAACATCTACAAATATGTTATATACTAGATTCAGCATGTGGATTGTTTCTGCTTGCCACCCTTATCAGGAATGTGTCTCTAAAGTATATGGAATTAATGGTGTTTTGAATAAATTAATCTCTTAGGTGAACCTTTGGCAATACAAGGATAATACAAGCCTGACTGTTTTTGGTCAGTAAAATCTGTAACCAAATAAGAGCAAATCTATTTCTTAGTCTTGTGATTTTTGCTAACCAGCAACCACATGCTCTCGAAGACTTTTTCCACCTGTAACATTTTTTTCTTCCCTATAATGATAAAATACTTGTATTATTATATATTTCAGCACTCCTTAAATCATCACTTATTTCATTCAGAGCACAACTTATTTGATGTTAACAAATGGTTTAAAGTAGATTTGTTTTTACTTTTGTGGAAGCCAGAGCAACAGTACCACAAATGCTCCTATTTGTCTTTCAGTGAGTGTGCCCATCTGTGTATGTGAAAATTTTTTATACAACCTTAACTTATCGGTAGCAAATTCTATGCTAAATATCAACATTGTGGCACAAACATATGTTACAAAGCAGCGTATCAAACTTACACTCAAACACTCTGTCACATTCTTCACAAACATATTTATAATTCAAGCCATGGGGAGCCATGCCCTAAAGGTTAGAGAAGCAACTTTGGGACCAAACGGTTGCTGGTTCAATTCCCTGGACCAGCAGGAATGGCTGAAGTGCCCTTGAGCAAGGCACCTAATCCCCTACTGCTCCCCAGGCTGCTCTGGGTATGTTGTACATCACTCTGGATAAGAGTGTCTACTAAATACCTGTCATGTAATGTAATTCAGCCCAGATCTACCACTATGTCATTTGAATAAGTTTGATTATACTGTATATTATAATGCTATATCTTGCCATGATAAATCACAAATTTATGAAGGATTCAAATTAATGAAATTTAAAAAATGTATTATTATTATTATTATTATTATTATTATTATTATTATTATTATTATTATTATTCCTAGCTGTATTTGTGTTGTTTAGACGGCAGGGGGTGCAATAATGTACAATAGTGAGAATGCACGTGACTTCACCCTTGATTAAACAACACAGCTTTGATGCTGCAAAAAGACACACAAAAAACTGATTTAAAATGGGAAAGCGGTGTTGTGTGATTGACTGTACAAATAGATTTACCAAGAAATCAGAGGTCTCTTTTTACAGACTGCTGAAAGCTTAAGAAAAGAGAAGCAAATTTAAGTAGTACAAATATTTGTAAAAATTTTATCAAGAAAAGTCCTATTTGTCATTTACTTTTTTCCATTGTTAATAAAATGAATATTTTAGTTAATAAGTTATTATATTTTACTCCAACCTTTGCAAATGTGGGTAAATAATTATTGTTGCTTATAAAGAAAATGAAACAAAAGTATTTTTTATTCAACAAAAGGAATATTTAAGTTGATAAAGGATAGTAAAATAAATGTTGCATTTTTTGGTAATAAAATTTTCTTCATTTAATTTTTTTTCCCAAAGATGTCATTGAAAAATCGAATCGTGAACCCAATATTGTATCGAATTGAATCAAATTGTGAATCGGGTGAATTGCTGGATGTCTACTGTATATATTATATAATTTTACATTGACAAACTCTTCAGGCTCATAAAACTTCCTTTCTCTGTAAACACAATGAGGCTAGCAAGTCATGTGGTAATGCAGATATTTTCAAAACACAAAAAGCTTCTGTATTCTCAGTAGTCTATAGAAGTTGCAGCCGAAAAACTTTCCACATTTTGAAAATACCTGTGTTATATACCATGTTACTATGTAACTTGCAAGCCTGATTGTGTTTGTAGAGAAGATAAATGTCATGAGCTTGGTAAGTCTAATCGCATGTTGTGAAAAGCACAAACTCTATGCATGAACTGGGCTATGCTCAATATGTTAAAAAATAAGTACAATTATTTATTACATATCATTCTTATTCAAATAGCATAGTGGTAGAGGTGGGTGTGGTTAAATTACAAAGATGAAGAATGTTTTATATGGAGCATTCAAATTAAAATTGAATATTTTATGTTGATATCCAACCTATACTTATTCCAGAATTTTGATATTCAGTGCATAGAAAGCCTCATAATGGTTTCATAACAGTAATGACAAGCTGCTGATAGGACGTTGAAGCCTTTGTATTTAATATTGTGACCAGCCATCTGTTGAAACCTGTCAACTCTGAACAATAATATAGACAGTACTACCGATTCAAACAGATGGACAGTGAACAAAGGGTTATTACAGGGGATTGTGTGCATGATCTTGCCTTGGGTTGTAAGAATCCCATACAAAAAAGTCTGGCTTTTGGTCCTGACCACTGTAACCTGCATCCACCAGAACAGAAAATACCTTAAGGACATCTGCGTTACTAGCCTACTAGCCTCATGTTTTATTAAACATGATGTTGAGTTTTCTGCACTGTAGGGAAGAGAGGCTGACCTTTAACTTGGCATCTACTATTGAGGGATTACAAGGTTATATGAGAATCTATAAAGCTTAATTTACACTTTCTTCTCTTATTTTCCCCTCCTTTTTCATTTCCATCCGTCATATGTAACATAACTGGCAAACTGACATCTAGCTATTCCGACTCAATTATAAATTATAATTCTTCTTATGATACTATGGAAAAAAATCACTTGGAACACAAAATGTGCGCTATGATCTCGGTTTTTGGCTTTACTGTAGAGATGAATTATAGATGGATGTAAACTGCAGTGTATCTGGATCCTGCCTCAGGGCAACACTCACATTCTTATAAGCTGTGCAGAGGCTGAAAAAGACTGAGATAACTGAGACATGAAAAAGGGGGAAAGAGAGGGTGACAAATCTGCGCTTTCTAGATCTCCCCTACAGCAAGGAAAACAGAAGCTTATCATGGAGTCTGTCATCCATCTATCAGCCTGTTCTTCATCTGACTTTGGAGGCCCATGCCCATAGACATATACTCAAAAATAAACATCCCCATCACACTGCAAAAATTATATCTTAACAAGATAGAATATATTGAATATAGTTGAAAAGATCTAGCATTTCCTATTAGAAGAATACAAGACACCAACTCTGAGATTATTAAATCTAGTTCTAGATTGTCACCAACTTATTCCAAGATGTCTTATCAAGTAAAATTATCTGTCCATGCAGCAAGATAATTTCACTAGTATTAAGGAATTTTCTCTTCAAATTCAGTTTCCAGTTTTTTGCAGGGCACATCCCCCATACTCTTAACTGACAAGATAGCTCTCCTTCTGTCTCTCTCTCTCATGTTGCTCTCTCTCTCTGTTAGTCTATTTCAGTTAGTTATGTGAGTGTATCTCTTCGAAATACCAAATGTCCCCAAATGGATAGGATTATCTTACTCTTGTGGGGACATTTAGTTGGTAAAGCTGCTTTTCATTTTTTTAAAATAAACTTTTATTTTAAAGAAAAAAAAACCTCTAAAAGAACCAAAAGCTTTCCTTTCTGTAATTGCAGTGAAGGTTAGCTTAATGTTTAGGGATTAACAATTGTCATGGGTAAAGTTGCTTTTCTTTTTTCTTTTTTTTTTTAACAGAAACTTTTATTTAAAAAAAAGAGACATGAAGAGTGATTAAGATTAGATTAATGTGTAGGCATTTATAATTATCTCAAAGATATTATGGTGTGTGTGTGTGTGTGTGTGTGCGTGCGTGCGTGCGTGCGTGCGCGCGCATGTGTACACATGCATGTACGTAGGCTTCTGGAGCTCAGGATTCAAGTTTTCACTGAAGCTTTTAAAAATATCCATTAGTTACTCCAATATTAGGAAAGCTTTACTTGTCCTTGACAAAAACAGAACATAGAGACTTAGCATAGCATAAGTCTCAGACTCTCTTGGAAACTTCAAGGAAACCAAAACAGAAAAAGGCTGAAAACTGTGGAAAGAGAGTAAAATCCATGCAGTGACACTAAATGAGCCAGTGAAACAAATGGAAATATGAACACCAGCATCTTTCATTTTGGTGTGTGTGTGTGTGTGTGTGTGTGTGTGTGTGTGTGTGTGTGTGTGTGTGTGTGAGAAAATTGCTGATTGATTCCAAAGCGGCCGAGCACAGAAAATCATTGGGAATAGCACTCAAAACAGGATATTAGTTGGATTAAATACATGCTAGTGTAATATACAGTCTCCAGAGCACACCGATTGAAACATGCATTTATACTGATGGTAATGACCTTGTCAAAATGTATTTGATATTAGAGGGCTAGACAGCACTTTCACATTAGATGACTGTATAACATATGTGTATATACAGTCATGTGAAAAAATAAGTACATCCTATGGAAACTGTAGACTTTTCTCAACATATTTAAACAAGCAAACATTTCTCTCTCTTTGATACAATGCCTACAGATAAAAGCAATATACTCCAACAACTGACAAATAAAATTGATATTTTCTAGTCATTTTCATAATTTAAATTAAAAAAAAATCAGTCAAGAAAAACTAAGCACACCCTGGAAAAAGTAAGTACACCCTTATATTTATCACATTTTCAAGTCCATAAAATTTGAACCAGATGTTCCAGATTAGGTGCCATGGATTAGAACCTCCTGCAGGTGGAGGTACAGGTGGAACCCATCCATCCATCCATCCATCCATTATCTGTAGCCGCTTATCCTGTATAGGGTTTCAGGCAAGCTGGAGCCTATCCCAGCTGACTATGGGCAAGAGGCAGGGTACACCCTGGACAAGTTGCCAGGTCATCACAGGGCTGACACATAGAGACAAACAACCATTCACACTCACACCTATGGTCAATTTAGAGCCACCAATTAGCCTAACCTGCATGTCTTTGGCCGTCACTGGTCGCTGGGCTCAAACCCAGGACCTTCTTGCTGTGAGGCAACAGTGCTAACCACTACACCACAGGTGGAACCCACAGGTGGAACCCTTCTTATTTAAACCTGACATGTTGGGTCTGGTGTTCTCTTTGCTATTGAAGTGTGTGGTGTCATCATGCCAAGATCTAAAGTGCTAACTAAGGACCTCAGAAAAAAGGTTGTAGATGCCTATAAATCTGGTGAGGGATTTAAAAAGATATCTAAATTATTAGAAATAAATTATTCCACTGTAAGGAAAATCATCTACAAGTGGTGTAGGTTTCAAACAATTGCCAATTTGTCCAGAACTGGCCGCCCCAGCAAATCACTGGATCTGCAGGTAACTCTTGCAACTGTTAGTATGAAAGTGCACACATCCACGATCAGAAACTGGACATATTTACCTGCATGGAAGGCGTGGCAAGAAAAAGCCTTTGCTATCCAAAAGGAACGTTAAAGCAAGACTACAGTTTGCCAATGAACATATAGGCAAAGACCAGGCCTTTTGGAATAATGTGCTCTGGACAGATGAATCAAAAGGTAGAGTTGTTTGGCCACAGTAAGAGTACACATGTGGTGGAGACCAAAGATGGCTTTTCAGGAGAAGAACCTCATACCAACTGTGAAGCATGGTGGTGGAAATGTTATGGTTTCGGGTTGCTTCGCTACCTCAAGGACTGGGAAGTTCCATTTCATTGATTCAACTATTAATTCTGAATCATCTCAAAGAGTGCTTGAAGAAAATGTCAGGCCATATGTTCAAAAGTTGAAGTTGAACCGGAGGTGGCCCTTTCAACAAGATAATGATCCTAAGCACACTCACAAATCCACCAAGGAATGGCTCAGAAAGAAGAAATGGGTTACGGAATGGCCTCATCAAAGCCCAGATTTGAACCCCATTGAAATGTTGTGAGGAGATTTGAAAAGGACAGTACATGCAAGAAAACCCTCAAACATCTTGCAACTGAAGGAACTTTGCATGGAAGAATGGTAAAAATTTCAGCAAGGCAATGTCAGAGACTGCTGGACAATCATACAAAACACCTACAAGAAGTTATTTCTGTTATAGGAGGTAATACTAGCTTCTGAAGCCAAGGGTGTATTTACTTTCTCCACAGAAGAATATTACATCTATTGATATTTTTGATGAATAAATGATTAAACGGCTAATTTTCTTTGTTGTTTTGTTCAAGTACATCACTGTTATCTGTAGGCACTGTAGCAAAACAGTAAAATGTTTGCTTGTTTAAGTATGTTGAGAAAAGTCTACAATTTCCATGGGATGTACTTATTTTTTCATACATATATAACCTCACCACCAACATCATCATCTCCACTACCCCTACCACATCCCCCCTTTCAATACTTTCCCCATCCATTTATACCTTTGACTCTGTTTTCCTTCAAGCTATTTATGTCCATCTATCCTTACCTGGAAATCTAGCTTCCTGCTGAAAGGCTGTCTTCGTGGTTAGTGGACTCGACCTCAAATAATCAGAATTTTCCTGGGCAAGGAGGCAGTAGAGTGTATCTGCAGGTGAAAAAAAGAAGTATTGGGGGTTATTGTAGATTCACACACACTCATGCAGATTGATCGACACTCAAAACTGAGAGGATGCACATTTTAATATGAGGCTGAATTAGGGCTAAAGTGTTGGTGCTATCATTAGAATTTTGATGAATTTTTGAGGATGATGATGATGTTTAAATTAGTATCAGCTCTCACTGATTCGAAGTTACACTGAACTGTTGAGAGAAGAGGATGAAAGCATCATGGCTGTGCAAGGGTAAATAGACTGGAAGGTCTCAGCAGAGAGCAAGAGAGACCTGCTGCTCTCGTTCACAGGCCACGGAGAGTGAGTTAGCTCAGAAATGAGTAATAATTCTAATTAAGGAGAAAGATACACTCAGTTATTAAAATGTGTGTATTTGTGTTTCAATGTACAATATTTAGCTATTTCTTGGGACCAAGTGTATTTATAATGACAGTTCTGATCTTGTGCCAAGATGTGATTAGATGGGCAAAATGTTTTATTTCAGATATTGAAAATAAAGAGGTACTGCACACTTAAATGTGTGTGTGTGTGTGTGTGTGTGTGTGTGTGTGTGTGTGTGTTAGCTTTAAATGAAATGATATTACTTTACTCTGAAGAAATGCATCAATGCTGGTCTTAATATTAGAAAAAAACAATTTTAATAAAAATCTTCATTTTAGGTGTTGAAAATGGCTCAGAGCACCATCAACTTGTTAAATACATCCTAAACCTTGTAAGGCAGATGCTGACATAGTCAACCATTCAGTACTTCTCTACATCATTATTTTTTTCTTAAAAAAAAAAGTTAACACCCTCGAATCAGAGGTGGGTGGTCAAACTCCCCCAGCCCCAAGTGGAAGTCTGTGAAACCGCACTCATTTTCAAATATGTGCTAATCGAGACTCATCATTCACAGGAGTTTACATCCCCTCAGTACCCCGCCCCCTCCCTTAGCACCCCCTCCCCCCACACCACTTCTCAGCCCTTTTCCCACGTTTTAGTATTTTTCAAAATTATGCAATGGGTAGAGTTAGGTTCAGAGCTGGCGTGAAGTCACACTTTCAAATTAGGTTTAGTGGTGAGGTGCGCACACATAGAAGTAGCATACAAATCAAACACTGTACAAGGACATGTTTAAGATTACTTTCAGTACTTTTCATAATACAAGACTGAAAATAACTTCTCAGTGGGCTGTATGTGTTCGGCTACAGCTGTGGGCCAGTTGCATTGTTGTTAGACTGCTCCCCATCTTTTTTCATGACACTCTGAAGTGTCTTTCAGCTCAGGTGGGAAAAATTTTTTCCCCCTTATTTGTCTCTTACTTCTCATTTCCTCAATTTCCTCATTCCTTCCTCTCTTCCTCGCTAGATTTGTCATGCCTCCTCATGCTTTTCTGGCCGCTCCTGAAGATAATAAGAGGAAAATGTGAAAATTTTGACAGTATGGAGTCAAAAACTTTTCACATTTGAAAATTTCAGAGGTTTGGGCACTGAAGTTAAGGGTTGCTTACAATAACACATGGAGACACGGAAATGCCAAAACCTGTATGCGTGTGTGCGTGCACTTCACAAAAATCATGTTTACAGACATGCACACAAGGACCTAGGTCTTTTTTTTAAATATCCCCACACATTCCAACTCCCTTTTAATAAAAATACAAACAACGTTTTATTTATTTATTTTTAGTATCTTGTCATTACTGTATGACTAGCTTCCCTTTTGAGACACATACTGTCATTCCACAGACATCTGCTACTTTCTCTCAGTACAGAAGAATGTCTGACTGAAAAGGATGCAATAAGGAGATTTTAACGTTTGTTAAATGGTTGTGTAAGATTGGAATGCAATTAAGAAGTCTTGATTTGATATATTTACCACACTCATATCAGTCTGAATATTAATACCTCAAATTACTCAATATTGACCCAGATACAGAGCTCAAATAATAATGTGTGTGTGTGTGTGTGTGTGTGTGTACATTAGAAAGAGACACTTCTAGCCTGAAGGAGTTATTCATTTGATTGTATTGTAAAACATTTGCCTAATAAATCTACATTTACTGCTTTAGTGTAATTACTGCACTACGACTGTGATTTGCTTTTAAATAATAAATTCTGGGGACTGGAACCGATTTGCAGCATGTTTCTCCAGTCAGCAAAGCTCTGGATTATAAAGAAAACCCACCAAATTGGCAGGACAAGACTCTGGAAGCCTATTTTATGTAAGTTGTTTCACTTGAACTTGTGTCACTGATGCATATCTTCATAGTTGAGCTTTTGCTTTTGCCTACTTTATACTCAGAGCAGCAATTTTACTGCTGTGACATCACAGACTGGGATGTGCTGCTTAGCCCACACTGTGAGGACATAGAGGGGCTGACACACTGTCTGACGGATTATCTCAACTTCTGTGCAGACGTGGTCTCCCCCACTAAGACTGTACGGTGTTACCCTAATAACAAGTCATGGGTAACACAGGAAGTCAAAGCTCTCCTCAACAGGAAGAAGGCCGCCTTCAGGAGCAGGGACAGGGAGGCGATGAAAGCAGCACAGCAGGAGGTGAAACACTGCGTGAGCGAAGCTAAGGACAGCTACAGGAGAAAGGTGGAGCAGAAGCTGAAGGAGAACAGCATGAGGGAGGTCTGGGAAGGTGTGAAAACCATCACAGGCCACAATACCTCGCTCATTTGCACTATTCCGCACTACCTCACCTTAACAGCTATTAGTTTACTGTTTATACTGGTTATTTCATGTTTACCTGCTATACCTCAAGAGCCCTTGACTGTTAATTTTACAACCCCGATTCCAAAAAAGTTGGGACAAAGTACAAATTGTAACTAAAAACAGAATGCAATAATTTACAAATCTCAAAAACTGATATTGTATTCACAATAAAACATAGACAACATATCAAACGTCGAAAGTCAGACATTTTGAAATTTCATGCCAAATATTGGCTCATTTGAAATTTCATGACAGCAACACATCTCAAAAAAGTTGGGAAAAGGGCAATAAGAGGCTGGAAAAGTTAAAAGTACAAAAAAGGAACAACTGGAGGACCAAATCGCAACTCATTAGGTCAATTGGCAATAGGTCATTAACATGACTGGGTATAAAAAGAGCATCTTGGAGTGGCAGCGGCTCTCAGAAGTAAAGATGGGAAGAGGATCGCCAATCCCCCTAATTCTGCGCCGACAAATAGTGGAGCAATATCAGAAAGGAGTTCGACAGTGTAAAATTGCAAAGAGTTTGAACATATCATGATCTACAGCGCATAATATCATCAAAAGATTCAGAGAATCTGGAAGAATCTCTGTGCGTAAGGGTCAAGGCCGTAAAGCCATACTGGGTGCCCGTGATCTTCGGGCCCTTAGACAGCACTGCATCACATACAGGCATGCTTCTGTATTGGAAATCAAAAAATGGGCTCAGGAATATTTCCAGAGAACATTATCTGTGAACACAATTCACTGTGCCATCCACTGTTGCCAGCTAAAACTCCTATAGTTCAAAGAAGAAGCCGTATCTAAACATGATCCAGAAGGGCAGACGTCTTCTCTGGGCCAAGGCTCATTTAAAATGGACTGTGGCAAAGTGGAAAACTGTTCTGTGGTCAGACGAATCAAAATTTGAAGATCTTTATGGAAATCAGGGACGCTGTGTCATTCGGACTAAAGAGGAGAAGGACGACCCAAGTTGTTATCAGCGCTCAGTTCAGAAGCCTGCATCTCTGATGGTATGGGGTTGCATTAGTGCGTGTGGCATGGGCAGCTTACACATCTGGAAAGACACCATCAATGCTGAAAGGTATATCCAGGTTCTAGAGCAACATATGCTCCCATCCAGATGACGTCTCTTTCAGGGAAGACCTTGCATTTTCCAACATGACAATGCCAAACCACATACTGCATCAATTGCAGCATCATGGCTGAGTAGAAGAAGGATCCGGGTACTGAACTGGCCAGCCTGCAGTCCAGATCTTTCACCCATAGAAAACATTTGGCGCATCATAAAACGGAAGATACGACAAAAAAGACCTAAGACAGTTCAGCAAATAGAATCCTACGTTAGACAAGAATGGGTTAACATTCCTATCCCTAAACTTGAGCAACTTGTCTCCTCAGTCCCCAGACGTTTACAGACTGTTGTAAAGAGAAAAGGGGATGTCTCACAGTGGTAAACATGGCCTTGTCCCAACTTTTTTGAGATGTGTTGTCTCGTCTCGTCTTGTCTTCCGCTTATCCGGGGCCGGGTTGCGGAGGCAGCAGTCTGAGCATGGAAGCCCAAACTTCCCTTTCCCCAGACACCTCGGCCAGCTCCTCGGGAAGAACACCGAGGCGTTCCCAGGCCAGCCGAGAGACATAGTCCCTCCAGCATGTCCTGGGTCTTCCCCGGGGCCTCCTCCCGGGGGGACATGCCTGGAACACCTCCCCAGGGAGGCGTCCAGGAGGCATCCGAAAGAGATGCCCGAGCCACCTCAGCTGGTTCTTCTCGATGTGGAGGAGCAGCGGCTCTACTCCGAGCTCCTCCCGAGTGCCTGTGCTTCTCACCCTATCTCTAAGGGAGTGCCCAGCCACCCTGCGAAGTTAACTCATTTCGGCCGCTTGTATCCGTGATCTTGTTCTTTCAGTCATTACCCAAAGCTCATGACCATAGGTGAGAGTTGGAACGTAGATCGACAGGTAAATTGAGAGCTTCGCCTTTCGGCTCAGCTCCTTCTTCACTACAACGGACCGGTAAAGCGACCACATCACTGCGGAGGCCGCACCGATCCGTCTGCCGATCTCACGCTCTATCCTTCCTTCACTCATGAACAAGATCCCGAGATACTTAAACTCCTACACTTGAGGCAGGACTTCTCCACCAACCTGGAGAGGGCAAGCCACCCTTTTCCAGTCGAGAACCATAGCCTCTGACTTGGAGTTGCTGATTCTCATTCCAGCCACTTCACACTCGACTGCAAACCGCCCCAGTGCATGCTGAAGGTCCTGGTTTGAAGAAGCCAACAGGACAACATCATCTGCGAAAAGCAGAGATGAAATCCTGTGGTTCCCAAACAGGATTCCTTCCGGCCCCTGGCTGCGCCTAGAAATTCTGTCCATAAAGATTATGAACAGAACCGGTGACAAAGGGCAGCCCTGCCAGAGTCCAACATGCACTGGGAACAGGTCTGACTTACTGCCGGCAATGCGAACCAGACTCCTGCTCCGTTCATACAGGGACCGGACAGCCCTTAGCAAAGAGCCCCGAACCCCATACTCCCGAAGCACCCTCCACAGAATACCACGACGGACATGGTCGAATGCCTTCTCCAAATCCACAAAGCACATGTGGACTGGTTGGGCAAACTCCCATGAACCCTTGAGCACCCTATGAAGGGTATAGAGCTGGTCCAGTGTTCTGCGACCAGGATGAAAACCGCATTGTTTCTCCTGGATCCGAGGTTCGACTATTGGCCGAATTCTCCTCTCCAGTACCCTGGAGTAAACCTTCCCTGGGAGGCTGAGAAGTGTGATTCCCCTATAATTGGAGCACACTCTCTGGTCCCCTTTCTTAAAAAGAGGGACCACCACCCCAGTCTGCCACTCCAGAGGCACTGTCCCCGACCGCCACATGATGTTGCAGAGGTGTGTCAGCCAAGACATCCCCACAACATCCAGAGACTTGAGATACTCGGGGCGGATCTCATTCACCCCCAGTGCCTTGCCACTGAGGAGCTTGCTAACCACCTCAGTGACTTTGGCTTGGGTAATGGACGAGTCCACCTCTGAGTCATCAGCCTCCACTTCCTCAATGGAAGATGTGACAATGGGATTGAGGAGATCCTCAAAGTATTCCTTCCACCGCCCGACAATGTCCCCAGTTGAGGTCAACAGCTCCCCACCCGCACTGTAAACAGTGTTGGCAGAGTACTGCTTCCCCCTCCTGAGGCGCCAGACAGTTTGCCAGAATTTCCTCAAGGCCGACCGATAGTCCTCCTCCATGGCCTCACCGAACTCCTCCCAGTTCCAAGTTTTTGCTTCCGCAACTGCCCGAGCTGTGGCACGCCTGGCCTGCCGATACCCATCAGATGCCTCAGGAGTCCCGGAGGCGAACATGGCCCAATAGGACTCCTTCTTCAACTTGACTGCATCCCTTACTTCTGGTGTCCACCACAGGGTTCGGGGATTGCCGCCACGACAGGCACCAGAGACCTTGCGGCCACAGTTCCGAACAGCCGCATCAACAATGGAGGCAGAGAACATGGTCCACTCAGACTCAATGTCCCCCACCTCCCTCGGAAGCTGGGAGAAGCTCTCCCAGAGGTGGGAGTTAAAGACCTCCCCGACAGAGTGCTCGGCCAGACGTTCCCAGCAGACCCTCACCATACGTTTGGGCCTGCCAGGTCTGTCCGGCTTCCTCCTCCACCAGTGGATCCAACTCACCACCAGGTGGTGATCAGTTGACAGTTCAGCCCCTCTCTTCACCCGAGTGTCCAAGACATAGGGCCGGAGATCTGATGAAACGACAACAAAGTCGATCATCGACCTCCGACCTAAGGTGTCCTGGTGCCACGTGCACTTATGGACATCCCCATGCTCGAACATGGTGTTCATTATGGACAAACCGTGACTAGCACAGAAGTCCAATAACAAAACACCACTTGGGTTCAAATTGGGGAGGCCGTTCCTCCCAATCACGCCCCTCCAGGTGTCACTGTCGTCGTCCACGTGAGCGTTGAAGTCCCCCAGTAGAACAATGGAGTCTCCAGTCTGAACACCTCTCAGTACCTCTCCCAGGGACTCCAAGAAGGCCGGATACTCTATACTGCTATTCAGCCCATAGGCACAAACAACAGCAAGAGCCCTCTCCCTGATCCTAAGGTGACCCTCTCGTTCACTGGGGTAAACTCCAACACATGGCGGCTGAGCTGGGGAGCTATAAGCAAGCCCACACCAGCCCGCTGCCGTTCACCATGGGCGACTCCAGAAAAGTGGAGAGTCCAGCCCTTCTCGAGGAGCTGGGCTCCAGAGCCCAAGCTGTGCGTGGAGGTGAGCCCGACTATCTCTAGCCGGTACCTCTCAACCTCCCGCACAAGCTCAGGCTTTTTCCCCCCCAGCGAAGTGACATTCCATGTCCCAACAGCTCGCCGCTGTGTTCGGGGATCAGGTCGTCAAGGCCCCTGCCTTCGACTGCTGCCCAATCCACACTGCACCAGCCCCCTACAGCTACCTCTGTGGGTGGTGAACCCACAGGAGGTCGGGCCTACATCACCGCTTCGGGCTGAGCCCGGCCGGGCCCCGTGGGCAAAGGCCCGGCCACCAAGTGCTCGCATACAAGCCCCAACCCCGGGCCTGGCTCCAGGGTGGGGCCCCGGCTGCGCCATACCGGGCGACGTCACGGTCCTTGATAGATTGTTATCCATAAGGGGTTTTGGTGAACTGCTCTTAGTCTGGCCTGTCACCTAGGACCTGTCTGCCTTGGGAGACCCTAACAGGGGCGTAATGCCCCTGACAACATAGCCCCTAGGATCATTCAAGCACACAAACCCCTCCACCACAATAAGGTGGCAATTCTAGGAGGGGGAGATGTGTTGTTGTCATGAAATTTAATTTTTCTCTTTGAAAATATATCATTTAAAGAGAAAAATTAGGCGATTTTAAATTTCATGAGATGTGGTGTTGTCATGAAATTTAAAATCACCTAATTTTTCTCTTTAAATTATACATTTTCTCAGTTTAAACATTTGATATGTCATCTATGTTCTATTCTGAATAAAATATGGAATTTTGAAACTTCCACATCATTGCATTCCGTTTTTATTTACGATTTGTACTTTGTCCCAACTTTTTTGGAACTGGGGTTGCATTTGTTCAGGTGTCGCTGCATAGTAGAACAGTGCACCACCACTCCAGGGTCTGCTAAATCTTTCTGAAGGTCTTTTGCAATCAAACAAGGGTTTTTATTTGCCTTTCTAGCAATCCAATGAGCAGTTCTTTCAGAAAATTTTCTTCATCTTCCAGACCTCACCTTGATCTCCACTGTTTCTGTTAACTGCCATTTATTAATAACATTACAATCTGAGGAAACAGCTACCTGAAAACACTTTGCTATGTTCTTGTAGCCTTCTCCTGCTTTGTGAGCATCAATTATTTTATTATTCAGAATGCGAGGGAGTTGCTTAGAGGAGCCCATGGCTGTTGATTTTAGGGACAAATTTGAAGAGTCAGAGAATTTATACAGCTTTGAAATCTGCATCACCTGACCTTTCCTAACGAAGAATTTGAACAAGCCACAGCTCAATAAGCTAAGTAAGGTCTGGAACCTTGGTAAAAGTGACCTGAGAACTCAAATGTATTAGGGTTGTATTCACATGGTGTTCCTTTTCTTTTTTCACTCTCCAATTGTACAAAACAAAAATAATACACAAATCTTGCAGAAAACGCTGAAAAGAAATGTGTCGTCTTTATCCCTTTTGGTGATCAGTTCATCTTCTGCTCACTTAACGATTCACAGTAACAGATATTTTCAGCAAGGGTGCCCAAACTTTTGCATGCCACTGTATATACATTCACCACTCAAAGATAAAGTATATATCTTCACGCAACTGTGTAAAATCCTCTCATAGATTTCTAGTTTATGACATTTTATGGCTAAAAATATGACTATTTTATGACTAACTACTTATGTAGTTTTATGATAACTACATTATCAAGTCGGGCGGCACGGTGGTGTAGTGGTTAGCGCTGTCGCCTCACAGCAAGAAGGTCCGGGTTCGAGCCCTGTGGCCAGCGAGGGCCTTTCTGTGTGGAGTTTGCATGTTCTCCCTGTGTCCGCATGGGTTTCCTCCGGGTGCTCCGGTTTCCCCCACAGTCCAAAGACATGCAGGTTGGGTTAACTGGTGACTCTAAATTGACCGTAGGTGTGAATGTGAGTGTGAATGGTTGTCTGTGTCTATGTGTCAGCCCTGTGATGACCTGGCGACTTGTCCAGGGTGTACCCCGCCTTTCGCCCGTAGTCAGCTGGGATGGGCTCCAGCTTGCCTGCGACCCTGTAGAACAGGATAAAGCAGCTAGAGATAATGAGATGAGATGAGAGATGAGATGTACTGCCATTTTTAATCTACAACATTTCTTTACGTGTCTAAGACTTTTGCACAGCACTGTGTGTGTGTGTGTGTGTATATATATATATATATATATATATATATATATATATATATATATATATATATATATATATATATATAAAAATTAGCATTTAATTGAACACTTACTTTAATTTGGAAATTTATTTGGACACCAGATAGTGCGATTATAAATAAGTTAGCTCGTTGACAATGATTTGTACATTCCTGTTAAAGGTGCATCCAGTAAAACTGGCTTCCATTTTTTTGACAAGCTTTCATATTTTAAGTCCTGCTAAATTTAAGTTATATTCATCAATACATAATTCGCTATGTTTGCTGCTGCTGATGTCACTAATGATACTGTAGTAACAGGTGCAGTTACTACATGACTGGGAGCAGCCATGGCTTAAAGGTTAGAGAAGCAGGCTTGGGCCCAAAGGGTCGTTGGTTTGATTCCCTGGACCGGCAGGAAAATCCATGGCTGACGTGCCCTTGAGCAAGGCACCTAATCATCAACTGCTCCAGAGGTGCTGGGTATGTGTGTGTGCTTATTGTACATCACTCTGGATAAGAGCGTCTGCTAAATGCGCGTAATATAATGTACAGTGAGTTTCCTGCTAAATTGGGATTTTATGTAGTGAACACAGACAAACAGAGTGCTACATATCCCAGGGCAGTGATACTAAATATCAGCACTCTTGGAACACCACTCGTCCAATTAAATTAGTGGACCCGAACTAACTATTCTATATTTTTTTTATAACTGTACATCTTGGACAGGACCCTAATCCTAACACATTATTGTTCCTATAGTAACACCTCATACACAGGGACTGGTGCAGCAGATGCTACACATAATGTAGTGTCAATTTCTTCAAAAAAAGACCTTGACACAGTTAACACAAGTCCTCCTTTTTGCAGAGTAAAGTTTTAACTGGCATCTGTGGATGTACCGTAACTCCATATTGTAATACTTTTCAAAGGTATTCCAAAGTAATCCCAAGCCCATGTTTTTATATCAGCTACAGATGAATGACAGTTCTTGATGCAGTGCCATCCAAGGGATCAGAGATCACGAGTGTTCAGCTTAGGCTTTCACCCTTGCCCTCTACACACTAAAATTCCTCCAGACTCCTTGAATCATTTAATGATATGCACCACAGAGGGTGAAATATCCAAATCTCTTCATATATTACTTTGATGAACATTGTTTTTAAACATCTCAATAATTTTCTTATGCATTTGTTGACAAACTGGAGTTCCTCAGCCCATCTTTGCTCCTCAAAGACTAGGCCTTTCCTGAACACTGATTTTGAACCAAATCATGATTGCAATCACCTGTTGACATCACCTGTTTCAAACCACATTATGATTTAATTATTTTACTTCATTACTAGCCCTAAACCACCTCATCCCAACTTGTTTTGGAATGTATTATAGGCATGGAAATGCAGGAATGGATGTATTTTAACAAATCAAATGAAGTTGACCAGACAAAACATCTTGTGTTAATACTGTCAGCAATGAAACCGAAGTCAAAGTAAATTTAAAAATCACTGCTTTCCTTTTTGTGTGTGTAGATTCCACAGGGTGGAGGAGCCCTCCTGGAGATAAGAGAGCAGCCTGTTAAATCTAAGAGCTGAAGAGCTTTCCTTTCATCTCCATTCAAACTCTAAACTGAAGTCTGGGTCAAACCAGTGGTTCTGGTAGTCTGAACAATGCCAATTTGGCACACACAATCACTGTTTCCAGTGCAATGGCCTATACACAACAAAGGCTTGTATCTTGACATTTAGAAACTAATTAAAATAGAGAATACAATGATTTTACAGAGGTCAGCAGATCATTACAAATAGAAAGTATCCTTCTCTTTTTCCATACAAAACAAAGTGTGCTCTCTTCAGTCCATAAAATGGTTTCATTGACAATTTCGCAACAGCAAACACTCTACAGTACTGTATGATTGATACAGAGTTTACATGATTCTGTTTGATTTCACTTTCTTTTCCTGTGCTTTTGTAATATTTGTAAGCAAATATGCACATAAAGTACACAGTTAATTTTACACTCTGTCCATCTTTGATGTTTATTTTATGCTACACCAGCACAAGTGTGTAAAAGCAGTTGTAAAACAAGATTTTGCATATTTAATACACCACAAATGTACTTTCTTTCATACAAAGACCGTATCACCCTTCCTCTTCTTCCAGCTTGCCAACTACAACCATCATGTATACAACTCTCTTATTGACTATGTGCTTGATCTACACTACCAGCACCTCATTTGCAAGCATACTAAGCCTAGTGTCTTTTTTAATAAAAGAAATAACACTAATGCTTAAAAGAAAACAAGTAAATGTCACAACCATACTTTTTTGCCTGTGACATATCTTGCATAGTAAATCATAATTTGAGTCAATATAATGCCTTTGTATAGACCCTTTTTCAGCGTCACGTGATCAAACAGTTGCGCACGCACCCTGGCAACAGAAGCAGTAAGCTTCCCAATTGATTCTGGGACAGACTAGCCTACTTATCAATCATTTAAACGTGGATATATACTGTTCTCAGCATCAACATGTCTGGTTGTTACGTATACGGTTGTACGAATCGCTATTCTACCGATGGACTAAAGTTTTATAGGATTCCTAAAGGATCACACCCATTTCAGAGCAACAGACGGCGGCTGTGGCTGCAGGCGATTAAACCAGGCCCGGCGCCAGGAACAGTTTACTAAGGGGGCAATTAGAAATCGCAAGGGGGCAAATATTTTTCATATAGTGTGTAGTAGTGATGGCGGTCTGACAACGTGTTTCAAACAATTAACTGCGCCAACCACAAAACCACGGCCCGAAGGTTGCTTTAGTACGGGAAAATCATGTGACATATTACCAGGGCAGTTGCACTTTATCAACTCCCGTGCCCACCTGTTAACCCTCCCCTCCAATTTTCTCACAGACACACGTTACAACCGGAAAGATGCCAAACATAAAACAACACACACAAACCTACAGGCAAGTCCTTTAAATTTAAAATACATACAAATAGCTCCGCGGCATGAAAACAAAACGTCAATGCAAGTCTAAGGTACTTGGCTCGGCAGCCAAAATCATAATTTTAAAAAAATCAACAGACCCCACGGCTGCACCAGTAATAGCCTTCCTGACTCGCACCGAGTCAACGCTAACCACTTAATCCGCGATCCCAGTTTAGGCGTGTAGGGGACAAAACACTCTGAAGTGATGAATTTTCACCCCCGCTGCATGGGGGGTGACGTCAACGACACATATTCTTACGCTATTTGCGCACAAAGCGGACCATATATGAACACATACACCAACATAAACGGAGATAAACTTAGCCTACAAAGAAAGAAAATGGATTCACAATATAGTGATTGAATTCGTTTAATTCGGTGGGGGAAAGACTACTCCTGTAAACTTGACTGCATATTACAGGATATTGCAGAGACAGTGCACTTGTACAGTAAGTGTACATGTAAAACCCCCGCTCGCACGACCCCTCCCCTTGTCCTTATCACAGGTCTGTGTGTGCGCGGCTGTGTCAGCATTTCACACATACACCCACAATAACTAGTAGTCCCCAGCAACCACTTAATATTTCGTATTTGAAAATGCAAATTATTAATACGTCTATAATACATTATATTTTCATAAGAAAACAATTAAGTGAGGGCGGCACGGTGGTGTAGTGGTTAGTGCTGTTGCCTCACAGCAAGAAGGTCTGGGTTCGAGCCCCGTGGCCGGCGAGGGCCTTTCTGTGTGGAGTTTGCATGTTCTCCCCGTGTCCGCGTGGGTTTCCTCCAGGTGCTCCGGTTTCCCCCACAGTCCAAAGACATGCAGGTTAGGTTAACTGGTGACTCTAAATTGACCGTAGGTGTGAATGTGAGTGTGAATGGTTGTCTGTGTCTATGTGTCAGCCCTGTGATGACCTGGCGACTTGTCCAGGGTGTACCCCGCCTTTCGCCCGTAGTCAGCTGGGATAGGCTCCAGCTTGCCTGCGACCCTGTAGAACAGGATAAAGCGGCTAGAGATAATGAGATGAGATGAGACAATTAAGTGATCTGAGTCTCCGTTGAGGGGGCGGGGCTGTAGCCATGAGGGGGCAATGCCCCCTTTCGCCCCCCCACAGCGCCGGGTCCAGATTAAACGTGTGGACTGGAATGAGGACATAATAAAAAATGCTCGTGTCTGTAGCGCCCACTTTATATCAGGTAAGGTTATCTATCTACTGATTTTACTGGAAGCCTTGTTTACATTAGTGATTACCTGCATGGTGTAGAATAATAATCAAAATCAGCTTAAGTTGTTGGATAAACTGATGTTAGCTTTGGCTAGTAGCACTAGCTGCTAGCTTGCTATGCAGCTAAAGTTTTATAGACCCTTTTTCTGTTTGTACACAAAGATCGGCTTAGAACAAACACATTTGTTTTGCCTAGCAAGCTAATGGGCAAATCTAATAAAACTTTAGCTGCATAGCAAGCTAGCAGCTAGTGCTACTAGCCAAAGCTAACGTCAGTTTATCCAACAACTTAAGCTGATTTTGATTATTATTCTACACCATGCAGGTAATCACTAATGTAAACAAGGCTTCCAGTAAAATCAGTAGATAGATAACCTTACCTGATATAAAGTGGGCACTACAGACACGAGCATTTTTATTATGTCCTCATTCCAGTCCACACGTTTAATCGCCTGCAGCCACAGCCGCCGTCTGTTGCTCTGAAATGGGTGTGATCCTTTAGGAATCCTATAAAACTTTAGTCCGCCGGTGGAATAGCGATTCGTACAACCGTATACGTAACAACCAGACATGTTGATGCTGAGAACAGTATATATCCACGTTTAAATGATTGATAAGTAGGCTAGTCTGTCCCAGAATCAATTGGGAAGCTTACTGCTTCTGTTGCCAGGGTGCGTGCGCAGCCGTCTTTGTTTACAAACAATAAATGGGTCTATAGCCTGATTTTTTTTCATGTCTTTAATGGTATTTTTCATTCACTGACATCTAGAGAGATAATGTGTTGCTTGTCCTCCTCCTTGTTTTTCTTCGAGAGAGAAATGATGAATTATAAATACTGTACAGCCCACCTAAGGCCTAATGATTTCAGATAATAAGGGTAACTACTTGCCTCCTACTTGCTTCCACAACTATTGTATGTGACCAGCTACAGTAAATGACTCTCTCCTTTTGCTATTATTCTGGTTCGGGCTTTGAGCAATGAACAAAACATAATTGCTTAGTCAATCTTAATTGCAGTGAGAATGCTAACCTTTGCACTCATAAGCCATTACAAGGTATGCCAATTCACAGGCCTGATGCTTATTATGTTTGCTGGGCTGCTGAAAAGACTGATCTAGAATAGACATGTTCACTCACTGATTGAGGGACTGACATTGTTGAACACTGTTATTGACAATATACGCCTACAATGTGAATAGGCAAATTGATGAACTTAGAGAAGTGTATTATGAATATTAGGGATGTATGTAATGACAAAAATGTAAAGACAGTCACAGATACTGAATCTAGGTCTGTTTAAAATCAAAAAAGAAAAATGGTTCAAATCCAACTGCGTTTTCAAAAATCCATGCGAGAGAGAGAGAGAGAGATTCTTATGTATTAAATCAGAACTTTGGAATTACCTCGGATTCAGCAAAAGCACAGCAGAAACTCTCGCTACTACAGTGTCTGAAAGTAGATAGAAAGTAACCCCCCCCATTATTATTTGTCTTTTTGCTGTATTGCAACATCAAATTTAAGTATATTGTAATTTTCTACTGCTCCTTTTGAAGTGAGTCTCTACAGAAAGAAAACTAAATATTCAGATGTCCTCAAAATGAATTAAAATTATATAAAAAAGGCTAAAACTGCACAATTTACAAATATCCAACACCCCGCTTTTAGCAATCTTGAATAAGGCTGTTAAAGCATCCACAAAGCTTTGAACCTTCTTAGGAATACTGTGCAATCCATTATAACACAGTGGAAAATAGAATATGGCACAAACCAGACACTACCAAGACTGATTGCTTGGGCAAGAAGAGCAGTTGTGAGAGAAGTGTCCATGAGTACAGCTATGACAATAAAAGGGTGACAAAGCTCATGGCTGAAATTGGAGAATCTGTGCAGACCTCAAGAACATCATCAGTTCTTCAGAGATCTGAGTGGACCCAAGGGCCCACTACCCCATTACCCTGTTCCCTCCTCCTGTGCTATATGATTGCAGAGCAGTTCTCATGTCTAGACTGTTGCATTTTGTGCTCAGTTTTTACTAGATGCATCTAACTGTTTTAACCTGGCATCAAGAAGTGGTGCCTGTTAATTCGTAGTAATTAGGAGTAATTTGCCATTATTATTATTATTATTATTATTATTATTATTGTTATTAACTGTATCATTAAGTGCATTTCAGTGAACCAATGTTATGCATAAGTTGTCAAATTTATTCACCACACATTTGGGATTAAATTATAGCTCAATTTTATAAGGGGAGTTTTACAGTCATGGGGACAACTGCAACTGTCATACTGTCAGCTTTCTCAAAAAAAATTAACAAACAGATACAATTAAATTTCAGTGTCTTTGATGCAGTGAGGTAAAAAGAGAGTGAAACTGAAAACAGAATGGAGATATATTTTCCCAGTGTCATGCAGTGCAATTTTAAAGGCCAAAATTTATGCTTTTTTAAAAAAATTTGATTTAAAAAAAAATTAAATGATGAAAAAAATTTAGAAGGTGGGAGTCACAGCTGCAATAAAAGGCTGCAATAAAAATACTTTTACCATGTACTAACCCCATTTCCAGAAAAGTTTGGATATTTTCCAAAATACACAAAAAAATCTGTGATTTGTTAATTCACGTGAACTTAACTGACAAAAGTACAAAGAAAAGATTTTCAATAGTTTTACTGACCAACATTGTTTATATTTACAAAATACAATTAAGTTAGAATTTGATTCCTGTAACACACTTAAAAAAAATGTTGGGACAGAGCAAACATGCAAACCTGATCTCTGGTCTGCTGTCCTCTGTGCTCCACCCATGCCTAGTGAACCGTTACAGTGGTGCTGAAACACGGGAATTCAGAGTGGAGCACCAGCCGATCAGCCCCATGGAGTCCTCCCCGTTCGCCGACCTGGTCCACGCCCTCGCCACAGCCCAGCAAAGCCAGCACCAGGCGCTCATCACCCTCCGGAAGGAACAAGAGCGACGCTTCGAAGCCCTGGTGCTGGCCCAGCAGGAAGACCGCGAGGCGTTCCGGCACCTCCTCGCGTCGGTCCCCCAAGCCTCCACGGGGTTCTCCCCGTTCGAATTATTATATGGGCAGAAGCCGCGCGGCATCCTAGACGTGCTGCGGGAAAATTGGGAGGAGGGACCTTCACACAGTAAGAATGAAATTCAGTACGTTATGGACCTGCGCGCAAAACTCCACACGCTCACCCACCTAACCCAGGAGAATCTGCGGCAGGCCCAAGAACGGCAAGCCCGCCTGTACAACAAGGGTACGCACCTTAGGGAGTTCACACCGGGAGATAAAGTACTCGTACTGTTGCCCACATCGAGCTCCAAATTGATCGCCAAGTGGCAAGGGCCCTTTGAGGTCAAACGGCGAGTCGGGGACGTCGACTATGAGGTGAGGCGAACGGACAGGGGTGGGGCACTACAAATTTACCACCTCAACCTACTTAAACTCTGGAATGAGGAGGTCCCCGTGGCATTGGTGTCAGTGGTTCCAGAGAAGGCGGAGCTGGGGCCGGAGGTTCAAAAGGGGGCATTGGCATCATGCACCTCTCCGGTCCCCTGTGGAGACCACCTCTCCCCGACCCAACTCACGGAGGTCGCCCAGTTGCAGACCGAGTTTTCGGATGTGTTCTCGCCCCTGCCCGGTCGCACTAACCTCATAGAGCACCACATAGAGACGCCCCCGGGGGTAGTAGTGCGTAGCCGCCCTTACAGGCTACCCGAACACAAAAAAAAGGTGGTTCGGGAAGAACTTGAGACCATGCTCGAAATGGGCATCATCGAGGAGTCCCACAGTGACTGGAGCAGCCCGGTGGTCTTGGTACCCAAGGCCGATGGGTCGGTCCAGTTCTGTGTGGACTATAGAAAAGTCAACGCGGTGTCTAAATTCGATGCGTACCCGATGCCTCGTATTGATGAGTTGCTCGATCGACTCGGCACTGCTCTCTTTTATTCGACGCTGGATTTGATGAAGGGATATTGGCAGATCCCCTTGACTCCACTATCCTGAGAAAAAACGGCCTTTTCCACACCATTTGGTTTACACCAATTCATCACCCTTCCATTTCGGCTGTTTGGGGCGCCCGCTACGTTTCAGCGGCTGATGGGCAGAGTCCTCCGCCCTCATGCCACTTATGCGGCCGCCTATCTAGATGACATCATCATCTATAGTAATGACTGGCAGAGGCACCTCGAACATCTGAGGGCCGTCCTTAGGTCGCTGAGACGAGCGGGGCTCACAGCCAACCCAAAGAAGTGTGCGATTGGGCGGGTGGAAGTACGGTATCTGGGCTTCCACTTGGGCAGCGGGCAGGTGCATCCCCAAATTAATAAGACGGCAGCGATTGCGGCCTGCCCGAGGCCCAAGACCAAAAAGGGGGTGAGACAGTTCCTGGGGCTGGCTGGCTATTACCGTAGGTTTATACCTAATTATTCGGATGTCACCAGCCCGCTGACTGATCTCACTAAAAAGGGGGCGCCAGATCCGGTCCAGTGGACGGAGCAATGCCAGCGGGCTTTTTCTGAAGTGAAGGCTGCACTGTGTGGGGGGCCACTTTTACACTCCCCTGACTTTTCTCTCCCCTTTGTGTTGAAGACCGATGCGTCGGACAGAGGGCTGGGGGCGGTTTTGTCCCAGGAGGTGGAGGACCGCCCCGTCCTGTACATTAGCAGGAAGCTGTCAGTGCGTGAGGGGCGCTACAGCACTATCGAGAAAGAGTGTCTGGCGATCAAGTGGGCGGTCCTCGCCCTCCGCTACTACCTGCTGGGGCACCCTTTCACCCTCTGTTCGGACCACACGCCCCTCCAGTGGCTCCACCGCATGAAGGATGCCAATGCGCGGATCACCCGTTGGTATCTGGCACTCCAACCCTTCAATTTTAAGGTGGTCCACAGGCCAGGGGCGCAGATGGTCGTGGTGGACTTCCTCTCCCGTCAAGGGGGGGGGGGGGGGGGGGGGGGGAGTCGGCTGCAGGCCGGACAGCCACCCGGCCTGAGTCGGGCGGTGGGGGTATGTGGCAGCGGGGGCGTGGTCAAGCGCCGGTCTGTGACAGGAGGGTGGAGTCAGGGAAGGTAAGTGGCAGAATCACTTCACCTGACGGCAATTAATCTGTTTGTGTGTGTCTTCCCAGTGACCGCGCCCTATTTAGGGAAGGAGAGTGGAGAGCAGGGGAGCTCATCTCCAGACTAGACGCTGGCTGTGTGTGTGTGTCTAGCCAATACAACATTGTTCACTGAAAAGTGTGGCAATAAAGCCTTTTGCAAACCTGATCTCTGTCCTGCCGTCCTCTGTGCTCCACCCACGCCTAGTGAACTGTTACAGCAAGTTAACTGGTAACATAATTGGGTATAAAAGGAGCAGCACCAAAAGATCAGTCTTTGCAAGCAAGAATTGGTCATGGCTCACTCCTTTGTGCCAAAATTCATGAGAGAATTGTTAGTCAATTCAAAAAGAACATTTCTCAATGAAAGAGTTTAGGTCTTTCAAAATCTACAGTACATAATATTGTGAAAAGATTCAGGGAATTTGGAGACATCTCAGTGCGTAAAGGGCAAAGCTGGAAATCACTGTTGAATGTGTGTAACCTTTGAGCCCTCAGGTGGTACTGCCTGAGAAACCGTCATGCTAATGTTACAAATATAGCCACAGGGGCTTGGGAGTACTTGGGAAAACTGTTGTCACTTAACACCAGGGGCGGGCAATTATTTTTTCCATGGGGCCACATGAAAAACAGAAAATTTTGTGGAGGGCCGGACCAAAAGGCTGAACTAAATTCTGCATAATATTAATTGTATTTCTTTATATAAAGCAGTAAATAACATTGTTTTTACAAGCTGCTAAGACTGGTAAGAGTATGGAAAAAATGTGGTTGCCTTACAAAAAATGTCATTTATTCAATCAAATCTCCCAAAACAATGGTTAACAAAATGTGAACGTTTGTACCATTTTTTCAGTCACATTCACCCCAAAACACAATAAAGACATCACAATATTGTCTTTCTACTCCAAATATCAAACAAGATACATCATATTATAATAATGATGTCCACATTTGTAGTCTAATCACCTCATTTGGTGTTTTTCATTTGGAAATGCCGACTCAAATTGTAGTCTTTGAACACTGCGATCTGCTCTCCGCAAACTAAACACACGGCTTCATCTCTGACTTCAGTAAATAAATACTTAGCAGTCCATGTTTTGTTGAAAGCCCTGCATTTGGCATCTACCTTTCTTCTTTTTGCGGACATTTTGGGGGCTAAAGTCTTCTTGTGATCTGCTCGCAACAACTTCGATTCGGTGTAGGTATCAGATCTACAGATCGGCTCCGGCGCCTGCTAGTGACGTCACACTATGTGATTAGCTGGACTGTTTGAAGGATGACGTACAAGTTTGTGGTTGGTCTGGACAAATTACGGAAGTAGTTATCGTGGGATTAGGTTTCGTGGGATTTCATGTCATGCTCATGTCGTGCGCATTGCATTTTTGTTGAACACAACTTCAAAATAAAAGCAATGCACATTCAGTCCATGCATGAGGTAAAAGTAGAAAATACGTTTATTTTGTAATTTCTAATTAACCTTACGCGGGCCGGTCAGAATGAACCAAAGGGCCGGATGCGGCCCGCGGGCCGTAAAATGCCCAGGTCTGCTTAACACAGTCCACTGCTGCATCCAGAAATGTGACCCCTCACCGAATCCAGGGACGCATGTCGGCCGAAACGAATCCGAGATAATCGCAAAAGAAGCATTTTTTTTTCGAAATTTGTGATTTTCGTTTTTTTTCCATCATGTGCAAGTTGAGATCTTGAAGAATGCAATCAATATTTCAGAGAATAGATTGTTTTGTTGGAAAAGCATACATTTTTTATTGCAAATTGTCTCGTTTTTGTCAGGACTGTAGCCTGCTGGGGGGTGTGGGTAAATTACCATATGGGCCATTCACATGATAATTTAAGTCTTTTTTTTTTCGCCAATTAGCTGTATGATACGAGCTGAGCTCGTGGCTACTTAGCTGCATACAGGCATGTGATTTCACTATGGAATGAGCAAGCTAAACAGAGCGCAGAGGAGCTGAAACACCGCGAAGCAAACAGACACAGTATTTACATCAAAGATAACCATTTCTAGCAAAAAAAAATGCAACTTCGTTTTCCAGATTGAATGGAATACTTGAATGATCGGATAATACACGGACCGTTCTAGGACTACATTCCATCGGAGGCACTGATGTGTGCAAGGTGACGTTTCTCTTTCTGATGGGGTAAGTTTATTAATCTAAGGCTGTGTGGTTATCTTTGCATGTAACGGAGAGTGTTGTGGTTTGGTTAAGCCTAGGTCACAACCGGACGTACGATTTTTTGGCTGTGTGATTTTTGGCGTTTCCCAAATCGCTGCGGTTTTTTTTGTTCATGGAGAAAGACGCGCGTTGGCCGTAAGTTTGTCTTGCAACCTGAAAAAAACGTAAGTGCCCGTAGAGTTTGTTTGACATGACAACGAACCTCTGCGGCCGGTCTGCGGCTTGAAAATCAGCATGTCACACGCGCGCTCTCGTGCATTTCACGTGCGCCCTCCATGCGTTTCTTGCATTTTTTGCATGTAGACCAGCCGTAGGAGCACGTACGGCCGGTTGTGACCGAGGCTTTACATGAAACTAGCGTTGTGTTAGTTGTGTCATCATCGTGCTATCTTTCTTACGGTGTGAGTAATTTTTCAACCACAAAACGTTAAAGTATACTTTAGGACTTATTTTTGTACTTCATAATTGTTTTGGGCATACTTTGCATGGAAGGAAAATTGACGTGGTGATCTTTGCTTACATGAAAGTAGTATTGTGCTAGCTCGTAGGGGGTAGGGCTTTCCTTAATGTCATGCAAATGAGCACCATTA